>NC_134780.1:79612006-79779506 GCF_046742065.1 Oratosquilla oratoria
TTCCATAATAGTTTAGTCCCTCCCCTCCCCGGCCCTCGTCCACCCAATGTTTATCTTTTTTATTGTAGACTGTGACAATGTTCTACGGACAGCTGAGCCCACCCACGCTCGGTGAAGAGTCTTGGGGGAGATCACAGGGTATGTGGCTTCTCTCTCTCTCTCTCTTTCTCTCTCTTTAGGTGAAGGCGAAGAAGGATTTATGGTTAGGGTAAACGTGTGCTTGTGGCAGGATGGAGTTGAGCTGGGAGGATTTATGGTAGAGATTGAGTATGCACGTAGAATAAGGGTGTTGGTTTGGAAGTCTGTAAGTGTGTGCACGTAGTACGAGGGTGTTGGACCAACTATGCGAATGGGAACAGATTCTCGGACCAACCTTTCTGCAATGAGTCACACTCTAAGAAGAGGATGGGAGAGGTGGTGGGGAGGCGACCCCCACTCCGTAAGTCCCTCATTTACAAAGCCTGACTCTATGACAAGGACAACGCAATCCTTAATCACACACGCACGACTTGATGGCGCAATGGTTAGAGTCCCCGGCTGCCACTACAGCGGTCCGAGTTCGAATCCCGCCCAAGGTCGAAATAATTTCAGTATCGCTGCGGTGCGAGTCGTTACTCCAACTCTAGTGGGCAGGGAGTTGTGTACGTGTAATGTCACAGTATTACCCATAGATCAGTCATATATGAGCTCTGAGCTCTCTTCCGGGAGGGTAATAGCTGTCGTTCACGAGACCAACACGTGATCCAAGACCATGGTGAATCACATACCCTCCACTCCCCCACCCCACAATTTCTATCAGCGGCCTTCCACGGTCATAACTACTGACCCAATCAATCCCGTATCTCGAGAAGACCTTCACAAGGTGTGCTGGCAGCAAGGACGAGATGTCGCAGACAGGTGTGCACACAGGTGCTAGAGCAAAGAGTACCGACCGCGCATGCACACACATTTGCGGTTTGCATGTGTACAGATCGGCGTAAAGTCTTCACGCTGACACAGAACCGAGATCGAGTTACGCTAAGGAAGCTTCCCCTGGGCAATGAGATAACATACGTATATCTATCAAGTTGTAGTATACAGGAGAGGAACAACGCTCGTGGGGTCCTGTCTTACGCGCGCGTGCTTATGTGTGTGCGTTTGCGTGCATGCCAGATATCAGAGTATGGTTACTTGTATTTACTTAACCCAACAAAAATGTGTCACGCGAAGAACTGTCACCCCAAAACGCCCACATGAAGAATTGTCACCCCAGAACGTCCACATGAAGAATCGTCACCCCATAAGATCCCACCTGAAGAAATGTCACCCCATTACGCCGAATATCAACAGTGGAATAAAGATTTGGTTATATTAGGCTGAATGAAGGTTATGCTTATTGTCATCAACTTGTACAACCGAAGAATCGTCAACCCAGGATGGCCCACATGAAGAATTGTCACCTTAGGATAGCCAACATGAAGAATTGTCACCGTCGAAGTCTGGGGTGGCGATTCTTCCTGTGATCCAAATATTTTTTTTCGCCCTCCTATATTTATGTCCATTACCTGCCTCAGCTGGTAACCTATTCCGTTTATTCACGAATCTCTTAGGGACAATTCGAGTTTCTGGAAAGCCTCCCTGACCTTTTACAATGAGTATGTGACGGCCGTCCTATATACTGATAAGTTAACACGTCATCTTGTTTGTGAAACGATTTCTTTAAACGCACACATACAGAGATTATATCTACATTCTTTCTTCTTTACTTGAATGTTAATCATGCTCCTCCCATCACTGTACATTCAGGACACATCTTGTGAGAGCTTCCACAACCTTTTCTAGCTTATCTAGAATGGGTTCCACAGTTGTGTGGTCTACTGGGTTAGAGTACTTAGTAATAGCAATCCCTCCCCTTCACCTGAAGTCTTTATGTTCTATTCTAAGTTGTTGGACATTTCCATTCTATTCCATATGTATTACTCTATATTTACTGGCATCAAATTTCATTTTTACATCTTTTTTTGGCTCAAGTGAGAGTAGTGAGGGAATAAGAAGATTTCTTATGTGGTCCCCACCTTCTAAGATATGTCAATCAGTAGTACCTAACAGCTTCAAATATATCTAGATCAAATTGCAATGTTTCACTGGATCCACTATTTGCAATTTCTTTTCCGTCTTTGTATAATACCCAATCATGTTCTGACAATGTGTTTAGGCTAGACAACCTCCAAATACTTTTCATAAACAAAAAATAAATATATATATCCTCCACCAAAATGAAGTATATATCATCATGTAATGATGATTATTCATCTTGACAATTTGAGGACAAAGATGAAATGTAAACAAGAGAGAAGAGTTAAGTTACACTATAACAAAATTAATAATAATAAAAATAAAAATAAAAACAATAACAATAATTCCTAGCAACACAGGTCTCCTGAAAGAGACCTGAGGGCAACTGACTGAGATGACAATGCAAAGTAGTGTCAGCTACATTATTGTTATTACTTCAGTTGTACATTATACCAAACCAATCATCAATGCTTTCCAAAATTTTGCTGAGGTACATAAAAGCCAAATATAAAGCCAATGCCATACAATGTATGTGTGTGTGTGTGCAGAAAAACCACCAAAAAATAATAAAATGATGACCAAGCATTTTTGTCTATTTAGATATCCTCAGGATACATGAGGATATCTAAATAGACGAAAGCACTCAGTCATCATTTTATTATTTTCCTTGTTTTTTCTGTATATTTAGAATCACGAGTTCATATGATTTCTCATGCATATATATATATATATATATATATATATATATATATATATATATTTACATATAATACATATATACAGTATATGCAGCACCACAGGTATGGATAAAATAAAATATAATTATAACCCTCACAGAAACAGAGAAGACCACTTGATAATGATTGGGTTAAATGTGCACTGGGTAACCTCCTTGGTTAATATATTCTGCATAGCTGAAAAAAGTACACTCATTTAGGCCTAAAATGAGCAATGAGTGCCACTCAGCATGAGTGGGGTTAACCCTTGGATATCAATCCAATATATAAAATAATAGTTATACACATATGTATGCTAATCTATTCATATGAATGCACAAAAACAAAATACATGATTATATATTTATACTTCCATTGTGTATCAATACACACACACACATATATATATATTATATATATATGTATGTATATATATATACACACATATATAAACAATTATAAGACCACAGCATTATCTTTCAAATTTCATTATAAGTAATATAAAGCCATCCAAATCAAATGTAAACCCCATTAATCATGAATAAAAATAAAATAAAAAATAGACCAATAAAAAAGCAGATGGTTCCATAAATTACCATTACATATTTACTTCTGTTCATTCTTCTCATTTTAATTTTAATACAAAAAGGAGGCTGGATATAATTATAAATAATTAGGTTTTGGTGATTTCATTTAAACGGTTCTCTCATTTTACCATTTTCGCTTTCTCCTTAATACTTGTAAGTCTCACTCCATCATAAACGTACCTTGAACAATACACAGTTCTTGTCCATACATGATACAGTAATCAACTTCTATTAATACTTATATCATTATTTTGGTCTACCAGTATCGACTTATTTTATCGTTCCTTACACCAAACTTAAATAATAATTCACTTTACTCATTTCATATACACGCACATAATAAAGGGTGTGTTTCATTCGAATTATGTACATTTTTCAACATCCTTAATTTTTCGCGAAAAACTGGATATCAAATCACAGCGCATGCAAAAGTTGCTCTAACGAACACGAAGTTTTCCTGCAAGTTACCAAACCAAATGTAATGGTACTAAAACTCTTCAAATAAAACACAACACTCTTTTTTCGCTCAAAACTTTACTTTAATTAATCTTATCCTACTTACCATACTGTTAAATTGTCGAAAGGTGTGAATACACTCGCTAAAAAGTTTAAAAACTGTAGCTCACGTCAACACTCATCCCAATCACCTGTTGCGAGATAAACACTACTGAACGCCATCTGCGAGCCAGTATAGGAACCAACGGAAATACACAACTTTCTGGATCGGATAATTGGTTAATTAATATCCAGATGTTATTAATATCATGTATGGATGAATTGAAGTAAAAAGTTATAAGTAACATAAAAACATATTTTTTGTATTTATATAAATGATCAAACTTATATATGTATAAATAATTCCAAGTATGCTAATATGCGGGTTTTAGCCCATTAACTTATACTAGAGAGATGCAAGTCCCGCCGCACATACCCACCAATCACCATCTACCCGGATTTGAAAGTAATCAAGCCAGTGTACTGTTTGAGTTGTGGCAACTGTCTTAAATAGTACTACCTTGTAGTTCGTACCGACAAATTGCATCCACAGTATGCCCTTGGCAACGAGTGAGTCTGCAGGTCTTCGTGGAGCACGATGCACAGAAAAGTTTTCAGTGGATATATTTGACATTCTTAGATGTTACATACAATTTTTAACTGAAACACTGACGAGGAAATAGAGAAATCAATAGTAATACTATTAATAGTATTATTCCTTCAAAATGAACAATATGTATATTTTTCACGTAATTGACGAGTATTACAACATATAGAATGCTTGGACGAACTTTATTCTAATTTTTGCTTCATGAGTATCAGGCTGATGTATATGCATACATGAATGACAATATAGTGAGTGAATACATTCTATATATGATAATGAAAATCACCAACAAGGCTTTATCACAAGTGAGCGAAGAATTGTGATACATTCCACGAACGTCGTTCTACATAACCGTAAACCTCTGGGAAGAAGAGACAAAATCGAAATAATAAAATCCTGAAATAAATATTACATGTTATTTTTTACTTATAAGCCCGTGGTGAAACATACATATAAATATCTGTATGTACAATGAGTACTGATATGATAATATCAGTAGTTCTTAGTGTCTCTTGACCAAAAAAGACGAAAAAGAAAAAAATAGTCGTTCACCATAACAGAAAACGGGGCACACAAAACAAGGATAAACATCTGACGTCACATTGTAATGTTATGCATTACCGTGAAGCTTAGTAGATGATAAGCTTGCGTTAGGAAATTCATGTTTTTACTATAGAATCGAGAAAGAGGAAATACATAATATCCGAAACGAAATTTTCCCATATCTTTCAAATTCCGGCATATCAGAATTACGGAGATCCCGTGTATTTATCAGAGTTCAATCCCGAAGTATTAACGGTGACTGATACCTACCCTGCTTGTCCGAACATTTATGAAAAAGGTGACTTTCAACAGATTGTAATCTTCCCTGCCAATATGGAACTAGTGGATCACTTATTCGTTTATTTGTTTTTTTATTAAATTCATTTTATCTATATATTTAATACACACACACACACACACACATTGGCTAAACTAGATTTACCGACTCTGGAGCAAAGAAGAGAGGTGACCTACTGACCATCTACAGAATCATGAAAGGCACAGAAATACTTGATAGAGAGGACTTATTAAACTGGGACAGGAGAAGCACAAGAGGACATGGAAAGAAAAAAAAAACATAGCTACAGAAGAGATCTGAAGAAAAACAGTTTTCCACATAGAGTGGTAGACACTTGGAACAAACTGGACAAGGAAATAGTGTGCGCAAAAACCATTCATGAGTTGCAAACTAGACACTGCAAGATACAAAGGCGGGACACCACGAGCGTAGCTCCCCTTCCCGCAAAATACAACTAGGTAAATACACACACACACACACACACACACACACACACACACACACACATATATATATATATATATATATATATATATATATATATATACACATATATATATATATATATATATATATCTATAAACCACAATGCACTTTATATACTGTATATACATATATATATATATATATATATATATATATATATATAATCTGCTTATCTAATTTTAATTTTTGGCTTAATACATCCAAACCACGAATAGGGTTATCATCCCTAGCTTCCTTGCAGAGCATAAGAAATGTAAATTTAATATTAAATAGAAAAAATAAATAAATACAGTCTCCATTTACATATGAGAAGGTATATAATGTGCAGATCACGGATTTTTTTCTTCAACTGTCACGCACGCACACACAAACACACACACACACAGTGTGAAAAACCAATACAAGAATTAAGTGCAAACTGGATATGGAGAGATACAAAGACGGGACACCACGAGCGTAACTCCCCTGCCCGTAAGATACAACTAGATAAACACACACACACACACCTCGTGGCGCTGTGGTTAGAGTTCTCGCCTGCCTCTAAGGCAGTCCGGGTTCGACTCCCGCCCAGTATTGAAATAATTTCAGTATCGTTGCACTGCGGGGAGTTGGGTGTGTGTGTGCGTGCAAGGTCAAAACATTACCCATAGATCGGTCACACGAGCTCTCACCCGGGAGGTTAATAACTGTCAATCACGAGTCCAACACGTGATCCAAGACAATGGTGAATCACACACACCAGTGGAATGGTTCCCACACAGAGGAAAGGATATAGGACCGAGAAAATGCAAAGGGTCTGTCAACTTTGAAAAATCGAAGAGAAAGAGTTGATGTGATTACAGTATTCAGGTCGCTATAGAGAATTGAGAGGCCATGAAAATTAATTAAGGATATGGAGAAATTCGGTTTTCCATGTAGAATCCTTGAAATAGCTTAGACGGGGATGTCAATGCGTGAATTCTAAGCCTTAAACAGGAGAATTGGAAATCAAGGGTATAGACAAAGTTGGAATTGGGCATGAATTTAAGGCTAGGCAGGAGACGGGACCCTACGAACGCTGCTACTACTTCCCTGTATATTTAAAGTTCATCCTTAATGGTCCACTGCAGGACCGGCCTATCCTCCCGAGGGAAAGAATACATATGCGACACTGGACTACTGCACCTCTAATGCATGCCGTTGTGGAGTAAGAGGAACTGGAATATCATGAAAGTGGTTTTACACTTACCGTAGATAGACACAAATACAAATGCGGCTTGCAGGTAACCGTTACTGTCCCCCCTTAAGCAAAAAGATGAGTATCTGATGTTAGGTCACAACATTACCCATAGATCGGGCTATGCCATCTGAAACTCTCATCTGACCAAGGAGGGTTGTCGGTCACGAGTCAAACACATTATCCGAGACCAGGGTGACTCACGCATGTACGAACGCATTATCTAGTTGATGACGGAGAGATGAAAGTGGCAGGTTCTTTTGTCCACCGAATTTCGTCTCGTTACACTTAAGTGCGCTTTCTGGAAAAGCGTCGACTAGAGTCGTTTAAGCGCTTTGTTCGCAGATTCGAGCAAATGTTTTGGACTGTAGCTCACAGACGACATAATTCGAGTATGAATGAAAGAAAAAAAAATAATGGTGCATTGTAACTGCTCTGGACAATTCAAATCACAATGATGACTTTGTCCTCTCTTCGGATTACCCACCTGTCTGATGGGAATATGTCGAGGTTTTAGTACAAGTCCTTTCCCTAAAATTGGATAGTAACAATATCTACATTATTAATTAATAATGATAACGATAATATTAATGATAATGACAATGATGATGATAATAACAATGGTGATAATGGTAGAAATATACGTACAAGAGGAAACTATGAATAGGTAAAATCCTCTCTTAAAGTGAAAATAGCTCTTTTCAATTTCTGCCTACAAGCCTGCATTTATCACTTCCCATTTCTACAAGTTTCGTTTGGCAAAATGCATTTCATCAAATTCTTTTAAATTAAACGTTTTGCCACTCATCCAAATTACAGTAAGTTACGGTAGACAGCAAGTTGAAATAGGATTGGTTAGCTTAGAGGAAGTTAGGTGAATTGGATATTAGCACACTGACGCCAAATAGCTTGCAACTACTTGCCTTAGGTGTAACATGAATCTGTATTTTCTTTTTGTGGGTGACAGTATTATAAAAAATCCTACATGTCTTTATCAATTAAAATTTCATTGCAATCAAGAATTCATATTTAGACAAAATTGTAAATTGTACACTAACAATTCCTGCCCCCCCCCCACACACACACGGGTATTGAAAGCATAAATTTTATGTTGTCAAATCATACTCATGTTTACTAATTGAAGGTTGACGTAACCTATGAAGCTATAGATTATTTCTAACTAAAAAAATGGAATTACATAACAAATACATACTTTTGAGTTGGAAAATTATACAAACCTAATTTCAAAGGAGCCATAAAAACAAAGATTAATTTTTCATTTTATTAGACAATCAGGCACAGAAAGCCAACTGAAACCGGCCAAAGAGCTATCATCTACAATGGACTACTGTACTGAATAAGATTATTTTTCTTCAAAAATAAATAACAGATAAAAATATTGATACTATTATAAAACTTTGCATTCTATGTGCATAACCTTGGCCTAGCTTCTTTTTTCACCCCAAAACAAATGTCTATTCATTATAAACATAATAATGTTGTACTTCCATGGCTTCCACGTACACATGAATCTGATACACCTTCAGGGGCCTCGTGGCTGGACAGACGGGACAGAAGAGCTCATGTTCTCGATATGGGTCTTTGATTCGTAACCTGACCAACGAAGTTCTTCATTGGGTCTGAAGTGTGCAAATGTAATGAAGATTTGTACTTTGGATAGAATCACTTTATTAAGTTTTCTGCCCTTCATCAACCTTTCAGTGGCCATGAAGTTTTCTCAGGTATAAAGCTTGATGAATATCTTACTCATCTTATTAGGAATCTTAATTTACAATAAATTAATATAGAGTAAACATATTTTTTTTTCTTAAATATGAAAACAAGATAGTACACCAGTGGAAGGTAATTAAATAATGATACAGAGGGAAGGTGCTGCAACCATGGTTAAATCTACATTAGAATTTGTTTTTCCAAACACCACATCTCAAAACTTGAGCCCTTTTGCCTGATGGGAGGGAAGGAGCAGGAAGAGATGGGGACCATTTAATGTGTTTGTCTCAAGCTGAGTGGTGGTATGACTGTGGTATCAGAGTTGCGCTGGGGAAAGGTCATGTTGTGAAGGAGAGGTGGCGTAACTTCAGCTCCGGGACAAACTGGTGAGCAGTGACATGATCAAGGCAACAGTGAACAGTGGCAGGTCAGTCTTGACTGATCGGTGGCTTCTGAATATCATTAAGGGGTAGGCAGGATCGGTAATGGTAATTACAAATGTTATCTCTATTCCTGATATAATGAAGTGCAACCACATTTTGTTATTACTATATTTACAAGATGCAAAGCTTCAACATGTTAGTGAAGTGTCAATTCTATATGGCAACTAATCTGCGTCTGTATCAATCCTGAGAAAAAGAAGAAAGAATTCACAGCAAAATTTTTCAAAACTTGCATGAAAGTATCCTCAAACCCTATATAACACACCTGTCAACCAAATAATCATATCCCTTGCCTACACTCAAATATGGCCAGCAACTTAAATAAAACAACACAAACACACTCTCATCCTAGCAATGACTTATTATAACATGTGCAGTGTAACCTGCCATTTTTATGAAGTGATTACTATTCAATTTAAAAGACCACCAGTGAGTTCTTGCAAATGGTAGACCTTTGAGATACTTGTGAAAAAATGATCTCTCCAGGAACCAACAACAGGTACCAGGTTATGGTGATCCTGCAAGATGGTTGTTGGGGAGGACCATCTCCCTACCATGCATCTTCAAACTCCTTGAACACTCGTTTCTATTTGTAGGTACATCTCTGCACCAGGACCAAGATTTCTCTCTACCAACTCCATCTTTCCTTCACTTTTTCACACAAGAACTGACAACCAATGAGTATTACCCTCCTCCTATCAGTCAGTGACACAGAAAACTCACGCTAACACAACACAGTGTTATCTCTAAGAGATCTATGAGAGAGTAAACACCTTTTGAGAACAAAACCTATGCTTCACTTGTTTTGATGTTTACACTGCCAAAATTGTCAACACATACCATCTTCAAACAGATCTATGGAGGGGACATGGAGACAATTGCTTCTTACTGTGGGGCTGAGTTTCCAGTCAGTGAAACACACGGCAACTATCACTTCCCACTTCCGATTTTCAAGAGCCATTAACATCTTCACCTCATCTGGAGGTCCAGCCCAAAGGAGTGAACGGAGTGGGTTCAAGATCTTTCTTTATCTCCATGTTCTTAAACATGGAACGCTGATGATTAGTGATGGGTCCCCTCCTCTTCCTATCAGCTAGTGACGGAAATAGACCCAAATAAATCTGACATAGAAAAACAGCCCAAAGTTTCTTCCAGAGGCCCATCACTGGTTATTGTGGGACTTCAGGATCCTAGTCTGAACTTGAGGCAACAGTTATTATAGCCACTGTTTAAACTCATGTCTCCAGGTCAACCATCCTGAGTTAAGACTCCCAAACCCTCCCCATCCTACTTCCTGATCGATATGGCAAGCAGAGGAAAGTACCATATTGAAAGGGCAACTGCTGAGCACTAACCCAATTCACATGCTCTCCTTTTCCTAGTTATCAACCATACATAGCCAATTCACATCCAGAAGAGGCAAGAGAATGGAGCTTTACCACCAAGCCGTCAAGTGTGGAATATACATACATTACTAAGGGGCTACACACATTCCATTACCTCAAAATAGTTTTAATATCCCCACTCACTTCACACATATATACCAAGATACTTTGCCCCTGATAAGAATGGTGGAAGAGTCAAAGCATATACCCACTTCATGCAAGCAATAAAAATATTGGAAACACCCTGAATCACATGAATCACCAGATTGCACACATCCACCAGTTATCACAGGAAATTATACATTCTCTATAGGTCATATAGGGATGTAAACATTCTCCATTTATATATAACATGGGACAGCAAGTATCCAATATGAATCATATGTAATTATAAACCATACATACAATATAAGAACATGCACACCATGTATACATTACAAAGGAACTGTACACATTCAGCATAAAATAGGACTGCACACATTATGTAGTACATGGGATCCACAAAAATCCTGCAGACACTGTACAAGCCTACACTTACTCCAGAAGCCTTGGATGACCTGACAAAACGAGTTCCCCTTGGATTCTTGGGTGTAACATCCTGGACTACAGGTATAAACTTGCCACATGAGGAGGTTCAGTGTTTTTTTTTTTGTTTTTTTTTGTTACCCTGACTTTTAAGCAAAGAATGGCAATCAAAGTAATTTACTAGGATGGCTGTAATCTATCCAATACCACCAATATAGTGAGAAATCTGGAAAAAATATATATTGTTCCACTGAGTGATATTCAATTTGCTTAAAGTGACGATTCAATATCAACAAAGGCCAAACACTTCCTTGCAAGGACTCAGAACTCAAAGGCCATCATTAATCATTACCCATTTTCAGTAAACCATTATGATACCTATATGAATTAATTCTAGAGTTCTCTTTCATATTTTTGAGTAATCTAAATTGATGCCACTGAATATTTCACTGATAAACAAATTGCATAGATTCTCTATCTCTTCACACAAGTAGGTAGTTTGTAAATATTGACCTTGATTTCCAGTAAAACCCCAATAAAAAAAATTATATATATACATATATGCAATGAACATATTTTCAAAAATAGTTAAACTATATACAGACAATAATTCTGAAAAAATCTTTGAAGGTGTTTCATGAAAGTTTAGAATATAAAATGAAAATAATTGAACCTCAAAAGAACCCCTGGCACTCAACCGACAGCTTCACACATTTCCTAGGAGAAGAGTTGGTCCATAGGCAATGTCAGATAGCTATGTGCATTATTTGATGGGAAAGCTGGCTAAGTCAAACGAACTGCAAAGAGAACGGAAGTTGTTGGTGGTCTGCCCACGGCGTGATGGAATCATAACACCGGAGTAACAGAAACGAGGAGGAAAAATGGGAAAGAATATATATATATATATATATATTTATATATATATTTATCTACATGACCACAAACCAATGTAGCCATAAAGCAACTACAGAAATAATGTGATTCTAGTCCTGTACACAATATCAATTGATAAGATGTATGATGACAAAAATAAAAGGTTTACAATAAACGGCTGCACTGCTCAAATATGGACTGCTATTTCAATATTCACAATCTACAACAACTTCCAGTGTTGACACTACCACAAAAAAGACAAAGACCATGAAAGAGGTCCTACAAAACGAAGAAGAAGAAGAAGAAGAAGAGGGAAAAAAAAAAAAAAAAGTAGTGAATGGGAGTAAAGAAGAAAGCAAGCCAAGAATACAAAATCAAACGTTCAACAAAATATAACATAAAAGGTACACTAGGGATCCTCTTCAACATAGTTTGTAATTAATAAATTTTCCTCCCTTCTATTCAGTTTTCTTTTCACACACATACTGAGCAAATAGTTTTTGGGGATAGATAAGATCCTTTCACAAACTACGGTACTCTCTTTCTTACATAGTGTAAACACTGGAATCTATAAGTTTCCTTTTTATTATATTAAAAACTATTTACATGACTTATAAGAAGATCTCTTGGCAAACGCCGGACTGCTATGTGTCTCCTAAACCTGAAAATGAAAAGAATCATAAACTTAGACATCTAATTAATCACCAAATCATGTAACTATTTATGCACAAAGGCCTCAACCCCCTCATAATGATGGTAATCAAAGAAGACACCTACACAGTGTATACAATAGTTATGCATTTTGAATCAGCCAACCTCTTTTCAGGGGTATTGGGCTTCAAGGTGGTATGGGTGCATTATGCATCTATGTATGTATATATCTATATATCAACAGGCTTCTTCCCCCTCACAAGGGAGATAGCTAGCCATTCATCCTACACCCATTTGTTTACCTTTTAAGAATCTTTTAGCTCCTTGTGGATAAAATGTATGTGTATGTATGTATTATGTATGTATGTATGTGTATCAATACATATACCAACTGCTTTTTTCCCCTTACAGGGGAGGTAGCCAAAGTCAAAGGCACAAATCCATTCCCACCAATTTCATCCCCACATACTCCATTCCCATTTACCACTCCTCCCTCCCTCCTTTCTTGGCTCCTCCTGGATGACAGGTCATCCCTGCATCTCGTCCACTGTCCTGGATCAAAAGCAATGCAGAAAGACAGCACACATCCATAGTAAGGCTGCTTCACTTAATCAGCGAACCCCCCCCCTCCGTCCCCTCATGCAGAAAAAGAGAAGATGGGGGAGAAATCCCTTTGGGCTGCATCAAAATATCATTCACACATACTTCCTCCCATCCCCCACCCCCTCCCTTCCATGCATCCCAGCATCATCCATACTCACCCCTATTTTGTCTTTCCCCTTCCTTCCTCAACAGACATTCCCCTCTTCCCCAAAGCCCCCTTCACCCCATCCATCCACCTCATCCTAGGACGTCCCCTCATGTTCACTCCTGCCACCTCTGCCCTCCACACCTCTTTTACTAATCTTTCTTCTCTCATTCATTCCATGTGCCCAAACCATCGCAAAACTCTTTCACCAACCCTATTTCCAAACTCCCTTTCTACCCCCACTCTCCTCCTCATTTCTCACTCTATCCAGCCTAGTAACCCCTATAATAATTTTCAGGCATTTCATCTCTAACATGTTTAAATGCTTTCTCTCTTCCTCTTATATTCCATGTTTCTGCCCCATACAGTGCTGTTGGCACAATCACTCCTACATACATACATATACATATATATACACAAACTGAACTGAATACAACAGCATTTTGACAATTATTAATGTTCATACTAATGTTCTCAAGCTTTCTGACAGTAGATATTGCCTCTGGAGGATGGGCAAAGACAAGCTGTCCAAAGTCTTCCATTTTTAATTGACATTTTGACTACAAGGAGTAATCTTCAGAATAGTATAAATAAATAATAGTCTACACATTTGACAATTCTACACAGGAAACATTGGTTTAAAAATTGGCAGTCAGGGAACAAGGATCCTGAATCTCAGGGAGTGTCTCAAAGCTGGGATCTCATGGAGAGGGAGGAGGAGGAGGAGGAGGAGGAGGAGGAGGAGGAGGAGGAGGAGGAGGAGGAGGAGGAGGAGGAGGAGGAGGAGGAGAGGGGGAGGTGGAGAAGGTTGAGGTCGGGTATTTCTGCCACAATGTCTGGTGGATGTGTTGTATAATGGTACGGCTGTTGTCACGTTGGATTGCTTATTAATGATAGGGGCTCATTCCCTTATATAGACAGCTTCCAACATTCTTAAATCCTTAATTCTATTACTTATGAGGGAGGTATTGCAGATATATGGGACTGGAGGAAAGATGTTAACAGCAGTCAAGAGTTTGTTAGAATTAGAAATGGAGAGAGTGAGTGGTTTGAAGTCAAGGTGGGACTTTGCCAGGGATGTGTTATGTTGCCATGGCTGTTCAATTTATACATGGATGGGTTGCAATAGGTAAGTGCAAGAGATGGGCTGGGGATTGTAGATGGTTAAAGAAAATGGAGAAAAATGGGAGATAAGACATATGCCAATTGTTGTTTGCTGATAACATTGCGCTTGTAGCAGGATCAGAAGAGGGATTAAGGAAGTTAGTGTCAGACTTTGGGAAGGTGTGCAAAAGAAGGAAATTGAAGACAGATGTAGGTAAAAGTAAGGTGATGAGATGTACAAGGGGAGAGGATGGCAGCAAAATGGAAATGAGTATTAAGGGAGAGGCTGGATGAAGTGGATAGCTTTAGATATTTGGGGGTGAATGTAGTGGGTAAGGGAGTGGAGGTAGAATGTAGATTGAGAGAAGCAAGTAAATGCCTTGGTGGATTAAAAAGTGTAATGAGAAATAGACATTTGAGAATGAATGCTAAGAGTAGATTGTATGAAGGGGTGGTTGTGCCAACAGCATTGTATGGGGCAGAAACATGGAACATAAGAGAGGAAGAGTTTAAAAGTGTTTGAGATGAAATGACTGAGAAATATGGTAGACATTACTAGGCTGGATAGAGTGAGAAATGAGGAGGTGAGAAGGAGAGTGGGGTTGGAAAAAGAATTGGGAGATAGGGTTGATGAAAGAGTATTAGGATGGTTTGGACACATGGAATGAATGAGTGAAGAAAGATTAGTAAAAGAGGTATGGAATGTAGAGGGAGATGGACTGAACATGAGGGGGCAACCAAGGATGAGATGGATGGATGGGGTAAAAGGGGCACTGGGAAAGAGGGGAGATGTCTGCTGAGGAAGGAAGGGAGAAGACAGAAGATAGGGGTGAGTGGAGAATCATTGTGTATGGATGATGCTGTGATGCATGAGGGGGAGTGGATGGGGGATGAGGGGTGTGGGAGTATGTGTGAGAAATAAATTGATGCAGCATGGAGGGATTTCTCCCCATCTTTTCTTTTTCTGTATGAGGGAATGGAGAGGGGGGGGTTGCAGATTTAATGAAGCAGCCTTGCTGTGGATGTGCTGTGTCTTGCGACACTGCTTCTGACCCAGGGCAATGAGCAAGATGCAGAGATGACCCACAATCCAGGAGGTGCCAAGATAAGAGGAAAGGAAAAGGGTGGAGGGGAGTGGAGTATGTTGGGGATGGAATAGATGGGAGTGGTTTTTATGCCTTTGTTTTTTGGCTACCTCCCTTGTAAGGGGGAAAAACCCTTTGGTATATATATATATGTATATATATATATATATATATATATATATATATATATATATATATATATATATATATATATATGTATGTATCATCATATTCCACAGATTACATCTATGCAGAAAAGTGTACTTCTCAATATCCTTTAAACATTCCATATACTTCAGGTCAAGTCCTTCAGTATTTACCTACTACAGAATTTGAGCAATGCTCATGGGGTCCCATCTGTTTCTCCATTTACCAAATTCTGCTTTAAAATGGTTTATGCTCATTATACGTACATACATATACAAAAAGGCTTTTCCCCCTTACAAGGGAGGTAGCCAAAAAACAAAGGCATAAAAACCATTCCTACCCATTCCATCCCTAATGCACTCCACTCCCCTCCACCCTCTACCCTCCCTCTTATCTTGGCACCTCCTGGATGACGGGTCATCCCTGTATCTTGTCCACTGCCCTGGGTCAGAAGCAGTGTCGCAATAATTTTACCCTCACTTCTACCTATATGTATCTATATACCAAAGGGTTCTTTACACTTATAAGGGATGTAGCTAGGTAAGGCATGCATCCATCCCTCCCATCTCTTTCCCCTTTCATCTTAGCTCTTTGTGGATCTCATTTATGTCTCTCACCCACTGCCTAGGTCATAAGCAATGTTCCCTCTAATTTTTTGCTGTGAGTGTGCGCAGAAAGTTGCTTGTGTGCAAACCTTGCCTTCTGTGAAAAGTATGTGCACCCATGTGAGTCACCATCTGATCATTTAAACAAATATGCACCATTTGTAAGTTTGTATTGCATATTACCAACACTAATGCACCATTTGCAATGGAGGTGCTAGAGTTAGGAGAGAGAGAGAGAGAGAGAGAGAGAGAGAGAGAGAGAGAGAGAGAGAGAGAGAGAGAGAGAAAGAGAGAGAGAGAGAGAGAGAGAGAGAGAGAGAGAGAGAGAGAGAGAGAGAGAGGAGAGAGAGAGAGAGAGAATACATATACCAAAGGCTCTTTCCCCCTTACAAGTGAGGTAGTCAAAAAGAAAAAGGCATAATAACCATTCCCACCCATTCCATCCCTAATACACTCCACTCCCCTCCACCCTCTCTGTTATCTTCGCACCTCCTGGATGACGGGTCATCCCTGCATCGTGTCCACTGCACTGGTTTAATGGTTGGCAAGTTAACATATTTTTAGAGAATTTATAGGTTGATATTTGGATGGAACTTCTTTATTGAATGGACTTTAATATCATTTGAAAACCTTGTGTGCACACATTTTCTCTTTGTGTGTGCTAGTTATAAAATATATGTACATGTGCACATGCACACAGCTTAGAGGGAACACTGGTCATAAGCAATGCAGTAGGACACAGTTTCACTACCTGGAAGACCCATAGTGCCAAAGTACATAAATACATACATACATATACCAAGGTTTTTTCCCCCTTACAAGGGGGGTAGCCAAAAAGAAAAAGGCATAAAATCATTCCCACCCATTCCATCCCTGAATACACTCCACACCCCTCCACCCTCCCTCTTATCTTAGCACCTTAGCATAGTGCCAAAGTATCTGGTAATATTCCCTGGGCCCTTCCACAAGTCTCTCTGAGAAGAACCTTTGGACTGTTGGCTGTGGTGTATTAGTGTGGGACTGTTTCCAGTTCACAGGCTGAAAGTAGTAGGAAGCGAGGAGCAACCACCAGTTGTCAGCTCTCCATGTGTGAAAAGGTGTCAGAAATAGAGTTCCAAGGTGACAGAAAGAGATCTTGGGACCAGTCTGGAGACCAAATGCCAATCCCAAAAAGGCTGTACCTCCTGATAAAGCTAGATGGGGTTGATAAATATCTAAAAAAGGTAGCTCTACTGTCCATCTTTCAGGACCACCATAAGCAGGTACCTGTCACTGGTCCCACCCTTTATCTCTATGATCTGTTATATATAACATGGTGAATTCCACCCCTGTAAAGTAATATGAAATGCTTACCTCTGGACCGTGCTGTATAACCACCAATAATTTGCATGAGGCAACGTGAAAACTCGGAAATGACAGTATATTCTAATTGGGCACTGGATACTTGGGATTTCTCTGCCTTGTCTGCTTGGGCAAGCAAACACTGACACGTGGCCTCGACCACTTCTTGATTCATCCGACAGTACCCAGATCTAAAATAAACAAGAAATATAACAAAATTAATAATGAAGGCTGTCAATGTTCAATGAGAGAGAGAGAGAGAGAGAGAGAGAGAGAGAGAGAGAGAGAGAGAGAGAGAGAGGAGAGAAAGAGAGAGAGAGAGAGAAATAGAGAAAGAGAGAGTGAGAAAGAAAGAGAGAGGTATACATGGAGAATGTTGAGGTCTGTTTATTCTCTGTAAAAACACTGTTAAGTATATGAACATAAGTGAATGCATTAATCAACTCATTAAAAAGAAAACCGTTCTTACTTGGAAGGCTGTGGTAGTCCCATTTTTGCTGGGGAGTGGTGAGGAAATGAAAGAAGTTTATTTCTGGCTGCTTTCTGTTGATTGACTCTCGCTTCAGCACACTCTGCCAATTGCATAAGGTTTTTCCGTTCCGTTCCTGGGTTTACATCTACATTTTTACACCCAACACATTTACAGATTGTTGAACACAAAATTTTTGCCTGAAAAACAAATTAACTTTTAACCCAAATTCCAAGTTATCAAAGTCTTTAATGTTAATATGAGTAAGGAAAAGGTATCATGTTTATAATGTATTGTTCTGTTCAGTTCCCCCATCCAAGGGAGTGACTGCAAGGCGACAGGAAGTACATATATATTTCTGAAATTGTTTTGAAGTGTCCCAAGAGACACACATCATTCATATATATCAACTTAAAATTTTGACTTACATACATATAAGAGGGAGGGTGGAGGGGTGTGGAGTGTATTCAGGGAATGAATGGGTGGAAATGATTTTATGCCTTTCCCTTTTTTGGCTACCTCCCTTGTAAGGGGGAAAAAGCCTTTGTATATGTATGTATGTATGTATGTATGTACATATGCCAAAAGGCTATTTCCAGAGTTGGGCACCATTAACCAAAAAGTTAACTTAGTTAATCTATTAACCGCTTCAGTATGAGTCAAATTCTCGCGTGCAGCATTGGCTGCCATATGTACAATTCATGACACTCCTTGCATATTAAAATATGAAGTCACTGTTGTATTATTCCTTCTCTTTTACTCTGAGTAATAATAAACGCAGAAAACGTGATTATACCAGTTCACAAAATCTGAGGGTAATCCATGCACATACATACATATACCAAAGGCTTTTTCCCCCTTACAAGGGAGGTAGCCAAAAACAAAAAGGCATAATAACCATTCCCACCAATTCCATCCTGAATACACTCCACTCCCCTCCACCCTCCCTCTTATCTTGGCACCTCCTGGATTACAGGTAATCCATGTATAACTACAAAAAATATATATATATAATCAAGATACCGACACCGGGTTAGGGCGTCGTTACTTGCAGCAAAGGTTGAGGTGAGGGTGGTTCGAATCCTGCCACCAGCAAAGTTGAACCAGGGGCATGGTTCATGAAATTCCAGGCTACAAAGTGGGAGGTGAGCCAGCTGTAGTTTGCGGACGACACTGCGCTTGTGGCAGGATCGGAGGAGGGATTGAGGAAGCTGGTGACAGAGTTTGGGAGAGTGTGTGATAGATGAAAGCTGAAGATAAATGTGGGTAAAAGTAAGGTGATGAGATGTACAAGGGGTGAAAGTGGCAGTAATCTGGAAGTGAGCATTAAGGGAGAGCAACTGGAGGAAGTGGATAGTTTTAGATATTTGGGTGCAAATGTGGCAGGAAAAGGTGGAGTGAAGGTGGAGGTAGAATGTAGATTGAGAGAAGCGAGTAAATGCCTTGGTGGTTTAAAAAGTGTAATGAGAAATAGTAATCTGGGAATGGATGCTAAGAGGAGACGGTATGAAGGAGTGATTGTGCCAACAGCACTGTATGGAGCAGAAACATGGAACATGAGAGAGGAAGAGAGAAGGAACTTGAATGTGTTTGAGATTAAGTGTCTGCGAAGTATGATGGGGGTTACTAGGCTAGATAGAGTGAGAAATGAGGAAGTGAGGAGGAGAACAGGGGTGGAAAGGGAGCTGGGAGATAGGGTGGATGAAAGAGTATTAGGATGGTTTGGACACATGGAAAGAATGAGTGAAGAAAGACTAGTAAAGGAGGTATGGAAGGCAGATGTGGAGGGAGTGAACATGAGGGGACGTCCTAGGATGAGATGGATGGATGGGGTGAAGGGGGCTTTGGGGAAGAGGGGAATGTCGGTTGAGGAAGGACGGGAGAGGACAGAAGACAGGGGTGAATGGAGAATGGTTGTATATGGAAAATGTTGTGATGCATGAGGTGGATTGGACGGGGGGGTGGGGGGGGGGTGAGGTAGTGTGTGTGTGAGCAAAAATTTTTTGACGCAGCCCAAAGGGATTCCTCCCCGTCCTCTCCTTTATATGGGGGGACGGAGAGGGGGGTCGCCGATTTAATGAAGCGGCCTTGCTGTGGATGTGCTGTGTCCTGCGACACTGCTTCTGACCCAGGGCAGTGGACAGGGTGCAGGGATGACCCGTCATCTAGGAGGTGCTAAGATGGGATGGAGGGTGAAGGGGTGTGGAGTGTTTTCGGGGATGAAATGGGTGGGAATGCTTTTGTGCCTTGTCCTTTTTGGCTACCCCCTGGTAAGGGGGAAAAAAGCCTTGGTATATGTATGTATGTATGTACAAAGCCGTCTGTGAGGGGCACTGTCCTAGCCTCCCAATAGGGGTGTGTGTGTGATGTTAAACCATATCATCATCACGTATATATGCTTGAGATTGTATTATCGTTTGTTTCCCTTTCATCTTGTGATGAGAGATGTACATGGGGAGATGATGGCAGCAAATTGGAAGCGAGTATTAAGGGCGAGAGATGGAGGAAGTGGACAGCTTTGGATACTTGGGTGCGAATGTGGTGGGAAAGGGAGGTGAAGGTAGAATGTAGATTGAGAGAAACAAGTAAATACCTTGGGGGATTAAGAAGTGTAATGAGAAATAGATACCTGGGAATGGATGATAAGAGGAGATTGTATGAAGGGGTGATTGTGCCAACAGCACTGTATGGGGCAGAAACATGGAACATAAGAGAGGAAGAGTTTAAATGTGTTTGAGATGAAATGCCTGAAAAGTATGGTAGGGGTTACTAGGCTGGATAGAGTGAGAAACAAGAAGGTGAGGAGGAGAGCAGGAGTGGAAAGGAAGTTGGGAGACAGGGTTGATGAAATAGTATTGGGATGGTTTGGACACATGGAAAGATTGAGTGAAAAAAGATTAGTAAAAGAGGCATGAAAAACAAAGGTGAAGGGAGTGAACATGAGGGGGCAACTAAGGATAAGATGGATGGATGGGGTAAAAGGGGCATTAGGAAAAAGGGGAATGTCTGTTGAGGAAGGAAGGGAGAAGACAGAAGATAGGGGTAAGTGGAAAATGGTTGTGTATGGATGATGCTGTGATGCATGGAAGGGAGTGGGTGGAGGATGGGGGGGTGAAGGAGTATGTATGAATGATATTTTGACACAGCCTGAAGGGGTTTCTTCCCGTCTTCTCTTTTTCTGCATGAGGGGATGGGGGCGGGGGTCGCCAATTAAATGAAGCGGCCTTGCTGTGGATGTGCTGTGTCTTGCTACATTGCTTCTGACCCAGGATAGTGGGCAAGATGCAGGGATGACCCATCATCCAGGAGGAGCCAAGAAAAGAGGGAGGGAGGGGTGGTGAACGGGAGTGGAGTATGTGGGAATAAAATTGGTGGGAGTAGATTTATGCCTTTGAATTTGGCTACCTTCTTTGTAAGAAGGAAAAAGCTGTTGGTACATGTATATATGTATGTATAAAGTACACGTGACCTTACAGGTATATACATACATACATACATATATCAAGGCTTTTTCCCCTTTACAAGGGGGGTAGCCAAAAAGAAAAAGGCATAAAATCATTCCCACCCATTCCATCCCTGAATACACTCCACACCCCTCCACCCTCCACATACATACATATATGACAACCACATAAACCATAAGAAAATAAATCATGACACCTAGTTACGTTAGCTGAAAAGATAAATCCAAACATATACTAACCTCATAACATTCACAGTAGTTTTTAAGGCAACCCGACCGCTTGCAGTTGCATCCTTTATTATGTCTGCGTTCTGCATCACTTCCTCCCTTGCCAATCTTGGGTCTGAAGGCTTGAGGGTTGCGGTCTAGACAGGCTTTTATGGCCTTCTGGCGCTCCTCTTCATGATTTAGATTGTTGAAGCAATTGGAACAGTTGCAGTTATTGCAAAATTCACCATTTGCAAAACAGTCACAGTATCTGCAATACAACAGTACTGATGTAAGTAAATATACACATACATTAACCAAAAGGCCCTTTCTCCCTTATGAGGGGGTAGCCCAGCCAAGGCATACTGATACCCAAAACTACTGGTTCCCAACCCTGGGGTCACCAAGTATTTTTTCTGGGGTTGCCAAGACATCTTGTAAGCTAAATTTTTCGTTGCAAAATTATATGAATTCAATACAATAACTATGATGATGTTAACTTTGTCTTTTATAACCTTACATTACCTTTCTTACACATATATTCATTATACTTTGTCCCCTACTTTTTAGTTAACAACTAGTCATATATATTAACACATACATAACTATCCATTTCCTCCAGTCTCTCTCCCTTAATACTCACTTCCACTTTGCTGCCACATTCTCCCCTTGTACATCTCACCACCTTACTTTTACCCATTTATCTTCAACTTCCTTCTTTCGCACACCTTCACAAACTCTGTAATTTCCTTCATCCCTCCTCTGATTGTACCATGAGCAGTGTCATCAGCAAACAACAACTGGCTTATCTCCTACTTTTCTCCATTTTCTTTAACCATCTCCATTCTCCAACCCATTACCTTTGCATTTACCTCTTGCACCACCCCATCCATGTATAAATTGAACATCCAAGGCAACATAACACATCCCTGGCAAAGTCTAACTTTTACCTCAAACCACTAACTCTCTCCATTTGTGATTCTAACACAAGCTCTATTACTCTCGTAAAAACACTTGACTGCTCTTGACAGCTTTCCTCTTATCCCGAATATCTGCAATACCTCCCACAGTGACTTCCTTACTGTCTTGTCATAAGCCTTTTCCAAATCCATAAAGGCCAAAAACACATTCTTACCTTTTCCTAAAGCTTTCTCACATACATCTCTTACCACAAAAATCTGATCCACGCAACCCCTACCTGTCCTAAAACCACACTGTTCCTCACCAATTACTCCCTCTGTTTCTCTCCTAATCCTCTCAATCAAAACCCTCCCGTGACCCTTCCCAACTACACTCAACAAACTGTTC
Organism: Oratosquilla oratoria; assembly: GCF_046742065.1. Lineage (NCBI taxonomy): Eukaryota > Metazoa > Arthropoda > Malacostraca > Stomatopoda > Squillidae > Oratosquilla > Oratosquilla oratoria. The sequence goes on from NC_134780.1 coordinate 79,635,095, forward strand.
CCTCTGAAACTACTACACTCGCACATTTCCCCTTTTCCCTTGTAAAGTGGAATGATACAGGCACTCTACCCTCTCTTAAACAAACATTAAACAACCTCACCAGCCAGTCCACCATCACTGTTCCTCCTTTTTTCAGACACTCTACATGACACCCATCCAACCGAGGTACCTTACCTGCTCTCATCCTAACTGCCTTCACCTCAACTTTCCTTATTTCTCCTTCATTTTCCTCACTCATCACTGTCATTTTCTATGCACTTCCCACTGTAACTACCTTTCCCTCCCTATCCTCCTTCACATTTAACAACTCCCTAAAATACTCTGCCCATCTTCCTCTTACTGCTGTCTCTTCCATTATCATCTTTTCATCTGCACCTTTTACTTTTTCTTCTCTATTCATTCACCTCCTCTTCCTCTCTTAACTTCTTTCCAAAACATCTTTTTATTACTTTCACATTTTTCTGTCATTCTCTTACCCCATTTCACATCTGCTATCCTCTTTGCCTCCTTTATTTTAGGCTTTACTTCTCTTTTCTTTGTACCTCTCATATGAGAGGTACAAGAGATTACAAAGGAAGAAGTAGAATTTGCTCTAAAAACTATGAAACTAGGAAAAGCACCTGGGGAAGATGGTATATCGATAGATCTGTTGAAAGACGCAGGGAAAGAAGTTCATATTAAGTTAGCTCAGTTGTACACCCAGTGCTTACGTCAGGAAAGTGTTCCCGAATTGTGGTGCAATGCTATAGTAATTTTGCTTCATAAAAAAGGAGACCAGAAGGACCTTAGTAACTATCGACCGATTAGCTTGCTATCAAATGTATATAAAGTATTCTCCAAGATCCTTACAAATAGACTAAGTCAAGTTTTAGATGGAAACCAACCGAGAGAACAGGCAGGCTTTAGGAGCAGATTTTCAACTCTAGACCATTTGCAGGCGATAAACCAACTAATTGAGAAAATGACAGAATACAATATACCTCTTTGTTTAGCTTTTGTAGATTACGAGAAAGCCTTTGACTCGGTAGAACAAATAGCAGTACTAAACTTGTTATGCAATCAGGGTACAAACGAACAGATCGTAAGGATTTTAGAAAAGATTTATGCGAAAGGTACTGCTATAATTTGACTACATAAAGATACAGAAAAGATCAAGATTGAGAAAGGAGTATGGCAAGGCGATACCATTTCACCCAAAATTATTTACAGATTGGAAGAGATTTTCAGAAGGTTGAGTTGGGAAGAGAAAGGTTTGAAAATTAATGGCGAATATTTGAACCACCTAAGATTTGCAGAAGACATTATTCTTATTTCAAAAAAAGCAGAAGACTTGCAAGATATGCTGAGTGATCTGAACAAGGAAAGTCTCAAAGTAGGTTTAAAAATGAATAAGACCAAAACCAAAGTAATGTTTAACACGAAAGTTCAAAGTAAAGAGATTATAATCGATGATGAGAGTCTTGAGGAAGTTGAAGAGTACAGACGCTCCTCAACTTACGTTCTAGTTATGTTCCGAACGGCCGAACGTAAGTTGAAAATGAACGTAAGTTGTTACTGTACTATACATCCGTAAATTCTATTACCATATCTTATAAAACACCCCTAAATCATTAATTATACACATAACATTGTAAAATAATAACATTAATTTCAAATAAACTAAATTCAAGCAATATAAATTGAGATGGTGGAGGAGGAGGGGGAGGAGGAAGAGGAGGATGAGGCAAGGCACGTTCAGTCTGTCGTTTGTGCCATGTAAACAATGGACGCAGCGTCATGCGTAAGTATCATTTGAACTACGGAGAGCGCGCTAAACTAAAAAATTCACAATTTTTTTTTTTACAATTTTTTTTTTACAGTCAGTTCAAACGTAAAATCGAAAAAACATAAAACGAATGAACGTAAGTAGAGGAGCGTCTGTATAATTATTTAGGCCAGATGGTGAAAGTGACGAAAGATCATGATAATGAAATAAAAAGATTCATTACAATTGGTTGGAAAGTGTTTGGTAAGTATAATAAAATCCTGAGCGCCTCTCTACCTTTATGTTTGAAATGAAAAGTTTACAATCAATGTATTCTGCCAGCAATAATCTACTGGCGTGAGACTTGGAAACTAACGAAGGCAATGGAAACAAAACTAAGGACTGCACAGAGGAGAATGGAGCGATCAATGATGGGAATAATGTTGAGAGACTGAAAGAGAGCAAGTTGGGTGAAAGAGCAAACTAGAGTGAAAGATATTGTGGAGGCAGTAAAAGAGAGGAAGTGGAATTGGGCAGGTAAGTTAGTGCAAATGACTGATGAGCGATGGAGCAAGTGTGTTACTGAGTGGATGCTGTGAGATAAGAAGCATGGAAGGAGACCAGACAGAAGATGGAGAGACAAGATAGAGAAGTTTGCTGGAGTGACTTGGCAGAGGATGGCACGTTTGTGTGAATCATGGAATGCTAAGGAGGCCTTTGTTCAGCAGTGGACTCGAGATGGCTGATTTGATTTGATTTGATTGAACCTTACCAGCTATTTGGGTGGAGATTATAGGCAAAACAACAAAGATGTCATGTTAGATTTGGAGGAAAAATGTGTGAGGCATTTAACAAATATTTTCTCATAGTATTTACAAAGGAGAGGTTAGATATGGTACCTAACTGGAACCCAATTTTCAGTGAGGATGAGGGAAGGAGACTTACTAACAACATTGGAAAGACAGATGTAGTCAGATTGATAGACTTAAAGCTACAAAATACCCAGGTCCAGATGAAAAATTTATGAGAGTACTAAAAGAATGCAAACTTTAAATCTGTGACTTGTTAATGGAAATATTTAATAAGCTGGTAGCCATTGGTTTTGTGCCTATTTCTTGGGGAAGGCTTGTTCCTGTTTTAAGAAAGGGGTAACAAATTGTCTATGCACAACTACTGGCCAATCACTTTGAATCAATAATAGCTAATAGAATAAGAGATCACTTTAAGAGACAATTTGCAACTCTCAGCATGGGTTCATCAAGGTAAGTCTTCTATCTTTTTACACTACTATCTACAAGGCCCAAGATAACAATGATAGTTACAATGTTATTTACCTTGACTTTAGAAATGACACACAGGGAAAAGTGTTTGAATGGATTAGAGCATGAAACTGTGACAGAAAACAGCAGGTAACCATAACATACATATACCAAAAGCTTTTTTCCCCTTACATGGGAGGTAGCGAAAAGAAAAAGGCATAGAAAACCACTCCCACCCACTTCATCCCCTACATACTCCACTCCCCTCTACCTTCTTCCCTCCCTCTTATCTTGGCATCTCCTGGATGATGGGTCATTCCTGCATCTTGTCCACTGCCTTGGGTCGGAAGCAGTGTCGCAAGAGACAGCACATCAACAGCAAGGCTGTTTCATTAATTTGGTGACCCCTCTCTCCATCCCCCCACGCAGAAAAGGAGAAGATGGGGAGAAATACAGTGATGAGTGAGGTTACCATAAATGGTGCAAAATCCAAATGGGGTGTTAGTAGTAGAGTTCCCTTATTGTTCATTATGTATATAAATGACTTGGACAATGCGATTTGTAGTGATGCTAGTAAGTTTGCGGACAAAACTAAAACAGGACACCTAATTAGGTCCGGAGAAGACGCTGAAATACTGCAAGAGGATTTTAACAAATTGTTCACATGGTCAGTAAAATGGCAAATGGACATCAATATCTCAAATTGCAGTGTGTTAAACATAGGTTTACACAACCCAAAAAGCAGGTATACCTTAATTAACACCTTTTTAGAGAAAACTGAGTAAGAGAGAGACCTGGGAGTTCTAGTGAGTCCTGACCTTAAATCCTGGAAAAAGTGCATTAGCACCAGGAATAGAGCTAACAGAGCATTAAGTTTCACTACTAGGACAGTTACAAATAAGAGTGTAGATGTAATTATCAAACTATCTAGTGTTAGACCCATCCTTGACTGTGCAGTCCAGTTTTGGTCTCCATCCTATAGAATGGACATTAATTCATTAGAATCAATACGGAAAATGACCTAAATGATACAGGGGATCAGATATTTACCTTATAATGACAGGCTTAGGCACCTTAATTTACACTCTCTGGAAAGACAAAGAGTGCAGGTGATCTCACAGAGGTGTTCAAGTGGATCAAGGGCTTTAACAAAGGTGATGCAGACAAGGTCATCATATTAAGATAATAGAGTAGGACTCAGTAATGGATTTAAATTGAACAATTTTAGGTTTAAAAGGAAATAGTCAAGAACTGGTTTACCAATGGAGTGGTCACTGAATGGAATAGACTTAGTAACCATGTAGTGAGCGCTCAAATGATAGGCTGTTTTCATATAAGGTTAGACAACTTTATGGATGGAAATAATAGGTGGTAATGGACATGGGGCTACCTGGTGTAGGCTTTATTGTCTCTTGCAGTCTCCTTCATTCTTATGTTCTTAACGCAATAATCGCTCTATAAGGGATTTGTGGGCAAACCCTGTTCCACCCATGGCATTCACCAGGGAGGTAGGACTGCTCAGCCAAACAGCCTAGGGAACGACAACAACAACCACACACACACACACCAAGAAACATCAAAACAATGCCCACATACCTATATCACATGCAAATACTCATTTCTCTCCCTCCACAACCACCAGATACCCACCTCTAGCATATTAATACTCATATCGCTCACTGTTCCATCAAGAGACTGAAAGACAACACACTACTGTATGCCAGACCCCCTGATATCCATCCTTCTGGATCCTCTCTCCCCGAGAGGACAGACCACATCTGGCCAGGCTGCGATGTAGCTACCATCCAGCTCTACTAAATTATCAGAGGTAGATGGATGAATGTTTTGCAGATATCTGTCCAGGATGTAACATTTCACCCCATGAGACTTATTGACCCCCTGTCAGAGGATGAGATGGCCAGAAAATCTGTATATTTTGACCACTATCTGTGGTCCTCTTCATTCTGCTGAAGAGGACCCCAGTTAGTGGTTGAAATATACAGATTTTCTGTCCATCTTATCTCATTCTCCAACAGTGGGTCAATAAGTCTTATTTTGCAAATGTGCTACTACATTAAACCTTCCTAATTTCACCCCATATTATTCAACACATTAAGGAAGTCTGGATTGTACACAATTACTCACACCAACAAGACAACATATACTCTAAAAGGGATTTATGGGATAGCTTTGTTCCAGCCTTGATATTCCACAGTGGGATGGGACTGCTTTGCCTCGCCTCCTCGTTTCTCACTCTATCCAACCTTGTAACCACCACCATACATCTCAGACACTTCCTCTCAAAAACATCTCAAAAGACCATGCATACTATTCAGAAAAGTCATAAATGTTCTCTAACAACAAGAAGTGGTTAACCAACTTTATAGCAGGAAGACAATGTGGAGTAACCTAAAACACTGCTTCCCTCTCATCTCAGCTACTCATGGATGAAGGGTCATCCCTGTCTCCTGCCCACTGCCCAGGCCAGAAGCAATGCAGCAAGACACAGCACAGTCTAGGGAACGTCATCATCATCCCCCCTTATAAGGAAGGCAGCCAAACCAAAGGCATGTCCCCGCTTGTACCCATTCACCTCCAATCCACCACCATTGTTTCCTTCTTATATTAGCTCCTCATGGATGAAGGGTCGCCCCTGTCTCCTTCCCACTGCCTGGGTTGGAAACAATACAGAAAGACATAACACATTTACAGCACATCCACTTCACTTACATGGTGACACCCTCCCCTCCTCTCCATCCCTTCATGAGTAGAATGGAGAAATCACTTCAGGCTGCATCAATATTTCATTCATACACAACCATTCTCTACTCACCCCTATCCCCTGCCATCTTCCTCCTTGCTGAATAGACATTACCTTCTTGCTCAAAGCCCCTTTTACTCCATCCACCCATCTCATCCTCAGTTGTCCCCTCAAGTTCATTCTATACACCTCTGCCTTCCACATCTCTTTTGCTAATCTCCACCACCAATTGACCACTATGATTTTTATCTGGCACACCAAATTTCCCAACCACTCAGTCTATTAGTTCATTTCCTACTCTAGAATTGAGATCTAACACTACTATACTGACATTCCTCCCAAAACTCTAAGCCCTCATATAAATCTATCCAAAAAGCCTTCTTTTCTCACTACCAGGTCCATATGCACTTACAAAGATCCACATCTCCCATCCCAGTTTTACCTTCATCCACATTAACCTTAAAGATACTTCCTTCTACTCCACCACACACTTTCCTATCTCATCACTTACCAGGAGAGCCACCCATTCCCTCCAATCATCCAATCAAACATAAGCAACTTATAAACACTACTAAATGGAACCTTTAGGGTAATAACAGGATGCACCAAAACCATGGCAATTGGGCACCTGCACTCAGAAACCCAACTCCTTCCAATAGAATCCTGTAAATATAACAGGAACACAACTCTATGCCAAAACCCCAAACTAGACACCCTTCACATATCTCATAAGCACCACCAACAGAATGCAATAAAAAACTACACCAGCAGCATACTAATCAAACATCTATGATAACCTACCACCCAAACAACACAGAAACATATTCACAACTAGATAACTAAGCAAGCCTTCAAGAAAGACCACCAAACTTGTTACTACAACAATTCCCAGATGTAAACCCCACACAGAAAACCCTCCCACATCTGACAAGAAACACAATAGCATACCTGTGCTCAGGACACCACCTGGCATTAAGACTAACACAAAATAGACCTGGTCATAGACTCAAACTGCCTTAGATGCAACCACCACACAGAAGATAGAGAACACTACTACTATGCCCTACACTAACAATACTCAGACAGCAACATAATATATCTTCTCTCAGTGGGTTATGGTCTCAACCGGAGGCTGTTACTGGTTTCCTGGAGACTGCGGGTTTTTTGCAAGAGAGTGGATGAGGAGTAAGGGTCACTGTGTAAATGAGGCATCGAGTCTTGCTGTGAATGTGATGTGTCTTGCTGCACTGCTTCTGACTTAGGAAGTGGGTGGGGAACAGGGATGACCCTTCAACTACATGAAGATAAGATTAAAGGAAAAAGGGTGACAGATAAGAATGAGATGGGTTGGGGATGACTGGCTACTTCCCTGATAGGGAGAAGCCAATTGGTATATAAAAATGATGTGGGGATGGGTCAGAACCAATGTAGCAAGACACAGTACATCCACAGCAAGGACGCTTCATTTAATCAGCGACTCATCCCCTCTGTCACTTCATACAGAAAAAGAGAAAACAGAAAGAAATCCCTTCAGGCTGCGTCAAAATATCATTCACACACATTCCCTCACCCCCCATCCCAGACCCACTCCCTTCCATGCATCACAGCATCATCCATACACAACTTTTCATCACTCACCCCTATCTTCTGTCTTCTCCTGTCCTTCCTCAGTAGACATTCCCCTTTCCCAATGCCCCTTTCATCCCATCCATCAATCTCATCCTCGGTCACCCCCTCATGTTCACTCTCCACACCTCTGCCTTCCACACCTCTCTTACTAATCTTTCTTCACTCATTCTTTACATGTGTCCAAACCATCCCAATACTCTTTCATCAACCCTATTTCCCAAATCCATTTCTACACCCGCTCTCCTCCTCACCTTGTTTCTCACTTTATCCAGCCAAGTAACCCCTACCATACTTCTTAGGTATTTTATCTCAAACACATTTAAACTCTTATATGCCATCTTTCTGCCCAGTACAGTGCTATCAGCACAATAACCCCTTCATACAATCTCTTTTTAGCATCCATTCCAAAATGTCTATTTCTCATTACACTTTTTAATCCACTAAGGCATTTACTTGCTTCTATCAATCTACATTCTACCTCCACTCCTTCCTTTCCCACCACATTTGGCCCCAAGTACCTAAAGCTATCCACTTCCTTCAGTCTCTCTCTCCCTAAACACTCACTTCCAATTTGCTGCCATCCTCTCCCTTGTACATTTCATCACCTTACTTTTATCCACATTTACCTTCAACTTCCTTCTTTCACATACCTTCACAAACTCTGTCACTAACTTCATTAATCCCTCTTCTGATCCTGCTACAAGCAGTGTTGTCATCAAACAGCAACTGACTGATCTCCCATTTTTCTCTACTTTCTTTAACCATCTCCAATCCCTGGCCCATTACCCTTGCATTTGCCTCTCGCACCACCCAATCCATGTATAAATTGAACAGCCAAGGTGACATGACACATCCTTGGTAAAGTCCCACCTTTACCTAAAGCCTGCAACTATCTCCATTTGTAATTTTAACACAAGCTCTACTAATCTTGTAAAAACTCTCAACAACTTACCCCCTATCCCATATATCTTATATCTATATAAAAATTATGACAGTAGTCAATATATGTCTAATCTATATACCAAAAGGCTTCTTCCCCTTTACAAGGGAAGTAGCCAGCCTGAGCTGCACCCACCCCTCACCCATCTTAACAATCCAACACCTACACTTAATATTAAAAAATCAACAAGACTTATGTATTCCTTCTCCAGATAAATAATAATCAAATTCTTCACTCACAGTTTTAAACATTGACTTTTTGTGCAGTTGCAAGGTTTCCTCGGTCTAATGCCATTTGCATCTATAACCATCCTTGGAGGAGGCTGCGGCTTAGGCGTTTGCTGTGGAGTTGTGGTTGCCATAGAAACAGCATTTGAGGATTGTTGATTTGTTACTTGTATAGATGTCCCCACATTATTGTTGCTTCCACCTTGTAACTAGAAAATAAACATCTTATTAAGAAAGCAGAAAAATACACATATAAAGCACACAGCTAATGTCAAGCAAAAGTGTGCATGAAAAGTGAGGCTGGATGAAAGCTGAATGAATAATAAGCCATTTGTATAGCCCATTTGCTAAAGTCATGCCCACAAAGCTAAGTAAAATCATCTCGTGTTAGCTAGATAAAAATGACCACAGGTATTATTATGATACTTTACTACATTGATGCCATTACTGAAGAATAAAATCATCCATTTATGAACAGTGCAAAATTTGTTAAGGCATCACCATGTCAAGTGGAAAAGATTTTATATTATGAAAACATATTCATTACATGCTAGAAAGCTAAAAATGCAGCACAAATTACATAAACTTATATTAGAAGAAGAATGTTTGGTTTTGGATAGATGCGGGACAAGTGTGGGGTACGAGTATGCTCTGACTTGGCTAATCCCCTCATAAGGTAGAAAAGACTTTTTGGTATGTGTGTATATTTCAATCAGTCAATCCTGGTCTTTCTTGCATAAGACTGCAGCCTCCTGGAAACCAACAACAGCATCTGGGCAGGACCATTAATCACTTATGAAAGAGATATTGTGTTGCTGTCTGGAGACTGTTAGTGTGGGGTGTTCCGTGTCTTCTGAGTGGTGGTTGCATCTGGAGCAGTTAAGTTAGTGGCCAGGCCTATTCTGTACTGGTACTGTCTTAATGCCAAATTGTATCCTAAGCACAGTTGTACTTGTGTGGTTCTTGTCTAGAGTGGGAGGGTTTTCTGTGGGGCTTATGTCTGGGGGGGGGGGGGTTGAAGTATCGAGTTTGGGAGTCTTTCTTGAAAGGCTTATTCAATTACCTGGGAGTGTTTTTGTATTGGAGTTGGGAGATGGGGTTGATGATAGAGTATTGGGATACATTGGACACATGGAAAGAATGAGTGAAGAAAGACTAGTAAAAGAGGTGTGGAAGGCAGAGGTGGAAGGTGTGAACATGAGGGGTTGACCTAGGATGAGATGGATGGATGGGGTAAAAGGGGCGTTGGGAAAGTGGGGGATGTGTGTTGAGGAAGGATGGGAGAGGAAAAAGATAGGGGTCAATGGAGAATGGTTGTGTATGGACGATGTTGTGATGCATGAGGTGGAGTGGGTGGGGCTGGGGGGGTGAGGGAGTATGTGCGAGAAATAAATTGACCCAGCCTGAAGGGATTTCTCCCTGTCTTTGTCTGCATTACTGGACGGAGAAAGGGGGCTGCTGTGGATTTGCTGTCTTGTGTGCTTCTGACCCAAGGCAGTGGGCAAAGTGCAGAGATGACCTGTCATCCAGGAGGTGCCAAGATAAGAGGGAGGGAAGAGGGTAGAGGGGAGTGGAGTATGTTAGGGATTGAATGGGTGGGAGTGGTTTTTATGACTTTGTTTTTTGGCTACTTCCCTTATAAGGGGGAAAAAGCCTTTGGTATATGCATGTATGTATATTTTTGTATGGATCTTTTGTGTGATATAGAAGGTAAGTTATTGTAGATGTCTGAGTAGTATGCTGCTGGTGTAGTTATATTTGCTGTGTTCTGTTGGTGATATTTGTGAAATATAGTGTGAAGGGTGTGTGTTATTTAGGGTTCTGGTGTAGAATTGTGTTTCTGTCACTTCCATATGATGTTCTATTGGGAGGATTTTGGTTTCTATAAGTAGGTGTCCTACAAGGGTGGTTTTTGGTGTATTTTGTTATCCTCAGTGCTCCATTCTCCACTGCTTGTAAATTGTTTTAGTTTGATTTGCTGATTGCTGGCAACCATCCTGTGTAGGCATATTCTATGGCTGTTTTTATGAACTGTTTAATGATAGTTATGAGTTTCTTTTTGTTGTCCAAAGTTAATGCTAATGATGGTTTTTAAATGGTCTGTTTTCATGTTGAGTTTTGCAGTCAGGTCTCATATACATAAGCTAAATGTCGCATAAATATCAAATGTTAGGCCCAGAATTTTTGGGTTCCTTTCTAATGTATGGGTTTGGCTATTTAATTTTATTTTACTGTAGGGTGGTTTTTTCTTTATTCATAGTTGTCTGGAGAGAGCAGTGCTACTGTTAATTTCTGGGGGTGAAGCTTTCATTCTGTTATTTTTGAGGCATTATTCCAATTTGTTCAAGGAGGCTTGGGTGTTCTTTGCTGTTGTCTTGTATTTACTGTGCTGGGTTATTATAATTAAATCATCTGCATATGAGAGAACATTGGTCTTTAGGCAACTGGGAATGGTTGCAAAGAGGAGATTGTATGAAGGGGAGATGAGACTTTGAATTTAAGATAGGCAGAGTAGAAAATTTTAAATGTGTTTGACATGAAATGTCTGAGAAGTATGGTATGGGTTACAAAGTTGGATAGAGTGAGAAACTAGGAGGTAAGGAGGACAGCAACAGTGGAAAAGAAGATGGCATATAGGGCTGATGAAAGAGTATTGGGATGGTTTGGACACATGGAAAGAATTAGTGAAGAAAGATTAGTAAAAGAAGTGTGGAAGGCAGAGGTGGATGGAGTAAACTTGAGGGGATGACTGAGGATGAAATGGATGAATGGGGTGAAAGGGGCTTTGAGCAAGTGAGGAATATCTGTTGAGCAAGGAAGAAGGCAGGATATAGGGGTGAGTGGAGAATGGCTGTGTATAGATGATAGTGTGATGCAATGAAAGGAGGGGGTAGGGATGGGGGTAGGAAGTGATTATGTGTAAATGATATCTTGATGCAACCTGAAAGGTTTTCACCCTGTCTTCTCTATTATTTGTATGAGGGGACAGAGTGAAGGGAGATACTAATAAGTGAAGCAGCCTTGCTGTGGATGTACTGTATCTTGCTGCATTGTTTCTGACTCAGGGCAGTGGGTGGGAGACAGGGATGACCCTTCATGCATGAGGAACTGAGATGAAAGGGAGGAAAGGGTGGTGGATGGGAGTAGAATAAGTGGGAGTGAAATGGGTGGGAGTGGGTACATGTCTTTTGACTAGCTATCTCCCTTATAAGAGGGAAAAAGCCCTTGGTACGAGATGTATAGATTCTTTAACCTCCTGAATATAATGACACCTATGTATGCGTCATGAGCCGCGAGTGGGGTTTACGAGAATGCCTCTCTCCATAAGACTTACTCCTAACTCGCTGGCACCCTCTCCCCTTGATAAGAAGTCTAGGTCTGATAAACCAAAGTCAGTACATATATGATCCAATCTAGTCAGATCCAACAAGATCTGTCCAGCAGCCTATAACCAGATCATATTGTTGATGGGGTCCTCAAGATGAGGTACTAATGAAGTGATTGACGAGTTTAACACCATATGAGGAAGGAGGCTTTATTTGAAAAACGTTTTGCTTATTTGTACGTCGTACAAATAAAGGCTCCGTACTCATATGGTGTTTAACTTGTCAATCTTGTCGGCAACTGCCACTTTCAAGGTACTAATGAAGTATTCTGTGTCTTCTCCTTGATCATTTCATTCGGCAGTTTGTTTCCATAGCCAGGCCTATTCTGTGTTGGTATTATTTTAGTGCTGAGTGGCAGCCTGAACATAGTGGTTCAAGTGGTTTCTTGCTTCTCTCTTTCTCTTTCACAAGCATGTACACACGCACACACACTAAACAATAAAATCAAGGAACATAATAGGTTTCACATTACAGCTGAAGACAAAAATACAAACTTACCTGTGTCAAATACTGTGCAGGTATAACGACAACAGAGCCAGTTTGAGTGTTGGAGAGAACCCCAGGGGGTAAAGAAGAGGCTGGTAATGTGAGTGACGTGGTTTGTGGCCGAATCTGTTGAATATTGGTACCACTCGATGTGCCAGACACCGGAATGATTACTCGTTGATTGCTCAGCAATTTTCCCTGTGGTTTGTAAATTATTTTAGAACACAGTAATGACAATTCTGCAATATTTCCTCATGCTAACTTGCATTAGTTTGTTCCTCAACATGGAGAAAAATAGGAAAAGTAAAACAAATACGTCCACCTGCCACTCATCCAACACCTGTTTGTTTTCCCCTTTTATCTTAGTTTCTTGTGGATAAAGGGTCATCCCTGTCCCACCGGTCAGAAGTAATGCAGCAAGGCACTACCCCCAAAGCAGGGCCCAATGAAGCTGGTTTAATCTCACCAGGTTGCCATGTAATGAAGCAGTGGGAGTAAACCAGCTTCAGCTGTTGGGCCCTGCTGTGGAGGTGCTGTGTCTTACTGCAATGTTTCTGAACCAGGCAGTGGGTAAGGTGGGGCCTGGGGATGACTCTTTATCCACAAGGAGTTGAGATAAATAGGAAAACAAATGGATATTGGATGGGTGTGGATGAGTAATGATTGGGCCTCCCTGTCATAAGGAGTAAAGAGCTTTCTGGTATATGGACATAATTAGAATACATATACAAAGGTTTTTTTCCACCTTACAAGGGAGGTAGCCAAGTCAAAGGCATAAATCCACTCCCACTCATTTCATTCCCACATACTCCACTCCCATTCACCATTCCTTCCTCCCTCTTTTCTTGCCTCCTCCTGATGATGGGTCATCCCTGCATCTCGCCCACTGCCCTGGGTCATAAACAATGTAGCAAGACACAGCACATCTACAGCAAGGATGCTTAATTTAATCAGTGACACCCCCCCTTCTCCATTCCCTCATGCAGAAAAAGATTGGGAGAAATCCCTTTAGGGTGGGTAAAAAAATCATTCACACATACTCCCTAAATCCCACATCCCAGACCCACTCCCTTCCAAGTATCACAGTATCATCCATACACATTCTTCACTCACCCTTATCTTCTGTCTGCTACCTTCCTTCCTCAACAGACATTCCCCTCTTTCCCAATGCCCCTTTTACCCCATCCATCCATCTCATCCTTGGTTGCCCCTTCATGTTCACTCCCTCCATCTCTGCCTCCTACACCCCTTTTACTAATCTTTCTTCACTCATTCTTTATATGTGTCCAAACCTTCCCAATACTCTTTCATTAACCCTATCTCCCAACTCCCTTTCCATCCCAATGTAGCTATAAATGACATCATGCCCACACAATTATGTAAATAACGCAAATGGGCACGCATGAGAGTAGATATGTCCGTTCCTTTCCTAGTTTATTGTATTACCTCTTATAAACCTATGTGACAATTTTCTTTGTTGTAATCCCCTGAAGGTGTGAAATATCACAAAAGCGCTTGGGAATTCTAGTTTTCTTTTCCGTTTTTTCCCTGTGGTTATCAGCAATCTTTTGGATCACGTGGTGTTGTGATCTTTTTGCATGAGAGTAGATATGTAGTTCCCCATGAGTCAGACATGTTCCCTTCTATATTGGGTCCTAGCCAATGATGGTCGAATCTCCTTGCAAAATAGAAATATGTGTGATTTCTGCTATACTGGCTCCTAGCTGATTGTGTTTGATGCCCCTTGAAGAGGTTTCCCAGGATGTGACAGAAACCTGTCACCTACTTATATTGGCCCACTTGGCCAATTATACAACACCCCAGCATGAATACAGCCCACAAATCTCTCTGGGAAGACACTTTCAACAGCCGAAACTGGGTTTTCCCACAAATCCTTATAGAGTGTATGTTGTGTTGTTTGCGTGCATGATTGTGTATAATGCAGTCTTCCATTATGTGTTGTATGGTATGGGGTGAAGTGTTACATCCTGGGCAGCTGTTCACAACACGGTCGTCCAGCCTCTTCTGGTAGCTTAGAAGTGCTGGGTGGTGACCGCATCGCAGTCTGGCCAAGCGGATTCTGTCCTTTCGTGGGAGAGAGGATTCAGAAGGGTGGATATCAGGGGGTCTGGCATGCAGCAGTGTGTTGTATTTCAGTGTGTTAATGGAGCGGCGAGTGATATGATTATGAATATGTTTCCGGAGGCTGGTATTTGGTGGTTGTGGGGGAAGAGAAGAGAGTATCTGTGCGTAATAAAGGTCTTTGGGTGTAGTTTTAATGTTTCTTGGTGTGTGTGGGTGTTCTGTTATGTAGTGTAGTGGTGTGATGTGTTTGTGGTGGCTGCAGCAAGTGTTTTGTGTGCCTCTCATGTCGAGGTGGTCCTTGACTTTGAGGACTTTTGTTTCATGGTGTAAATGGTCTGTAGGTGTTGTATTTGTGCAGCCTGTAATTGTTTTTAGGGCTTATAGTAGTAGTAGGATGTGTGATTTCTCCTATATCAGCTCCTAGCTGATTGTGTTTGATGCCCCTAGGAGAGGTATATACATGTATATATATATTTTTTCCCGAGTAGATGGGGGGGTCACCATATAATAATGTGGTGGGGGTAAACCAGCTGCATTGCCTTACAGCCAAATGAGTGGCAGGGAACAGGTATCTTGGTCCATAAAAATGTAAGATGGGTGAAACAATGAATAGGTCTTGGATGGGTATGGGTGTATGTTACATATGTGTATATACATATATATATATATATATATATATATATATAATGTATATATATATATATATATATGTGTGTGTGTGTGTGTGTGTGTGTGTGTGTTGTGACGTGTAGGATGTACATTGTTGTAGATGTCTGAGCATCATACTGCTGATGTATGTTTTCTTTTCAACTAGGATGGGACCAAGGGCTCTTGCAAAGACCTGTAAGCCTACCATCTTGAAATGCTGATCTACGGGGCAAATATTTTGGTTTCTGAATACAGATGTTCTTATGGGATGGTTGTAATGCACCCAGTTGTTATTCTTAATGATTTCTTTTGTGTAGTTTGTCGGGTGTCTATTTTCTTTATCATAAGGAACCATTGTGTGGAAGCATAGTCGAGTGTGGTTCTTATGACTAAATCCTTACTTATTACAATGTTTAGTTTCTTGTTGATTTTCACTTTTAGGTCCTTGACATGAAAGGAAATACATCAAGAGTTGATAGATATCTTGGACCCAGGCTGGAGACCAAGTCAGCCCCTTGGGGATGTACCTCTAGATGGAGTAGAGGGTATTGATGGGTTTTGAAGATAGCAGGGAGATCATTCTCTCTGAAATCCATTTTGCAGGACCAACACTAACAGGTACCATATTTGGTTCTGTTATAAATTATTAACTACAAATATTTCTACATTAACCTCTAACACTAACCTATGGTCTTTATTTCTTAAGAAGAAGAAGAAGAAAAAAAAATAAATAAATAAATAAATAAAAGTACATTTCATGACTAATCTTGTAAAGTTCTCAACTACAAAAATGCTGGGTTACTTGGTGGGTAGAAAATTCTACAAAAGTGCAAAACGGACAACAATGTCATATAGTTAAATGTTGGACCAAACTATTAGATATCTAAACTAATATTGTGTCCTTCGAAAGCAACAAACCTGCTGATTAGGTGCAATGGCTTTAATTTTAATAGGTTGAGTGCTGGCAGGGGCTATGGGTTTGTTAGAACCTTTGTACACTGTGGAGGTGGTCAAGCCTCCACTTCCTCCACTACTAGTACCACCACTGGGATTCACTAGACGTACATAGTTCATCTGCGGCATCTGCTATTTGAAAGAAAACAATCCTGGTCACCAAAAGTAACATATACAAGTTTGCTAACAAATGAATATACATACAGGAACTGCTTAGTGAAAGTAACTAAGATATATACATATTAGTTGCTAAAGATACCAAAAAATATAAGAGTAGTTTAGGAAAGGCAAGAAAAACATACAAAACACTATAGGTAAAGGTTAAACAACAACATGTAGAAAATAGAAGAAAATATGTTTTATATACAAATGGTTTACATAGAGGCAAATGTTGGGCATATGTACAAGATGGTCCTGTGCAATTAATGTCAAAGAGGATCATCTCCTGAACATTTCACCATCATTATCTCCACCTGGAAATATAATCTTCACTCCCCCCCTACTTTTTTCATAACAGGAGCAAGCAATAGTCAGTTGCTCTCCTCTTCCTCCTAGGCTGTACATAAACATACTTTACATACATATCAAAAGTTCTTTCTCTTCTTATAAGGGAGGTGACCAAGTCAAATCACATACCCACTTCACACATATGACTCACTTAATACAACTCCCATTTCATCACCTCATGGACGAAGGGTCATCCCTGTTCCTCTGCCACATTGCACTAGCTGTTGTTATCCTTCCCTAGACTTTCTGGCCAAGCAATCCCATCTCCCAAGGGCTTCTTGTGGTGGTTTAGCCCTCAATTCCTTCCATGCTGGGGGTTTGGGGGTAATCCCACAATATAGATACCACCACACCATGCCCAGGAGATAGGGTTAAGTGGAAAATGGCTGTGTATAGATGATACCATGATGCAAGGAAGGGAGGGGATGGGGGATGATTAGGGTGGATGAGTTAGGGAGTGGTTATATGTGAATGATATTTTGACACAGCCCCAAAGAATTTCTCCACATTTTCTCTTGTTCTGCATGAGGGGTTGGGGGAGGGGGAATTGCCAATTAAGTGAAGCAGCCTTGCTGTGGATGTGCTGTGTCTTGCTGCATTGTTTCTGATCCAGGGCAGTGGGCAGGATACAGGGATAATCATCCACAAGGAACTAAGATGATAGGGAGGAAAGGGAGATGGACAGGAGTGGAATGGGTGGGAGTGGGTTTATAGCTTTTGACTTGGGAGGTAGCCAAGTCAAAAGGCATGTACCCACTTCCACTCATTCCACTCCCATCCATGCCCTTCACGCTAATCCAATAACATTAAATAAGAAAGTAACAAACCTCCTGAACTAAAACCATCACTGAATCTGATGTGTCTCGGCCTTTGAACTTACCTTATTTTGAATAACCTGTACATTTTGAGTTTGACCTGAGAGCTGACTGGTGGGAATTTTGATAACTTGCTGTCCAGATGTGACAATTTGCCCTGATCGTATCGTATTCTGTAAAAAAAACATGAGCCATAAGTAATTTCAAATATGGAGAGGTGCCAAGATGGGAGGGAGGGAGAAGGGTGGAGAGGAGTGGAATATATGGGAAATGAAATGGATGGGAGTGGTTTCTGTGCCTTTTTCTTTTTGGCTACCCCTGTGTAAGGGGGAAAAAGCCTTTGGTATATGTATGTATGTATTTTTACATGCAATCAATCACCATGTTAGCCCAGGTCTCTCTTGCAGAAGACCCAGAGCTCTCAGGTGACTGGCAATGGCAACTGGATTGGCCCACAAGTCATTCAAGGTGGAGATACTGTGCTGTTTTTTTGTTATCATTTGTCTGTTTGATTTTCATTTATTATTAGTTATATGTCAATTAATCACTATTTACTTGTTTGTTTATTATTTAACTATACTTATGCATTTATGTATTTCATTTGTTATTTACATTATTATAGTTTTTATTAATTTATTATTATGATTTTTTTTCGCATCCGACCTAGATATGGACCAAAAGGTCTCCTGTCGGCATGCTCCGCCTTTGTAATCCTTTGTTGTTTGGGTAGGGCCAAAGTAGAGCAGTGTAAGATGAGGTGAGCTGTGTCTTCTACATTGTGATTATACATACATACATACATATACCAAGGCTTTTTCCCCCTTTCAAGGGAGGTAGCCAAAAAGGGAAAGGCATAAAAACACTCCCACCCATTTCATCCCTAAATACACTCCACACCCCTCCCACCCTCCCTCTCATCTGAGATTATATCTGAGGCAATCTGATTCTGTGGCCAGTCCTAAACAATGTAGGTACTGTTCAATGCTGACTCAAGGGTGATTTGATACAGGTCTTTAAGATTCTAAAGGGAAATGACATCAAAAGTATGGAAGTAGATTTAATTTGGAAGTGGGTAGGAACACCTTTGCCATCCGTGTAGTAAATGAATGGAGACCAAGGATGAGATGGATAGATGGGGTAAAAGAGGCATTGGGAAAGAGGAAATGTTGATGAGAAAGGGAGAAGACATAAGATAGGGGTGAATGGAAAATGGTTGTGTATGGATGATGCTGTGATGCACGGAAGGGAGTGGGTGGTGGATAGGGGGGTGAGGGCATAGGTGTGAATGATATTTTGATGCAGCCCGAAAGGACTTTTCCCCATCTCTTTTTCTGCATGAGGGGATGGGGAGGAGGGGACACCAATTAAGTAAAGCAGCCTTGCTGTGGATGTGCTGTGTCTTGCTACATTGCCTCTGACCCAGAGCAGTGGGCAAGATGTAGGGATGATTTGTCATCCAGGAGGAGACAAGAAAAGAGGGCAGGACGTAGGGTGTTGAGTGGGAATGGAGTATGGGTGGGAGTGGATTTATGCCTTTGACTTTGGCTACCTCCCTTGTAAGTGGGAAAATGCCATTGGTATATGTATTATTTTTCCAGCATCTGACCTACAGTTAGTGTGGACCATTTTGCAAACTTTTCAAGTATGCATAATGGTCTCCATTTTTGGGATCTATGTGATATCTCTTATGCCTTTACTTTTTTTAGGAATGTCCCCTGTGGGACTACAGGGAGAAGGATGCCTGGTCCCAATCCCCATCCCATTTTTCTCGCCTCTTACGATCCAAGTGGAAATACTTGGTGGCAGTATTCTTTTGCCCCCACCACAGGGTAGGTAGGCGAAAAAGGAAATGAATATTCAGAGAAATTGTACAGGACAGTAACAAGGGGTTGGGGGACAGCATAACAGAGGGACAGTCGTAGTATGAAAGTGTCATCATTTCTCTATGAACAGAGTTTTCCTCTATCACAGAGACCCTCCCACACCTGACAAGAACCACACTGGCATATCTATGCTCAGGACACTATTCAGCATTAAAACAGCACCAAAACAGAATATGCTTGGCCACAGATTCAAGCTTCCCCAGATGCAACCATCACACAGAAGACACAGACCACCTCATAGTTGCCCCACAATAACAATTCCCAGACAACAACACAATATTTCTTCTCTAAGACTTATGGTAATGCATGGGAGTGGTTGTCAATTTCCTAGAGGTTGTGTTTTTTCCAAGCGAGACTAGGGGCAATAGATTAATTGATCATTTCTTCAGTATGTATGTACCAGTAGTGCCTAGTTTTCCCTCACATTACATATATGCCACATATCAAACAAAAATGATAAATCTAAATCAGTTCCTAAGCTTATGTGAACAGAACCTGCGACACCATGATGCCAGTAACAGTCCTTGGGTCCTCCCATAGATCTCACTGGGAAGAAATGTTGGGCTACTGTTTGTGTTGAGATTAACCACTTCCATTAGTGACGCCTATGTAGGCTTCATGAGAAAGTGGGTACGCGATGATGCCGACGTCTTGATTATTTTTCTTGTAGTTGTACCTATGTAACCTCCATTCTCTCTAAACTGGCTTCATCATATTTTCTATGGTTATTAAAATTCACAGGTGAAAGAGAACGAACGATTGAGCACAGACTTAATTTTTTTATAATGCGATTATTATGTCACAACATCGCATGTCGGGCAGCTAATGCTGCCAGACGTGCAATGTGCCCCGGAGTGAAGAGGTTAAGTGTTTGAGAAACATGATAGATATGACAAGAATGGATAGTGAGAAATGAGGAGGTGAAGCAGACAGCAGGGGTTAGGATAGGCTCTCAAATAAAGTCAAACAGAGTGCCAAGGTGGTGTGTGCATATGGGAAGAATGAGAAAAGACTAAGAAAGCGAATTTGGGATGGAGTGAGCTTGTGAATACTAGGAATGAAATGGATAAATGGAGTGATGATGGCTTTCGATACAAGTGGAATGTCTGTAAAGCCAAGAATCTACCTGCATAACAAGGACCTCCTCTATCTAGTAAATGATGAAGCCAGCCAAGGTACACACCCACTCCCACCCATTCCACTCCTATTTACCACCCACTGTTCCTCTCTCATCTTAGCTCCTTATGGATGAAGGGTCATCCCTGTCACCTTCCTACTGCCCAGGTCAGAAGCAATGCAGCAAGGCATGGCACATCCACAGCTGGGCAGCTTCATCAACACAACACAGAAACACTCCCTTCAAATACCCTCATGGGAAAAACAGAGAGGACAGGAGGAGAGCCCTTCAAGCTGCGTCAAACAAAGAAGACATACATATACACATGTACCAAAGACCATTTCCCCCTTACAAAACATGGCTGACTCAAAGCACAAACCTCTCCTCATCCACCTAGACCACTGATACAAATGAGAACATCCCTTGAGGCCATATAATCCCTTCATCCACCCATAATTTTCCTCTATTCACTCCTTCCATTTAGTCAAAGCATATAGCCACTCTTCACCCATTCCACAACCCATTTGTTGTCCCTTTCATATTGGCTAATTATGAATGAAGTATCATTAAAAAGAAATAATAAGTGAGGAACAAACATATGGAGGAAACCTACCGTTTGACTTGTGCCTGGAACTGCACTTTTAATAACAATTTTCTGTGGACTTCCCAAAAGATTCCGTGCAGCTCCTCCAATCTGCAAAAACAAATTCACTTGTTAACTCCATTCAGTGTCACTAGGTGACTACCAGAACCGAAGTGCTAACATTGGGAGTGGTGTGACAATGGGGTGGGTATGTGGGTATGCTTTGACTCGGCATAAAAACCATACTATTTATCAAACATCAAAACATGTTCACAAATGCCACAGAATGAAACATGAAAAAGATACCTGTTGAGTGGTCGGTGCTGGCGCAATCTTGGTGGGCGACTTCATGGCCATGGATACAGGAATCATAACCTTACTCGGAGATTTCACCGGAGATCCACCACTAACGCTCACTCTCTGCACAACAATCTGAGGAGCAATATATATATTGTACATACATACATACATATACCAAGGCTTTTTCCCCCTTACAAGGGAGGTAGCCAAAAAGGAAAAGGCATAAAATCATTCCCACCCATTCCATCCCTGAATACACTCCACACCCCTCCACCCTCCCTCTTATCTTAGCACCTCCTGGATGACGGGTCATCCCTGCACCTTGTCCACTGCCCTGGGTCAGAAGCAGTGTTGCCAGACACAGTATATATGGACCACCTATAGCAAAGCCTTTGTAAATGGGGAAGGGACCAGTGAAATCATTCCTTGGTTCTTCATGGGAGTGGAGTATGTGGTGATGATATGGGCGGGAGTGGATTTATACCTTTGAAGTGTGTGTGTGTGTGTGTGTGGACTCTATGGAGGGGCACTACAACCTAACTGTAGACTTCTCATACCATATCGCACTTAATCAAACACAAAAACAATTCTAGCATGTTCTGCTGAAGCATCTGCTTTAGCCAACTCTGAATGTCCCATGATATGTTCATATAAGACCACTTACACACTTCAAGCTACATGGGAAAGATGTCCTAAGGGTAAACTGACTACTGTCAGGAAAGTAATGTAATGCAATTTTCTTATAGTTATGGCAATAAAAGAATAAGAGGACTGAGTGAAACATGAATAAAATGGTTAATTTGTTCTGTGGGAAATAGTATACAGGATGAATTGAGTGGATAATAGTTTAAACACTGTTACTATGAAGCAATTTTGGTATCACAATCACATTAAAACTATAAACTCCTTTATACATGTTGTATCATAAGCTTATGACTGTTGCCAACACATGATGTACCACTAGTAATCTAAAGGAGCCTTACTTTGTTAGGAGACTGTGGCACAGCCTTGGTTGGTGACAGCAATCCCATCTGCTGGGCCTGCTGGAGTGTGAGTTTGGTAGGGGAATTGAGTAGCGTGTTGGACACCGAGGTGCCTGACGTCACAGCACTCTGGCTGTTGACGAGTCTGACCTGCTGCCCACCTATACTGGTGACACCTGAAGTCCCCACTGAGCCAGGTTGACTTGTGATTATCACTTTGGTTATTGTCTGTAATTGAAGACAATTTAAACAATGAATATCAATAAAATACTTAAAACATTATTATTTGAATAGATATATATACATACTAATGGCACTTTCCACTTTGTAAGGGGATTAAGTCAAAGCATACACACACAAAAACTTGATGCTAAAAGATACAAAGACAGGTCACTACGAACATAGCTCCCTTACTGTATAATACAACTAGGTAAATACACACACACACACACACACATTTCATACATACATATACCAGTGGCTCTTTCCCCCTTACAAGGGAGGTAGCCAAATTCAAGGTATAATTCCACTCTCAACCATTCTACTCATATCCACCACCCCTCCCTCCCTCTCATCTTGGCTCGTCATAGATGACAGGTCATCCTTGCATCTTGCCCACTGCGCTGGGTCAGAAGCAATGCAGCAAGACAGAGCACATCCACAGCAGGCCACTTCATTTAATCCATGATCCCCTTCTCTGTCCCCTCATATAGAAAAAGAGAAGATGGGGAGAAATCCCTTCAGGCTGCATCAAAATATCCTTCACATATAACCACTCCCTAACCCCATCCCCCCACCCACACCTTTCCATTCACCACAGTACCATCCATACATTTCACACATATTAAAACTCACTACTCTACCCATCCCAGCACCTTGTGGATGAGGGATCATCTCTATCCCACACCACAAGGGCAATGCAGCAAGGCACAGCACTTCCAGAATAGGGCCTGACAGCCAGAACTGGTTTACCCTCACTGCTTCATTATATGGTGACATCATCTCCTCACCCACTCAAAGTAATGCCCACAAATATATTAGACTCTACCCCTACTACCCAAAAACACATCTACACATAAAATACACATAAACAAAACTTACAAAATAGCCCAAATAACTCCATCCTACAACATGCATCATGAAATTTAGGTCCACAGAAAACACTACTGATACACAATTCACCTTCATTCTGATCAGATCATCACCCAGCACTGAAACAGTATGAACACACAATCAGCTTCACATAACACCATCTGCACCAGATACACCTACCATAAAGGTATAGAACACATAACCTTGCACTCTCCAAACACAAAAATATCTTGGGGTTAAAGGTTTCCTGCAAGAGAGAACTGATTCAACAGCGTGAGTTCCCCATTAATGTTAACAGCAAATGGAACATACCCCACTATTGTGTGACTGTGATACTGGAGTCTGCTTCAATTGAACCGTTTTGATTGGCTGATTGGTGGTTTGTGTCACCATGACTGGTTGGCGCACTGATGAAGAAAGTGACGATGACAGAGATGATGGCAACTGTGATGCATTGATGACCACCGGTTTTACAGTATTTGTTGCACTTAGATTCCCACCTGCATTGACCACCTGCCCACTTGTCGGAAATATCCGATTTCCAACACCTAATGATAACGAACTCTGAAAAACAAGAATTACCATTAAGCCCATTCTCTTCAAACTGGGTTCGGAACTTTCTAGACTGATTAAAGTTTCTTAAATTTTGTTCTGATAAATTTATCAAGTCTCAGAAAGTTCTGCCAAACCTTAAATTCTTATGTGCAGTGCTAACTAAGAGTATGACTCTAGTATGTAAACTAAAACTGTTTATACAAAGGAAGAGTAAGCTTAAACTCAGCTTAAAGAAGTCAGTTTACAGTATTAGTTTACTAAACCATGATCAAAAATCCATCCTTACCAGGGAGGTAGCTAAAGTCAAAAGGTATTTATCCACTGCCACCCATTCCACTCCTATCCACCACCCCTCCCTCCCTCCCCATCTTGGCTCCTCATGGATGATGGGTCATCCTTGCATCTCACCCAACACCCTGGGCCAGAAGCAATGCAGCAAGATACAGCAAGATGAGTGGGAGGATTTAAAAAATTTCAAAGCCCATTAAATATTAAATTCTTCCCCATATATTGTTTTGCTCCATCATGTAAACATGTATTTTTCATCATGATTATGACTATCTTCTAAAACAAGTACCTGACTCTTTCAAATCAATTGTTAGTTTGAACATTAATCAACAAGAAATCAAGAAGTGGACAAAGACAGTTGGACTCCCAATCATACCAGGTCAACTTGATTCTGCTGTAGCATAACCAGGTTTCCCATACTATTTTTGATGAAGTGATGAGCACCATCAGTAGTACTTAGTATCTGATGATGGGTTGGTGTGCTGGTCTGAGTGCTGGGGTGGTCTGGCAAGATGGTTTCACCAACACTGGCATGGAGATCATCTGGACCCACAGAGATGAGCTCACCTCCATGGTGATGCAACATCTCCATATCTCCTGTTGATAAGCAAAATATCAGAAAATGATTTAATGAAAACAAAATAGAAATGCATAGTTACATGTGAAATATGTTAACACACAAATGCCTGAAAAAATAAAAATAAAATAAAATAACTGGAGGTAGTTTACTTTTCTTGCTTTGTTATAGGAAAACTCCCTTCTCATCCACTTAAAATAATTTATGGAGCAGATGAGAGCATCCCTTCATACTGAGCAACCTTTTATATATTCACACTTTCCCTCCATTCACTTTTATCTTTTGCACTTTTCCCTGCTCTACAGACACCTCACATGCATCAAGGCCCCATGTACCCCATCCAGCCACCTCATTCTTGGCATTCCACTCAAATTCATTCCACCCATTTCTACTCTCCACAGTCAATTTTACTAGTCTTTAGCAACTCACTTTTTTACATATACCCTTCACCTCAAAATTCTTACTCAATCTACCCTTGTACCACAACTATACCACTCAAATACTTCATCTTAAGTATGTCCAAGATCCTCCTTTCTCTTATTTTCCATTTTCTGAACACAGTGCCACTAGTATAATCGCCCTTTCATGTAACCTTTTTGCATTCATTCTTAGATTTTTTATAACACTTTCCATTCCAACCCTGACATTTTGTTGCCTCCTTTACTCTATAATTCACCTTCATATATGCATACACCCCCACCCCACTCATTTCCACATACTTAAAACTCTTCAATCCATCCAACCTCCCTTCAAATTCACATCCAATCTGCTGCCACCAGTACATCTCCCAAAATAAGGGAGGTGCAAAGGCCTTTTGGTATGCATGTGCATCTAATCATATCACTTTCGCCACTTATTTACTCTCAACATTTTCCTCTCACACATCCAAATTCAGTCCCTACCTGCTTTAGTCTCTCAGAATCAACCACAAGTGCAGTGTTATCTACAAACGACAACTGGTTCACTTGCTTAGATATGCAATAATGAATCATAATAACTACAAGAACACTTACCAATAACCTCTGTGGCTTCAGCCAAGGTGTCCACCTCCATTGCTTGATGTGAGTGATGTTTGACATCCTCATCCCCTCCTGCCACCTCAACGATGTTTCCCACAGCCACGCCATCAGAAATAAGGACACCTGTTGTATCTACAACCTGTTACATGAAAACACTTTAGTATCATGAAATGGTATATGCAAAATTTTCTATAAGCTCTTAAGGAACAATTAATAAATATAAAATAAAAATGAACATAGAAAACTAATGTTTATCAACAGTGAAATAATGTGTATATATATATATATATACACACACACACACACACAATAGCCACAATCACCCTTTATATGAGGGATGGCAGAGTAAAGACAAACATATTATCTATCTATACACCAAAGGCTTTTTCCCCCTTATAAGGGTGGTAGCTAAATCAAAAAGCACATGCCCACTCCCATCCATCCTCCTCCTATCCACATCCTTGCCTCCTTCTCATCTTAGCTCCTTGTGGATGACGGGACATCCCTGTATCCCACCCATTCCCCTGTGTCAGAAGCAATGCAGCAAGACACAGGATATATACAGCAAAGCTGCTTCACTTAATCAGTGACCCCATCACTTCATCCCTCATGTGGAGAAGATGCAGTCAAATCCCTTTGGTCTGAATCAAACTATCTTTCACACATAACCACTCCCTAAACCCTATTCCCTCCCGTCCTTGCATCATTATACACAGCCATTCTCCACTTACCCCCATCTCCTGCCTTCTCCCTTCCTAGCCCAACAGACATTTCCCTCTTGCTCAAAGCCCCATCCATCCACCTCTTCCTCAGTCATTCCCATAAGTTCACTCCATCCACACCTCTTTTATCAATCTTTCTTCACTCATTCTTTCCACATGTGGAAACCATCCCAATACTCTTTCATCAACCCTGTCCGCCATCTCCTTTTCCAACCCTGCTCTCCTCATCCCCTTGTTTCCTCTATCCAACCTTATAATCCCTACCATACTCTTCAGATATATCATCTCACATTTAAACTTCTCTCTGCCTCTCGTAAACACTAAGCCTCCACTCCATACAATGCCATCAGCACAATCACCCCTTCATATAATTTCCTCTTTGCATCTATTCCCAAATGCCTATTTCTCATAACACTTTGTAATCCAAGGCATTTACTTGCTTCTCAGTCTACAAATTACCTCCACCTCCACTCCTCCCTTTTCTGCCACATGCAACCCCAAATACCTAAAGCTATCCACTTCCTCAAGCCTCTTTCCTTAACTTCCAACTCACTACCATCATCTCCCCTTGTACATCTCATTATCTTACTTTTACCCAAATTTACCTTCAACTTTCTCATATTGCATACCTTCCCAAACTCTGTCACTGACTCCCTTTACCTCTTCAATATGAATCAAATTCTTGCAGGCAGCATTAGCTGCCTGATGTACAATGATGCATTACAATACTCATGTTATAAAATATAAACTTATAGCTGTATTACTCAATCTATTTCACTCTGAATATTAATAACCATGGTTAATATGATCAAACCAGTTTACATAATATGGAAGTCACTCAGCTACAACTACAAAGTAAATATAATCTAGATGCCAATGAAGGCCTCCTCATATACCCACTCGCACCTCATGGTGCCTACGTAGGCATCATTGTATGGAAGGGATTAATATCTTCTTTGACCTTGCTACACACACACAGTAATGTCACCAAACAACTGGCCCATCTCCCACCTTTCTTCATTTTCTTTAACCATCTCCAGTCCCCTGCATTACCTTTGCATCTACCTCCCACAACACCCCATCCACATACAAATTAATCAGCCATGGTGACATGACACATCTCTGATGCAGTCCTACCTTTACCTTTCCATTTCCAATTCTAACACAGGCTCTATTACTCTGGTAAAAACTCATGACTGCCCTTAGCATCTTTCCCCCAATCCCATATATCTGCAAAACCTCCCACAGTGCCTTCCTCTCTACCCTATCATAAGCCTTTTCCAAATATATATCTAAAAAATAATAAAAGATAAAAAATAAAAATCCTTACCTTTTCTTAAAGCTTTCTCACATATCTGTCTTACCATAAAAATTTGATCCACACAACCCCTGCCTTTCCAAAAGTCACACTATTTTCACCAACTACTCCCTCTGTTCCTCTCCTAAGCTTCTCATACCCTCCCATAAGCCTTCCCAACTACACTCAACAAACCAATCTGTCTGAAACTACTACACTCACACTTGTCCCTTTTTCTCTTGTAAAGCAGAACTATATAGGCACTCCTCCAGTCCTCTGGCACTCTATCCTCCCTTAGTGAAAGGTGGAGAGGACCTTTGGGAAATATACTATTGGACATGACTACTGAATACAAAATGACTCAATGGGTAAAAGAAAATACCAGATATAAAAATAATGAAGAACCATTGAGACTAGATTTAATATTTACATCAGCACCTGAAATTGTGGATAAAATGGAATACAAGACACTAACTGGGAAAGATAACTACATACTAACTGAGCTCAAACTAAAAGAGGAATTTTGGGAAACTCGGAAAATTCTTTCAAAAAGCAAGTTGGGAAAACTTCTTTAATGATGAAACACGGGTGGAAGAGAAATGGATGATATTAAAAGAAATCTATAATGAAGGAGTGGATAAATACATACGAAAACAAAAACAGGAAAAGGTGTACATTATGTGCTGGTACAACAAAAAATGTAGTGCGGCAAAAGATGCAAGAGACAAAACTTGGAAAAAAAAAAAAAAAGTGGTAAACATATAAACTAAGAAATGAATATATAAAAATAAAAAAGAAATTATGAAGAAGCAATAATAGACAAATGTAATAATCAACCTAAATTATTCTACAGATATGTAAATGGTAAATTAAAAAATAAACAGGAAATAGTGAAACTATGTCAAGGGAATACGGTATATAGAAGATATAGAAATGACTGAAATTATGAACAAACATTACAAATCTGTATTCACAAATGAAAATACACACAATTGGGATGAAGAAAAGGGAGAAAGATCCCCCCAATGAAAGAAATAATTGACACAGAAAGAAATAAGGGACCAAATAATGAATCTTGATGTCAGAAAATCACAGCCCAGACAGAATTGTAAACTGGATACTAAAAGAATGTATAGATGAAATAATGAACAAAATATACAAGATACTAGATTGCTCACTCAAAGAAGGGAAGGTACCGCAAGACTGGTAAAATGCCAATATAGAAAGGGGAGATAAGGAAGACCCAACAAACCATAGACCAGTCTCCCTTACAAGCACAATAGCTATATGTGAAAAAGTTATCATAAGTAGATGGATTAAACATCTGGAAGAAAACAATATACTGAATTCAAAACAATTCGGTTTTAGACAAGGAAGATCATGTGCCACAAACTTGATTTGTTTTTATTCAAGGTGAATAGATACAATGCAAGAAATGGACGGATGGGCAGATTGTGCTTTCCTGGATTTACAAAAGGTATGATAAAGTACCACACAAAAAGCTATTAAGAAAGCTTGAAAAACAGGTGTACAAGGAAAATTATTGAAAGGGATGGATGATTTCTTGCATGGGAGAAAAATGAGAATGGTGCTTAGAGATAAAAACTCGACCTGGGAAGAAATCATAAGAGGAGACCCACAGGGTTCAGTATTAGCTCTGATAATGTTTGCTATATAAATTACATGGATGAAGGTGTAGAATGCTATATAAACTTCTTTGCAGACAATGCAAAACTACTAAAGAAAGTACAGAAAAAGACTGTGAATCACTACAGAGACCAGGACAAAGTCTGGGAATGGAGTCAAAAGTGGGAAGTGAACTTCAACATTAAGAAATATATACAATAGTTTGGAAAAAGTAAAAATAGAATATCAGGACAATATGAAATTGGTACAAAGGAAGTAAAACAAAGTTGGCTCCGAAAAGGACCTAGAAGTAATTATCACCAAAGACATGTCCCCAGACAAGCATATAAACAAAATAGTTGGAGAAACCTACAATTTACTAAGATCAATAAAGGTGGCTTTTAATTACTTGGATGAAGTAATGGTTAAAAAAAATATTAGTCACACTGATAAGACTAAGATTGGAGTATGCTACGACACTATGGACACCCAGTACAAAAAATATAAAGAAATTAGAAAGAATCCAAAGAGCAATGACAAAGATGGCCCCAACACTTTAAAAATTGACATATGACCAAAGATGTCTAAACTGGAACTACCAACCCTGGAACAAAGAAGAGAAAGAGGAGATCTATTGCCCATTTACAGAACCATGAAAGGCATGGAAGTCCTTGATAGAGAAGACTTATTAAAGTGGGATAAAAGAAAAACAAGGGGACATGAAAAGAAACTAAAAAAAGGATAGTTATAGAAGAGATCTGGAGGAAAAAAAAAAAAAAAAAATCCACACAGAGTAGTGGATGTCTGGAACAAATTGGACAAAACAATGGTGTGTGCAAACACCATAAAACAATTCAAGATCAAACTAGATGCTGAGAGATACAAAAACGGATCACCGCAATACAATACAACTAGGTAAATACTAGCCAGTCCACTATTACTATACCCATCCAACCCAGGTGCCTTACATGATCTTATTATTTTCAAAACTACTTCTACCTAATCTTTTCTTTTTTCTCCTCCATTTTCCTCTTTTGTATTGTATTCTCTTTCTGCATGAGGAGATGGAAGGGGGGGGGTGCCAATTAAATGAAGTGGCCTTGCTGTGGATGTGCTGTGTCTTGCTGCATTGCTCCTGACTCAGGGCAGTGGGCAAGATCCTGGGATGACCCATCATTCAGAAGGAGCCAAGAAAAGAGGGAGGGCTGGTAAATGGGAGTTTTGTATGTGGGGATAAAATAGGTGGGAGTGGATTTATGCTTTTGACTTTGGTTACCTTTCTTGTAAGGGGGAAAACCCTTGGTATATTACATATGTATGTATTTTCCTCTCCCATCACTGTCATTTCATAGTCTCCCACTACTACCACCAATCCCTCCCTATCCTCCTCCACATTCAACTGCTCCCTAAAATACTCTGCCCATCTTATCCTTACTGCCTCCTCTTCTGTTAACATCTGTCCATCTATGCCCTTTACTTTTTCTTCTGTATTTAACTCACCTCCCCATCATCTCTTAACTTCCTTCCAAAACATCTTTTTTTTAATCATTTTCTAAATTTTGTCATACCCCTCCCCTATTTTATACCTGCTCTCCTTTTTGCCCCCTCTGTATTAAGATTTGCTTCTCTTCTTTTTTTTTGTACCTCTCACATGCTCATCTTACATTGCAACCAATCCCTGAATGCTCACTTCAGCTCTTCTACTACCTTCTTCACTTCATCATACCACCACTCATTACCCTTCCTTCTATTCCAGCCCATCCTCATGATTACACATACTATCTCTGCACAACTTGTCACTCCCTCCTTGAAACACCCCCATTCCTCCTTCACTTCTACCTCGACTCTATCCTTCACCACCTCCCACACTTCTTCTTGTGTTCCTCCCCTTTTTCCTTTTTCATTTAAACAGTTCACTCACATTAAAGACAAACACTCCCAACAAAAGACCCATTCATCCACCCCTCCCATCCCAGGACCTTGTGAATGAAGGATCAATTTGATCCATATATGCACTACTTGAGTCAAATGCAGCACAGTAATTAACAGCTTCTCCATAGCAGGGTACGGCAGCTGAAGCAGAGTTACACTCCACTACTCATCCATTCCTAACTAAAAACAATAAACCATCTTTCTATACATCTAGATGCAGACTTAAAGCTCACTACCTCTCTTTGTAATCACTGTATTACATAAAGCCATATTTTGACCATCTCTGAATTCTAGAATTATCATTCCCCTTCTTTAACACCTCACGAGCCCTTCTCCACCCACACTAGCTCGATGGTTCCTCTCACACAAAATGGAAAACCTTCCAGTGTCATAAATACTCAAAATAGTAAGAAACTTCTCATAACTCAACCCAGAATAACCTACTTTTGATATTAATAACATCAGTGGACCTTCGTATCCCAATGACTTCACCACCCACTCAATGACATGTTCAGTGCTGGAACACAGACGAGACCACACCTCATAGCAATAAGAGTAGCTTTACAATGCCTTTACAGATGCACTACCATAGAGAACTCCTTTTCAAAATAAAAGTAAAACTTGTGCTTACTAAGTGATGCACCAAGCATACCAATCTTTCTGGCAAACCTATATATGACCAATCATTGTTTAGATCCCCCTCCCATCTCCTGTCTACCTATATACCAAAGGCTTCTTCCCCCTTATTAACCACTTCAGTACAATGACTTCTACATAGGCATCATTCGTGAGTAGGTACACAAGGATGCCAGCATTGGCATCTTGATTATATATATTTTAGTTACCCCCACATTCTGTGAACTGGTTTGATCACATTTTCTGTGTCGATTATTATTCAGAGTAAAAGAGAACAAGTAATACAGCAATGACTTTATATTTTATAACGCGAGTAGTGTGACGAATTGTACATATGGCAGCCGATGCTGCATGCAAGAGTTTTACTCATACTGAAATAGTTAAGGGATGTAGACAGCCAAGGTATGCAATCCTCCCCACCCACCTTTCAAAGGTATGGAAAAGTCCAGAAAATCTCCAATAAAAGCTATTGCAAACTCTCTCCCCACTCCTCAAATCAATATCCAATATATTTTCAATCTATTAACCATTTCGGTACAATGATGCCTATGTAGGCATCATGAGGCGCGAGTGGATACACAAGAAAGCCAGTGTTGGCATCTTGATTACATATTTTTATAGTTGTACATGAGTTAGCCACCCGATTCTGTGAACTGGTTTGATCATGTTTTCTGTGCTTATTATTACTCAGAGTAAAAGAGAATGAATAATACAGCAGTGACTTTATGTTTCATAATGCAAGTAATATGATGCAAATTACATATGATAGCCAATGCTGTGCAGGAGAATTTGAGTTATACTGAAGTGGTTAAGTGGCAGACATTGGCAATAACATTATCATCAACATCTAACCATTTAAACTGTAAACCTAACCTCTTTCTGTGGAGGGCTATCCTTAAACCCACTTCTGATTTTATACCCATCTCTCTACATTATAACTGACTGTTCGCACAACCACAACATTGTTTTTCCCTCTCCAGCTGTACGGCAACAGCCCCAAGTCTTTCAGTCTCCTGGCAAATTACACCATTCCCTCCTATCATCCCATCAATCTAGTTTCAGTGCTAGGCACTACACTACAGACATTCGGGCAGAATTGTTGACAAAAATGTCCTCTAAATTTGCCTACAATCACCTACCATATTTTTCAACTTAGAATAGGCATGACACAGGCTGGTGATGGTGGATCCAATGTAATTATTCTTTTTGACACAGGTGCGTAAGCACACGCACAAACTCTCATTTGATTTACAAGTATTTAATCTAGACATTTTACCTGGCTGTCTGAAGTTTCGTGAAATCCTTCAAGATCAGCTGGCTGAATGTTGAGGCTAACTAACGTCTCAAGGTCCTGTTGAGTGAGTTGCTGAGACAACTCCCCGAGGGCAGAGGCGTCGATGAAAACAGTACTAGTGTCCTCCACTGTGGAAAGAGAAAACAATTAATATATTTCACTATGCAAACATTGAGAAAGACCAATGATTAGAGAGGCATTTATAAAGAATACAAACAAAACTAAATCATGGATGTACAAACACTATCCACATTCCCCTCATTCATGGTTGTACCTCTAAATAGATGTAAAGTTTTTATGGGCTGCACTGGGCAGTGGGTTGGCAAATGATCCTTCATTGGGGATAGCATGCCTCCATGGGCCCATCACCCCTCCAGTGCCTGGTGTTACAATTTGAAGGCCCAGCTCTAAAAGCCACCCATCCCTCACATCACACTACATCTTCCCATATGCAACAAGAAAACTCCAGCAGCATTTCACATAAATACAGTATCAACAACTTGCTCCCAGTATCCCACCTTTCTATACATAACTGCATACACATCACACACACAGATCACAAACAAACATGCCTTAATAATTAATTTGTTGGTCAAGGTTCCTTGCAGAAGAGCCAGAGTTGAAAGCGGTGGGTCTTGTCATCCCTTAATACTTTATTATCACAATAATAAAGTTAGTCAAAGACTGCTGGGAATGTGTGGACATATGAAAAGAATGAGTGAAGAAAAACTAGCACTGTGTGGAATGTATAGGAGAATGGAGTAAATTTGAGAAGACTAAGAAGAATGAGGTGGATGGATGGGGTGAAAGGGGATTTGGATGCAAGAGGTATGTCCAATGAGGAAGGTAGAGGGCAAGAGATGCGTGAGTGGATAGTGAGGTGTTTCTCAACCATGGTTCTGCAAAAGGTTATTGTAATAATGTAATAGACATCATCCTATCTAACCTATTATTACAATGAAAATAAAATGAGAAAGATATGGTATATATATACATTTTTTTTGCACAGGGGTTCCTTGAGACATGCAATTTATTTTAAAGAATATGCAAGGGTTAAAGGTTGAGAAATGCTGGGATAGTGGTTGTGAATGGATGAAAAACTGATACAGCCCAAAAGGATTTCTTTTTGTCTGCTCTATAAATTCTTAAGTGGATGAGGGGTAAAGTCACTATGTAATAATGTGGTGGGGGTGAACCAGCTTTAGCTGTCAGGCCCTGCCATGGAAGTGCTATGTCTTGCTGCATTGCTTCTGATCTGAGCAGTAGGCAGGGCACAGGGATGATCCTTCTGCATGATCTTGTTTTGGGTAGGATGTGTCTTGGGACTGTGTTAAGAACCATAGTATTGTCTATTGCTACAATTAATGTTCTTTCATATATCACTTTCTTATTGAAGCCTTTTAGTACACACTGGGTGAGGTTTATGAGTGATATGTTGGTTGAATGACTCTCTGAATACATAAAGACTTTGTGAAATATGTATGTTTGTTTCTTTTCTAAAATATTTCCAACAATTTAGATATGGAAATGAAGGAAACAGGTATATAGGATGCTGGGTTTTCTGGCAGTCTACTTGGTTTAGCATAAGAATGAAGGAGACTGTAAGAGACCATAAGGCCTACACTAGGCAGCTCTGGATGGGAATAATGTGACACTAAATGCTCAAGCAACAACCATCACACAGAAGATACAAAGCACTTTATATCACTGTCCTAGATTCACTCACTCTTGACAACTCCATAAAATCTTCATTGAGTGACTTTATAATTGAATAAGCACAGAGCTAGTTTTTGGGCTACCCACTTAAGTTTATTATCAAATGCAATAAGAGAAAACAGATCTAATTTGATTTCTGATTTTGGGACAGTTCCACCAAAAAAATTAGTTAAATCCTTTAGGTCTACTCCCACCAATGATGTTGTGACTTTAGAATATCACTGTCAAACTTTATGAAACTGTCTAATTCAACAACTGTCCCTCAGCTGATATGCTAAGGGAGTATTTCTTGTACAGTGAAAGGGTTAAGCTATTGTAAAGTAACTTTGACAATAAAGTAAATTTACTGATTAAATGATTAATGAATATCACAAAGATTTAATCTGACTGTGGAACATAAGGTATCCAAGCAAGATCATTTTTTTCCATGTTTACTGTACCAGGACAGGGATAGAGAAATAATCAATGCAAGATAGAACTCTACATACATGTTAGGTATGCCTTTTACTGAAACACAAAATAATATTCTATGACATTGATGTACATACACACCCAGAATGAGATTAGTAAAAAGATTCTTGTTGAGATGAATTAACTATACATGGTGTTTCACTGCATTGGTGGAGATATGATGAAAGCACTCATAGAGAACATGATCTACCCCCTCGATTAGAATATGCAGCAGTGATGTAATTTGTCACACAAAATGGACATAAGTAAGATCAAGAGACTGTTAAAAACAGCAACTTTATTACCAAAATAGTCTCCAGACTAGCAGAAATACCCTATAAGGAAAGATTAGATGAAATAAGGGTTTTATGAATGACATGTTGAGAACAATGAAAGGTGTGGACAAGACAGGGCAACCCCCTCTCTCTCTCTGAAGACTACTTTGTTAAGATTACTATTGCTTTTATCCTTGGAGACAACCTTGCACTTAAAACATGGAGTCATAGAAGTGGCAAAGGAGATGCAGTAAGAACTGGTAGAGAAAGGGATGTCATTGAAGTCCCTAGAATACTGTCTTCATAAAACTTGTGCAAGCAATACTCCATATGGAGGATGGAAAATTGACAAGAGGTCATGAAAAAATGGAGGGGGGGGAGGAAGATAAGAAAGATACAAAGAAACTCAACTTCCCATACAGATGTATCAATCTTAGAAATAACTTAAAAGAAGAAATAGGGTAGTCAATCAACTGTTACTACTAGTTTTGTTGAATGGAAACTCGTATTCCCACAGCAGCTCACAATGGTCCTTGATTCCTCCCACACATATCTCTAGAAGAAACTTTGGACTGATGTCAGTGTATTAGTGTGGGACTGTTATGTTACTAATTGAAAGCAGAAGGATGGAAATAGCTGTCATTGTCAGCTCTCTTTTTTTTTTCTTATACTTTTCCTTACAAACTTTCATTTTATATCAGTAATAACAGTTAGAGGAAATAGAGATAAGACTGATAAAGATACCCTGTCCAAAGAAAAGAGTGTCACCTAAACAAGAGAAGCAAGGAAGTTGAAGTGTCTGAAGTTGGACAGCAGGGAGATAACTTGGGTGTCTTTTTCACAGAACTATCTAAAGACAAAACTGTCAAAAGAGAGATAACAACAGTAAAAGAAAGAAAAAAGGGAAATGGTATACTGGTTGCTTTCACAACTATGAAAGAAGTAGACATAATCAACACAAAAGACCTATTGGTGTGTGATGCCATGAAAAAAAAAAAAAAAAAAATGCTTCAAGTATACAAAGAAATACAATTTTATGTACAGATACATCAATCTGTGAAACAAGGAAGAAGAAATAGTCCAGTCAGACATAAAAACAAGTTTCAAGCCAAGTTTGACCAGTGGTGGTAGAGAAGAGCCAGGACTCCACAAATATAGCTCCTATCCTCTATAATACTAAAATGAAGTGGTACTGCATGATAGATCTGAGAGTATCAGCTCCCTGCCACCCACATTCCAAAACCAGAATCACTCTTACCTCCATCTCGAGGTACAGCATAAACTTCAACTATATCTAATTTGCCTTTTCACATAAATGGAGCTGACAATTGGCAACTGCTCCTCTCTTCATACTACCATTGGTGAACATCACAGAAACAGTCCCACACTAATACAACACAGACAACAGTCCAAAGTGTATTTCCTAGTCTATGGGAGGGCCAAAGGGTCGGTGCCAGCCGCTGTGGGGCATCAGATTTCCAGTCCATGGAAACTGAGTCAACAGTTATTGATATTATAATTAGATTACTGGATCATGTGGTACTGGATAAAAAGGACACTCAAGATAGAAATAGCAGAAGACCACAATGACTGAGAGGCAATTTTAGAACTACATCAAAGTAAACAAACACATACAAAGTACCACACAAAAAATGATATATATATATATATATATATATATATATATATGAAAAAGGAACATATAGGAGGGATACAAGGGAACCTACTAAAATGGAGGGAGGGCTTCTTGTTTGGTAGAAAGATGCAGCGGCGGTGCCAGGAATTTTTAGTTGGGGAGGCTAAGGGGGGGCTGAGCAAATTTTTGGGGGAGCTAATAGTAATATGATAATACACATATATTATCCTCATTTCAGAAGGGGAGGGGGTTAATGGTTGGGCTAGCACTGATGGCTGACAAATCTTTAGCCCTGGCAATTAAAAATTCCACTTAATAAAATTATTTCAATGAGTGTTTCAAATTTTTAATTTGCTCATTTCAGTTGGGGGGGCTGGCCACTTTTTTTGGGGGGCTAGAACCCCCCCTGGCACCGCCACTGGAAAGATAAGAGTAGTGCTCAGAGAAAAATATTCAGGTTGGAAAGAGGTGATCAGTGGAGTACCGCAAGGATCTGTATTGGCTCCAACAATGTTTGCTATTTATGTGAATGACATGGACGATGATGTGAAATGTTACATGAGTTTCTTTGCAGATGATGCCAAACTGTTAAGGAAAGTAAAAACTGAAAAGGATTGTGAATCACTGCAGGAAGACCTGAATAAGGTATGGAACTGGAGTCAGAAATGGGAAGTGGACTTCAATATTAACATGAGTAGCATAATGGAGTTTGGAAAAAGCAATAATAGAATATCAGGACATTATAAAATTGGAACCAAGGAGGTAAAGAAGGAAAGATCCAAAAAAGATTTGGGTGTAATTATCTCAAACGACTTCTCCTATGATAAACAGATAAACAAAATTGTCGGAGAATCCTACAACTTGCTAAGGTCAATAAAAGTGGCATTTACATATTTGGACGAAGAAATTATTAAAAAAATATTGGTCACACTGATAAGGCCTAGACTAGAATATGTGGTGACATTGTGGTCACCCAGTACCTAAAAGAATATGAAGAAAATAGAAAGAATCCAGAGAGCAGTAACAAAAACGGCACCTGCACTTGCAAACTTGTCATATGAGGAGAGATTGGATAAACTGGAGTTACTAGCTCTGGAGCAAAGAAGAGAGAGGTGACCTACTGACCATCTACAGAATCATGAAGGGCACAGAAATACTTGATAGAGAGGACTTGTTAAACTGGGACAAGAGAAGCACAAGAGGACATAGAAAGAAAAGAAAAGAAAAGAAAAGAAAAGAAAAGAAAAAAAAAAAAAAAATAGCTACAGAAGAGATCTGAAGAAAAACAGTTTTCCACATAGAGTGGTGGACACTTGGAACAAACTAGACAATGAAATAGTCTGTGCAAAAAACCATTCATGAGTTTAAGAGCAAACTAGACACTGTGAGATACAAAGGCGGGACACCACGATCAACCTAAATTGAAACTACTCATGAATTTATAAATTTGAAACTAGGTATGATGTAACACTTTCTGAAAATTATTATTCTAATAACAGTCACCAATATCAACAACTCTCTACTAAAGGATTGTGGTACTCCCCAAGGCAGTCATAGCTCCTCTTGGGAATCGGTGCCACCTGCGTACAGCCAGTGGCCAGGGCTGATTGCCACCGTTTGGCCCCCAACTCTTGGGGTTGGGGGCCTGCATTATACACAATCATGCACACAAACAACACAACATACACTCTATTAAGGATTTGTGGGAAAACCCAGTTTCGGCTGTGGCATTCCCTGGGGAGACGGGACTGCTCAGACAGACAGTCTAGAGAACGACAACAACAACAACTCTCTACTAAATATTATTTATGTTACTAACTTACTAAGTCAATTTTAGTTAAGTACATGATCATAAAAGAATTTCAACACATTCGCTTTTTATGCCATGACACAAATCACACAGAGCCAACAGTAAACACTTTCTCAAGTTTACCTAGATTTCAATATAACTTAATGTATGGTACCTGAACAACTAATTCACAGTCACCTAACCTAGAAGTAACAATAGACATTAGTACTTTAATAGTACTATTTCATATATTCATGTCAGTGGTTCTCACATGACACTATTATATATTTAAATGGCTGAGAATTGATTC
Organism: Oratosquilla oratoria; assembly: GCF_046742065.1. Classification (NCBI taxonomy): domain Eukaryota; kingdom Metazoa; phylum Arthropoda; class Malacostraca; order Stomatopoda; family Squillidae; genus Oratosquilla; species Oratosquilla oratoria. The sequence continues at coordinate 79,674,616 of NC_134780.1, forward strand.
TTTTCCTAAATGGTTAGTTAAAAATGAACACCATCTGGATATATTGTATTCTATAGAGCCAGCTCCTCTACCTATGGTACTTATTATTCTTCTGACAGGGTTCATGTGACTGGACTTACTAACCACAACAACTGGTCCCACTGAAGAAAACCTACTGAGGCCTATCTTTACTAGTTTCAACTTTCAGGCCATTTACCTACTGCATGAAAGCATCTAGATGTATATTATTCCCCTGCCATGTGAACACTATCAAAATGATGACTATAGAGAGCAATACTTAAAAGTAGCAAGACAGCCTAAGCTGGGGTACTCCAAATGACAGTTCAGGAGCCAATCCAAGTAGAAAAATTACAATTTAACATGAAATAGTTATATATCCAAAGTAAATCAAGAGACATTCACAATAAGCACTAACACTATCAAATTATAAAAAGTTACTGATATTTTCAGATTGTTTGATACAACTGATCCTTTCTGTATATATATCACAATTTAATAATAAAACTTCTCCTTAACCATCCCTGATATAGATGTCTTCAAGGACTAATGAAATGTGTGAAATGAATACTCCAAACTAGATCTATCAAATATCTAGAACTTTACCAGCAGTTACTTGTATGACCAAAATTGGAAAGATAAGGAAACATCAAAGATTACCTTACACCAAGTAGCTTTAACACTTACACTCCATGGGCATGAGGCTAACCTAAGCAATAAAATCAATTAACAACAAATCTCAACATTTATCTAGTATAATTAAATTCCTAAATATACCTTATTTCTGAATTAGGTTGCTCTTGATGTATTTGGTGCTACCTATACCTTTGCATAAACTTTGTAAACAAACCAGTTTTCAGCAAACATTGTGTAAAGCATGATGTCATGATCACAATATTATACGTTGACAATGTCCCTACATTCTGCCTAAGCTATTTCTCTGATATTCACAAGGATACTACCAATACAAGCTAAGAAAACTATGATCAAATGTGTGCGGTTTACTCACTCGACATTGTATGACGCGCCCCCTACCAGAGCAAGTACGTCTACCAACTACATACAAAATTTTCAGACACTTAATTTTGCTGTATTCCCATTAGGGACACGGATAATTTCTTGCTCACTTGTTGTACATAGTTGGTAGATTGCAGAAGACTGTATATATATTTTTTTACTTTCATACAACTTGTCGAAATTGCAATTGTAAATGTTTGTTTTCATTGATTATCGCTATTTTCGTTCATGTTTACATGGGTGGGGGTCCCATTCACAGCCTCCGTTTGTAGTAATTTTCATCTTCATCCCGCTAACACTGACAGATTTCGATTCCTCTATAGTTTCATCATCTTTCTGGAACCCTTTTATATACACTATATTCAAAGTAGTACGATTATTAAAGGGTTAAGTTTCGTCATTTTCTTTATGTTCAAACTCACGCGCCCACCATTACTATCCCACAATGCTCTGCCGTCTGCGTAGCTACCACATATGCCATATGTCGTGGATGTCAAAGAAAAATCTATTATCTTTTTTCCTCGTGACAATTTTAGGCAACCTTCCCTGAATGAATTTATTTATACTATTAATTATGTACAAAATTTACGTTATTTGAACATAAAAAGACATAATAAATTCACAATCTTTTCGACTTGGCAGGCCAAATTCCTATCCCGCCATCTCGATTCAAGCCGTGTACTTCCGCCAAAATTATCTCTCCTATATGTTGGAAATATATAGCATACAGTACTAGTTTGATCAAATACAATAAATGAATATTTGCCTGAGAATTTTATTATTTAGATGGGGGTCATTATGTGAATGTAGGCAAGTGAAAGAATACAATGAGTTGTAATTTTCATATCAAATAATTTTGCGGTCACGTACTCAATGCCCACATCTCTTATGTCAGCCATAGGTAATTTTTCTCAGGAGGATTTACATTCTATGTAATAAATATGATCTATATTGTTTTCTTAGGGTCTACATGTATCTGAGTTTATATTAAAAATTAAGGCGACTTAGATAAAGGGTATTAAATGAGAATTTTGTACAGCTTTTTATTTGACTATTTGTGTCAACCAAATTATTTTCACTGAAAAGTTATTTTAAATTAAAATATTGACATTAATACAAGCATGTTTGATATAATAAGAACAATTGCAACAATCAAAATATTAACGTATTTTATCATATATTTCTTAATTGCCTTCTATTTCTAACTATCTATCCATTCTACCAAACTTTATTAACTTTATTATTTGTTTACATTCTCGCCCGGACGTTTGGGAGGAAATCATGTCCTTTTCTGTTCAGATTAAACAACAATTACAGGCCTTAGTGTCATCAGGAGGCTCGCACAAAGACCATGATAAGTAAGAATACTAACGTGCTGATGTGAATATGGGTCTTAGTCAGATATACATAGTGTCTGTGGTAGAGGCTTCTCTGACATCTATGATTCTATCATCCACGATTTCATTGTTTTCCAACTTGCTACTGTTAATTCTTGGTAACATAGTATATTCATTATTTAATCACCAATACAAACTTAGTATGTATCATGAGGTTTATTTTTCTTTGGTGCTTTCTCTTCCAGGTTTTGATAACTGGTATTTTTCTCTATTTATCTGTTGTACTTTTAACTTTAATCCTACTTCTCATGATGTGTACTTCATGTAAACTTCATAGTGTTTGTGGCAGAAACCCGTGACGCTTAACCACTTTGGTGTGATGACGGTTATGTAGAAATCATGAATGATGAGCCTCAAATAGGTACATGAGGATGCTGACGTTAGCGTCTTAATATATATTGGTATTGTTAGCTAGGTCAACATGAAAATGAATTTCCTGATATTTGAGCTGAAGTAGTTCTCATGGGATGCAAAAAGTCGCTATGAGTATAATGCAATTTGAATTATCCATCTAGCTGTCCTAGTTATCGAGATATTGCATTTTGAATGGAATTAAATCGGGCCTATTTTTTCCCAGAAAATCGGGCCGAAACGTGCGGTCTGACTAATCGCCGATCAAACGTAAACAATGACGGTTTTTACTGACAGGCACAATTTTATATAAAAATTTAATATATGGTTGCATTATTTGATCTATTTTCTATAAGATGTGTGATTTCCATGTAATTTGATCATAGAATTACGTTTCTATCCTTTGCAAAATTACCCACCACAGCTACGAATACCGTCAAATTACATTAAAATCACACATTTTAAAGAAAATAGTTTGAATAATTCAACTATATGCAAGCTATTACACTAATAGCACAATAGTAACAAACTTAATAGTGTAGTTTGATCCATACCACCAGTGATCATAGCGGGCAGGACGAATCGTAGCTGTGGTCCGTAATATTACGGAGGATAAAAACGTAACTTCTCTTTGATAAAATTACATGAAAATCACACATTTTAAAGAAAATATTTCAAATAATTCAACTATAAGTCTATTACACTAATAACATAATAGTAAGAAACTTAATAGAGTGAAGTTTGATAAGATGGCGGAATGGATGTTGATGTTGTTATCCGATAATCCGACCCGATAGAATAAAAAACTAATTAGTACCACCGATTTCTCAGCTCTACCATATCACGCTGCCTTTATTTTGGTATAAGAATAATCCGCGAGACTAGTAGTTTTCGTTATTTTTGGTTAGTTGCCCGCACTCTGAATTTACTTAGCTCATTTTTTACGCTGAAACATAAACCAATTTTCGATTTACTGCTGAATGCAAGCCGCCATGTTTATCTTATGTTTTTATGTAACTGATGATGTAATTGTTTGAAATTTACTACGATCGTAGTAAATACACTCGTATAACATTTGTATGAATGAAATATCCGGCGGTATGTAAATTTGGCCGTTTGCATGGCGTGCGCATAAAATGACGCACTATTGGGCTCCTCATCGACGGTGGCGCCTCTGGTGGTGTTTGACCTACCTAGTATTGTTTTAGTTGTGTGCACCTATGCAATAAAGCATTTTCTTACTTAGTTTACTTAGTGATGTTCCGAGGTCGATCCTCACAGCCATAGTGGACTACCGCCGCTGCAAGTCCTGTTGTCCCTCCTCGTGAGGGCCAGTTGGCCTGGTATTGAGTTTGGAGAAAACCTACCGATGGCAGTGTAGCCTGACACTGGAGTCTTGTCTGGCACCTTCCGCAGAAACCTGTCCAGTGCATGTTTGAAGCTGTCCACTGAGCATTTGGTTTTCTCTCTCACCTCTTTTGGGAGGACGTTGAAGATTTTTGGCCCCTCATGGCCTAGGCTGGTTGCTAGTAGGGTCTTAATCCTTTCCGGGGCTCTTGATGGGAGAGTTTGTATCTCACATTAATGCCCATGCCTTACACTGTGGTATGGCTTAATTGTTGAGGGCGTGGGGTCCGGAACAAGTCCCTCTAGGATTTTCCTTGTGTAGATATGCATTAGATTTTTTTTTTTTTTTTTTTTTTTTATACAACATATCAATAGCTCAGTAAAATAGAGGCTCACCTGAAGAAGCAAGACATCTATTGGAGAAATGCTGTAATACCAAGGGAATGATTAGCAGTTTGTTTGAGATAAAGTAATTCAAATTTTTTGTTGTACACTCATTGCTATATTTATCTATTCAAATCCATACAGAAGATTTTACTTAACATCAAACAAATCTTAGGTATTTGATTTTACTATGCAGTTACAGTGACATCTCTGGGGCATTGGCTGCATGTTATTGTGCAGTAACATATAATTGATACTTAAGGGACTATATGGGGCACCCCTATGGACCAGAGCCTCACATCATTTTGTGTTAGAGGAAATTTCAAATCATAGATTGTGCTACTTTATTGTACTATGACTGTCCCTCCTTTATGCTGTCCCACCCTATTCTTAACCACTTTACTCCGGGCCAAAATCTCATAGGCAGCATTAGCTGCCAGATGTACAATGTTGTGTCATAATACTCGCATTATAAAAAATAAAGTCACGGCTGTATCGATCGTTCTCTCTTTCACCCATGAATTTTGATAACCATAGAAAATATGATGAAACCAGTTTACAGAGTATGGGGGTCACGCAGGTACAACTACAATAAATATAATAAAGACGCCGACGTCGGCATCCTCGCATACCCACTTGCTCCTCATGACGCCTACGTAGGTGTCACCATATGGAAGGGGTTAACCCTTTGAATACAATGACAGAAAGGTGAGGGAAGCGTGATTTTTCAACAATGAGCGAGAGCTCCTCTTGATTCTTCGGTAAGTGTTCTTCCTCCTTTACATGTAAAAGTAGTTTCACACTTATCGACTTTTCGCCGTGCGCCGTCTGCGACACGACGTCGTGATGTCAACTAGCTGTGGGTGTCTAGGGACTCTTTCACACGTCACAGCCACGTGTGGAAGTGCCCATGGTCACCTATGGTTATTTGAGAGCGCGGCGTCGGGTCGTGGACGGTGCGCGGCGAGGGGTCGATGCGTGTGAAACGAGCCTAAGGTTGGTGTCGCACAGTCCGGCTATAGGAAAGTCTTCCTTATGAATCATTAGACTGGAAAGGTTAGTATAGTGTTGTAACCAGGTGGTCGTTAGATCAAGTTCTGGCTGCTGTCGTCAGGTGATTTTATTAAACTGATTAAATTAAGAAATATGATTATGATATTTATTTGTTAATTTTATTTATCATTATTATATATATTTTTTTCGCATCCGACCTGGTTATGGACCAAGAGGTCTCCTGTCGGCATGCTCAGCCTTTGTAATCCTTTGTAATCCTTATGACACCTACATGGGGATCATGAGGTGCAAGTGAGTATGTGAGGCCAGCATCAGCTTCCTGATTATATGTATTTTGTTGTTGTAGCTGATTGACCCTCTTATTCTCTGAACAGTCTTGATAATTTTTTCAGTGGTTACAAACATTCTGGTTGAAAGAGAACGAGTATAACAGCTGTAACTTTATATTTTATAATCCAAGTATTGTGGTGCATCATCGCATGTCAGGCAGCTAATGTGTGCGCAAATATTTGAGTTGTATTGAAGAGGTTAATACTGTCTTGTACCACTTCTTTGAGTATATTTCCATTTTTGTCTTTCCCCTGTGGTAGGGGGAAGAAAGAATACTGCCGTCGAATCTTCCCACTCAGGTCGTAAAGGCGGCTAAAATAGGATGGAGTGATGGGACTAGGTATTCTTTTTCAGATCTCTTCTATAACTATCCTTTTTGAGTTTCTTTTCATGGCCTTGTGTTTTTCTTTCATCCCATTTCAGTAAATCATCCCTATCTAGGACTTCACTCATAATTCTGTAAATAGTCGGTAGATCTCCTCTTTCTCTTCTTTGTTCCAGGGTTGGTAGTTCCAATTTGAACATTATTCATATGTGTGTGTGTGTGTGTATTTACCTAGTATTGTATGGAAAGAGAGCGCTCATAGTGACCCATCTTTGTGTCTTTCAGCATCTAGTTTGTTCTTAAATTCTTGTATAGTTTTTGCACACACTGTTGCCTCATCCAATTTGTTTCAGATATCTACCACTCTGTGTGGGAAAATATTCTTTTTCAGATCTCTCCTATAACTATCCTTTTTGAGTTTCTTTTTATATCCTTGTTTTTCTTTCATCCCACTTTAATAAATCTTCTCTTTGTGTGTTTATATTGATGATTTCTACAGTGCTGTAAATATCAAACCATTGCTTGCATATGAAAGAGTGAACAGTCCTGAAAATTTGAAAAGTAGTCATGCAAGGAATTGGCATTGTTTGAATTTACATTGTAAGCAAATAACTCTTGATGCTGATCTTCATATATTTCTCCTGTATGTTATTCAAGTGGTTGAGACGAGGGTGGTGGAATCACTCTTGTAGGAGGTTGTCATTAGACTTACACGTCTTTCTAGGGCTTCCAGGGACAGGTTTTCGAGGTGGTACGACGTTGGATGGGAGGCCATGAGCTGTAGCAACCAGGCATATAATGGTGCTTTCACCTCGCCCTGTACATCTTGAAATCTCTTTCATCGATACATTTTCAATCTTCCAGGCCAAAATACAAGCCTTTTGCTCTCCACTAAGGTTAGTAGGAGCCATCAGGATGAATGTCTCTTAAAACTGCAGCACCACAAAGTGGAACAATGAAAATAGGGGTTAGGAGGCTGGAGCAAAAAATAACACAACCCCTCTCCACAAGAGCTCGAAGAGCACTGAGGCAAGAAAACGCAAGCTGGCTGAGCTGCCAGAGAGCTGGCTGAGTTGCCAGATGTAAAATAATAATGATGAGATGCCTGACAGCGGTGGGAAATGCAAAAGGTTCATAGCGCTTTTTAGCCTTGATTTCAATGGGGAGCGCTCTATACTTTTTGCGGATACTGTACCTAGTTACAGTGGATTCCCTAAAAACAATTTTGTTCAGCTACTGCTTGGGGCACAGCACAGTGTGCAAGATCATCATGAACACTTGCAAGATGATAACAAAAATTTCATGAGTGAAATGTTACCAAGTCCCCAACAAAGATGTGGAAATCAGTTGCTAATAGCTCTTCTAAACTTTGGAATTATCCTAACTGTGTTGGAGCCTTGGGTGGCAAACATTTTACCATTCAAGCTCCCCCAAATAGTGGATCTCTGTACTTGTTGGCACTTGTTGATGCACATGACAATTTCTCAGCTGTTGATATAGGTTGATGGGAAGAAGAGTAATGATGGAATTTTTTGCTAATTCTAATCTAGGCAAAGCACTTCAGTGAGGCACATTGTCTGTACCAGGATTTGCAACATTGCCTGGCATAAATACCGAAGCTTTATATGTAATGGTGTGTGACAAGGCTTTTCCTTTAAAAACTTGTTTGATGCAGTCATATCCTAGGCATGATTTAGATACTTCTAGGTGTGTCTAATTATTGACTGTGTCATGCCAAAAGGGTTGTTGAAAACATGTTTGGCATTTTGGCTAAAAATTTTAGAATTTGTGACAGGAGAATTCATACAGAACCAGAAAAGGTAGATTGCATAACACCTGTAATCTGTATTCTGCATAATTTCACAAGAAAATATGATGTAAACACATACCCAAATAGAATACTGTAAATGCACCAATAAATGAAATTACAGAAGCAAAACTTGAAAATCTGACTATGCAGGGTGGAAATACAACAAGTGATGCTATTACTATAGGAGAACTGTACAAAGATTACTTTAATTCAGAGGCTGGATCTGTAACATGGCAATTTTAATGATTGCAGATATGAAAATTACCCAAGTAAAAAGAGGGAAAAAGGCCGAACCAAAAAAAATAACCCCACATATTTGATATTGTTACTAAGAAATGAAGAATATATCAATTACAGAAATAAAAAAAATACCATCTACCTTCATTTCTTGTCTTGCATTATTCTAAATACATTGTTTGAGACTGATGTCCATATACTTTGGCTGTGACAAATTTTACAGAACGGGAAGATTTCAAACCAGTTCAGTATGAATAAGTAGTTCATCAGTCATTTTTTTGACAAACTCACAACACTTGTGAGACATCCATATATATATATATATATATATATATATATATATATGTATTCAACAAGAACCCACTGTGTTGGATAAGAAGAAATGAAATAGATGATATCCATATATTTCGATCACGGACTGTGATCCTCTTCAGTGGAATACAGAGTAGTGGAGCACAAGGCATGTCTTATGTACAGAGAAAGAAGAAGGAACATGGATAGGACTCGGGTAGCGTCTAATGCTTTGCGGGGCAAGTCATCCGCCTTCACCAAAGATGGTAATAATTTGTTGACTGCCCAGGTAGTAATGCAGTCAGGTGACCATTGTCCATTTGAAATATTAGAATTAGGAAATTTATTTATCAAGGATAATTCTATTAAATTTTGATATTGAATAAATGGGAAATCATTCTTACATGTTACAACTTGGGTTTGGAAAAATATGTGTCAAGAATGACTTTGAATGAAAGGGCAGGTTTGATAGGTGTGAGACAGCAAAGAGATAGATAAGGCATGGGAAAGGTAAAAAAAAAAGATCATTAGGTGAGGTTGTTTAATATTTATCAAAAAGAAGGTAGAGTGCCAAAGGACTGTAGTAGTGCCTGTATGGTTCTGCTTTATAGGGGAGAAAGGGACAAGTGTGAGTGTAGTAATTTCAGAGGGATCAGTTTTTTGAGTGTAGTTGGGAAGGCTTATGGGAGGGTCTTGATGGAGAGGATTAGGAAAGGAACAGAGGGAGTAATTGGTTAGGAACAGTTTGGGTTTAGGACAAGTAGGGGTTATGTGGATCAGATTTTTGTGGTAAGGCAGATATGTGAGAAAACTTTAGGAAAAGGTAATGATATTTTGGGCCTTTATGCATTTGGAAAAGGCTTATGACAGGGTAGACAGGAAGGCACTATGGGAGGTATTGCAGATATATGGGATAGGAGGAATACTGTTAATGGCAGTCAGGAGTTTTTATAAGAGTAGTAGAGCCTGTGTTAGAATTAGAAATGGAAAGTGAGTGGTTTAAGGTAAAGGTGGGACTGCATCAGGGCTGTGTCATGTTGCCATGGCTGTTCAGTTTATACATGGATGGGGTGATGTGAGAGGTAAATGGAAGGGTAATGGGCCAGGGAATGGAGATGATTAAAGAAAATGGAGAAAGGTGGGAGATAATCCAGTTGTTGTTTGCTGATGACACTGTGCAAATTGGAAGTCAGTATTAAGGGAGAGAGAGATTGGAGGAAGTGAATACCTTTAGATACTTGGGTGCAAATGTGGTGGGAAAGGGAGGAGTGGAGGTGGAGGTAGAAGGTAGATTGAGGGAAGCAAGTAAATGCCTTAGTGGATTAAAAAGTGTAATGAGAAATAAACATTTAGGAATAGATGCTAAAAGGAGATTGTATGAAGGGATGGTTGTGCCAACAACACTGTATGGGGCAGAAAGATGGAACATAAGAGAGGAAAAGTTAATGTGTTTGAAATGAAATGCCTGAGAATTATGGTAGGGTTACTAGACTGGATAGAGTGAGAAATGAGGTGAGGAGGAGAGCAGGGATGGGAAGGAAGTTCGGAGATACAGTTGATGAAAGAGTATTGGGATGGTTTGGACACATGGAAAGAATAAGTGAAGAAAGATCAGTAAAAGAGGTGTGGAAGGCAGAGGTGGATGGAGTGAACATGAGAGGGTGACCAAGGATGAGATGGATGGATAGTGTAAAAGGGGCCCTGGGAAAGAGGGGAATGTCTGTTGAGGAAGGAAGGTGAGAAGACAAGATAGGGGTAAGTGGAGAATGGTTGTGTATGGATGATGCTGTGATGCATAAGGGGGAGTGGGTGGGGGATAGGAGTATGAAGGATTAAGTGTGAATGATATTTTTATGCAGCCTGAAGGGATTTTTCACCATCGTTTCTTTTTCTGCATGTGGGAATGGAAGAGGGGGGTCTCTGATTAAATGAAGCAGCCTTGATGTGGATGTGCTGTGTCTTACTGCAATGCCTCTGACCCAGGGCAATGGGTGAGATGCAGGGATGACCTGTCATCCATGAGGAGCCAAGAAAAGGGGAAGGAAGGGGTGGTGAATGGGAGTGGAGTATGTGAGGATGAAATGAGTGGGAGTGGATTTGTGCCTTCGACTTTGGCTACCTCCCTTGTAAAGGGGAAAAGGCCCTTGGTATGTATGCAGGAGAGAAAAAAATACAAATGAACACACAAGAACCTGAACTGTTGTACAATGGTAGACTAGGACACAGAGAAAAAATTTACAAGCTAAAAGTGGATGGGGTGGGATGGTATAGTGTGAAGCAAAAATGCAGACTGAAATAATGAATAAAACTTTCTAGGCAGTATTCACAGAGGAAAGTGACTTTGAGGAAGAGAAAGAAGTAACTGAAAAAGTTTGTCAATCAATCCATTATCATGGGTCTCCCTTGCAGTAGACCAGATAATCAACAACAGCCACTAGATTTGACTGTATGTCACTCTTAAGAAAGAAAAATTGTGTTGTCTGTGCAAGGCAAGGGTGGGGTAGTATAGAATGATGTGTTCAGTATCTTCATAATGAATTTATCTTTGGCAAGTTATTGCCATGGTCAAGTCTATTCTGCAATGGTTTTAGTGCTGTATTGTTATTGCATGTCAAGGGAGAGATTTTTCTCTTGGGCTGATTTCTGAAAAGGGAAAACAGTTGACTGTTGCTGGTTTCCTGGAGGCAGTTGATCTTCCACAACAGAGACCAGGGCCAACAGATTGATTGATAGATTGTCTAGGGGGATTTGATGGAGTAGGGGATTTGGTGGTCAGCCTTGAGGTGCTTGTTTTGTGAGCTGAGTGTGGAAATGTCTCGCACTAATTCAACACAGACATCAGGCCAAGGTATTTTCCCAGGGAGATCTGAGAAGGTTTGGAGACCATTGCTAGTTCTTATGTGGAAGTAGGTTTCCAGTCAGAAAAGAACAATCGAAAGGAGTTAAATGGTGATCAGTATTAGTAAGGTTATTATTGTCTTGTGACACTGCTTCTGACCCAGGGCAGTGGACAGGATGCAGGGATGACCCGTCATCCAGGAGGTGCCAAGATGGGAGGGAGGGAGGTGGGTGGAAGGGAGTGGAATATATAGGAAATGGAATGGGTGGGAGTGATTTCTATGCTTTTTTCTTTTTGGCTACCCCCTGTGTAGGGGGGGAAAAGCCTTTGGTATATGTATGTATGTATTATTGTTTGATGTGGATGGTTGGGTTGAAGGGGGTTTTGGATGTTTTGAAGAGAAAGTGCAAAAGATGGAACTGAATAGAAGGAGATCATGAATGGATGAAAGGGTGATGTGGTTCAAATGGATGTTCTTCTCTGATTCATATATTATTTTGAGTGGAAGAGGAAGGAGAAGGGCACTGTACACCATATGATAAAGCAGTCATGGGCAAACCATGTCTGGCTGTTGGACCCAGCTGTAGAAGTGTTGTGTTACATAGCACTGCCCTTGACTCGAGCAGTGTGGCAGGAGACACCAATGATCCTTCATCTATAAGATGGGAGGGGAATTCATTGGCTTTTGATATGTTTGACTCATCTTCCACCTTTTATATGTATATATATATATACAGATATATATATATATATATATATATATATATATATATACATACATACACACACACACACATGTTGAATGTCATATAGAATTATTAAGAGTGTATAAGTAATAATACATTTATTCTCTTTAGGTACCGTTCAGTATTGGACATTATTCTCAAACACAACAATGAAGGAGAACAAGTGGAAGGTCTTCAAACTTTTATTGATGCAAGTAAGTAATACTGATGGTTTTGTCTTTGTATGAATTATTTGCATCTTAGAATGATATAGTGGCTATTTGTTGTGAGCTGCCACTTAATGGAATATTTACTTATGATTTTTGGTAATGAAAGTTTTTTAATGTTATATCTTTGTTCCCACATTAACTAGATAATGATGGAACTATTCAATTGAACACTTTACGTGAATTGTTTCTTTATATATTATCTCCCACATTACCCAGCAGTGTGCACACTCCTTCACCAATAGATTCCATTTATTTCCATTACTTATTTTGCACTGTTATTATTCTATACCTTTTCATAGTAACTTGTTTCAATGGACAGTTAAAGTGGTAAAGATTTCTCTAGTAATAAGCCGCTGTTCGAAGTGGATTCACCAAATGATGAATTTTAGTTTCCCTTGCTGTATTGTAGTGATTTAGTGGCATATATTTTTTACATACCTTGGGATCATACATTTATATTCTCTTTATCTTTATAAAACTTAGACTAGGCATATCACTCTTATAATTACTGTATTACTCATAAAAGTACTCTATTGTATTATTGTCAGTGTATCACTGCTATTTCAATAAACCTATTATTATTGTTATTATTTTATTTATTATTATTATCTTCACAGTTGTTCGAGAGACCGTTAGCCTTGTGATTTCCAGGCAGCTTCTTACTGATGTCTCTTCGCATCTGACCAATATGTCTGATAATGTCGCCAAAACCATTGCTCATTATACCCTAGAAAAGGTAATCCTGTAATTTTTTTCTCCACTCATACAGTTTTGTCAAACCTTTTGATTACCAAATATTAAGAAATTTGAATTATGACAAAAAATACTTTCAGTATATTTCATAAGCTTACATCAGATTTTTCCCTTTCTTTTTACACAAAAAGATAGCCATCTTAAAGACATACATACATACATATACCAAAGCTTTTTCCCCCTTACAAGGGAGGTAGCCAAAAAGAAAAAGGCATAAAAACCAGTCCCACCTATTCCATCCCCAAATGCACTCCACTCCCCTCCACCCTCTACCCTCCCTCTTATCTTGGCACCCTGTGGTGAGGGGGAAAAGAATACTGCCACAGAGTATTTCCACTTGGATCGTAAGAGGCGAGAAAAATGGGACAGGGATTGGGACCCCACAAGGGACATTCTCATCATAAAGAACCAAGCATAAAAGTTTGTACAATTTGTTTTGTGGTATATTAAGAATGAATGTTCTCATCTGTTTCATGAGTAATTTTAAATGGATGAAGGAGGGGGTAGGTTCAACATATGATGCAGCAGTGGGAGTAAAACAGCTTTGGCTGTCAGGCCTTGCTGTGGAAGTGGTGCACCTCTCTGCCTTACCATTGACCTGAGCAAAGTGGCAGGGGACAGGAATGGCCTTTCATCTTTGAGGTGCTGAAATGGGTAGGGTGTTAACTGGGTTTTAATTGTACAGTGCTTAAAGTTGGTTTGCTGCTTTGATTTAGCTACCTTCCTTATAAGGGGGAAAGGACTTTTGATGTATGCTTGACTGGAATATTAAAGATATTGCCATCTTGAAAGCAAAGAGTGAGGCATTCATATGTCAAATACTTGTAGTTATGTCAAGGTGTTTATATTTTTGTTTGGTACTTGTGTTCCACTCCCCTCCATCCTCACTCCCCTGATGTGTAAAATGACCAGATTTTCCATGAATTTGTTGGGTAATTTCCTGCATCTTTGCTCTTTAAAGGTTCAGCCTCGAGTGATAAGTTTTGAGGAGCAGGTAGCAAGCATGAGACAACACTTGGCAGATATCTATGAGCGTGAGGGCCAATGGAAAGAAGCTGCAGCAGTCCTTACTGGAATTCCTCTAGAAACTGGTCAAAAGTATGAGAAAGATATTGTTTTTCTGTAGGTCTATGTTATTTTTCCATCTATATACAGTACTACCTCTCATTAACGGACTTAAAGGGGGGTAACAGTGTCCGTTGATTTGGAGTGGTTTTTGGGTGGCATAGTGATTGCACACACTAAACAGCACGAAAAACACTGAAAACACCACAAACACAGCAAATTAACGTCTGTTAATATGAGGTCTCACTGTACATATATATCCCAAAGGCTTTTTCCCCTTTCAAGGGGGGTAACCAAGTCAAAAGGCAAGTACCCACTCCCACCCATTCCATTCCCATCCATCACCCTTTCCTCCCTCTCATCTTAGCTCCTCATGGGTGATGGGTAACCTTGTATCCCATCCACTGCACTGGGTCAGAAGCAATGCAGCAAGACAAAGTACATCCATAGCAAGGCAGCTTCACTTAATCAACAAGCCAATCCCCTCTCTTTTCCCGCATTCAGAAAAAAGAGAAGACCAGGAGAAATCCCCTCCATGTGTGTGTGTGTATTACCACTGATTCCTTTTCTCCATTCTGACTTTTCATTTCTCACTACTGCTCTCATATGTCCATGTTTTAAGAAATCTTTTATCCATCCCATTATGTTTCTGTTTAGGCCTCCAATGTTTTCTCTGTGACCAGATATACACAGTCCACCCATTCCTCTTCCCTTGCAGCATATCAGTCACTCAAGCAAAAATTTAACAGTTTTGTTGTGTAGTACTTCCTTCTCTGAATCTAGATGGATTACTAATTAATAATATTTACTTTTTGAGATGTTTCATCCATATATCCTTTACTGTTTTCTCTCAAATTTTCATTTGCACTAGTCAAGGATACCTCTGTGTTACCTCCTTTGTATAATGGTATCATATTGGTGATCCAGTCTAGTGGTACCTTTTGTTTTTTTTAGTGAACTAGTTTTCAAGTTGTGTACATTGTTCATCAAATGCTCTCTGCATTCTTTCAGTATATGATTTGATATCTCATTATGTCCTGATGCCTTCTTCATTTCCAATCTTTCTAACAAACTCTTTGTCCATTCTCACAGTTATGTCATTCATAATGTTCACAATCTCTCCATTCTTTTCTTTCTCAAAGTCTTCATCCCAATTAAGTACTGAGTGAAAGATTTGTTCATTATTTCTGCTTGTGCTTTTGTGTTCTCATAAACAATTCCAAACTTTCAATTTGTATATTCCTACTTTGCGTTTCAGCTTACCATTTTCATATCTGTAAAATAGTTTGGGTTGATCTTTGCAGTTGTTGACTATATCTTTCTCAAAATTGTTTTCTTCCTCTCTCGTCTCTTGCTCCATTATCTCTGACCAGGGCAGTAGGAAAAAGCCCATGGCATATACGGTAGATAGACAGGTAGATTCTGTCTTCTTTTCCAACACAAATTCCAGAACCACATGATCACTTTTACCTATTGGGCATCAGTAACCTCGGTGATTCTACCACTTCATAATCTTTAGTTTAGTTGTGCAAGTTTATCACCTCTATGTCATGTTGGTTCTTTCACCCACTGGGCCATTATATTGTTCATTGCTATGTTGATTGATATGTTGCCTTGTGATTCTTTAGTACCTTCTGTTTCCCATTCTCCCCAAATTACCTGTCCACAATTGATGTCCCCCATAAGAGTAATATTTCCACTTTTCTCCATAAACCCTTCTAATTGCTCAGTTGTATTGGTTATTGATTTTCTGTATTCTGCTTCATTCCACACACATGTCTTAGAAGGGACATATACTTCTGTTATATCTCTTGTTCCACCCAATTTGTTTTTTATTTTACATACATATACCAAGGGCTTCTTCCCCTCTACCAGGGAGGTATCCAAAGTCAAGAGTCATAATCCCACTCTCACCCATTTCATCCCCATCCGTTCCACTTCCAACCACCACCCCTCCATCCCTCTCATCTTGGCTCCTCCTGGATGATGGGTCATTCCTGCATCTCTCCCATCACCCTGTCTGTGTCTGTTAATTTCCTCTTCCGTGCATAGCCACCTTGCTTTGTTGGTAATGGATTATCAGATGAAAACAGAATTTTTTTTATGGTTTATTACTTACCATCCACTGATTTTTTTCATAGACAGTACAGTGTTGACTACAAACTTGAGACATACCTGAAGATCGCTCGTCTTTATCTGGAGGATGATGATCCAGTGCAGGGAGAAGCATATATCAACAGGGCTTCACTTCTACAGGTACTGTTGTCATAATCCTCTCTTGTTTTCAAAGGATATGTTATCAAAATGGTGGAAAAATGATTTTATTTTATCTGGTTAAAACTAAACAGATTTATTTGGTTCTGGAGTTAGGAGTAGACTCTAGTTTAAAGGTGTCTTTGTTTATTGAGTAAGACATGCAATCAAGGGTTACTGCTTTGGTTAAAATAATCGAATTTTAAAGGATAAGCACATCACAATTTTTATACCCAAATTTTCATAATTGACATTTAGATTATATCTAAATAGATTAGATTTGTTTTTCTGTCATATTGGAGTTTTCTTACATTTTTATCAGCATTTTTATTTTACCTAAATGATTCGTCTGCTACAAATGTTGGGAATAGTGGTCATCATCTTGATGACATATATAGGTGTATCTAAACACAAAGTTGCCATTGTTTTTGTGCATAGGACATGCAGAACTGTGCTGTGGATTGTAATTTTCTTGATTTCCCTCTGTTTTGACCATGTCCAAGTGGTTGAGAAAAAGGGGGAAACAAGCTGCTTAGAATTATAGCAGATCAAAACTAAATGACAGTGTTGGTGATTTAGAAATATTAGTAAAAGAAGTATGGAAGGCAGAGGTGGATGGAGTGAATATGAGGGGGTGACTGAGGATGAAATGGATAGATGGGTCGAAAGGGGCATTGAGCAAGTGGGGAAGGTCTGTTGAAGAGGGAAGGGAGGAGGCAGAAGATAGGGGTGAGTGGAGAATGGCTGTGTATGGATGATACTGTGATGAATAGAAGGGAGTGGGAGGGATTAGGAAGTTATGTGTGAATGATATTTTTGCATAGCCTAAAGGGATTTCTCCTCATTTTCAGTGTTTCTGCATGAGGGGACGGAGAGGGGGTGTCACTGATTAAATGAAGTAGCCTTGTTGTGGATGTGCTGTGTCATGCTGCATTGCTTCTGGCCCAGAGTGATGGGCAGGATGCAGGGATGACCTGTCATCCATGAGGAGCCAAGATGAAACAGAGGGATGCCAGTGGCAGGAGATTTTTTGTGGCCAGTTGGCAGTGGACAAGGTGCAGGGATGACCCGTCATCCAGGAGGTGCTAAGATAAGAGGGAGGGTGGAGGGGGTGTGGAGTGTATTTAGGGATGGAATGGGTGGGAATGATTTTATGCCTTTTCCTTTTTGGCTACCTCCCTTGTAAGAGGGAAAAAGCCTTGGTATATGTATGTATGTATGTAGTTGGCTTCCAACTCTTGGGGTGGGGGGTGTGTTCCATAACAAAGATGCTTCCGCACCAGGACCTGATATTGCTGTTTATGATGTATCTTACAAGTTTATTATTTTTTGTGATATGACATAAGGTTTTCAGTCATTTGGAAACTCGGAATAAACGTGTCATATATGTAAAATTGGATACTTTCATTACTGCAGACATGCTTATTGTTTAATATCTAGGTTTGAGTTTATAAATTTCTCATGTACAGGCCGAATCCAAAAGTGAAGAACTTCAGATTTTGTACAAAGGATGTTATGCAAGAGTTCTTGACTATCGAAGAAAGTTTATTGAAGCTGCACAAAGGTATAATGAGCTCTCTTATCGTCCCATCATTCATGAATCAGAAAGAATGGAAGCTTTGAAGAAAGCACTTATTTGTACAGTTTTGGCATCAGCAGGTGAGTAGAGGCAAGATCATTGAAATGTGTGAAGGTATAGTAGCAAGAATGAGTTGACCCTCTTCACTGATCTACAGTTGTTGTACAGATGATTAGAATTGTCTGGCATTGCCTTAATTAGATCTGTAAAGCCCATTATCTGAGTAATGAAAGAGACAGCGGTAAGAGGAAGATGGGCAGAGTATTTGAGGGAGTTGCTAGATGTGAAGAAGGCTAGGGAGGGAAAGGTAGTTGCAGTGGGAAGTGCTAAGAAAATGACAGTGATGAGTGGGGAAAATGGAGGAGAAATAAGATGAGGTGAAGGCAGTTGTTAAAATGATGAGAGCAGGTAAGGCACCTGGGTTAGATGGATGTCACGCAGAGTGTCTAAAGAACGGAGGTACAGTGATGGTGGACTGTTGAGGAAGGAAGGAAGAAGACAGAAGATAGGGGTGAGTGGAGAATGGTTGTGTATGGATGGTACCATGAGGAATGGAAGGAAGTGGGTAGGGGATGGGGGGAGGGGGTTAGGGAGTATGAGTGACTCTTATTCTGATGCAGCCCAAAGGGATTTCTCCCAGTCTTCTCTTTTTCTGCATGAGGGGACAACAGAGAGGGGGGGTGTCGCTGATTAAATGAAGCAACCTTGCTGTGGATGTGCTGTCTTGCTGCTTTGCTTCTGACCCAGGGCAGTGGGCAAGATGCAGGGATAACCCATCATCCAGGAGGAGCCAAGAAAAGAGAGAGGGAGGGGTGTTGAATGGGAGTGGAGTATGTAGGGATGAAATGGGTGGGGCTGGATTTATACCTTTGACTCTGGCTGCCTCCCTTTTCAGGGGGGAAAAGCCCTTGGTATATGTATGTATGTAATACTCAGTTTGGAGTGAATGTAGGTATGATGATATTTATATTTCTCTTACAGGACAGCAGCGATCGAGGATGTTGGGTACTCTTTTCAAAGATGAACGTTGCCAAAAACTTCCATGTTACCACATTCTTGAGAAAATGCACTTAGATCGTATCATCAGACACAATGAGTTGTCAGAGTTCCAGTCCATGCTCCAGCCTCATCAGCAAGCCACTACCTCTGATGGTATGTCCATGTTATAAGATTAGATTATTGGAATGTTTACATGTTACCCATGATATTTGATATCTTTATAAGGAGCCATGAAAGTAGTAGAGGTCAGGATTAGGCAATGGGAACAGGACTAAGAAAGTGGGAGAAAAGATGTGTTGATGGGAGAGAGTGAAAAAGAAAATACATAAATTAGGCAAAAACATGACGTACCTTATAAGAGGAGGAAATTGAGGATAAATTTTGATCGGGGTGGGGTGGAGAGAATGAAGATGAGAGCGGGAATGACGTAAAAGTTATTATGGAGAGAGGAGAGATGGAGAAGGTAGGGGCTGTTAGATATTTAGGAGTAAACATAGCATTTGATCAAAGTATGTAGAGGGAAATGGAACAGAATTTTTTAAAGTGAGAAAAAGAACAGGAGCACCGAAAAAAGAAATAATGGAGGCTAAGGAAATGTCCATTGAGCCTAGTCAATATGACTATAGGTATTGTGGAAACCAGACAGTCATGTCGAAATGAGATACACATTGCTCGTTCCTGGGGACAGAGTATATCTGAGGATTTTAAAGAGAAAGAGAGTATATGAATATAGTCAGAAAATTAAAGGAGAAGGTGGAAAGTAGGATTGATAATAAGAACAGATGAGTTAATAGATTATGTTTTATAACAGTTTCCTTAATTCTTAAACATGGTACTTTGGCGCAGAAGATGGCAGTTAATCAAACTCTTTGCTGTACAGTATTTCTTATGCAAGAGGTTCTTGATTCTATTCTTTAATACTGATGTCTAATTCATTAAATTTAACATTCATTTAGCCTTAACAGAATTTTCTATGATTACTTTTATGCATGGGGGGGGACAGAGAGCGGAGGGGGGATCGCCGATTAAATTAAGCGGCCTTGCTGTGGATGTGCTATGTCTTGTGGCATTGCTTCTGAACCAGGGAAGTGGGCGAGATGCATGGATGACCCGTCATCCAGGAGGTGCTAATATGAGTGGGAGGGTGGAGGGGTTTGGAGTTTATTCAGGGATGGAATGGGTGGGAATGATTATATGCCTTTTCCTTTTTGGCTACCCCCCTTGTAAGGGGGAAAAAGCCTTGGTATATGTATGTATGGCTCCAGCAGAATTGATTTATGATTATTTTTACATTTTCCTTGTTTGTCTATGGTAGGTTCAACTATCTTAGACAGAGCAGTGATTGAACACAACCTTCTAGCTGCAAGTAAGCTGTACAACAACATTACATTCCAAGAATTGGGAGCCCTGCTTCAGATTCCTCCATCAAAGGCAGAAAAGATTGCTAGTCAGATGATTACAGAGGGTAGGATGAATGGCTATATTGATCAGGTAAGTGTTACTTTTTTAGGGATAAAGTTAATTTCAAAGTTGGTATGAATATATATATATATATATATATATATATATATATATATATATATATATATATATATATATATATATATATATATATGCACAAGTATCATATAACACACGTGACTACACTGATATGTTGAATACCACAGGGAAAAGGAAAATATTCTATTGTAATCCTTGAAGATGTGAACAAATCTCATGAAAGCGCTCGGATTCCAAGAATATTTCTTTTCCCTGTGGTATTCAGCATATATACATACACACATATATATGTATATATATATACATATATATATATATCATTAAAATTTGCAGCAGCTTCTGCGTTCACGAGTTTTTTGCTGACATTCTCAACTTTTCTAATGCTGGCGCGCTGAGTCGTGCTAAGTTCTTTAATTACCTGACCAAATGGCATTGGAGGTATAAGTAAAGGCATCGGAATTATCTTCTCTAATTTTATGCAGAGCTTTCGCCTAACTGTTAGGCATCTTCAGTGCTAATGAGTACAGTGTGTGGGAAATGATCTTATATACACAATACACAGATCACAGACACATGCGTGCTGATCCGGTTGACCAATCAGGAGGCAGGAACACTAAGCTCCGCCCCCAGGCCTAGCGGCTGATCCTTAAGGTGACCTCGATGTCTTTTGATGTGGGAATAATAAATGGATCCGGAGTCTGTCTGTTCATCGTGGGGTTTTTATCTTTTATGTATAAGGCTTCTAGGATATGAAGGCGTGTGTGATTTGTTTCTGTCTGTAAAAATTGATGCCCTCCTCCAAATTCTAAATGAAACATACATAGGGATGACTACGACGAAGCTCACGAGGCATCTCACCCTTCACCTCTTCAATGGCGCTATCAAACGACACCACGAAGACGTGCATCAGACCCCACTGACAAGAAAGTATTTGGAGGAGGGCATCACTATTTTACAGACAGAAACAAACCACACACGCCTTCATATTCTAGAAGCCTGCCACTACGGAGGTCCGGGTTCGATCCTCGCCCGGGGCTGAAATAATATCAGTATCGCAGCGCTGAGGGGTGTTACTCCAACTCTTGTGGGCGGGGAGTTGGGGGTGTGTGTGTGTGCAAGGTCATAGCATTACCCATAGATCGGACCTACGAGCTCTGAGCTCTCATCCAGGAGGGAAATAGCTGTCGATCACGAGTCCAACACGTGATCCAAAGACCAAGTGAATACACACACACACACACACACACACACAGACACTCACACTTCCACTCACTGAAGGCCCATCCCATCTCAGCACCTTGTGGATGAAGGGACATCCCTGTCTCCTGCCCTACTGCTTGGGTTAAGGCAATGCAGCAAGTTACAGAACTGCAGTAGGGCCTGATAGGTGGAGTTGATTTATACCCACTACTTCATTATATGGCAACCCATCTCACATTTAACTTAAAAAATAAAGTTATAAAATAAATGAAAAGAATGTCCCTTTGGGAACTTAGAGTCCAGAAATAGGACTTGAGTGGAGGGGAATTATGAATGGGTAAAGGAATGATGTTCTCATTTGTTTTGTAATATACTTTTGAATGGCTTAATGTTGTTAAAATATGGTGAAGCAGTGGGGGTCAACCAGCTGTGGCTTCTAGGCTCTGCAATGAAAGAGTTGATCCGAGCAATGTGGCAGGTTACAGGAAGACCATTCTCAAGGTGCTGAGATTGGAGGAGTGGTTGACATATATCTGGACTGTAAAAGACTGATAGGTTCGTGCAAAAGTGTAATGAGTAGTTCAAAATGATAGGAATGATTGAGACAATATAAAGAAACATTTAGAAAATAAAGTGATCTTCCAAATTCCATTTACAGATTGATGGAATCCTTCATTTCGAGGCCCGGGATGTACTGCCACAGTGGGACAAGCAGATCCAGTCTCTGTGTTTCCAGGTCAATGGGATTATTGAGAAGATCAACTGTGCCATTCCAGAGTGGGTTAGCAAAGTGATGGATGAGCAGATGGTTCAGTGAAGAGGGTTGTGCTATTTATATGATTGAAAAGAGCTTTGCTCAGAATATCAGTGAGCTACTTTAGGAATTGTCAACTCCTTCAGTGTGGCAGCTGCCACTGAGATGAGTAAATTCATTTAGGAATTGCTGGAACTAGATCTATGATGTATGATACTGGTTTAAGAAGTACAGAGAAAAACTGCAAAAAATACACAATCAGAGATGAATGTTATTATTTATTTATTTTCTTTATCTGAGGAAGTTACCAACATTGGTAAGGTTAGAAAGGGAGAGAAGGTAATGCCTTAATAATTAAAAAAAATATGAATGATATTCTGAAGAAGATATGAAGGTAAAAGATTTTTAGGACTGCTGGTCTGTAACAGGAAATGTAAATATTATGTCACGTAAACAAAAAGTATGAAAACCCCAGTACTAGGGTAGAGAATTGGGTGAAGATGCAGCATACAACTCTGGTTATATATGATTTTTATGAAAGGTATTACTCATTTTCTTTTCTGTTGAATCGGTTTTCATACTTTTTTGTTAATTGTATATTATCATGGTGAACTGAGAATGTAGTAAATGTCGAGCCAAGACAGATGATAAAGGAGCTAAAAGTCTGAGGGCTTGATATACAAAAAGAACTTATTGATGAAGGCGGTTTTGGAGGCAAGTTGCTAGAGGACAGCACTTATTTCACACTTTGGAGTGTTGTGCTTTTATTGTGATCCTGTGATAATGAGGGTGTTATCCTTCTTAATAACTCCATTCTGCTTTAATTATAAGATTTAGTGGTTGAGCAGCCAGAAATATGTAAAAGAAACTTTTCAGGATTTGCTTAAGTTACCTACTGTTGCGATTGCATAAAACAAGTACTTTGGGAAATTAGGCTGCAAAAGTGCTTTTATCAGAAATGAGCAAATATTGTAATGCAAATTCTGTTATAGCTGTAAGCACATTACATCTATACATGGGCATGAGTAAGTTATTGTCATTTGTACAAATAATTTCCTTTTCCCGTTGGAAAATATTGTCAAGTCAAAATAGAGTAAAATTGAAGTTTGTAATAAGTGTTTTTATGTCCTTCTTATGTGTAATACATAAAATAAAACAGATATGCTTGGGGTGGTCTGTCAGCCACGAGGTGCTAAGATGGGAGGGAGAACAATTGTGTATATATATATATATATTATATATATATATATAATATATAAACTCATCTGCTGGGATTCGAACCACCGCCAGAGTGGAATGCTTCATATAAAGCGAGGACTGTATCGTCTGTACTACCATGACCTGGTACAGTCCTCGCTTTATATGAAGCATTTTGCTCTGGCGGGGGTTCGAATCGCAGCAGATGAGTTTATTTCCAATTGTCAAAATGACAAATATATATATATATATATATACACACACACAGCAGCATACTAATCAACATTCACCATAACTTACCACCTAAACCATACAAAACATCCACACAGAAACATATTACCTAGCTAACTAAGTAAGCCCTTCAAGAAAGACCACCAAACTCAATACTTGAACAACTCTCAGATACAAGTCCAACAAAGAAAACCCTCCCACACCTGACAAGAACCACACAAGAATGCATGCACTCAGGACGCCACCCTGCATCAAGACCGTACCAACACAGAATAGGTCTGGCCATAGATTCAAACTGCCCCAGATGCAACCATCACACAGAGGACACAGAATCAGAGCCCTCACATGGGGGGGTGGGGGCATATGCCCTGGGGCGGTAATTCTAGTCTGAACATGCCGCCCACAAGGCTGACAAAATAATAATTCAAAAAAGGTCAAAGGAGTCCTGAATATTTTACCTTAATTTACGAGTTTTGCGTTAGAATCAACGGAATATGAAATATTTTTCCCTCATCCTTTCTGCAATAGGGACATTGAATAAATTTTTTAAAATCCGTTTAATTATTTCGCAAACCAATAGTTTAAACAGGCTGTGAGGGATGGTGGAGATGGGAAGTGGTGATGGGGGAGGGGGGGGCGACGTTTATTATTATTATTGTTATTTATTTTTTATTATTTTATTATTTTTTTATTTATTTATTCATTTATTTATTTATTTATTATTTTTTTTTTTTGCGACGTCACTGAGAACTTTGCCCCGGGGCGGCATTTGGGCATGTAAGGGCTCTGCACATAACACCACATGGTACAGTGCCCCACACTAACACTCCCATGACAACAGCACAACATCTCTTCACTGAGTGGCTGTTGGTGGTTTCCTGGAAGCTACGGGTCTTCTGCAAGAGAGACTGATCTTCTTTACCGCCTCTTTGACATGACAACTTCCCTAAGGACAGCAACGCTGGTTATGAGTGACGAAATACAAACGTACTTGATAAACAGGAAGTAGTGAAAAAGAGGAGTGTGTTCGGTAATTGGTAATGCTCCTCTCCCATGTCAAGCTGTCCCGCTTTGCAGGTAGCAACGGCGTTTAGGTTATATAAAAGAAAGAAATAAGACATGAGCAGATTATCAAAATTCTTTGTACTCGATTGGGTTGTGTCTCACGTTTGTAACTTATTTTTCCTGAAGGTGTCTCAGCCCCCTATACAGCCATCCGCGCCACCCGTGCCATTCTCTACTGTGTCGTCCCACAGTCACATTCACATTTCTTGCGTGAGGATAAAGCCAGATACTCCTGATGATGGAATTAGATGTTCGGAACATCGCTTTATACTAAAAAACATATGTGAACATTGACAATCCTCATGGCGACAAGGCCAATTGTTTACTTTGCCACCGAGGGAGGGAAGGGAGGGGGGGTTTGCCATCTACATGAATAAAATCAGCTGACAATATCTAAGTTAAAAGATAAAGTACCACCTGGTACGGAAGGGGGGATGGAAAGAATACGTTAGGGATCTCAGAAGCGTAACGCGGTCCCATACCAGGGGTGCAAGTCACACTCCAGCTTTATAAAGCTTCCACAGATATCTCAGGCCGTTACTGTACCCATTGAGCAAGAGTGATGGTGTGTGTAAGTTCACAGCATTACCCATTGATCGGGCCATATATGAGCTCTGAGCTCTCATTCGGGAAGGTAATAGTTGTCGATCATGAGCCCAACACGTGCTCCGAGACTGTAGTGAATAGAATACAGGGTCAAGGTTTTCTATTTGAAATTTCTGAAAAATTCGGGACTTTCCAATACTCGTAACGAAAATATAAAGAGGATGTTAGAGCAGGATCCACGAGAGGGGGATGCAGCCACCAGGGTCCATAAGAGTCTAGGAGGCCCTTGAATATCAAAGTTCAAAATTGAATTGGGCAATTATGTGTGGCGTATCTGTGGTAGTACTTCTCTAATATAAATTTATTTCCAATAAGAATATAAGTAATGACTGTGGTTAGTACTTCTCTTAAACTGTTGTGTTTCCTAATTTGTGACAACCTCAGGTTTGTATCACTCGATTCAGAAGGATTTTGCAAAATAAATAATAAGTCACTAACGGCTGTTCATAAACACAACCTAGGGACGCTCCCAAATATCGCTCAGCGCACCCAGAACACTGCTGCTAGGTAAGAGATAATTTCTGCTATCCACCCTAGATCAGAACCAAATCAGGCCACAATTAAGAGCTAAAGCTGCCGCTGCAAGTTTGCAACCGAAGTTCGAACTGGCTTACAGGGGATGGTGCAATTGCTTTTATTAGGTCCCATCGCCTCGAGACGATGGTCCTCACTCGTGAAGAGAATTCAACACGCGCGTCCTTAGTGATGGATCAGTCGATGTACGAAATATTGTTCAAGTTGTGATTTCACATTCAAATACAAACAATTCCTATGTAAATATTATCAATTATCTGAATTAGATATTTGTTTAACAAATTAATAATTGCAATCTAGACCGAACTTTTCTGGCCCCCCTTTCCGAAAGGGGAGGGGGGGGGCAGAAAGTGTCTCGCACCAGCACATTTTTTGGAAATTTCCTGTTATTGCCTCATCACTATTTTTTTCTGTTGTCTTTGATTTTGTTTATCATAGGTTAGGTTAGGATAGATTAGGCTAGGTTAGGTTAGGTTAGACCCTAACCTAAGATAAAATCAAAGAAAAAATTAGTGGTGGGGGAATAACAGGAAAGTTCCCATTTTTTCCCTCTCAAGGGCCCTGCAGAACCGAATTGATATATTGAAAAAAAAAATCATAAATAGTTTAATTGAAAATTTGACGAACATATTCAGGATAGTCAACCCATAAACTAATGTAAATATCGTGACTATCTGTTATCAATAGCATTTAGACTCAGCTTATTTTAAAAATATCTCACAGCAATGTCAAGCATAAAAACTAGAGGAAAGAATTAGTAATTATTTTATGAATATAAAAAGCTGGGAAAAAGTGCACGTTGTAGTAATAAATTTATACAGTTCGTCGAGGGACATCGTGTATATAAGTAAGTTCCAGGAAACGTAACCTTCAGTGTGCGTTTGGCAGCGTAGCAGAGTGGGTCTATACGCTAGCGCTCGTCCACCCAGTCATAGCGTGTGGGAGTTCCACCAATTTCAAGGAAACTTCTGCCCATTGAAGTTGGAGACATGGAAATGTGAGTATGACATTTTTAACAAACATTTCCATGGTGTGATTAGATTGTAATGGCAATGTGCCTGGTTCTCTTGAAGTATCAATGATTTACAGCGGCGATAGTCTGAAATTGCGATTGTAAAATTTGTATTGCTAAAATCCAATAGAAGTGTGGTGTCATAAAAAGTGATGATTCTTGAGAACAAGAATGCTTTAGATAGTGATCCAAAATCCTGTTGCATCAAGCGTTAACTAGAATAATTAATTACTATGGAGTAATTATTGAGTAATGAATTTATTATTATACAACTGATAACTGTTGTATATCCGAACAAGGATTGTAGAAGTGGTAAAGAGGAGTAATGTCATCAAACGACATACCTATGCAACAGAGACTTCGTTCAGTCCGTATTGCCGTATGAATGGCAGTATTTTGTAAATACTAAGATATTTTGCATGACCTAACCAAATTTGAACCCAAACCAAACTACCCAAAAAACTTAGGAGTAAGGCTAAACCTAAACCCAAATTATGTCTAAGCCCAGACTCCAATTATGCCTAGACCCAAACCAAGCTTAAATCTAAAACCAAACAAAGCTTAAACCTAAATCAAGCATAAACCTAAATCCAAACCAAACCTAAGCCTTGACCCAGACCTAGCCTAAACATAAACACAAACCAAACCGAGCCTAAGTTTAAACCCAAGTAAATCTAAGTCACAGCCTATACCCAGACCTAGCGTAAGCCTAAACCAAAATCTAAACCAAACCTATACCTAAACCCAGATCAAGCATAATACCGAAACCTAGACAAAACCTAGACGAAACCCAAACAAAGCCCAAGCTTAAACTTAAACCAAAAGTAAGCCTAAACCCAAACCACTCCTAAATGTTAGCCTAAACTCAGGCCAAGCCTAAAGCCTAAACCCAGGCCAAGCCTAAAGCCTAAACCCAGGCCAAGCCTAAAGCCTAAACCCAGGCCAAGCCTAGGGCTAAAACCAGGCCAAGCCTAGGGCTAAAACCAGGCCAAGCCTAGGGCTAAAACCAGGCCAAGCCTAGGGCTAAACCCAGACCAGGCCTAGGGCTAAACCCAGACCAGGCCTAGGGCTAAACCCGGACCAGGCCTAGGGCTAAACCCGGACCAGGCCTAGGGCTAAACCCGGACCAGGCCTAGGGCTAAACCCGGACCAGGCCTAGGGCTAAACCCGGACCAGGCCTAGGGCTAAACCCGGACCAGGCCTAGGGCTAAACCCGGACCAGGCCTAGGGCTAAACCCAAGGGGAAATATGCCATGTTCGGCTAATATGGAGGGTTAAAGCTCCGGTTACACATACACGGCTCGAGCGAGTTCGTCTAAGTCGAAACGACTTCGTTTATTTCTTTATTTTTTTCGAAATTCCAAATGTCGTATTATCTTTGCGTCATATGTTGAGAGGCTGAATGACGAACTAAGAGAATTAAAACCTCTACGAATATTAGACACATTGTTGAATTGTCCTTGGTGAAGTCTAGAATATTCCAGGCGAAGTCGTCCTGGAGCTTCTCGAATTCATAACATTTGACGAGGCTCGTGATAGCGTGACTGGGGCTTCTTAATACAGAAAATCCGCAACAATGTTTGATAGTATCTTCCCTTCCTAAGCGTGGTCTTGGATCACGTGTTGGACTCGTGATCGACAGTTATTAATCTCCCGGATGAGAGTTCAGAGCTCGTATGACCGATCTAAGGGTAATACTGTGACCTTACACGCAAACATGGCCCCCCAACTACCCGCCCACGAGAGTTGGAGTAACAAGCCGCAGCGCAGCGATACTGAATATCTTACAGCCCTGGGTAGGATTCGAACCCGGACCGCCCTAGTGGCAGGCGAGAACTCTAACCACTGCACCACAAGTGTGTGTGTGTGTGTGTGTGTGTGTGTGTGTGTGTGTGTGTGTGTGTGTTTGTTTGTTTGTTCACCGTGTTCGATTCATGATCGACAGCTATTTCCCTCCCTGAAGAGAGCTCAGAGCTCGTATGACCGATCTATGGGTAATGCTGTGACCTCGCACGCTCACACACACCCAACTCCCTTCCCACGAGAGTTGGAGTAACGACTCGAAGCGCAGCGATACTGAAATTATTTCAGCCCTGGGCAGGATTTGAACCCGGACCACCGTAGCAATAGTCTGGGACTGTACCAACCGCGCCACCGTGTGTGTATTCACCTTGATCTTTGGATCACATGTTGGACTCGTGATCGACAGCTATTTCCCTCCCGGAAGAGAGCTCAGAGCTCGTATGACCAAACTATGGGTAATGCTATGACCTTACAGACACACACACACACACACACACACACACACACACACACACACACACACACACACACACACACACACACACACACACACACACACACACACAGTTCCCCGCCCACGAGAGTCGGATTAACGACCCGAAGCGCAGCGATACCGAAATAATTTCGGCCCTGGGCAGGATTCGAACCAGGTACTGCGAGCACCACCGTGCTAGCAGTCCAGTGCTTTATCAACTGCGCCACCGAGTCGTGTGTGTACGTGCATGTGTGGATGTTTCGACACAAGCCTATCATGTTTTCCTGCCCACCTTTCTTATCTCTTTCCCTCTCTCCCTCTGACCTTACTGTATCAGTGTGTGTGTGTGTGTGTGTGTGTGTGTGTGTGTGTGTCTGTGTGTGTGTCTGTGTGTGTGTGTGTCTGTGTGTGTCTGTGTGTGTGTGTCTGTGTGTGTGTGTGTCTGTGTGTGTGTGTGTGTTTTCACCATGCTCTTTTGGATCACGTGTTGGACTCGTGATCGACAGCTATTTCCCTCCCGGAAGAGAACTCAAAGCTCGTATGACCGATCTATGGGTAAACTCCATCGCATTCTTGCTACAGAGTACATTTGTTTAAAAGAGTCGCCTATATTTACAAAATTCAGGTTAGCCCCCCCCCCCAAGCGTCATCTATAATTACAAAATTCAGGTTGCCCCCCCCAAAAAAAAAAAAAAAAAAAATACTCCTGCATCCGTGAGCTATTTATCGTCAGAAACTCTGGCTGGCGTGCTGGCGTGTATCCAGAAATGCCCTAACCATATTTTGTGACGTATTTTTCCTTCAATTGTAGTTGCACTTGGTTAAAAAAATCTGTGTTAAAATGTGCCAATAGTCTCTTATTCTTATTTCATTAATCTATTTTTATCGACTGATGACCATTTTAAATCGGGGAAATCCAATCAAACCCAATCCTACTCCAGTCCCGCGCCAAGATCTGCCTCATCACGCCCTTGATAAACGACATCGTGCTCGTGCGTTGTTGGCCTTCATCTGGCAACTGTCAAGGCGGGCGCGGACTTGGACTTGGTTGGATAGGCTGGGCCCTCGCATTGGGGGTTGGGGGTTGGGGGGGGCATATGCCCTGGGGGCGGCACATTTAGGGGTGGGGCGGCAATTCTAGTCTTGGCTAGTCTAGTCTAGGCTGACAAAATAATTATAATAAAAGTAAAATTGTCCCTGGATATTTGACCGTAATATACGATTTTTGCATTAGAGT
The DNA here is from genome assembly GCF_046742065.1 of Oratosquilla oratoria. Taxonomy (NCBI): domain Eukaryota; kingdom Metazoa; phylum Arthropoda; class Malacostraca; order Stomatopoda; family Squillidae; genus Oratosquilla; species Oratosquilla oratoria. The sequence continues at coordinate 79,705,173 of NC_134780.1, forward strand.
CAACAGAATATGAATTTTTTTCTTATCCTTTCTGCAATAAGGACATTAAATACAAATTTTAAAATCTGTTTATTTTTTTTATCGCAAGCCAACCGCTAAATCGGGTTTAAAGGGATGGTGATGGGGGAGGGGGGGCGGCACTTTAGGAATATAAGGGTTCTGTGGATAGGGCTCCTATGTCCACCTCCATCCCGCCAAACATTACCTCCATCAACGATGGAAATTGGTTCCGAAACTTTATTTGAATTATCAGAAGCCACCATCCACCTCAACCCCTGTAGTGCTACATTGGTAGAATATATCGCCGACCCTTCTATATCATACTAAGGTAATTTGAACACATTGAAGTAAGTTGTTTAATTTCATTTTAACGTGTTTGGCAGTGGAGAGTTGTCGGGGGGGGGAGGGAGGCTGCTGCTGCTGTTGTTGTTGTTGTTGTTGTTGTTGTTGTTGTGGTTGTTGTTGTGGTTGTGGTTGTGGTTGTGGTTGTTGTGGTTGTTGTTGTGGTTGTTGTGGTTGTTGTGGTTGTTGTGGTGGTGGTTGTGGTGGTTGTTGTGGTGGTGGTGGTTGTTGTTGTGGTTGTGGTTGTTGTGGTTGTTGTTGTTGTTGTTGTTGCGGTTGTTGTTGTTGTTGAGGTTGTTGTTGTGGTTCTGGGAAAAATAGAGAGAGAGTATCTCGTGGCTGACTTTTCCGGTTGGCGAAGGGGGAATCCCCGCGCGCGCGCGTCCTCGTTGTACGTACCTAGCACGTTTCTTGGTTTCTTGGTAGCGTTTTTATTTGTATTTATTTATAAACGTCTCTTCTTGTGTAATTATAGATTCATCTATTCTTTATTAATTTATCTATTCACTTGTAATCTATCAATTTACTTATGTTTTCATTCATCATTGATATTGTCCTTTGACGTGGTTATACTTTTGTAGAGAACTTGGCGTGTGCATGGGCGTATTTATCTAACTGGCCTAATTGTAGTATATAACGAACAGTGCTCGTAGGGTTCTCTTATTCTCTTTATCACAGTCTAGCTTCAAGTTCATGTATGATTCCAAACTGGTGTACATCTCATTTTTCTCCAAATATCATTTAGATTTGAGTCTTTCGACGTGAGTGATTCACCACGGTCTTGGATCAAGTGTTAGACTAGTGATCGACAGCCGTGTGTGTCTGTGTGTGTGCGTGCGCGTGCGTACGCACCTGTCCTCCATTCTAATAAGGAATTACACTTGATTTCTGCCGTGGAGCTCGGTACAGTTCTGCCGTGGAGCTCGGTACAGTTGGTAGTCTTGCAGACTCCTGTTCCACAGAGGCACCAGCGACACGCAAATTCCTGACCTTCTTCAGAAGATGTTATATTTCTCCACTTTGTTCATAAGATAGGAAAATTTGGTTTCAATCGTTAGAAAGAGCAGTTATTCTACAACTACAACAAAATTGTCAAAACTCGATTGGGTAAACAAGTAATTATGTGGAATTGAAGTCACGGAAAATAAAATATCGGTTTATACACACCTTTACTTATAATCGATGTTTACAGCAATTATGATAATAAATGTAGGATATAACATGTTCTACATTAACTCCTGAACACGATGGTGCATTCAGATTTCATATAGAAAGCCATAAAAATGAAAATTATTTTGATAGATATTTTGCGTCATAACGCTCGTGGAGCGAGTGAGGGAGGGATGGATGGTACGAGAGGATAACTTTCCTCCTCCTCCTCCTCCACCTTCTCTTCCTCCTCCTCCACCTTCTCTTCCTCCTCCTCCTCCTCCTCCTCTTCCTCCTCCTCCTCCTCCTCCTTCTCTTCCTCCTCCTCCTCCTTCTCTTCCTCCTCCTCCTCCTCCTCCTTCTCTTCCTCCTCCTCCTTCTCTTCCTCCTCCTCCTTCTCTTCCTCCTCCTCCTCCTTCTCTTCCTCCTCCTCCTTCTCTTCCTCCTCCTCCTTCTCTTCCTCCTCCTCCTTCTCTTCCTCCTCCTCCTTCTCTTCCTCTTCCTCCTTCTCTTCCTCCTCCTCCTTGTCTTCCTCCTCCTCCTTCTCTTTCTCTACCTCCTCCTCTTCCTCCTTCTCTTCCTCCTCCTCCTCCTCCTCCTCCTCCTCCTCCTCCTCCTCCTCCTCTTCCTCTTCCCCCTCTTCCAATTTATTCACACTTTAATTTATTATGAGAAAGTATTTGTTTTCCATCATTCTTACCCATTCTTTATCAATAGTCTGTTTATTCAAAAAGGTAAGAAAAATAGATACAGTATAAGTAGGCTACATAGAATAGTATGATTGTAGATTATATAATTTACACGATCAGACATAGAACAAAAATGGTTATTAAATCAATAAGTAAAGTAACTACATATCAATTGATATAGGGCATGAGAATTGTCGGGCGTCTGCAATACTACCAACTGTACAGAGCCGCACGATAGAAATCGAATGCAATTTCTTGTTGGAATGGAGTATAGGTATGGTCTTCGGGGTTGGAACAATTCTCATAAGAACATAAGAATGAAGGAGACTGCAAGAGACCATAAGGCCTACACTAGGCAGCTCCATATCCATCACCACCTGTCATCCCCATCCATAATGTTGTAACATTGCGATTTACATACGGAGAGGATGCTGATCATGATGAATACACGATCAGCATCCTCTCATGGGGTCCTGTCTCTTTCCCTTTATTTGTCAAATTTTACCTCGAATTCTTTCATCGCGTTGGCTTGGATTTTTCATCTTGTTCCTCAAGTCTACACTTCAAAATGGAGAGCTATGCTTCTTGACACCTTTTGACAAGTTTGTATTTTCATTTTCACCATGACCTCTTGTCGATCTATCTTTTCGTACAAGTAATTCAATGGTCAACTTTCTCTAAACTTGTTTCCAGTTTAAATATGATTACTATGTCGCCTTTCTCTTTTCGATCTTCCCGAATAGGAAGTTCAATTCTTTTTATTTCTTCATCGTACATCTTGTCGTTTAAGCATGCGATCATCTTGATTGCTATATTTGGTATTTCTATTTTTGTGGTGACCACATCACCGCTACGTAAACCGGTTGAGGCCGTATCAAACTTTCAATTATTTTCTTTGTCATTTCCTCGTCCATGTAGTGAAATGCCACATTTTTCAAAAGATGCTAGGCCTCTCCTATCCAGGTCCCTTTGGAACATTACATAATCCTCGCTTCTCACCCCCTTCATCGTCAGGAAACGAATTTGTATAGTTATTAATTTCTTCAATCATATCATAGGCATATACGAGAAACGTTACAGGAGGTTAAAACTGAGCCCTGTGGTACACCGCTAGTTACTTTTCTCCATTCTGACTTTTCATCTCTCGCTACTGTTCTCGTGCGTCTGTCCTTTAAGAAATCTTTGATCCATTCTTGTATGTTTCCGCTGAGGCACCCTATGTTTTCTAATTTCCATATCAATCTCTTGTGTGGCATGTTGTCAATAGACATTCCCTAAGACCAAGTATATAGTCCACCCATCCCACTGTCATGCAGCACATCAGTCATTCTTTAGTAAAAACTTGGTAGGTTTGCTAAACGAAACTTTATTGCTGTTTCTTGTTTTTCAAAAGGTTTCGTCAATCTGTCTTTTAAAATTTTCTCACACTTTTTTATTGTACTAGTAAAGGACACTTCTCTGTAATTTAACGGTAACTCTGTTACTTCCTTTATAATTCGATATCACAAATGCTGATTTCCAGTCCAATGGCACCTTTCCATCGTTTAGTGAACTAGTTATCAAACTGTGTACTTTGTTCGCCAGTTGTCTGCATTCTTTCAGTCTCCATTTTTATATCTCGCCAGGTCCTGAAGCCTTCCTTCTTTCCAACCTTTCTAACAAATCATGAGCACTTCTTCCATAGGCACTGTTATGTCGTTTATAAGGTTCACATTATTTTCAGTCTATTCTCTCTCAATTTCTTCTATGTTAAATACTGACTGAATTTTTTTATTCATTATTTCTGCATGTGATTCTGCGTCCTTGTAAATAATTCTTTCAATTTTCAGCTAGGATATTCCTACTTTGTGCTTCAGTTTACCATTTACTTGTCTGTAAATTAGTTTGGGTTGGTCTTTGCATTTGTCGACTGCATCCTTCTCAAATTTTTCTTCTTGTATTCATGTATATTCATTTCTGCTTTTTATTTTGTTTATTTTTTTCTTTTCTGTTCTTCTTTTTTACTCCTTTCCCATGCCATTGTATATTTTCTGTTGAACCAGTATTTTCTTTTTTTTTCTTGTCATTTTCGGTCCGTATTTTACTACGTTGTATTTTTTTTGTGTGAAGATGATCCATTTATTCTCTATATCCGTAGTTTCATAAAATTCCCTCCAGTCTGCATTTTTAAAGTGTTTTTTTTGTCTGTCTGTGTCTGTCTGTGTCTGTCTGTGTCTGTGTGTGTCTGTGTGTGTGTGTGTGTGTGTGTGTCTGTGTGTGTGTGTCTGTGTGTGTGTGTCTGTGTGTGTGTGTCTGTGTGTGTGTGTCTGTGTGTGTGTGTCTGTGTGTGTGTGTCTGTGTGTGTCTGTGTGTGTGTGTGTGTTTGTGTGTGTGTGTGTGTGTGTGTGTGTGTGTGTGTGTTTGTGTGTGTGTGTCTGTGTGTGTGTCTGTGTGTATGTGTGTGTGTGTCTGTGTGTGTGTGTCTGTGTGTGTGTGTGTGTGTGTGTGTGTGTGTGTGTTTGTGTGTGTGTGTGTTTGTGTGTGTGTGTGTTTGTGTGTGTGTGTTTGTGTGTGTGTGTGTTTGTGTGTGTGTGTGTGTGTGTGTGTGTGTGTGTGTGTTTGTGTGTGTGTGTGTGTTTGTGTGTGTGTGTGTGTTTGTGTGTGTGTGTTTGTGTGTGTGTGTGTGTTTGTGTGTGTGTGTTTGTGTGTGTGTGTGTTTGTTTTTTTTTTTTTGTTTTTGTGTTTGTTTGTTTTTGTGTTTGTTTGTTTTTGTGTTTGTTTGTTTTTGTGTTTTTTTGTTTTTGTGTTTGTTTTTGTTTTTGTTTTTTTGTTTTTGTGTTTGTTTGTTTGTGTGTTTGTGTGTGTGTGTGTGTGTTTGTGTGTTTGTTTGTGTGTTTGTTTTTGTTTGTGTTTGTTTTTGTGTTTGTGTTTGTTTGTGTTTGTTTTTGTGTTTGTGTTTGTTTGTTTTTGTTTGTGTTTGTTTATGTTTGTGTTTGTTTTTGTATTTTTTGTTTTGTTTTTTGTTTGTTTTATTGAGACACGTTGAAAAAAATGACAAGAAACGATTGTGTACAAAATTATATTGTATTTATTAACATTTATCTAACCCAATATGAGCTAATATGACCTAACTGAACGTCCATAAATTCCCAAAACTCCCGAGAAGATGCACTCGGGCAGCACATGAAGCGTGCCGATTCGGCATCAAAAATAAACAGTCAAGTTAAAATAATAACAAGTAAATAACCAGACCATGGTGTTGAACATGATACGGTAGGCAGGCACAAGGAAGTGAATTGTAAAAGAGCAGCTTGGGTAACCAGGTATGCGTCTGCATAACCTTGGGAGGTCTGCAAGTGTATAAATATAAAACAGAAATTTTAGACATCTGTGCATGCCACAAAAGTAATATTCCTCGCTGTAGGTTCTTTCGAGGTCGAACGTTTAAGGCCAACCCATGGGTTTCTAGAGAAGTTGATCTGGCTTGTCTATAAATGAATATACCAGTGAGATTGATAAAAGTGAATTTGGTGAAATTGTACTTTCTAATGGTAAAAGATGTTTGCCAGGGCTGACGAAGGGATTGGAAGCGCCAGTAAACTAATTAGTATGTTCGGTTTGGTCAACAAACCGTCTTATGTAGTGCTATTAGAAGTCGTGTTTTATGTATGGCAGGGGAGCAAACGCCTCGCATGTTAGATAACTAACTAGATAAATGAATAAATAGAATGTATGGTAGAAATGCGAGACAGAATTTTGTAATTGGTTGTATGATTTTCAAAGTTACTTGACGTCCCTCCCCCCCACTTCTCCGCTCTCTCCCCATCCAACTTTTCCTCCCTTTCTCCCTCGCTACTACGATTTCTCTCCCCTGTCTTCCCCCACTTCTTTGTCTCGGCATTTTTGTAAAATTTTCTTGACCAGTCGTTTTCGTATTTTACCCTTCTTTTCTGTCCTTTTGATATTTCTCACCTCGCACTCCTCCGCCCATCATATACCGTTACCGTTGTCCATCGAACTTCTCTCTCGTTGTGTCCCCCCGCGTGTCTGTAAACTTGGGAGCTGACCGCGAGGTCGTCGGCCACAGCGGCCATACAGTACCTTCTCCTCGTCCCTCCCACCAGACACTTCCTCACCCGGAAAATAATCGCCAGAGGTTCGGTGACCCCCTTTCCAGTTTGCCTCGTGACCCGGAAACTGGAACGGGGTCGGGAGACGCTAAAGCAGAGGAGGAAGGGCCTTCGGAGTTCTCGTTGCCTTAGCTTTCCCCTTCGTCAGCGTGCCTGTAGAAGAGGAGCAAACTTGATGGCTCCTGCGGAGTGAGACTATAAATAGACGTAGGATGTTCTCCTACGAAGCCTAGAATCTAACTCCATCGGTGTTGCTAAGTTGACCTAACGAGGGATCTCGCATACGGAGAGGAACTGAAAGGGAGATAGGTACTAATGTGTTTGTATTCGTCGAGTCGGGGGTGGGGAGGGGAAGATGGAAAGGAAGGGAGGCAGGGGGAAAGGAAAGAGGGGAAGGGGACTGTATCACGGAGAAAAGACTTCGCGGATCTTGGCTTCGTGTCGAAGTGAAATTGTTTCCACCTGAGAAACGAGTCGACTGGCCTTCAGACTATGGACACTGCAGTGGTTGGTGCCGCGAAATGGCTCACAAGGATAGAAACGTTGGTGAGCATGACGTTTGCTGGAAGTGTGTGCGTGCATGCGTGTGTGTGCATGCAAGCATGCTTGCGTGCGTGCGTGTTGAACATCGTTGTTTGGGAGTGCCAGAGATGCGTGACTATTTGGTTGCCGGCTGTTATTCTTTATAGATTGTGGTTGCACAGCTATTTTTTGTAACTTCCTACCTCACCTCAAGGACCTTCCCCGCCAAGCAGCAGGCTGTGGTGAGGCATGTGTATTATTGTGCAGCGTGAAGGGGATGACTTTGCTTGTATTGATTACCATTTTTCCAACTCTGATTTAATCGTATGCACCTGCAGGCAGCAAACATGCTCATGTCAAACGTATGTGCGTGCTCGTCCTTGTGCTTGCACTTTAATCTGTTCGCCTGTGTATGTAATGTAATTCAAACTAGTAATTATTAACATGGCATAGATTTATTTATCTATTTATTTTTATTTTACTTTATTTTTTTTTGTCGACATTACTGGTCCAAACTCTGGATCGAAAGGCATCAACGAAGATAAATGAAATTTATCGGAGATGGATTTAGGGATTCTCAAACTTTAGTAGCGACACTGTCTGTCTACTGACGGCATTTATTGATGTTCTAGTTATCGCGGTTTCGTTCTGGGTAGAGAAACTCTTGGGCTGATATAGACACCTATCGGGTCTGGATGAACCAACTCTGCTTAGATTTTGTTTTGGTGAAGGCCAGAGTATTTTTTTCAGATGAAGAGAAGCCCTTGGATCTCTTGTTATAGCATGCGGAATGAAAAAAAAATGCGCCTATTGTTCAGCGTGACTCGAATGTTGTCATGACGTCAGTTTTTTTCAACGTTCAAGGCCTCGAGATTGTTCAGAGATTCATTGATAATAATTATTTCGTTCTTCAATCTCGCAATGCACTTTGTCGCATGTATGCACGACTCTGTGGTAATAGATTTTACTAAATGTAAACGTGTTCATTGCCGTATGTATACAACTCCACCCCATAGTAACTTTGACTCTGTATATATATGGAACTGCCTAGTGTAGGCCTTGTGGTCTCTTGCAGTCTTCTTCATCCTTATGTTGTGATATTTCTTGGCAAGGGAAAGGAATCATTGTGTATACAGTTAAGTTCCCTGCTATAGTATATAATTTTATTTTTGTGATAAATTGGAATAAAGGAAATTTAATGTCTCAAAACTGAAAGCGTATGAAAGGTGAATGTCTTACATCTAAAAGTAAATATTAGTTTTGCAAATGCTGAAAAAAGGATGGTGTAATGTTCTCAGAAAAACAGATTTGTCATAGATAATAATAATGATAGTAATAATAATAATAATAATAATAATAAAGATAACGATTATGATAAAAATAGTAATTTGCTCCTCCCATGACTTACAAATATTATGTCTGTGGGTAGGATTAGTGGCTGCAAGATGCAGCGCAGGTCGTCATCGCGCCAGTAGACTCGACGGGAGACTTGTTGCCCAGAGCAGTGCCATGAAATCGAAAGGCAACAGTGCCACGGAGCACTCCTTGACACTGAAGCAGAAACGGTGACGGAATGTGTCACTGTCGATGAGGGCGGGAAGAAATTCTGAATGTTGACGTTTGCAAGACATGCCCCACCCATTATCAAGTAATGGCAGGATATGCATGCAGATCGGTATGAAGTCTCGCAATGATTTAATGTGAAAATAATATGTATTCAAATTTATCATTTTAAAGAGCTACCGTGTAAGCTATCCTCCCCCTTATAACTGGGGAAAGGGCCTTTTCGTATACGTATGTATGTATTGTATGGTGTGTACCAGGTAACCGAAACTTAAGTAGGTAATGCAGCAAAAGGCGACCCTCGAGTGTTGTGGCAGATTTCCTTCCAATCTGGAACATCTCGTGTCGTTCGTGCCAAGAGACGGCGCCGTTCTTCGCAGACGCTATTCCATGTCCCACTTGTGGCAGACTGCGACTCGGAGCTTGGGCTACGCAGCCACCAGAGGAGCCACCGGGGGGCTGCCGTGCCGCCACCTCTCCGTAAGAAAGCCACGCGTAACCATCTGACGCATTTTTAATGCACTGGGGGGGGGGGAGACGTCGTCGTCGTTCCATAACCTTGTAGCAGTATGCTTTCAAACATAGTATACTGTTCCATGATAACAAAACTAGTACACTAAACACAGTCGTACGCTAAGTACACTAAACAAGACGTCGTCATCGTCCCATAACCTTGTAGCAATGTGCTTTCAAACAATATTCGACTAGTATACTGCTCCATGATAAAAGAACTTGTACACTAAGCACAGGCGATAGAACACAAGTACACAAGAATGAAGGAAACAGCAAGAGGCCACAAGAGCTACACTAGGCAGTTCCACGTCCTTTACCAACTTTTATCTATCCATAAAATTGTCTAATCTTCTCTTAAACAACAAATTGTTTCAGCCCTTACTACATTGTTACATTATAACTAAACGTTATGGCTACCACAAAGTTATCGGTTAACTAAGTGGGCGATTTTAATAATTCATAACAAATCATCTCGTCCCTCGTAATGTTTTCATAATTCGTATAGATAAAATTGTCTAATTTTTTTTGTTCATATAGATAGTTTTTTGTCTAGATATAGTTACTGAATTTACATATGTGAAGGTTAAATGGGAACTGAATTGGCCATAATGCTTTATCCAGATGTGTCGACGTAAAGACGTTGCAGAGCTGTCATTGATATAAACCAAGGTTTATCGGACATCTGAATTTTGATTACAATGTTTTCCTATTTCTCTAAACACGTTCTATGAGGATTCTAGGATAAAGCGGAAATATTGTCTGGAAACGGGGAGTACTGCATATGTTCAGTTTTTCGTTAAAAAATCTTTTAAACTAAAAAAATCTACATTTACTTAATGTCGACAGTTGAAACGTCGACATTCTGACGCGCTCGGCATAGTCTTCATCGACGATGCTAGACGCGGCGTGATGTTGGGATTTTCCTGCTTCTGAGGTGTGTGTGTCCTTGGGGCTCTCCTTCTCTTCCCCGCTGACCTTTGGAACCCTGTTTGTCGCACAATCGACTTGAGGCAGCATCTGCTATAGCAAAAGGAGAACGAGAACTAGAAAGAACAAGAGAAATAAAGCGAGGGAAATGAACAATGCGTGATGGGGCGCAGTAATTTGTGTGTGAAAATGGGCCGAGGAGTAGGAGTAGGAGTAGGAGTAGGAGTAGTAGTAGGAGGAGGAGGAGGAAGAAGAGGAGGAGGAGGAAGAGGAGGAGGAGGAAGAGGAGGAGGAGGAAGAGGAGTAGAAGCGAGGAAATCTTGGGTACCGCGCAGAGGACGGTTGCTTGGTGAGAGACTAAGTCCGGGTAGGCTACGTCGAACTGCCACTCGATCTGAAGCCAAGTCTGTCGTTAGCCAGAATAGAATCGACCAAGTGTGCCTGCCTGCCTACCAGCCATACCCAAGTATTACAAACTTCATTGGGCGTGCTTATCAACTAAATGAAAATCTAGCTACAAGAAAAACTAATACATACATACATACATACATACATACATACATACATACATACATACACGCATGCACGCATGCACACACGTACAAGTATGCATGCATATACATCACTGTCTAAAAGGTACAACTTTACTAATACCCTTTTTTACCAATTCTGAACGTAAAAATTGTGAAAAACTACCAGAGGGACGCTTCAGAAATTATTATGGAGTTAGGCAATAGAAAGCCATAAGACACTAACAATTTAGAAATTTGTTAGTTTATTCTAGTCAAGGTTGGGCAAGAAATCAAATTACTTTAATTAGACCCACGGTGAGGTCTAGGACTCCTTGCTGCAACTAGGTTGGCAACGTGACTTGAGGTCCATTTTATCTTGGCCGACGGCAGACTTCCAATCAGCTCTCCTCCCTCCTCCTCCCTCCTCCTCCCTCCTCCTCCCTCCTCCTCCCTCCTCCTCCTTCCTCCTCCTCTTCCTCCTCCCTCCTCCTCCTCCTCCCTCCTCCCTCCTCCCTCCTCCTCCTCCCTCCTCCTCCTCCCTCCTCCTCCTCCCTCCTCCTCCTCCCTCCTCCTCCTCCTCCTCCCTCCTCCTCCTCCTCCTCCCTCCTCCTCCTCCTCCTCATCCTCCTCCTCCTCCTCCTCCTTCCTCCTCCCTCCTCCTCCCCCTCCCCACCTCTTTCTTTTCGCCTCTTCCTTTCCTTTCTCCTCCCTCTCCCTTCCCTTTCTCCTCCCCCTTCACTTCCCTTTCATCCCCCTCACTTCCCTTTCTCCTCCCCCTCCCTTCCCCTTCTCCCCATCCCTTCCCCTACTCTTTCCTTTCTTCCTCCACCTCTTCCTCCTCTTCGTCCTCTTCCTCCCCTTCCTCTTCTTCCTCCTCTTCCTCCTCTTCCACCTCTTCCTCCTCTTCCACCTCTTCCTCTTCTTCCACCTCTTCCTCCTCTTCCACCTCTTCCTCCTCTTCCACCTCTTCCTCCTCTTCCTCTTCCTCCTCTTCCCCCTCTTCCTCCTCTTCCTCCTCCCTCCGCCTGTTCCTTCCTCCTCCTCCCTCCGCCTGTTCCTTCCTCCGCCTCTTCCTTTCTCCTCCTCCCTCCGCCTGTTCCTTCCTCCTCCTCCCTCCTCCTCCGTCTGCCTCTTCCTTCTCCTCCCTCCACCTGTTCCTTTCTCCTCCTCCTTCCGCCTATTCCTTCCTCCTCCTCCTCCCTCCGCCTGTTCCTTCCTCCTCCTCCCTCCGCCTGTTCCTTCCTCCTCCTCCCTCCGCCTGTTCCTTCCTCCTTCCTCCTCCCTCCGCCTGTTCCTTCCTCCTTCCTCCTCCCTCCGCCTGTTCCTTCCTCCTTCCTCCTCCCTCCGCCTGTTCCTTCCTCCTTCCTCCTCCCTCCTCCCTCCCCCCTCCGTCCTTCCTCCTCCCTCCCCCCTCCGTCCTTCCTCCTCCCTCCCCCCTCCGTCCTTCCTCCTCCCTCCCCCCTCCGTCCTTCCTCCTCCCTCCCCCCTCCGTCCTTCCTCCTCCCTCCCCCCTCCGTCCTTCCTCCTCCCTCCCCCCTCCGTCCTTCCTCCTCCCTCCCCCCTCCGTCCTTCCTCCTCCCTCCTCACTCCGTCTCCCCTCCCCTCCGTCTCCCCTCCCTCCGTCTCCCCTCCCTCCGTCTCCCCTCCCTCCGTCTCCCCTCCCTCCGTCTCCCCCTCCCTCCGTCTCCCCTCCCTCCGTCTCCCCTCCCTCCGTCTCCCCTCCCTCCGTCTCCCCTCCCTCCGTCTCCCCTCCCTCCGTCTCCCCTCCCTCCGTCTCCCCTCCCTCCGTCTCCCCTCCCTCCGTCTCCCCTCCCTCCGTCTCCCCTCCCTCCGTCTCCCCTCCCTCCGTCTCCCCTCCCTCCGTCTCCCCTCCCTCCGTCCCCTCCTCCGTCCTCCCTCCCTCCTCCCTCCCCCCTCCGTCCTTCCTCCTCCCTCCGTCTCCCCTCCGTCCTTCCTCCTCCGTCTCCCCTCCGTCCTTCCTCCTCCGTCTCCCCTCCGTCCTTCCTCCTCCGTCTCCCCTCCGTCCTTCCTCCTCCGTCTCCCCTCCGTCCTTCCTCCTCCGTCTCCCCTCCCTCCGTCCTTCCTCCTCCCTCCGTCCTTCCTCCTCCCTCCCCCTCCTTCCTTCCTCCTCCCTCCCCCTCCCTCCCCCCTCCGTCCTTCCTCCTTCCTCCATCCTCCTCCCTCCCCCCTCCGTCCTTCCTCCTTCCTCCTCCTCCTCCTCCTACTCCTCCTCCTCCTCCTCCTCCTCCTCCTCCTCCTACTCCTCCTCCTACTCCTCCTCCTCCTCCTACTCCTTCTCCTCCTCCTCCTCCTCCTAACCCAAGGTAAACAACTAAGACCACAATCATAGCAACGACCTTATTGTGTAAAAAAAATATGGTGTGTGCGCGCGGGCCCAGAGATCGTTGCCGGCTGCCGAGGGCTACGTACTTGTTTACAGAAGCCCAGGGTGGGGGAGCGAACAATACATGCAATGCATAACTACCGTTGTCTCAAACCTGGTCCCGCCCAAAGCCCATCTTGTCATCAACATGCTAGTGATGTGGTCAGTTTGATCGTGGTGATTTAAAAGGCCAAAAGTGTTGTTTTGGAGTACCTAAGATCGGTTGTGTAGTCAACCAGTCTCTCGTCTGAAGTCAATTTCTGAACAAGGATCTCTCCTACTCCTGCAGACTTCTAAATAGGTAAGAACTCGTAATGCGGACAACCGTGTATTTGAATCTCTAATCGGAGTTGTGATGAAGCTAGAGAAGTGAATTGTGGAGGGGAAGGGACCCTGGACAAGGTTAAGTTGTGAACCGCAGAACTCAAATTTAACACGAGAACTAACTTGTTTTTCCTGTATGGGTTGAAGTCGCGGGAAAGGGGGATGTTGATATTGATTTAACTATTTTCAGTTAACCAGACTTGAATTAAGGTTTCACAAGATAAATAACTGTTCCTACTGTGTGGTTTTACTACAGTAGCTTTCATGGAGGCAGTGGATTTACGACAAGGGCAGTTTAACTTTGTTTAACCGTATTCAGTTAACCTGATGTAACACGCGTTAACTACCCTCCACACTTTCTCTTCTTCCCTGTGGGAATTACATGACCCAACGTCTGTGACGTCCTCCGGGGCTAGAGTCGACGCCAGCGTGCCTCCTCTGACCTCTGCCCCCCCCCCTCTCCCGAGTCCGACCTAGGTACCCCAGAACCACCCGTGACAGGGCCTATTGTTGCCACATTACTGCAAAGAGCGGTACCGGGCTGGAGTCGACGCCAGCGTGCCTCCTCTGACCTCTGCCCCCTCCCCCTCCCCCTCTCCCGAGTCCGACCTAGGTACCCCAGAACCACCCGTGACAGGGCCTATTGTTGCCACGTTACTGCAAAGAGCGGTATTCCCCAGCGCCTTTCGAATTACCGTGTTGACCTACATGTCAGGAGGTTTAATGGGGCCAACGAATGCCCGATGCACAATAATTTCTCTATTATACATTTGTACAAGGAGTGTGAGGTCTTCGCACTATGTAGACAGCAGCGTCCAATTCTATCGATCCTCGATATTATTTACTATGTCACCCTATATTTAGTTAAGCAGGTGATGCTTGGGCAATGAGGCTCTTTCGACATGGGGATTTCTTGGATGTGGGAAGATAGTCAGAAGTCTTATGACGTGAATAAGAATGTAAAATCCCAGGTGAATGTATCCTCGAAGTGGGAGGGAGTGTTAACTTCAAGGTCGAGGAACATCGTTCTGGGTGTCGGCCGTGGGGTGGCCCCAAGGGCCCAAGGGACCCAAATTACCCTGATGGATCCCTGAGATTCAGTGACGTACTACAACGTACTACATAGGTTCTGTTCTGATATCCCTAAGGGGATTTTCCTCGGCTGAGGATGGAAAGGGCCTCATTCTGGACAAGCCTCAGGAGTGGAGGACTTTGCAACGTTACATACAAACAAGCGAGATAATGACGTTACTTGTCTCCCCTCCCGTCTCCCCGCCCTTATATAGGCCTCTGACTGCCTTGGGGGCCTTGCGGCTTCTTGTAGGTGAAGGAAGGACGGGAGGGTCTGACGTGAGCGGTTCGGGGCAACCGTACAACGTCACTGTTGTCAACGGAACAACCGAAACAACTGCAGCCTCTACCATCATTGCTATCCCCGCTTCTACTACTACCGCTCGCCACAACCACTCGCCACAACCACTCGCCACAACCACTCGCCACAACCACTCGCCACAACCACTCGCCACAACCACTCGCCACAACCACTCGCCACTGCCACTCGCCACTGCAACTACCACCATTATCGCTCTCCACTGCAACTACCACCATTATCGCTCTCCACTGCAACTACCACCATTATCGCTCTCCACTGCAACTACCACCATTATCGCTCTCCACTGCAACTACCACCGTCACTCACCACTGCAACTACCACCGTCACTCACCACTGCAACTACCACCGTCACTCACCACTGCAACTACCACCGTCACTCACCACTGCAACTACCACCGTCACTCACCACTACCATCAGTATCGCTCACCTCTACCATTACTTCCATTATCGCTCTCCACCACCACTCGCGACCACTGTCTTGGTGGATACAATCAAACGCGTAAGACTATGACAAAAGTCTATTGATGTTTGATTACAGCAGCAGACCTTCCTCTGTCTACTTCCATCTAATGACTGCTTTCGTACTAGTAAAAATGTCGACAAAGCATTTTAGAGGGGTTGGCAATCTCTCAATCGATTTACAATTTCTCCTAGTGATACTAGTTTTGGACATTAGTATATGGTATATTTTCATTATAAGGACGTGTAGTTTTCTTGTGATTTGATTATGGTTATTAATCTAAATTACGGAGTATAGCGTGTATGAGGAAAAGGTGTTCTTAGGAATCGGGGGTATTTTACGGTTTGGTCACGCGAAGGAAGAGCTTAAAGGCGTGTGTGTATGTATGTATGTATGTACGTTGCGATGTATTTTTCCATGGGTGGTGTTGCAATATGTGGGGTTATAGGTAGTGGTTACAGCCACAACTCACCACTACCACTCACCACTCCCTACCACCACTCACCACTCCCTACCACCACTCACCACTCCCTACCACCACTCACCACTCCCTACCACCACTCACCACTCCCTACCACCACTCACCACTCCCTACCACTCCCTACCACCACTCACCACTCCCTACCACCACTCACCACTCCCTACCACCACTCACCACTCCCTACCACCACTCACCACTCCCTACCACCACTCACCACTCCCTACCACCACTCACCACTCCCTACCACCACTCACCACTCCCTACCACCACTCACCACCCCCTACCACCACTCACCACTCCCTACCACCACTCACCACCATCAACTACCACCGCCGCTCGCCACCATTTCTATCATTCACCACCACTCACCAACACCATTAACCACCATCACTACTACTACTACTACTACCACTCGCCGCCACCACTACCACCACTACCACTCGCCGCCACCACTACCAGTACCACTCGCCACCACCACCAAATGAGCAAGAGATAGAAAACCCAGGTAATGGTTGGGGGGTGGGGATTCCCCACACAGGCTGAGAGCTGCTCAAGGGCCTAGGCGCCGTGTTATTGTAATCACTGTCAAAGGCTGTCAGCAGAGTTGATGAGGCAACCCCTATTCGCCCTGCCTCGGGAACAGTCTCTCCTAAGACCCCGCAGGGCGAGCTGGCAGCCTTGCAGTACCAAGAAGGCGATACGAAGCTGGGTACTGCAAGGGTTTTGAAAATCGACATTTTGACTCTGACAAGAATGGACGGATTTTATTATGTTTATATTATTTTGTTTTGTTGATTGTTTTATTTTAGTTTAGTTTGTTCTTGTTTCATTTATTCGTTGGTCTACTTGTTTTTACAGTCTCGATTCTGTAAGCTACCACGTTTGTCTTGACCTTCTTGCTTTGTAATTTTCCTAGTTTTAGAGAGGCCGCTTCGGGGCAGCATTCAGAACAAATGTGAAAGTCGCCTGTAACGGCAAGAATGTTAATTTGTTAATTTCTCTAGCAGTGGTACTAGGTCTCAGAACATTTTCATTATTATTATTGCCATTATTATTATTAACAATATTATTATTACTATTATTATTATTAGTTTTATCATTTTGTTTATTAATTTATTTATCTATTTATGTATATTTTGCCAAACACTGCTTGTCATACAGAATTCGATTCCCAGTGAAAATTGTTCGTAGATCAGGATAGAAAATTTGGTTGCGTTGCATTCCCCTACACGTGCAAATCCCTCCAGCACGAGACTGCCCCAAGCCAAACGTAGTGAAATGTAAATTATTGGAGCGATAATTGAGATAATGTCCTTTACGCAGTTGTCTGGTAATCTTGCTCTTACTCGAATAGACGAGTTTGTAGACATTTAGAACAAAATCGTAGTGTCGCCTGCGGGACCCATGTTGAGTTTGAATACCCAGTTACGTTTCTGAAATTTGTTTCATAAAAGACACTGATTATAGTTGGTAGAAAATTCGCAGATTGATTTGAAAAAATGGCCAGTTACATAACTTTTAGTTTATCTAAATTATAAAACACCGTGAAACTATTAAAGGTGCTTTACGCGGGTAAATCCGTTGATAAGAAACGAAACTGAATTGATTTTTCTGATGACTCTTGGCATCTGTGTAACCTTGAAACTCGTTTCCTGGCTTACCTGAATGACGACGCAGCACGGCCGACGGAGGCGAGTGGGTAGGACAGGAAAAACGACAATTCGTGGCAGGATGTTTACGCATAAGGCACGACCTTGTTCAACATTCAGATGAATGTTAATCTTCCTAAATCACAGGGTTCATGTTTGATACTAAATGTGACTAGGCACATTCGAATTGGAATAATTTTTATTCTTTCGCTGGTCGCCTCTCGGTAGCCAACGTGGTTAGTCGTATATTTTCTTTGCACCCAGCGAATGCGCAATTTTTTTTTTTTTTATGGAAGAGTATAATTATTTTTAAATCTGACCTTTCCTCGACTTTGGCAACGCCTAACCTAACCTCTTAATATGCTGACCAATGTAAATATAGACAAAAGAAATTGTGTAATTAACAAATAAAATAATCGTGGCATGTCATGATATCGTTGGAACGATTTGACGTCACGAAGGTCAGCAGCAGCAGCAGTAGGAGGAAAAGATACGAAATATCCTTAGTTCACATTTCTTTTTAATTTCCATAAACGATTTTGGGGAATGGCATGGATCCGATAGGGAAGATTTTTTTTTTTCCTACAGATTGATTCCTGTTTACGTTTAGTCGGTTTTCACACTCGGACACAAAGACGAACAGCACACGCACGTGTTGGGGGTAAAGGAAACGGATACTCACGAGTTTAGCACCTCTGATGTATATTACACTAAGTCCTGAGCAAGGTCTCTCGCACCCACGCTACATTATTTCCCCTTCACCCCCTTCCCTCCTTCCCTCCTTCCCCCCTTCCCTCCTTCCCCCTCTTTCCCCATTATCCCTTCCCTCTTTCCCTTACCCTCCTTCCTTCCCTTCTCTCCTTCAATTCCCCTCCTTCCCTTCTTCCCATCCTTTCCTTCCCCCTCCTTCCCTCCTTCCCCTCCTTCCCCTTCCCCCCTTCACCCTCCTTTCCCCTTTCCCCCTCTTTCACCCTCTTTCCCCCCATCTCCCAGGGTAGTCCACACGCCTCGCTTCCCACTTCCCCTCCCCCGGCACGTCCACCTCCCTCCCTCCCTCTATCGCTCCCTCCCCCGACCTATCCCACTCCAAAGCCTCCACTCTCTTTCGAGATTTCTTCCCTTTGAAATTTGGGTCACCTGCTGGGCCGGGGTGTGTGGGCTTGTGGCAATGCAGTGATGTCAATGAGAACGAGGTACTGATCCAAACGCGGAACAAGGTAGGCTGGTCCAGTGATCGAAAGTTATTGTGATTCTCTCCCCCTCCCCCTCCCCCTCCCTCTCCCCCTCCCTTTCCCCCTCCCCCTCCCTCTCCCCCTCCCCCTCCCTTTCCCCCTCCCCTCCCCCTCCCTCTCCCCTCCCCCTCCCCTCTCCCCTCCCCCTCCCTCTCCCCTCCCCCTCCCCTCCCCCTCCCCTTCCCTCTCCCCTTCTCCTCTACTCTCCCCTCCCCCTCCCCTCCCCTCCCCTCCCCTCCCCCTCCCTCTCCCCTCCCCCTCCCCCTCCCTCCCCCTCCCCCTCCCTCTCCCCCTCCCTCCCTCTCCCCTCCCCCTCCCTCTCCCCTCCCCCTCCCTCTCCCCTCCCCCTTTTCTTTCTCCCCTCCCCCTTTTCTTTCTCCCTTTTCTCTTTCTCCCTTTTCTCTTTCTCCCTTTTCTCTTTCTCCCTTTTCTCTTTCTCCCTTTTCTCTTTCTCCCTTTTCTCTTTCTCCCTTTTCTCTTTCTCCCTTTTCTCTTTCTCCCTTTTCTCTTTCTCCCTTTTCTCTTTCTCCCTTTCTCTCTCTCTCTCTTTCTCCCTTTCTCTGACTTTATCCCTTTCTCTCTTTCTTGCCTTGTCTCTCTTTCTCCCTCTCTCTTTCTCCATTTCTCTCTTTCTCCCTTTCTCTCTCTTTCTCCCTTTCTCTCTCTTTCTCCCTTTCTCTCTCTTTCTCCCTTTTTCACTTTATCTATATCTTTATCTATCTCTCTTTCTCTATCTCTTTCTCGCTCTTTATCTTTCTCTATCTCCCTCTCCCCACTCCCCTCCCCCTCCCCTCCCCGTCTTTTATTGTTAATTCATTTTATCTATTTATTTACCTATCTACTTATTTGTTTGTTTATTTCTATTCTATTTTATTACATTTTATTCATTTACTTTTTTGTGGGGGAGGTTGCTCGGGAACGATTAGATGGATGTACGTACACTGATGCCCTGGCACGGTCGCATGACGTGCGCCCAGCGCAACACAATGGCGAAGGCCTCAAGACGATCATGACTTGATTTAATTATCCGTTCCTCCCAAGGAGCAGCCCCGTGGGGAACAAGGGACAGAATATAGAATGTCTTCAGAGAACAACATCTGTACAGGTTTTTTTTTCGCAAAAAAAAAAAAGAAAAAAAAAGAAAAAAAAAAAAAAACAAACCCACCCACGGTAGAGTGGTCTCTTGATGACGTCACCGCACAGTGACGTCACCACAAGTCCATATAACGAGGCGATTAATGGGACAAGCTTTCTATGGTAATAAAATGTTTGGTGTGTGTGTGAGATCTTCTGATGATGTCACGAGCATCGGTGGTGTCAACGAGTCTCTTGTTGACGTTAGTCCTCAGTGATGTTACGAGTCTCCCTGACGTCACCGATAGCTTCTTGGTGACCCAATATTCAGTGACAGTGACATCACAAGTCCCGGTGACGTCATCGCTCTTGATGGCGTCATGATCCTCAGTGACGCCACGGGTCGTCGGCTTTACTGACGCCACGGGTCGTCGGCTTTACTGACGCCACGGGTCGTCGGCTTTACTGACGCCACGGGTCGTCGGCTTTACTGACGCCACGGGTCGTCGGCTTTACTGACGCCACGGGTCGTCGGCTTTACTGACGCCACGAGTCGTCGGTTTTACTGACGCCACGGGTCGTCGGCTTTACTGACGCCACGAGTCGTCGGCTTTACTGACGCCACGGGTCGTCGGCTTTACTGGCGCCACGGGTCGACTGCTTTACTGACGCCACGGGTCGTCGGCTTTACTGACGCCACGGGTCGTCGGCTTTACTGACGCCACGGGTCGTCGGCTTTACTGACGCCACGGGTCGTCGGCTTTACTGACGCCACGGGTCGTCGGCTTTACTGACGCCACGGGTCGTCGGCTTTACTGACGCCACGTGTCGTCGGCTTTACTGACGCCACGAGTCGACTGCTTTACTGACGCCACGGGTCGACTGCTTTACTGACGCCACGATCCTCTCCATTGCAGAACAACGATGCCTTCCTCGCAGAAGGTAGTGGTCATCGCGGCGCTGGCGGCCGCCGTGGGCGTCCTCATTGGCGGACTCATCGGCCACTTCGGGACTTCTACGGGCCCTCCACTGACAGAAGCACAGGAGGAGTATCTCAGGTATTGCACTGTCGAGGGCCGAAGTCTGTTCGCCGCCCCACATTACTCTATTTCATAACATAGACTAGTGATGACCCAATACATGTGATACCAATGGAAAGTAAATTTATCGTAATTTCGCATTTGCTGTGGGTGGCAACTAACTACACTCACGAAATTGATAATTACCGGCAGAGATCAAATATTTACTTATGATTTATATATACATATTTTTGTGAATTAACTATTCTATAAGATAATGATTGAAAATACAAATCGCCAGAACTATGGACTTGATGATAGCCGACCAATGGGAACAGGGGTTGGACACTGACAACAAATTCATCCTGGAGTCCATAGACCGGCAAAAGATGAAGGAGGACCTCAGGTAAGTCGTGCTTTTGTTCGACATTGGCTTTAGAGGCCCTCGGGTGGTGAGGTAAAGCAAGAGAGGACTGTACAAGGTCCATATAGTATGGACCTTGGGACTGTATGTCCCGTATGTTCTGGGTCCGTCTGACCAGGCGACTAGGAACTTGATTCACTTTCCTCTTCATTTGTGTGTTCTTGTTGCCATTATATCTTACTATTTTACTATTACGTGTTTTTATTTCTATATTTTGGGTACTGTTTATCTTTTTTCAATTTGTTGATTTATATTTTATTTATTTTGACTTTGTTCTATTGTATGCTCTGGGTTCGTCTGACCAGACGACTAGAAACTTAAATCACATTCCTCTTCAATTGTGTGCACTACCTTACTATTTTACCATTATGTATTTTTACTATTATATTTTGTGTATTGTTTGTCTATATTTATCAGTTTTTTATTTATATTTTAATTATTTCAATTTTGTTTACTTGTTGGTGTAAGGAGTATAGGAATCCTGTGAAATCTGACACTATCCTGAGAGTCCAACGCGCTGACGCATTCCGTTGTGCTCATTACTGTGCCAATAACGTTCTAAGGCAGTTGTATGAGTATTTTCTAATCATTATTTTAGCTCCATTGAACCTCTTACATTTGCTCTTGCTGGTGCATACACAAGCAACCCAGTAATTGTATATATTCTACGTCTGAAATGCTACACAAGATTTTAGGTGATGAAACAAAAATATATTAAACAAATTATGAAATTTACTAGAACAATACACTAAATACAAGATAACGCACAACATCGGCATCGTATTATCCTCAAGAATACAATCCTACGAGTCACCATGCTCTTGTATTCAGATTTGTTCTCGTTTGAAATTTGTCCCTAAAGGGAAGAAGGTCTACTGATATCTTCAACAAGAAATTTGTTCAGTCCTGTTGTCTCGTCAAAATGTAGATAGATTAGCAATTGTTACCAGGGTAGGAATATTTACATTCTCAAGTTTCCATGCTATTTAATATATCAATTGAAATTATACTGAATAAATAATTCTATGCTTATTTGTTAATGAAAATATTGAAATTTAAGTATAGTGCTGAAACTTTCGAAGTTCTGTGTTTTGTCTGAGGGCGTTGCAACATCAAATGTGGTGCTTTTGTTTTTCTCCACCAGTTTACCCGCCAAATGTACCCTCCTGACTATTTTTCTTTTTTAACCGATACTGAACAAATTCAGTTAGTTCACATGACAATGATTTTTTTTATTTCTAGTTAATGGAACGGATTATTCTCGGGTGAATGATTTGCCAGGTAGAGCATGCGTAGAGAGATTTGATATTATAGCGATTACTGAATACTGGATCAATATGGTGGATAGACATTTCCTTCCGGAAATCGAAATGGAAGGATATAAGAATTCAAGGATAGGGTAGGCAGGAATGGGGGAGGAGTAGCATTTTTCGACTTTTCGTTAAAAAAAAATCGATGAAGGAAGAGGAAAGCACAAAATCTGTTTGGGTGGAGACTTACTAAATAAAGGCAAAGCTCATGACATAGGAAAAGTGTTAGAATGGATTAGAGCTTGGATCAGTGACGGAAAACAGTGGGTCACCATAAATGGTGTAAAATCCAAATGGGGGAGTGTTTCTAGTGGAGTTCCTCAGGGCTCTGTTTTGGGTAAGACATGTGTGAGAAAGCTATAGGAAAAGGTAAGGATGTATTTTTGGGCTTTTATGGATCTGTAAAAGGCTTACGACAGGGTAGACAGGAAGGCACTGTGGGAGGTACTGCAGATATATGGGATAGGAGGAAAGCTGTTAAGAGCAGTCAAGAGTTTTTATGAGAGTAGTAGAGCTTGCGTTAGGATTAGAAATGGAGAGAGTGAATGGTTTGAGGTAAAGGTGGGACTTCGTCAGGGGTGTGTTATGTCGCCCTGGCTGTTCAATCTTTACATGGATGGGGTGGTGAGAGAGGTGAATGCAAGGGTAGTGGGTCAAGGGTTGGAGATTAAAGAAAATGGAGAAAAGTGGGAGGTGAACCAGTTGTTGTTTGCTGACGACACTGCGCTTGTAGCAGGATCAGAGGAGGGATTGAGGAAGTTAGTGACAGAGTTTGAGAAGGTGTGTGAAAGAAGGAAGCTGAAGATAAATGTGGGCAAAAGTAAGGTGATGAGATGTACAAGGGGAGAGAGTGACAGTAGGCTGGAAGTGAGCATTAAGGGTGAGAAACTGGAGGAAGGGGATAATTTCAGATACTTGGGTGCGAATGTAACAGGAAAGGGAGGACTGGGGGTGGAGGTAGAATATAGATTGAGAGAAGCGAATAAATGCTTCGGGAGATTAAAAAGTGTAATGAGAAACAGACATTTGGGAATGGATGCTAAGAGGACATTTTATGAAAGAGTGATTGTGTCAACAGCAATGTACGGGGCAGAAACATGGAACATGAGAGAGGAAGAGAGAAGGAGCTTGAATGTGTTTGAGATGAAATGTCTGAGAAGTATGATAGGGGTTACTAGGCTAGAGTGAGAAAGGAAGAGGTGAGGAGGAGAACAGGGGTGGAAAGGGAGGTAGGGGATAGGGTTGATGAAAGAATATTAGGATGGTTTGGACACATGGAAAGAATGAGTGAAGAAAGATTAGTAAAAGAAGTATGGAAGGCGGAGGTGGAAGGAGTGAATATGAGGGGGCGTCCTAGGATGAGATGGATGGATGGGAATGAAAGGGGCTTTACAAAAGAGAGGAATGTCTGTGGAGGAAGGACGGGAGAGGACAGAAGATAGGGGTGAATAGAGAAGGGTTGTGTATAGATGAGGCTGTGATACATGAGGGGGAGTGGGTGGGGGATGGGGGATGAGGAAGTATGAGAAAAAAAATTGACGCAGCCCGAAGGGATTTCTCCCCGTCTTCTCCTTTCCTGCATGAGGGAACGGAGAGGGGGGTCGCCGAATTTATGAAGCGGCCTTGCTGTGGATGTGCTGTGTCTTGCGCACTGCTGACCCAGGGCAGTGGGCAGGATGCAGGGATGACCCGTCATCCAGGAGGTGCCAAGATAGGAGGGTGGAGGAGAGTGGAATATGTGGGAAATGAAATGGGTGGGAATGGTTTCTATGCCTTTTTTTTGGCTACCCCCACGTGTAAAGGGGGAAAAAGCCTTTGGTATATGTATGTATGTATATATTGTTCATTATGGAAACGACTTGGACAGTGGTATCAATAATGGTGTTGAGGACTCCTAATTAAGTCAGGCAAAGACGCCGAGATACTGCAGGAAGATCTTGACAAATTGTTCACATGGTCGGTGAAATGGCAAATGGATTTCAATATCTCAAAGTGCAGCATGTTAAATGTACTGTAGGTTTACACAACCAAAAAGCAGGTATAGCTTGGATAACACATTTTTAGAGAGAACAGAGTACAAGAAAGACTTGGTAGTTCTAGTGAGTCCTGACCTTAAATCCAGGAAACTGCATTAGCGCCAGGAATAGAGCTGACAGAGAATTGGATTTCAATGTTAGGTCGGTTATGAATAAAAATGCAGATGTAGTTATCAAATTCTATCTGGTGTTAGACTCTTCCTTGACTGTGCAATAGTTTTGGTCGCCGTCCAAAAGAATGGATATCAATTCACTAGAATCAGTAGTGGAGAATGACGAAAATGATACATGGGCTCAGAAATTTACCTTACGAGAACAGGTTTAGGCACCTTAATTTACACTCTGGAAAGACTCAGAGTGCGGAGTGATCTAATAGGTGTTAATATGGATCAAAGGGTGACGTAAACAAGGTCATCATATTAAGGCAGGATGACAGGACTCGCAGGTATGGGTCTAAATTGGGCAAATTTAGATAGAAGGAAATAAGCAAGAACTGGATTACCAATAGTAATCAACGAATGGAATAGACTTGGTAACCATGTAGTGTGCGCTGAAACTATCGGATGTTTTAAGAAAAGGTTAGACAATTTCTTGGATGGACATGGAACTGCCTCGTATAGGCCTTATGGTCTCTTGCAGTCTCCTTCATTCTTATGTTCTTATGTAATTATGCCTGCTAATATTGCTACAGTGTTTGGCGTGCCAGCGGTCCTGTGCTCACTCCCATCCGCCCACCAAGCACTTCCTGTCCATTCCCACTTCACCAGCACGCCGCGGCTGCTTCGTCCTAAGTTCATTACTAGTACAACTGTCCTCTTCCCTCCCTTCCTCCCTCCCTCCCTCCCTCCCTCCTTCCCTCCTTCCCTCCTGTCTTCCCCCCCTCCCTCCTTCCCTCCTGTCTTCCCCCCCTCCCTCCTTCCCTCCTGTCTTCCCCTCCCTCCCTCCCTCCTGTCTTCCCCTGGTGCCTCTTAATCTCCTAGTGATCCTTACTCTATCACTGTTCCGCACGTCCGTTCCCGGAAAGTCGTACAGTTGCTCTGTCGTCGTCATGGCCCACGACCTCGTATTTGGTAGTTTCCTCCACTGTGGTCCCTCACCCCTCATCCCCACCCTCACCCCTCAGCCCCACCCTCACCCCTCAGCCCCACCCTCACCCCTCAGCCCCACCCTCACCACTCAGCCCCACCCTCACCACTCGGCCCCACCCTCACCCCTCATCTCCACCCTCACCCCTAATCCCCACCCTCACCCCTCAGCCCCACCCTCACCCCTAATCCCCACCCTCACCCCTAATCCCCACCCTCACCCCTAATCCCCACCCTCACCCCTCATCCCCACCCTCACCCCTCATCCCCACCCTCACCCTCACCCCTCAGCCCCACCCTCACCCCTCAGCCCCACCCTCACCCCTCAGCCCCACCCTCACCCCTCAGCCCCACCCTCACCCCTCAGCCCCACCCTCACCCCTCAGCCCCACCCTCACCCCTCAGCCCCACCCTCAGCCCCACCCTCAACCCCACCCTTACCCCTCACCCCCACCCTCACCCCCACCCTCACCTCACCCCCACCTCACCCCCACCCTCACCCTCAGCCCCACCCTCACCTCACCCCTACCCTCAGCCCCACCCTCACCCCAACCCTCACCCCTCAGCCCCACCCTCACCCCTCAGCCCCACCCTCAGCCCCACCCTCACCCCTCAGCCCCACCCTCACCCCAACCCTCAGCCCCTCAACCCTCAGCCCCACCCTCCCACCCTCAGCCCCACCCTCATTCACACCCTCACCCCTCATCCCCATCCGCACCCTCATCCCACCCTCACCCCTCATACCGCACCCCTCATCCCCGCACCCCTCATCACCTCACCCCTCATCCCCACCCGCACCCCTCATCCCCACCCGCACCCCTCATCCCCACCCTCACCCCTCACCCCCACCCTCACCCCCACCCTCACCCCTCCTCCCCACCCTCACCCCTCATCCCCACCCTCTCCCCTCATCCCCACCCTCACCCCTCATCCCCACCCTCACCCCTCAGCCCCACCCTCACCCCTCAGCCCCACCTTCACCCCTCAACCCCACCCTCTCCCCTCATCCCCACCCTCACCCCTCATCCCCACCCTCCTCCGGTGACACCACAGTACTCTAGCCACTCTTCAAGTCAGCGTTTGAATGATCTAGTCTACTTTTCCACTTATCACGGCCCATCTCACGGCTCGTCATTCTCACGGCTCGTCATTCTCACGGCTCGTCATTCTCACGGCTCGTCATTCTCACGGCTCGTCATTCTCACGGCACACTCTCACAGACAACTCTCACGACTTAAGCTTGCAGACCACTCTCACGACTCGCTCTCGTTCATTCTGTTGTTCCTTACCGCTTCGACAATTTCTCCAGTTAACAGAGATGTGGTGGCATCTCGAGCAAAAAAGATCTAATCTTACCATAGATGTTTTGTTTTGTTTTATTTGATTTCATTTTACGTTATATTATTTTTAGTTTTTTATTGTATTTTATTTATTCATTTTATCTTATCTATTTATTTAATTATTTCTTTAAATTTTATTTTATTTATTCTTATTTATTATTCTCTTTATTATCTTATTTATTTTTCTATCTTTTTATTTTATTTACTTGTTTATTTTATTCTATTTTATTTCATTATTTTTATTTGTTATTTATTTGATTTTTTATTTTCATTTATTTTATTTATTTATTTTATTTCATTATTTTATTTATTTATTTGGTATTTTATTTTGTTTTTTGTTTATTTGGTTTATTTTCTATTTTTTTTTGTATATGTATATATATATATATATATATATATACATAATATACATATATATATATATACATATATATACATATATATATATATATACATATATATATATATATACATATATATATATATATATATATACATATATATATATACATATATATATATATATACATATATATATATATATATATATATATATACATATATATATATATATATTATATAATTTTTTTTGTGGGAGTATGGTGTTTAGTCACACCGCAAGCACCGGGGATTGATTCCTGTCCTCTCGTGCAGGATCCTGACGGAGAAGCCCCACCTGGCGGCCACGCCGAGGGACGTCTTCCTCGCCAAGATGATCCGCGACCGCTGGACGGAGGCCGGCCTGGACACGGTCCAGATGGTGCCCTACACGCTCCTCCTCTCCCGACCCAACGTCTCCAACCCTAACCTGGTATGTGAGCATAGTAACTCTCTCTCTTTCTCTCTCTTTCTCACTCTTTCTTTCTTTCTCTTTCTTTCTCTTTCTTTCTCACTCTTTCTCTTTCTTTCTCTCTCTTTCTCACTCTTTCTCACTCTTTCTCTTTTTCTTTCTTTCTCTTTCTCCTTCTCTTTCTCTTTCTCTTTTCTCTTCTTTTTTCTTTCCTTTCCCTCTTTTTCGTCTGTTTCCCCCTTTCCCCCCTCTTTTCCCTCTTTTCCCATCTTTTCCCCTCTTTTATCCTCTTCACCTCTCTGTTCTCCCTCTTTTTCCTCTTTCCCCTCTTTTTCTTCTCTTCCCCTTTTCGCCCCCTATTTTTCCTTGTATTTTTTCCCTCTTTTTCTTTTTCTTTGTCTATTTTTCTTTTTCTATTCCCCTTTCCCCCTCTTTCCCCCCTCTTTCCCCCCTCTTTCCCCCCTCTTTCCCCCTCTTTCCCCCTCTTTCCCCCCTTCCCCCTCTTTCCCCCTCTTTCCCCCTCTTTCCCCCCTTCCCCCTCTTCCCCCTCTTCCCCCTCTTCCCCCTCTTCCCCCTCTTCCCCCTCTTCCCCCTCTTCCCCCTCTTTCCCCCTCTTTCCCCCTCTTTCCCCCTCTTTCCCCCTCTCCCCCCTCTGTTCCCTAGCAGTTGTTTATAAACTTTAGACGGGGAGCGAGATAAGAACATAAGAATGAAGAAGACTCCAAGGGACCATAAGCCTACACTAGGCAGCTCCGTACCAATCGCCACATGTCATCCCCATCCATAAAGTTATCTAATCGTTTCTTAAAACAACTGATAGTTTCAGCGCTTAATACATGGCCACTAAGTTTATTCCATTCGTTGACCACCCTATTAGTAAACCAATTCTTGCCTATTTCCTTCGTAAGCCTAAATTTGTCCAATTTAAGTCCATTACTACGAGTCCTACCCCGTTGTCTTAATATGACGATCTTGTCTGCATCACCTTTGTAAAGCCTTTGATCCGCTTGAACACCTCTATTAGATCATCCCGCACTCTGCGTCTTTCTAATGAGCGCCTAAGCCTCTCTTCGTAAGGTAAATCTCTGAGTCCATGTATCATTTTGGTCATTCATCTCTGTACTGATTCTTGTGAATTGATGTCCATTCTGTAGGACGGAGACCAAAACTGTACCGCATAGTCAAGGATGGGTCTAACTATCGCTAATGCACTTTCCTGGTTTTAAGGTCCGGAGGAAGTAGGACAGTTGCTCACCGGATAGTTGCTCAACGGACAGTTGCTCACCGGACAATTGCTCAACGCACAGTTGCTCACCGGACAAGTGACAAATAGGACATTTGCTCAACAAAGGACGATCTTTTACTTTTCTTGAACATGATAACAAACAATATACAGGATTTTTTTGGTTATATTGAAGTTTATTACAGCAATAATACACACTATCCAAACTTTCATGTTTTAGTTTTTAATTCATTATAAAATTCAATATCAATTTCTTCCATCAATATATAGTGATTACAGTTTTACAACTGGTCCAGTATTGAAGTGGGTTCATTGTCCACACCATTAGACTGGACTTGTAAACCACAAAGGACAATGAACCCACTTCAGTACTACACCAGTTGTAAAACTAATCACTATATATTGATGGAAGAAATTGGTATTGAATTTTATCATTAATTAAAAACCAAAATATGAAAATTTGTATATTTTTTGTGTATTATTGCTCTAATAAATGTCAATATAAAAAAAATCCTGTATTATTGCTGTAATAAACATCAAGTTCAAGAAAAGTAAAAATAATCCTTTGGTGAGCAAATGTCCTATTTATCACTTGTCCGGTGAGCAATTGTCCGGTGAGCAATTGTCCGGTGAGCAATTGTCCGGTGAGCAACTGTCCGTACCCGCCGGATTCACTAGAACTCCCAACACTTTTCCTCCTATGCCATGGGCTTTGATTTTATTTAGTAGTCTCTGATGTGTCAACATCGTAATTATGCAACTCCTTCGTGACTTATGTTTTATAAACATCCTACACATAAAATGAGATTCTCGCCATCTACCCCTCTACCTTACTTGACTACCTTTTTCTACCAGCCTCTTTATATATATATATATATATATATATATATATATATATATATATATATATATATATATATATATTTATATATATATATACAATGTATATATAATATGCATGTATACAAATGTACAAGCATGTATACATGCGCACATACACTCAACCATACATACACACGTGTATGCATACATTCGTATACTCGCACACGCATTCATACACACAATGTGGACACGCACATACACATACACGTGTGGTATACACGTACCCTACAAGCATACCTCACAGGTATGCGATCGGGACTTGGAAGGTACTAGGACCTGACGCTGGTGGTCAGGAAAGTCGTCCCCTTCCAGGAAAGGGTCACCGCAATTAGGTCTGGCCTGGTCATGGCGACGGGTCAGTCACCCGCTTATATACTGCCCGCCCAGAGCAGGGAGGCCAATTAGTTATTCTCTCCTCTGTATTCATAACACGTCGCCGACGCGCATGCTAAGTCTTGAATAAGGAACATGGACGCATTCTTCTCTCCCTACGTCACCTAGCCCAAGTAACACAAATTTATTCCACACGCATGCATGCACACATGCATGGACACATGCATGCACACATGCATACACACGTGTATACACAGGCTCGTTCACACATTCACATGCACACGCACACACTCATATGCACACATACGCACATGCACACACATTCGTACATTCATACGCACATATACGTACATGTACAAAAGTGCACACATGCATGCACACATGCATACACACGTGTATACACAGGCTCGTTCACACAGGCTCGTTCACACATTCACATACACACGCACACACTCATATGCACACATACGCACATGCACACACATTCGTACACTCATACGCACATATACGTACATGTACAAAAGTGTGCACACATCCATACGCACATGCATGCACACATGCATGCACACATGCATGCACACATGCATGCACACATGCATGCACACATGCATGCACACATGCATGCACACATGCATGCACACATGCATGCACACATGCATGCACACATGCATGCACACATGCATGCGCACATGCATGCACATATGCATGCACATATGCATGCACACATGCATACACACAAATACACACGTGTACACACATGCATACACGCTTACACACAAATACACACAAATACACACACGCATACACACGCATACACACGTATACACACGTATACACACGTATACACACGTATACACACAAATACACACAAATACACACAAATACACACAAATACACACAAATACACACGCATACACACAAATACTCACACGCATACACATACCCACGTGTACACACATATAATAGACGCATACACACAAATACACGCGTGTACACACATGCATACACGCATACACACGCATTCATGCACAGATACATGCACACACATTCATACACAAGCATACACACAGACATAGGCACATACATAAACTAATAGTGATAAAGTTAGGAGTGATAACATGTAATTGGTTAAGTACCGAAACAACCATGTAAGGACCCATAGGTCTGTTGCTTTTCGTTTGTCCATGTAAATTCCATGTAACACGTATATACATACATACATACACACATACGTACACACATGCATTCACACTCGCATGCACACATGCGTACACGTATACACATGTATACACATGTACACACACATGTATACACATGTACACACACATGTATACACATGTACACACACATGTATACACATGTACACATACATGCATACACATGTACAGCTGCACAGAAAACTATCGTTAGTAAATCACGCTAATCATTTTGACACAAAACAACGAAAATATTTGAGACAAGTTGAAGTCTCCATTGGAAATAAGATTATCATGTCCTAGTGAATCCATATGAACTCCGGAACTATTATTCGATTCATATTCATTCAGAAAGAATTTGAACAATTCGAACCCCAGAAATACCAACCCTTCGGTATCATAAGGTTATGTTCATTAGCGAATGTTTCGACACCCCTACTAACGATAGTTTTCTGTGTAGCTGTACACATACATGCATACACATGTACACATACATGCATACACATGTACACACATGCATACACATGTACACACATGCATACTCATGTACACACATGCATACACATGTACACACATGCATACACATGTACACACATGTACACACATGCATACACATGTACACACACATGCATACACATGTACACACACATGCATACACATGTACACACACATGCATACACATGTACACACACATGCATACACATGTACACACATGCATACACATGTGCGCACACATGCATACACATGTGCGCACACATGCATACACATGTGCGCACACATGCATACACATGTGCGCACACATGCATACACATGTGCGCACACATGCATACACATGTGCGCACACATGCATACACATGTGCGCACACATGCATACACATGTGCGCACACATGCATACACATGTGCGCACACATGCATACACATGTACGCACACATGCATACACATGTACGCACACATGCATACACATGTACGCACACATGCATACACATGTACGCACACATGCATACACATGTACGCACACATGCATACACATGTACACACACATGCATACACATGTACGCACACATGCATACACATGTACACACACATGCATACACATGTACACACACATGCATACACATGTACACACATGCATACACATGTACACACACATGCATACACATGTACACACACATGCATACACATGTACACACACATGCATACACATGTACACACACATGCATACACATGTACACACATGCATACACATGTACACACACATGCATACACATGTACACACATGCATACACATGTACACACACATGCATACACATGTACACACACATGCATACACATGTACACACACATGCATACACATGTACACACACATGCATACACATGTACACACACATGCATACACATGTACACACACATGCATACACATGTACACACACATGCATACACATGTACACACACATGCATACACATGTACACACACATGCATACACATGTACACACACATGCATACACATGTACACACACATGCATACACATGTACACACACATGCATACACATGTACACACACATGCATACACATGTACACACACATGCATACACACATGCATACACATGTACACACACATGCATACACATGTACACACACATGCATACACATGTACACACACATGCATACACATGTACACACACATGCATACACATGTACACACACATGCATACACATGTACACACACATGCATACACATGTACACACACATGCATACACATGTACACACATGTACGCACACATGCACACACATGTACGCACACATGCATACACATGTACGCACACATGCATACACATGTACGCACACATGCATACACATGTACACACATGTACGCACACATGCACACACATGTACGCACACATGCATACACATGTACGCACACATGCATACACATGTACGCACACATGCATACACATGTACGCACACATGCATACACATGTACGCACACATGCATACACATGTACGCACACATGCATACACATGTACGCACACATGCATACACATGTACGCACACATGCATACACATGTACGCACACATGCATACACATGTACGCACACATGCATACACATGTACGCACACATGCATACACATGTACGCACACATGCATACACGCATACACACGCATTCATGCACAGATACATGCACACACATTCATACACAAGCATACACACAGACATAGGCACATACATAAACTAATAGTGATAAAGTTAGGAGTGATAACATGTAATTGGTTAAGTACCGAAACAACCATGTAAGGACCCATAGGTCTGTTGCTTTTCGTTTGTCCATGTAAATTCCATGTAACACGTATATACATACATACATACACACATACGTACACACATGCATTCACACTCGCATGCACACATGCGTACACGTATACACATGTATACACATGTACACACACATGTATACACATGTACACACACATGTATACACATGTACACACACATGTATACACATGTACACACACATGTATACACATGTACACACACATGTATACACATGTACACATGCATACACATGTACACATACATGCATACACATGTACACATACATGCATACACATGTACACACATGCATACACATGTACACACATGCATACTCATGTACACACATGCATACACATGTACACACATGCATACACATGTACACACATGCATACACATGTACACACACATGCATACACATGTACACACACATGCATACACATGTACACACACATGCATACACATGTACACACACATGCATACACATGTACACACACATGCATACACATGTACACACACATGCATACACATGTACACACACATGCATACACATGTACACACATGCATACACATGTGCGCACACATGCATACACATGTACACACATGCATACACATGTGCGCACACATGCATACACATGTGCGCACACATGCATACACATGTGCGCACACATGCATACACATGTGCGCACACATGCATACACATGTGCGCACACATGCATACACATGTACGCACACATGCATACACATGTACGCACACATGCATACACATGTACGCACACATGCATACACATGTACGCACACATGCATACACATGTACACACACATGCATACACATGTACACACACATGCATACACATGTACACACACATGCATACACATGTACACACACATGCATACACATGTACACACACATGCATACACATGTACACACACATGCATACACATGTACACACACATGCATACACATGTACACACACATGCATACACATGTACACACACATGCATACACATGTACACACACATGCATACACATGTACACACACATGCATACACATGTACACACACATGCATACACATGTACACACACATGCATACACATGTACACACACATGCATACACATGTACACACACATGCATACACATGTACACACACATGCATACACATGTACACACACATGCATACACATGTACACACACATGCATACACATGTACACACACATGCATACACATGTACACACACATGCATACACATGTACACACACATGCATACACATGTACACACACATGCATACACATGTACACACACATGCATACACATGTACACACACATGCATACACATGTACACACACATGCATACACATGTACACACACATGCATACACATGTACACACACATGCATACACATGTACACACACATGCATACACATGTACACACACATGCATACACATGTACACACACATGCATACACATGCACACACACATGCATACACATGCACACACATGTACGCACACATGCACACACATGTACGCACACATGCATACACATGTACGCACACATGCATACACATGTACGCACACATGCATACACATGTACGCACACATGCATACACATGTACGCACACATGCATACACATGTACGCACACATGCATACACATGTACGCACACATGCATACACATGTACGCACACATGCATACACATGTACGCACACATGCATACACATGTACGCACACATGCATACACATGTACGCACACATGCATACACATGTACGCACACATGCATACACATGTACGCACACATGCATACACATGTACGCACACATGCATACACATGTACGCACACATGCATACACATGTACGCACACATGCATACACAAGTACACACACGGCTCGGTGGCGGATTGGTAAAGCACTGGCCTCACAAGCCAGAGAACCGGGGTTCGATTCCCCGGTCGGGCGGAGATAAGTTGGGTTTGTCTCCTTTCCCGTGTAGCCCCTGTTCACCTAGCAGCGAGTAGGTACGGGACGTTAGTCAAGGAGTTGTGACCTTGCTGTCCCGGTGTGTGGTGTGTGAGTGGTCTCAGACCTACCCAGAGATCGGCTAATAAGGAGCTCTGAGCTCACTGCCGTAGGGTGGTGTCTGGCTGTCTCGACAGAGACTGCAGCAGATCCGAGGTGAATACACATGCATACACAAGTACACACACATGCATACACAAGTACACACACATGCATACACAAGTACATACACATGCATACACACACCCATGGGCACGCCCATGGGCACACCCATGTACACACCCATGTACACACCCATGGGCACACCCATGGGCACGTGCATACACATGGACACATGCTTACACATAGACACGTGCATACACACACATACATGCATACGCACACGTACATGCATACACGCACACATACACGCACACATGCACGCATACATACACGCACGCACACACGCACGCACACATGCACACATGCACACACACACGCATACACACACGCACACGCACACACACACGCACACACACACGCACACATACACGCACATTACACGCACACATACACGCACACATACACGCACACACACACGCACACACACACGCACACACACACGCACACACACACGCACACACACACGCACACACACATACACGCATACCTAAACACGTACATACACGCACACATACAGTAGTCATCCTCGTCCTTTGGAAGAATGACGTAGCGCTCTACTCCTCAGGTGACGTGGGAGGACGGAAGCGGCGCCACCGTCTTCAAGAGCCAGTACAAGGAGAAGGTCATTCGGGAGGATGACTACGATGAGAACTTCGTGCACGCCTTCAACGCCTACACGCCCGCAGGTACGGACTTGAACTTCGAGTGGCCCTCTGAGCAACTTCCCCGCCCTTCTTTGAGTGCCCAGTGTGGGTAATCAAAGGATTACAAAGGCGGAGCATGCCGAGAGGAGACCTTTTGGTCCATATATAGGTCGGATGCGAAAAAAATCATAATAATGAATAAATAAAAACTATAATGTAAATAATAAAATGCATAGATACATAGGTATAGTTAAATAATAAGCAAACAGGTAAATAGTAAATAATAAATTGACATAACTAATAATAAATGAGAAGCAAATAATAATGAATAGGCAAATGATAAAAAACAAATATGAAATATAGTCATCACAGCATCTTGCTTAGGTGTTTATCTAAATGATTCTTAAAGCTTCGAACTGAACTACATTGCACTGCCTCTGCAGGGTGTTTATTCCATTCATTAACTACACTGTTGGCGAAGTTGTTTCTACCCACTTCCAAATTAAATCTATTTCCAAATTAAATCTTGGGTAGTTCCTATCCAACACGAGGCTGTTTAAGTTTGGTGGTTTTAGTTGTTCCTGTGGACTGGCTTACCAGAGGTTCTCTCCATGTTAACAATCTCGTGACGTCTAAGCAAGTTGTATGCGGTCTCTGTTGTAGGGAGTGACGTCCCTACGGCCCGAAGTCGCACAGGATGTTTTATGGTTGAAGGTTACAGTAATTTTCATTCGTAGAAGAATGTTGGTCGCTTGTAACTTCTATTCATTCCCCATTCTGCTGTCCTGCCTTTGTGGTTCCAAATTCTTCGGAGCAGTATTGTCCACTAGGATGGAAATGCTTGTTATTTCCGACGAAATACTACTTAACACCGAAGCAATGAATTTTTTGATGGATGGCACGGCATATAACCACTTCTATCCAATTATCTAATTGTATCATTTATTTATTTATCTATTTATTTTCAATCTATACGGAAAGAGGTTTGTGAAGACCAAGGACAAATTCAGGATGCAGCTTCATTGTGTTCATAGATCCCAGACGTTTATTCGATACTTGTATCTTTATAATTTCTACATATAATGTTGTAGTTTTAATTTCTATATTAGGATTTACTAGTTTGTTTATTAAACTTGTTTGTTGATATGTATCTATTAGATTGATTGATTTATTTGATATATATTCATTAAGCTATTTATGATTTACATTCTTTCGCCATTTAGGCGATGCTATGTCTGAAAAGGGTTATGGCGTGGTCTACGTCAACTACGCTCGCGTGGAGGACTTCGACAAACTGGAGGAGCTCGGCGTCAACGTCACCGGCACCGTCGTCATCGCCCGCTATGGCAAGATCTTCAGAGGCAACAAGGTGAGAGGACTTGGAGGAACATCTATTGCCTCGAGTTTCAAGGAGAACCTGGTGACTTCGCTGTGTTGGTAGAAGGACGACCTCGGGACAGGCCCGATCTGTCTCGCCCATTGCTGAGGGTGCTACCCTGTAGGGTGGCCTTCGGTTCACAGAGTATTAGATCTAGACTAAGATCTGTAGGTCTTTGGTGGGTGGGGGGGTTAATTAATTTGTGTGCTAAAACTAGATTTTCTGCCAAGTACCTTCACTTACTATACTTCGACTGAGTGTCACCCTCCGTCTGTCTGTCCCTTCAGGTTCAGCATGCCCAGGAGCGAGGGGCCAAGGGCATCATCATCTACAGTGACCCTCAGGACGTGGCCCTCGAGGGCGAGGGCCCGGAGGAAGTGTACCCCAACACCTTCTGGCTGCCCGGAACGGGCATTCAGCGCGGAGGAACCTATTTGGGCGATGGAGACCCTCTTACTCCTGGATGGCCTTCGACAGGTAGTGCCTCGTGTCTGTCCGTATCTCTCTGTACCCATATCTATGTCTGTTTCTCCGTATCCATTTGTTTCTGTCTCTCTCTATTCACGTTAAGTGTGTCTGTCTTTGGGCTCATGTCTGTCTCTCTCTGTGTCTGTCTCTCTGTGTCTGTTTATTTGGTTATATGAATCCTACGGGCCGCGTGTCTCCTGCAAGAAAGATCAGATGTAATAGATTGACGAGTTCTCACTACCTATTTTTTTTTTTTTTTTCAGACGAGGCCTACAGACTGAAGGAGGAGGAGGCCGACCTTGCCACGATTCCAACCCAACCCATCGGGTATGAAGATGCCAGGATCATCATGGAGTACGTAGGACAAATTTGGAAACTTTCTTGTACTATGGGGTCTCCAACAACTTGATCATATAGTTTGGCCATAGTCAGAGTAAACAAAGTTCATTTGTACATTATCCCTTCTCATCCTTCTTCTTCATCCTTCTCCCTCCTCACCCGTTCTCCCTCCTCACCCGTTCTCCCTCCTCACCCGTTCTCCCTCCTCACCCGTTCTCCCTCCTCACCCGTTCTCCCTCCTCACCCGTTCTCCCTCCTCACCCGTTCTCCCTCCTCACCCGTTCTCCCTCCTCACCCGTTCTCCCTCCTCACCCGTTCTCCCTCCTCACCCGTTCTCCCTCCTCACCCGTTCTCCCTCCTCACCCGTTCTCCCTCCTCAACATTCTCCTTCCTAACTCTTGTCTTTCCTCAACATTCTCCTTCCTCACTCTTGTCTTTCCTCAACATTCTCCTTCCTCACCCTTGTCTTTCCTCAACATTCTCCTTCCTCACCCTTGTCTTTCCTCAACATTCTCCTTCCTCACCCTTGTCTTTCCTCAACATTCTCCTTCCTCATCTTTATTTTTATCCTCCTCCTCCTCCTCCTCCTCCTTCTCCTCCTTCTCCTTCCCTCCTCCAGGAAGCTCGGCGGCATGGCGCCTCCCGAGGGCTGGGTCGGTGGCATGGAGGGCATCAAGTACAACCTGGGGCCGGCGTTCCTGCCTGAGTTCATCGACTTCACCCTCAAGCTATCGACGCACAACTACCTTCTCCAGCTACCCAACTACAACGTCATCGGCACCATTAAGGGAGCTGTTGAGCCGGGTAGGTGAAGAGACCTGGCTTGGTGCTGGTTATAGGCTGGTAGATGATGGTAGATACTGGATGTCGTAGGGTGGTAGATGATCGGGATTATCATGTGGTGGTGGTTGAGGTAGATGATCATAGTTATGAGGTGATGGGTGGAGATAGGGATAGCAGGAGATACAGAGTAGTGATAGATGTTGGTGATGGATAGATAGTAGTGATGGTGTTCATGGTTAAGATAATAGTGATTGTGATTGTGATGGAAACGGTAGTCATAGTGGTGATGTAATTGTTAGTGATAGTGGTGGCGTGGTTGTGGTGATTGTGTTCATGACTGTGTTTATGGTGATACTGATGTTGATCATGGTTGTGGGTGATAACTGTAATGGAAGTAGCGAGGCGATGCTGATGGATCAAGAGTCTTTTGTACAATGTGCAAGGAGGGAGGGAGGAGGGTGGAGGGGAGTGGAATATATGGAAAATGAAATGGGTGGGAGTGATTTCTATGCCTTTTTTCTTTTTGGCTACCCCCCGTGTAAGGCGGGAAAAAGCCTTTGGTATATGTATGTATGTATGTATGCATGCAAGGAGCTTGAAAGCTTACACAGCGAGAGCATTGGCGCGTGAGCTCCTTTAAAATGCCACCATGTCTGTACCCTGTGCTAACCCCAGCTCGACCTCGCCTCCTGCAGATCGTTACGTGTTGATAGGCAACCACCGTGACGCCTGGGGCTACGGAGCCTCCGACCCCTCCAGCGGAACAACGCAGATCCTTGAGACGGCCTCAGTCTTCGGGAAGCTCATGAAGAAAGGTTCATTTTTTTTTTCTTTTCGTTCTCTTTATAATCTTTCGTTTGCGTAAATATTTTTATGTAATCACGTGACGTGTGGCGGCAATTCTAAACCGGACATGCCGCCCACAAAGCTGACAAAATGATAATACAAAGAGGTAAAAAAAAAAGCCCTGAATATTTGACCGTAATCGACGATTTTTGCGTTAGAATCCACAAAAGATGAAATATTTTCCCTTATCCTTCCTGCACTGGGGAGATCGAATACAAAATTTAAAATCTGTTTAATTATTTTGCAATCCAATAGCTAAAATGTCTACATGGAAAAAATGATTGACCCAAAATATTTAACATTTCTGATATCTGTGTGCCCATGCTCAGCAAATGCATCTTTTATTATGTATACCGGTATTCTATGACCACGTTGCACAAATTAGGGTCATAGGCAGTCAGGATGGTGGATATGGGAAGTGGCGATGAGAGGGGGAGGGGAGGGGGAGGGGGAGGGGGAGGGGGCGTCACTGAGAACTTTACTCCGGGGCGGCACTTATTAGGCATGGAAGGACTTTGGTGTTATTGTCTTCATATAAGCTGCATCACCTCTGTTGAGGACTTCATTAGTTCTCTTCTTGGTGCAGGCTGGCGACCGAGAAGGACCATAGTCTTCTGCAGTTGGGGAGCTGAGGAGTACGGACTGATTGGTTCTACAGAATGGGTGGAGGTACGTGAAATGCACGAAGATGATGGTAATATATCTTGCTACTGTTATACTAGTCAACGAAATGGATGGATTCCAATGATTAAGTCGGATTTTGTTCAAGGTTGGATTATTTGGTTTGGAGTCAAAATGTATGGTTGGAAGAAAGATCTATGCAACCATACCGTTTGAGTACAACCCTACCATTGGATCCAAAGGAAAAATAATGAAAATCTAAATTAACAATATTTATATTTACATGTTTAAACAAAGTATAAAACTCGTTCATTGCTAAGAGATGAATTATTCAATGATATGAAATGATCTAAAAATAGAAAGAAATGTAGAATGTATATAGTAGCTTGTTCAATCATAAGGTTGGACTCCAAGCATTCCGTTGACTAGTGTAACCGTATATATTAGATGCTTATATATTCCTTTTCAATTTTCAATGCAAATGACTTTGTATGCAAGATGGCTGCTAGTAGGCGCGTTGATGTCCCCCCCCCAAAAAAAAAAGAAGAAGAAAAAATGGGACTTGGAAACCTATGTAGACCTACTTTACATCTACTTTGTTAACGAAAGACCTTCTTCGGCGCCTCCCTCAGGAGCACGTGGCAAAACTGCAGGAGAGGGCGGTCATGTACGTCAATACAGACACCTGCGCCTCGGGGCCGATGTTCACTTCCAGCGCGTCGCCCTTCCTATGGGATGCCATCATCAAAGTCACCTCAATGGTAAGTTCCTTTCCGAAATCGACTGAAGTATGTGAGGGGTTTCTCTCTAGAATTTTGTTTGATTTATGGTTAACTCGTTACTGTCTCCACCATCACCCAAAGTCCATGATACCCTCGTATAACAGGGTGATAAGGTGCCATCGTGATTCAGTGCCACAATGACCCCCTTACCAGCCTTAGTGTCAGTGTCGTGATGTCCTTAAGGGTGCTACAGTGACTATGTAACTAGCTGTATCCAGTTCCTAATTCTGTAAAATATTTTTTTTTCCTAGTGAGTTTTTGATCGTACCTATACAGATATCTATTTGAGAAACCGGTAGTAACATTAATGTATATAATAATTTTGGCGAAAGCCTTTGTTAATAGGTAATAATGCTTTTGCGATCACCGTGAATTATTTGCAAAAGCAGAATTCACATAGCAATCGCTGATAAATGAACATTATTTACATAATACATTTATAAAGATACATATGTTGCTACAAAAGGAGTGACTTTAACATATACTGATTCAATGAGTGCCACGTACCAAAATCAAGGTCTGTTTTAGGTAATAATGCTTTTGCGATCACCGTGAATTATTTGCAAAAGCTGAATACACGTAGCAATTGCTGATAAATGAACATTATTTACATAATACATTTATAAAGATATATATGTTGCTACAAAAGGAGTGACTTTAACATATCCTGATTCAATGAGTGCCATGTACCAAAGTCAAGGTCTGTTTTAGGTGCCGGGCGTTCGAGGCGGTGCCACTATCTACGACGAATGGAAAGACTCTTACCTCAAGCTGAAGAAAGACGCTAAGGAACCCGTGTAAGTATGAAGGGAACATCACAAAAGAAAGCTGTAAAGGAAAGAATGGGAAAAAACGTATACTAAACTTGTTTAATTTTACTTTGGGTTCTCGCGTTCATTTTTTTTCTTCTCTCTCTCTCCTGTAAATGTTGACGTTTCTCGCTTTAGCCTGAGGACCCTAGGTTATGTTCCTCCCATTAATGTTGACACACTCCTCCACAGCCCCAAAACCCTGGGCTCCGGCAGCGACTACGCCGCCTTCAACGTGTACGCCGGGATCCCGTCCATCGATTACTGGTTCCGCAGGGACAAGGTAAGACAGACAAGCGATGTAGCGTTTTCCCACTTGCAAAGACCTCAATCCCCTTTATAAAGTAAATCAGACGAGAGATCTATATTCTTCGCATACAAATCTAATATC
The DNA here is from genome assembly GCF_046742065.1 of Oratosquilla oratoria. Classification (NCBI taxonomy): domain Eukaryota; kingdom Metazoa; phylum Arthropoda; class Malacostraca; order Stomatopoda; family Squillidae; genus Oratosquilla; species Oratosquilla oratoria. The sequence goes on from NC_134780.1 coordinate 79,747,713, forward strand.
AATTCGGTCTAAACTTTCGAACAGATGTCACCCCTTAGTTGAAACAAGTCTGTTATGTTGATGCAGCCATCCAGTTAGTCACATATAGCGTCGTTTTCAAGGAGTGATGTCACCCTAGTGGGAAAGAGGGTCCTAGACATACCATAAGACTTTAGGAGACCCGAAAACTGTGGGTAATTCAGGAACACCCACAGAATTCAATAAATTTAAACCCCAGGTCTACAGCACCTTTCTTCCCCCTTTCTCATGGTCGCGTCTAGGTCAAATACAACATCTCGACCTACGCCTACTACCACACGGGCTACGAGACCTTCTATATGGTGAGCGAGAACGTGGACAAGGAATTCAAGATCCACCAGGGGTGTGGACGGGTGGCCTCTTTGACCTTGAAGTACTTCGCAGACTCTTTGGTCCTCCCCTACAGCCTTCAGAGGTATCCAGAAGTCATGGCAAAGGCGATCAAGGGCTTGAAGAAGAAGCAGGTTGATCAACTTAACGAGATTTACCCGAATTTCCGTAAGATTGGGATTGTTTTATGTTTTGTTTTAATCAACTTTTTATTTTCTTGTTTATATTTAAGCTATTGGAGAGTCGTTGCAAGATCATGCCATAACCTTTTTTTCTTTTCCTTGAACTACAGCCAAGTTGGGAGAAGCGATTGCAAACTTTTCGTCCAGCGTCGATACGTTCACGGCCAACCTGAAGAACACCATCATGATGGAGTATGTATACATTTGACTGACGGATTCATTGCTAGTGTTACCAAAGTGGTCCCTAACACGTTTTCTACTCCTTTGCCACAAACCTCCTTTTAGTCTGTTTGCCTGTGTGATTCACCTGGACTCGTGATCCAGGTGACTCACACCTTTTGGTCTGTTTGCGTGTATTCACTATGGTCTTTCACTATGGTCTTTGGATCACGTGTTGGACTCGTGATCGACAGCTATTTCCCTCCCGGAAGAGAGCTCAGAGCTCGTATGTCCGATCTATGGGTAATGCTATGACCTTACACACACCCCCAACTCCCCGCCCACGAGAGTCAGAGTAACGACCCGAAGCGCAGCGATACAGAAATAATTTCGGCCCTGGGCAGGATTCGAAGTGGGTACTGCGAGCACCACCGTACTTGGCAGTCCAGTGCTCTACCAACCGCGCCACTGAGTGTGTGTGTGTGTGTGTTCATGCCTGTGTTTGCATGATTTTAATGCGTAGAGCCTGTACTGTTATGCTGTTCAAGCTGTGTATATAGATTTTTTTTAATCATCTACGAAAAGTAACCACTGGCCGAGCGGGTTACTTGCGACAAAGGTCGAAGTGATGGCGGTTCGAACCCTACCACTGGCGAGCTGAACTAAGGGCATGGTTCATTGAATTCCACGCTACAAAGTCCTCTGTAAGGGGCACCACCCTAGACTCCTGATGGGGGGGGGGGTTCGCGACGCTAAACAGAATCTAATCGACAACGAGTACCTGCAATATATGTGGGAAGGTCCGAGGAGTGTTGCCAGCCGATGTGGGGCTGCGGGTTCCTAGTCAGTGAAACTTAAGGCAACAGTTTATATTAAATTGTTTTATCTTTAGAATATATCGCGTTACAAACGTCCCCATAAACCTCGATTTTTTTCCATAGATCCTCTTTTGGGACCTACTTTGTTAACATGTTAATATTAACATATTTTATTGGTAACATCGTTATCATTGACATATCGTTAACCTATAATTATGTTCTCAGCCTTGTGACTGCCATATTGCATGGATTATATTTGCAATATGGCGGTGACTGTAATACGATCATAGATATATTTCCTACAAAATATTGTAAATCCGTCTCTACATCTATTGACAACCATCTCCTCTTGGCTTACAGTCCCTTGAAGGCGCGCAGCATCAACGACCAGATGATGATGCTTGAGCGGATTTTCATAATCCCTGGCGGACTCCCAGGACGAATCACGGCGAGGTAAGCTGTCTAACCACAATAGAGGGCGGGTGGGGGTTATGGAGCATACGGCAGGAGGCGCATATGCGCTACAGAAATCAGGGTATACCACTTCTGGGCTCCTCTTTAAGAAATTTTGACGATTTCTTGCAGGCACGCGGTCTTCGCGCCGAGCCAGTTCGATGGCTACGCCAGTTCGGCCTTCCCAGGGCTCGCAGACCTCATGTACAAGATCGATGATCTTCAGGGCCAGGAGCTGGAGGAGAGGAAGAACGCCCTCAGGAGGCACATCTCAGACTTGACGATCATCGTCCAGCAAGCTGCAAATTACCTCAAAGACTTCGAGTTCATTTGAGGGTCTTGAGAGAGAAAAAAAAAAAAAAAAAAAACTACTTGTTCGTTGCTCCAGAGCTCTTGCTGGATACCCACGGCCCCCAGGTAACAGACAACGGCCTCGGGATTAGTCCGTAAGTCACTCGAGGAAGAACTGTTGAGTTATCGCCAAAGGAAACTTAATGTATATATGTACACACGGAGTAGTATATGTACATTGTACACATGGGGGGAACGAAATGCACATTCCGAAGTGCGGATGTATATATGGGGGTAATAAATGCGCACAGATGTACACACAAACCTAAGGTGGAAACAAAGGGTCGTTGTCGGAGGTACTGTAAGTAAATGTTTACGAAAATTGGATAAGGAAAACAGTCGAGAAATGAGATTTTGGAGTTTGAACTTGCATAGCGTTTGTCGTTTGGTACTTGCTTGCACCAATTGTTACTTAGATTACTTTAATATCTCGCTTCTTCTTACCGTATATCCTCCCACCCCACTTCAAGACTCTATTTTTGCTTTCGGATACTTATAGATGATGTTTTAGCATTATTTAAAGACTCTTAAGACTTCCTTGAGCCAGTCATTGGTTGATGCCCCTCTTCTCCGGCCCAAAACTCTTGACAACTTTAGTCTTTCACCAACACTTTCGTGTCTTGCCGCCAACCCTCTCATGTTTCCCGCCAATTTACGACCACATGGATCCAGATACAACGCTGACGTAGACCCAGCCATAGATATAGAGCCAGCCTAAGATATAGAACCAGACATATGCCCAGCCTAAGCCAGAGAACTGTCATACACCCAGACATAAAGCAGACATTAGCATGGACACTGTCATAGACGTAGACACCGATATAGACGCAGACATACGTACAGACAGACAGACAGACAGACAGACGTACATATTTGGAACCCTTACAGATACACATGAACATTCCGTATCCACGCGTTTCACAATCTTTCCCCTAATCAATAACCACTCGCCAATAGTGACCTATCACCATCATCCTCTGACTATCACTTGCCCAATCCTTCCTGCTCTCAATCGCCTAATCGCAAACGCTGTCGACACCCGTCGCGATTTGTTGCCATGTCACCCCACGGAGACCTACTCTCCGATCTCACGCGTTTTACCGCGCGCTACGCTGCAGAAGTCAGACGTCCAGGATTTATCGCGCTAATTTGTTTTCATTAGTGATTTAATGCAGTAGCAATGGTAAAGGTACTTTTATTACAATTATAATAATCATTGTTAATTCTATTTTTCTATTACCGCTGTAAAACCTAAACCCATCAATCCACAACCACGGGTATAAAGTTTCCAAAGAGGCAACTCTGCTCATCGTCTTTTCAGAGTTGAGACTGATCTAAGATCTGTATAACTTTAAAATTTCATCAGATGTTAAAGTATAGCGATTTCAATAGGACTTTGTATTTTATTTCATCATTAAGTCATTGTAGGAAAAGTATTTAAACGGTATTTGCAATTCTTGTATTGTATTTTGAAGTTTTGGGAAGGACTAGCGTGCAGAACGACAAATATGACCGTTGATAAAATTACTTGAATTGTATTAACCGGATTCTGATTGTCCCAATTATGAACAGGTATTAGAGTTGTACTTGTCGATAAAAATTAGTACTAAACATGGAGGAAGGATTCTCGCATAGTTGTTGTAGTTTGACTGCCAAAGTTTAGAAAGTAGATATAGTGGATCTTCGTTATAGACGATTTGGAACAACATTCTAGTACATCTTTGAAACTAGAAAGCACTTAGAGTGCTGACTACCGCCAACACTAGCCACCAAAATTTATAGATTTTTTTTTAGTTTATAGACTATGCCATATAAACACACGACACGGCCAGTTTTTCTTGAGAGAAATAATTTATTACAAATCCCATTTTTTTTTTCTCCAAGTTTTGGTCATTTGTTTCCTGGACATTTGATCAATTCGGAAATAATTGCTTTAATCGATTATGATTTTTTATCTGTGCTGGAAAAGGCGGCTTGCAATTGACTTTAAGTTAGCATCAGAAAGTTTCGTTTTGATTCGAACTTGAGATATGTTGGCGCGATCAAAACAACCCAGCGTGGTTGGCGGAGGTAATGAACACAAATAATTTTTCATTTAGGTTGTTAACTTGTTTTAGTTAGCTCTTGACTTCTATAGAAATATGTTGCTTTTTTCGTCTTAATAGACAGTTGCTCTAGTGGGTTTTTTTTTCATTTGTTCTTTGACACGCTTGTGTATATTTTGTTGAAATTGCTTTGTTAAATATTACATTGTACTAGACAGAGTTAGGATGTAGCATGTCAAGAGGTTGTGATGTTAAATGTGTAAACATAATTCCTGTTTTAATCTTGTACTTTAACATAAAATAAAACAGACAAATTTAATTGTCGTGTCCATGTCCTCAGTTGTATATATTTTGTCGTAGATATGAAACTCAAAACTGTAGTTTCCACAATTCATAGAAATACAAACGTTACCTTAGTCGCAGCTAGGCGACTCTCGCTGGCAGCTCCTTTCTTTACATAGAAGAAATAAATAAAAGATGATTTTCACGTGTAATTTTACGTCGTGTACGTGTATGTGTGTACGTATGTGTGTGTACGTGTACATGTGTGTGTACGTGTACATGTGTGTGTACGTGTACATGTGTGTGTACGTGTACATGTGTGTGTACGTGTACATTGTGTGTACGTGTGTGTGTGTGTGTGTGCATGTGTATATGTGCACATTGTGTGTGTGTAATTCACCTTGGTCTTTGGATCACGTGTTGGACTCGTGATCGACAGCTATTTTCCTTCCGGAAGAGAGCTCAGAGCTCGTATGACCAATCTGTGGGTAATGCTGTGACCTTACACGCGCACACACACCCAACTCCCCGCCCACGAGAGTTGGAGTAACGACTCGAAGCGCAGCGATACTGAAATTATTTTCAGCCCCTGGGCAGGATTCGAACCCGGACCATCGTAGTGACAGTCTGGGACTCTACCAACCGCGCCACAGTCGTGTGTGTACGTGTGTGTGTGTACATGTGTGTGTGTGTGTGTACATGTGTGTACGTGTGTGTACGTGTGTATGTGTACATGTGTACATTTGTATACGTGTGTGTGTGTGTGTGTGCGCGCGCGCGTGTGTGTGGTGTGTGTGCGCGTGTGTGTGGTGTGTGTTCGCACGCACGCACGCGTGCATATACAGAATTATGCACCTGGTTGAACATCACTGAAAATCTTGCTAGTTTGGGACAGATTCATCTTATCGTCTGACAGGACCAGCTGTCTAATTTCCACCAGCTGGCCAAGTTCCACGCTCGTGATAGTGGAAAAAGAGGCGGTGTGTGTGTCCCACACGTGCAATATTGGCATTTGAGGAATATGAAGTCTCGATTATTAAGACCTCTTCTGACCAACAGTAACACGATGCTTATTAGTCTGTTCTCATACACAAACAAACACCTGCATACATGCATACGTATATTAATATATGCATACCTGGATTCGTACGTAGACATGTGCATCCAAATGCATAACGTATATGCATGCATGTACATATGCTTGTATGTACACAAAACTTAATCTAACGAGACTTGGCAAGACGTCCCCCAAAACATGTACAAATTTTCCCACGAGGAAAACTGCTTTTGTTCTTGTCTAACAGGAGGAAAGTGGGGAACCTTGCCACGTAGAAGAAACTGGATGTCTTGAGAGCTGGAGTCCTCGTCCTGAGAGTCCCTGTTGTAATGATGCAAAAAAACAAACAAAAACAAAAAACGATTCTTACACTGCCAAAGTTGCACCTGTTTTTATATACTCAATATTAATATCTGAGCAGCTTTGGCAGTGTAAAAAAAAAAAAAAAAAACGTAAAAAAAAGTAATTCCTATCTTTTTTTTTTCATCACTACCCTGTAGACGTGACCACAAGGAAGTTTCTCTTGTACCCTGTATTTATGTACTGCTGTTCTTTAACCTATTGGAGAAGACCACTTTTCAACACTGAATTCGTGGCCCAGCTTGGTGTTTCAAGGACCCCAAGCTGAGAATAATTGCCGTAGAACAGTAGTGTTACTTCATCTTCTATTGCTTAGTTGCCAGGTTTTCTCACTGTAGCTTAGTATAGTAAACACAAACAACCTCGTTAGGGCCAGTAGACCTGTTGTTGTTTGTTCTTCCTTTGAGTTCCTTTGTGAACCTTTATTTTTTATACTCCACAAAGCAGTCCTCAAATACCCACCATTACATCCTGAACCAATGAAACCTCAAATACAAATAGGATCCTTTAGCGTTGCCCAGAACAAGGTCCTTAAGAGCCTCGAAGTGGATAAAACAACCTGAAAGAAATCTAATCCTGTCTCCAGATGAGAATACCAATGCCATGGCCATATGCTAGCAAATCGCATAATCTGTGACATTGCTGATAAGTATGCGAAGCTGTTCCATTATCAGTATTTTGAAGCGAAACGAATTGAGGAGACTCCGGGAGTGACAGCTTTCTGCAGTCTGGCTCAAAGTGGAGTGGTGTTCCCAGGTGCCTACGACATGATTTACTGCGCTCTCCCTCGTTCATTTCTTCATCTTCTTCCGCTCCTCTTCCTCCTCTCTTCCCTGCAGAGTGAAGGTAAACCGGGCATAGGAATATTACTTATCATAAAAGAGAAGTTTAGTTTTGTAACAATTAGGACATTTTTTCGATTGGATGAGAAGGGGTGTGGGGGGGATTTTTTTTTTCTTTTTTGGCCAGCTCTTGCCCGCCCTCCCATCCGGCTGGCCTACATTTTTGTTTTTGTTTTTATTTTTTATTTTATTTTAAGCAGGCCAACTCTTGCCCACCCTTCCATCCGGCCGGCCTGTCTTTTTATTTTTATTTTATTCTATTTTATTTTATTTTATTCTATTTTTTCTAGCAGGCAAGCTCTTGCCCGCACTCCCATCTAGCTGGCCTAGATTTTGTTTTTATTCCATTTTTTTTTCTTTTAAGCAGGCCAAATCTTGCCCACCTTCCCACCCGGCGGGTCTGCCTTTTTATTTTCTATTTATTTCTTTAGCAGCCAAGCTTTTGCCCGTCCTCCCATCCAGCCGTCCTGCCTTTTATTCTAATTTTCATTTTCTTTCTTATTTTTATTATCATTTTATTTGGCCGTCCTGTTCTTGCCCGCCCTTCCATCCAACCCACCTGCCTTTTATTCTACTCTATTCTATTCTATTCTATTCTATTTTCTTTATTTTCTTTTGCCGGCAGGATCTCGCCCACCCATCCAGCCTGCCTTTTTATTCTTTATTATTATCTTTTTTTCTGACAGGCCGGATCTTACCCGCCCTCCCATCCGGGTGCCTGCCTTTTTGTTTCATTTATTTTTTCTTTCTTTTATGGCCAGCCGGCTATTGCCCGCCCTTCCTTCCAGCCGCCTGCCTTTTGATTATCTAATCTGATTAATTGATAATTTTTTTCTATCTATTTATTGCCGGCCTGAGTTTTCATTTATTTTATTTGTTATTCTTTTTTTCTGGCAGGCCGGCTATACTTATCATTCTATTTTGTTTTGTTTTCTTTTCTTTTGTTTATTTTTTATTTGTTTATTTATTTAATTTTATGACAGCCGGCCTACTTTATTTATTTTTTTTACCAGCCGACTCTTTCCTGCCTTCCCAGGCGTCGTATATATACAGGTATTCATATTTTCTCTACAGCTCTTCACGAGACGGCCTATTCTATTTCTTTATTTCCTTTAGCTCTTGGCTGGCCAACATCTTTCCTGCGGGTCCTGGTCGGCATCCATCTTTCCTGTCGTGGCGTCGCGTTCCGTCCGTCTCAAGAGTCCCCCGGCCGACGAAGAGCCCGGGACGATTTCCTCAGCCATCGGCTCACCGGGAAGAACATTCGAGATGGTCGGTCAGCTGCAATACCCTCAGACTTTCTGCCACCTACAGCCTCCTCCCTTCTGCCTACCGTCAGGCGATTTTATTCGGTTGTGAAACACGCGCTGGGTGGCCCCCGTTAGTGGCAGAGGAGCTGCCTAGTGTAGGCCTTATGGTCTCTTGCAGTCTCCTTTATTCCTATGTTCTTATTCTTTCGTTTTTGTTCGGATTGACGCCAGACGAGCTGAGTCGGCTTGGAACCTGCAGACCCTTCTTGCTTGGGTCAAGCACGGGACTGCCCCACGGAGTAACATATTCAGCAACGCCTGAAAACCTTTCCAGCTTTAGTATAGAGCTTTAGCCCCTACGGACCAGAGGCCTCTCGGACACTAAGTAGCAAGGAACAGAAAATGAAAAATGAATAAACAAACAAATGAGTAAATAGAGAAGGAAAATGTGAGACGGGGAAAGAGAAGAGAGATGCGGCGAAGAAGAAGACGAAGAAAAAGAAAAAGACCACAAGAGTACAAGAAACGAGCACACAATTGGAAGCTTCATAGAATCGCTTGTCTCCCTCTGCTAGAGCAAGACCCTCATCACTCTGGGCTTCAGTGGGTTTACAGAGGGTCAAAAACGAAGAACACACCGACACGAGACCTTTTGGTCCATGACTAGGTCGGATGCTAAGAATAGATAGTTAAACGAAGAAATGAATAAACAAGAAAATCAAACGATTGGCGGGCACGAGAGCTTATCGCTTAGGTGTTTATCTAAACACATCTTAAAACTTTGAACCGTTCTACATTGCATTCCCTCTGCAGGACACTTATTCCATTCATTGATTACACGGTTGGCGAAGTTGTTTCTACCCACTCCCAAATTAATTACACTTCCTGACAGTTTGAGACTATTATTTCTTGTCTGATTTGGATTCAGTATGAAAATTTCGTCACTTTTGATATTGTCAATTCCCTTTGGAATCTTAAAAACCTATATCAAATCACCCATGAGTCTACGCTTTTATAGGAAAAATATATTCATATGTTTTAGTCTATTTTCGTATGATTTGTCTGATATTTGGAATCAGTTTTTGTGGCTCGCCGTTGTACTTTTTCCAATCTCTCAATATCTAATGAGATGCGGTGACCATACGGAAACAGCGTATTCCAAATATGGACCAACAGATGATTTATACAGGTTGTTAATGACAGATGGACTTTTAGAATCAAAAGATCATTCAGTTAGTCCTAGATACTTTTCACGATCCACTTTTGTTAACGAATTTCCAAATTAGTTGTAACCGTACTTATTGTTATTTTACCTATATGCATAGCCTTACATTTATTTGTGTTGTATTTCATTAGCCACTTTTCAGACCATTGCTGTAGTTTACCTAAATATTGAATATCTAATTGGTTTAAATGATCATTTGCCATTCCGCACAGTTTTGTATCATCTAAATCATGTTCCATCAATTTCCATCAATTTTCCTACAATCGAAGTTAAGCTTAGTTCATTGGCTTCTTTCATTGGCTTCTTTTTGTCACCCTTTTTTTAATATGGGGTAACGTTAACTAACTTCCATTCCCTTTGGACATCTCCGTATATGACTGATTATTCTTTAATAATTTCTAACGGAACAACAATCTCGTTTTTCATTTCCTTTAAGATTCTTGGATGCCAACCGTCAGCCCCTGGTGTTTTACTAACTTTGAGTTTTTCTATACATTTTAATGATTGTTCTTTTGTTTCTAATAGATCGATCACAGGCTTCAACTAGACTTCAGGTATATATCTATGTAAATGCAAAGAATATTTTTAATGTTTAAATAAAAAGTTGAAAGCTGGCGTACAATGCATATGAAATTATTTATTAATATTTGATGTCAAATTGCACAAGATAAAACAAATGTTGACATAGAGACGACTTAAACCTTTGTGTGCAGATTTGCACCAGTTCATTTTGACTGTCGCCAGCCGATTTTATTAATGAAGGGTTGACTCTGGGATGAAAAAGCATACTTTCCACTATTTTTCCCCCCTGGGGAATTTAATTTCACTTCTGCTGCGTTTCCGGAACAGGATGGGCTCTAAGCATTGGGACGCCTGGAGCAGGCGGCCCCACCGGACTATCTCTACCCCCGGACCTTCGGGAGCCCCTGCGCCTACTCGCCCGCACATCCGGGCAAATAGGCGACCTGTGAGTGTTTTATGTTACAAGTTCACCAGCTAATCATGACTATAATTGGCTACCTCCTTTATCATCATCGTTATCTCATCTGTTTATTCATGTATTTATTTTATTATCTTTATCTATATATTTATTTTATTTCATTTTACAAATAGGCGACCTGTGAGTGTTTTATGTTACAAGTTCACAAGCTAATCATGACTATAATTGGCTACCTCCCTTATCATCGTTATCTTATCTGTTTATTCATGTATTTATTTTATTATTTTTATCTATATATTTATCTTATCTTATTTTACATTATGATTTATTTTATTTATCTATTTGTTTATTTTCTATTGATCTATTTACCTATATATCCTATTAATTACTTGTATATCTATCTTTCTATGTCTATATTTCCACTTGTCTGTCTGTCTGTCAGTATATCTCCCTATATTCATTTATATTAATCAATTGATTAATTGATTAATTAGCTTATTTATTTATGCTTATTTATTCATTTATTTATCTATTTCCTCATCTATTTATCTACTTTTTATTCATTTGTTTATCTATTTATCTATCTATATACTTATTCATCTACATATCCATCTATTTGTGTGTTTGTCTACCTGTCAATCTATTGATTTTAATTTATTTTCTATTTCATTCTATTTACTTATTTATCTATTTATCAATTTATTTATTTGTTCATTTTTATTAATTTACTTATTAATTAATTGATTAATCAATCTATTTATCTATTTTATTTATTTGTTCATTTATTTATTAATTTATTCATTTTTATTTGTTTTGTTTATTCATTTATTCTTATCTCATAATGGTAAAAAGAGATTGATCCCCAGCTGTTCTTCCGACGCAGGTCGAGCCAGGAGCGAGACTTGGCCTGCCTCGGTTGCAAGACGGCTGTGTCCTACCTCCACAGCCTGCTGGAGCAGGGCACGACCCCTGACGCGATCATGGACTTCGCCATCAAGGAGTGCGTCACGCTTAACCTCTTCCCCAAGGATGTCTGCGAGCCGATGGTCAAACTCGCAGGGGTAGGTTACTCCCCAACGCTTCTATCCTCGAAAATGATACCACGCTGTTGTCGGGGATCAAGGCGAGAGGAGTGGAGGTAGCGGTTGGAGTGTAGGGTGGATGTTGTGACATATACAAAGGATTACAAAGGTGGAGCATGCCGACAGGAGACCTTTTGGTCCATATCTAGGTCGGATGCGAAAAAAATCATAATGATAATAAGATAATAAATAAAAACTATAATAATGTAAATAACAAATAAAATACATAAATAAATGCATAGGTATAGTTAAATAATAAACAAACAGGTAAATAGTAAATAATAATAAATTGACATATAACTAATAATAAATGAAAATCAGACAGACAAATGATAACAAAACAAAAACAAATAATATAAAATAAATCATAATCGTTACAGCATCTTGCTTAGGTGTTTATCTAAATGATGGGAAGGTGATGAGAGGGGTATGTTAAATTGCATGTATCAGACACGGGCTACTTAAAAAAATATATATCTAAGCTAGTCTGGACCTTGGCTATTTCTATTCGCGCAATCCCATCAGCCTGAGGTGGTCTACGTGTTCGGCACCACCACCCACACTGCCGGCGAAGTCTGCAATTTCATGTTGGCCGGACACTGCAAGGGTCATGGCCTTGATTCGTGGACCCTGGCCATCCCGGACGGAAAGCCTGAACCCCCACAACACCCGGAACCGGATATGGTAAGTCTTCCCGGAACCAGAAGTCTTCCTGGATCCGGATAAAGATGATGTGAGCTCAGTAGGACAACCAAGCCTAACCCAGTGATACATGGGGACTGTGCGACATACATCTTTCGCTTTTTTTTATATTCAGTGTACATTTAGTTATATTTGATATATGTTTCTTATACCGTAGTTCAATGTTGTAGATGTTGGCGCAACCTTGCGACTCATGGAAGAGGCTGGGAGAGGCTTTTGTCAAGCAGTGGACACCGAATGGTTGACTGATTGATTGATTGATCGATCGATCAATTGGACTGATGTATTGATTTGTGGGTTGATTGATTAACTGATTGAATAGTTAGTGGTTTACTCAATGAATTGATTAATTGATTGGTTGGGTTTTTGCCCCCCCTCCCCCACAACCATCTCAGCCGGAGCGCCCCATTCGAATCCTGCACCTGTCGGACAGCCACGTGGATCTGTGGTACTCCCAGGGCAGCCCCGCCCACTGTGAATACCCAGTCTGCTGTCGAGACTACCCCTCCCCCTCCCCCGCAGAGGAAAACGGGACTGCGGTCGAAGGAGCTGGCGAGTGGGGGTCCTACTCCAACTGTGATATTCCTCTGAAGACACTGGAGCGGATGTTGAGCCACGTGAGCAGTACTGAGCCCGAGATTGACCTGGTGTGAGTAGACTAGAAACGTTGTCTTGTGGTTACGATTTAAAGCAGTCTAAAATCTTCCTTTGCTAGACATAGCCACTCTTCCCCCATAATTATGATCCATTTATCCAGTTGCCTCTTTTTTCCTTGTCACGATCCACCTATGGGGTAGGTTAGTCGCGAAAAAAAAAATAATAATAATGATAATAAAAGAATAAGGGTTTGAGCAGCTTGGACGAGTGACAGACTTCAGGCAGGATAATTAAACTCTTCGTTAAAATTAATCATTATTTAAAATAATAAAATAGACACAAACAACATAAATGGACATAAAATAAAAAATAGCAATATACATTAATCATAAAAATATTAATCTTATATATGTTTCATGAATCATAAATGGGTATATAAACAGTGACCAGGTAGAGTATTTAGGTGTGTGCTTGTATAGAGCACATAAGAATAAATGGGCGAAATGAAGTTTTGTTTGTGATGTAAACGAGTCTTGAGTCTGGCTGCTAGAAGTCGCACCAACGGAAAGTTGTCTGGTCCGCTCTTCAAGTCCCGGGAACAAATGAGTTGTTTAAGGAGAGGCTGATGCACGATAACTTCTGATAGAGGAATTTTCTGGTAGTCGGGAACACGTAGAAGAATTGTTGATGTTTTGTAGTCGAGAAATAACAGAGTCCTTAGAGTCGCACTTAGTCCAGCAGCAGTTTGGAGATGTCCGAAACAATTCGGGTAAAAAGCGGAGGCTTTGCACTTCGCGTGAAGATTGCGTAGTGCAATCGAGAGATCCAAAGGACTTGTTTAGTTGAATTGTTGTAATCGACGAATGTACAAAAAAAAACAAAAAAAAAATTCTACGTAAATTCAGATGAGCCGAGGGTGTTTGCCTCTTTTTTTTTTGTCTTCTCTGCTCTCAGGTTTCTCTGCTTAATTCTCTGCTCTGTTTCTCTCTTGGCTCTCTCTCTCTCTCGGGTGCTCTCTGCAGTTGCTCTCTGCCCGATCCTACATAGCCCGGGAACGGGTAATTACGTTTACTGGATGTCGAACCGTATCTAAAATAGGTAGTTTAGCCCCCTCCAACCAATGGGAAAGGAGAACGTGCTTTCGCGCCAGATTATTTAAAAAAAAATCTGAGTTTGGTGTCATCTGACAGAACGTATTAGAAGCGCACCCTAGCAGACGGGTATTACGCAATGATTTACTTTATAACACACATATTATAACATACATTAATGATAAAACACAACACATCATATTCACGCAAGAGACTTTATTCACACAGCACAACCACAGGAGTCTATTCACGTTAAGGACGTGACATTCTTCACAAATAAATCCTCATATGTAATCAATATATTAAGAATTTTGGTGACACCCTTACGGACCAGAGTCACTCAGCATTTTTTTCATAAATGGGGGTTAATCTCCACTAAAAATAATAAATAGATAAATAAATATACAAATAGATAAATAAATAACGCCTGTATTATCCCTTCGTTCTGCTACCCTCCAATTCTCTCCCTTATCACGGTATGACAGCATGTCTTAAGTGTGATATTCTCCCCCAAGGACAACAGCAATGGTCATTGCTTACAAAATACAGTCCCATGCAGAAAATGCATAACTAATATAAATGAGGGAGGGGAAATTGGGAAGGGGAGGGAGAGGGGGAAGGGTGATAAGGAACACAGAGACTGAAAGTGTTGGAATGTTGATCTTTCTACATACAACAATCCTACAGCTTATACAGTCTTCAAAGCATTACAATTTATGAGTCATAGATAAGAGTAACAATAAAGATAAATATTTTCAACATTTGGAGTAAAGTAAACCTGTAACTGAGTTGGGTGTGGAGGGGATGATGACATGGTGGTATAGGTATTGCAGTACAGGGCAAGAGGGAGAGGTTGGTCAAAAGATTTTGAGAGCTATCGTTCTGAGAGGATAGGGTCACGGAATTTGCAAACCTCCGCCTCAGGTACGTGACTGGTGACATCCCAGCACACGACGATTGGTCGCAGACCCAAGCCAGGAACTTGGAGTCCCTGAACGCCACCATGAGCGCCCTCAAGAAGTTCTTTCCTTCCACGCCCGTTCTCGGGGCTTTGGGCAACCACGAGTCGGCCCCTGTCAACAGGTGAGGTTCCTCAAGATCGCAAAGCAATATCAGATTGTTTGAGTTACTTTCTAACAGTGTCCTACGTCCGTGTTATAGCGTTATCTTGTTTTGTATAATCTTATTCGATGTAACTTAACTTTCATTTATTCCATTTCGTGTTGCTTCGCGTTATCTTATATAAGTTTCTTATTCAATTTCAGCTTATTTTACTTTTTGGTTTTCATTGATCATACTTCACATTTTTATTTCAACGTATTACATTTTGCTTTTTATTTTCTATTGATTATATATGACCTCTTGTTTTCATTTCTTATCGTTTGTTTCAGCTTCGTGGTTCCTGCAGCCTACGACGACGGCTGGTCGATGTCGTGGCTGTACGACGACGTTGCCCGCCACTGGAGCACGTGGCTGGACCATGTGACTCTCGAGGACGTGGCCCGCGGAGGCTACTTCTCCGTGTCCCCGCTGCCTGGCCTCAGGGTCATCTCGCTCAACACGAACTACTGCAACCGGGAGAACTGGTAAGAAGGATGCCCGTGGCTGCAAGTGTAAAGATACTTTTTTTCTTCTTCGTGGTGGTAGGGCGTCCATCTTCGTGTTATTTCAGAACGCTTAAGAACATGGCTCCATCTCTTCTTCCCCCTCTCTCCTTACTCCTCCTCCTCCTCTCCCCTCCTTCCTCTTCCCCTCTCCCCTGGCCCTCTTCCCCCTCCCCTTCCTTTTCATTCCTCCCCCGTATTTCATTCTTTGCATCCTTTTTCTTTTCCTTCCTTCATCCTTTTTTCATTCCATAACTTTTTTTTTCTTCTCTCGTCCCTTTTTTCATACTTTTGACTTCCATTTCATCTTTTTCATTTCATCCTTTTTTCTACATTTCTTTGTTTTTCTTTAGTCCTCTCTTTTTCCTTAGAGAAAGAGCACGAGCAATACATCCCTAGAGGCTTTCAGATACTTCGTTTGGGAGTCAGTTGAATGCCAAGAGGGAGATCATTCTTCCAAGGAGCTGCGGGTAGCTGTGAGAGAAGCACCGCCGAAGGATGCCTTAAGGCCCCTATACACTGTCAGTCATGACTGCACAGTCATCGAGATTGTGCAAACAGTGTTTGGGACACACACTGTCAGTAAGATTGAGCAATCATTACTTACCTCTTGGAGTTTGTGGAGTGAAGATGAGTAAAGCGGACGCATGCATAGCCATTCTTGGCTACAAAGGAAAGACTGAGCTGTTGGCGCAATCATCGACACTAACTATCACTCATGATGGTGTAACTACTATGCTTGAGCTTACAAAATCAAACCGTGTTGGAAATTCCTCAATCATCTGCGCAAACACTCAATCACACCCACTCACACAGGATATGCTTGCGCAATCATGAATATTGTGCAATCATGACTGACAGTGTGTAGGGGCTTTTATGGAAGAAAGTCTTTGGTTTAAGAAATAAATCTGTCTGTTTACGTCCATGTGCACTCTGCATTAGTTCCATCGCCTGTTTCCCTGTGCGTGTCTACATGTACGTGGTGTGTTTGTGCATGGACAAACATGTACGTGTGTGTGTACATGTTTCTATATATGTATGTTTCAGAGGATGTGTGCATGTATATATGAATGTATGTTTGTATGTTTGTATGTTTGTATGTATGTATGTTTGTATGTTTGTATGTATGTCTGTATGTTTGTATGTTTGTATGTTTGTATGTTTGTATGTTTGTATGTTTGTATGTTTGTATGTATGTATGTATGTATGTATGTATGTATGTATGTATGTATGTATGCATATATGTATGTGTGTGTATGCTTATTTACGCGAATTCATGTGCCCATACACGTGTACAGGAAGAGGACAAAGACCACTGACCTTACATTCCCTCGTACTCAGGTGGCTTCTGCTCCAGAACGAGGACCCGACGTTGGAGCTGGCTTGGCTGACGGTGGAGCTGTCGATGGCCGAGAGAGCTGGGGAGAAGGTCCACATCCTGGGGCACATTCCACCTGGTGGGGGCAGCTGCGAAAATACCTGGAGCCACCACTTCAACTCCCTCGTCACCAGGTACTCAGCGCGGGGTGGGGATGGGTCGTCCTTTCTGCGTATCAAGGTCGTTCTTTCTGCGTATCAAGGTCGTCCACCGCTCAATGGGTTATCACATCGGGATATTTTTCCTCACACGTCCTACCCCCAACCTTCCTTTGAATAACTAGAATATAACTTTGCTTAGAGATATCTAAATTTCTCTAAGAACATTTCAACAGTATCTCTAATATTCATCTAGGTTTACAATCTCTCAGTTCGTCATTTAGCTTTGCTATATATGACGGAAAGGTAATCTGATATTTGGAGCTTTGAAAACATAAGATATTGTAACCAAAATCGTTTTTAACTCAATCGAACACTTCAACTGTGGCATGAATTATTTAATCTTGCTTATCTATTCACCTATTTCTATTAGTTTTTTATTTTTATTTTATTTGTGTTTTATTTCTATTCTATTTGTTCATGTATTTATTTGTACTATCAAATTATTCATCTATTCATTTATCTATTTCAACTATTTATTGGACATATTCAGATTTAAGAAGTAAATAGGCAAAAGTGGGTTTACCAATAGAGTGGTCAACGAATGGAATAGACTTAATAACCTTGTGGTAGTGAGTGCTGAAACGATTGGTTGTCTTAATAGAAGGTTAGGTAATTTTATGGATGGGGATGATAGGTGGTAATGGGCATGGAACTACCTAGTGTAGGCCTTATGGTCTCTTGCAGTTTCCTCCAATCTTATGTTCTTATAATTTCTTTTATACGGAAATATTGTCTGGAGGAAAGGCGACACCCTTCAACCAGGATAATGGCGATAGAAGACATCCCTTCACACCACCTCCCCCCACCCCTCTCTCTCTCTCTCTCTCTCTCTCTCTCTCTCTCTCTCTCTCTCTCTCTCTCTCTCTCTCTCTCTCTCTCTCTCTCTCTCTCTCTCTCTCTCTCTCTCTCTCTCTCTCTCTCTCTCTCTCTCTCTCCCTCTCTCTCTCTCTCTCTCTCTCTCTCTCTCTCTCTCTCTCTCTCTCTCTCTCTCTCTCTCTCTCTCTCTCTCTCTCTCACACACACACACACACACACACACACACACACACACACACACACACACACGCACGCACGCACGCACACACACACACACACACACACACACACACACACACACACACACACACACACACACACACACACACACACACACACACACACACACACACAAAATGCCCTTTAGGCACTCGAGGGAAGTACTTGAGTATGGTTATGCACCTAAGTTCCCTCTTGGTCTGAACAAGAGTAACAGACACAAACACAACTTGGCTCTCCAGTTTGTGACCCGCGCGACATTACGTCACAGGTACGAGTCGACGGTCCGCGGCCTTTTCTTCGGCCACACGCACAACGACGAGTGGCAGGTGATGTATGACGCTGAAAACTTCACTAGACCTGTTGGTATGGCTTTTGTCACGCCCTCAGCCACCACTGGCGCTACTCATTCCCCCTCCTACAGGATCTATCATGTAGATGGCGGGCATAAGGATGCTACGTGGGTGAGTAAGGATATTAAATGGAACCATAATGAGTATGCATGATGAAATCCTTCTTTAGGTACATTTTCGATATTTCATTTCAGCGGCTGCATAACTTTCAAAAATAACTCAGGGTAAGTGGTGTTGATAAAAGCTGAATATTGATAATGAGATTTGATTTTTGTCTTCCCGATCTGTTCCGCAGGTCAAGTTTACAAAAAGGGAATGTATTTGAAGAAAAATCTTGTCCAAGATAACAACAAAATTAGATAACAAAATAAGTACAGTGAGTGTTATCTATAGATACTATAAAAATGAAGAAGAAAGGATAGATTACGATTTTTTCAGATAACTAAAATAATTAGTTGGGTGAAAAGTAGATTTAATAAATGTACATTATTTGAGATAACAAAGTACGTCTGAATATGATAGAACAATTTGCAGCCATTTTTAAATTGACATAAAATGAGTGATCGTCTCATAAATTTCCTATGAAGAGGAGAAATCTTCACTTAAAGAATTAACAAATGCACAGATCCTATTCAACATAAACTTACGCTATGAACACTGTGCGAGAAGTGAATCGAGATCCAGAATTAGGCCCACGAGAACAAAAATGAAAAAATATAAAATAAAATAACAACAATATGAAACAGTCCCTTAGAATTTTTTTTTCGAAGAATATTAGTGTGACTCAACATTGACCCTCCCTCCCCACTCCCCCCCTCTTCCCTCCCACAGGCGGTGGTGGACCATGAAACCTTCTACTTGAACCTGACGGAGGCCAACGCCCCTGGGGGGGAGCCGGAGTTCCACCTCGGGTACAAGGCCTCGTCCTCGTACGGCGTGTCCTCCTTGACCCCGGCCAGCGTCGACCATTTGGTCAATGCGATGGCTACTGACGACGAGCTGTTCAAGGAGTACCTCAGGTATGGTGATCAGAGCCCTTCCTGGGGCAAAGTTCTTGGTGACGTCCCCTCCCCCTCCCCTCCCCTCTCCCTCCCCCTCTCCCTCCCCCTCCTCCTCCCCCCCCATCTCCACCATCCCTGACTGCCCATGACCCTAATTTGTGCAACGTGGTCGTAGGATACCGGTATACATAACAAAAGATGCTTTTGATGTGTGTGCTGTATGATTAAGAGAAAATTAAAAAGTAAAAGTTATTTTTTCATAAGTAATAGAAAAATAAAAACAATGATTGTAATTATTCAGATAATTGTAGCGTTGATTGTCACATTGACGATTTATACATCACCATCACCTCTCGTGTACCTACGACAGCCCCCCCCCTCCCCCGTGACACGAGGCAATCACCCCCCGTCCCCCCCCCCCACCTCTCTAACATACGAAAGTTTTCATCCGACATTCCCTCACATCATACGACAGTTCCCCTCGGCCCTGATGCAGGCGACACTGACGCTCTGCATTTGTTTACAGACATCGCTACACCAAGACGACTCATCCGGAGGAGGCCGAAAACTGTGACTTGTCTTGCCGCAAAGGTCGTCTATGCAGCCTTGTGACATCAGATCCCACTAGTAACGTCCCTTGCACACGCATTAGTGACCTAGTAGACGCCGGGGCTCGTCAGTGATTTAGATGTATCAGTGTAGATACAGCAATCAAATCCGTCGTTGAAGGGGGAGGAGGAGGGGGGATATGGTGGTCCTAGTCACCCCCCAAAAAAAAAAATCATTAGCACCCCCTCCCCCGACAAGTGCTAAGAAAATGTTTGAAAATAATGATAATGCTGATGATGCCTTAAACAATGAAATAAAAATATTTCTACTAAGACTTTATTAATACATATCACTCTTTATACTGTCATACTCTGTATAATAAAACTTAGTTCATGATATGCTCATACAAGATGTTCTGCTAGAATCATACATTAAGAGAAAAGTATAAAAAATTACAACCTCGCCTTCGATATAATAACACACGCGCGCACACACACGCACACGCACACACACACACACACACACACACACACACACACACACACACACACACACACACACACACACACACACACACACACACACACACACACACCATTACACACACACAATCACATTTTTACGTCCTCGCTTCGGATCTAATTAAACTATTTTTTTCTATAAGTAGACATCTGCTCAGTTAGATTTCAGATGAAGTTACATGCAACCCGTTCGTTTACAACGAGGTGCACGTACAAGAGAACAATCATGTACATAAGTGAGTGACATCTCTCCACATTAAAGGGGGACTATGTCGTGACACATAGGTAAGATGAAAAAATCCCATTGGCGGAGAAATTGAACGGATGAAGAATAGAATTAACTGTATCATCTGCTGAAGAGGACCACAGAGAGTGGTCGAAATATACAGTTAATTCTATGCTTCATCCGTTTACTTTCTCTGACAGTGGAATTTTTTCATCTCTCCTCATCTGACTACAAAAGCCAGGACTGTTAACTTAACTGTAAATGCGCTTGGCTAACTAAACCAACATATAAATATAAGGTAACGCAAGACGATAGCGCGGGATCCTATAAGGATAGAGTCGCTGGTATGCTACGAACCGTAACAACATCCCCTTAAAAGAACAAACATAAATCCCGCTTTTTGCCTTGCTAAAAATCTGAAAACAAAACTTCAAGGGAAGGATGAAAATTCATTCTTTTAGTTTTTAATTTTATTAGTTGCGCAGTATTTCTAGTTTAAAAATATACATATGTGAATAATTTTGTTACTTCCCTAATTAAAGGCGAATAGAGATATAGTCGATACCTCGTCATAATAAATACAAAAAGTGAATACTTACGGCAATAATTGCCAACAAAAATGCAAAACAACTGTAACCTATCTTACATGCATACCTACTCGTACCTAATTCACTGTCATTCTTATGGTTAATATTTGGCTTCATAAATAATCTCTTAAAAGATACAATACAAACAGATATGTTTTTTATCACTATGTACACATATATATTTATTTTTATTTTAGATATGATAAAGCACTTGCCATTATGTAAACAGATTTACGTATTTATACACTAACCGGATTTACATTTTTGGTGCTTCGTGAAAACTTACAAAACTTAGCAAAAGTATAAAAAAAAAATCCAGCTTCATCGTGTCTATAAACAGGTTACACTGTAAAATATGCTGGTAAACTTTTAGAAAGTAGATATTGCCGATATGGTTTGGTAAAATAGTTGAATGGACCATTGCCTAGGTTTTTCTGTTTGGTAGAAAAAAATACATGTGGTAAAACATAAAGTGTCTACCGTAATGACAGTTGTGGAAAAAATATCAGCTGCTGTATGTCATGTATAAATGCTTTCCTGAAAAAAAATCCGGCTAATTTTAGAAAAAGTGTAAAGATTGTGAGCAAGATTCTTTGTTTTCATCATACTCAAATAATCTAATATAGACGAAGAACAGAAAAAAGACGTGAAAAAACATGCAAAAATAGATATGCATATACACATGAATGAATATGCACATACATATACACATAAATAAATATGCACACATATATATACACTTGAATAAATATTCACATATGCACATGTAAGAAAAAATTGTGTGGGTTTGCTGGAAAACAAAATTCAAGATTCCATCTGTCGAGAGAGGAATGAACTGCAATACATGGTATTGCAATTCTTCTGACAGTGCACGGGCCACAGGCAATGCCTACAAATCCCGTTGAACATTGAGATCAACAAGACTCGTTTCAGCTTTACTCTGCATCTAGGAGCTTTGACAGAGACCATTAACCCATCATGAACACAGAAGAAATATAAATACTCTTTCACTTTGTCGTTATCTAATGTTCGTTACACAAGCTCAAGTGGCGATTGTATAAGCAAAGTCGGGAGCCCCATACCACAGACCTTGACGCGATTTTGATGGCGAGGTATTTCACGGGACGTGGGGGGCGGGGTGGGGGGCTCTCTCTTCAACCGAGGGCTTACGACAGAGATGAAACAATCACCCTGACGACACAGGGAGTAGAAATAAAAGTGCCACCCGGCATGGAAGGGGCAAAGACTACAGACCCAGGAGTATCTTGCTTCATGCAGAGTACCCGGTGTTCCCGGATCTTCGAACGCGGCAAGGGATGACGAAGATCCAACAGCGTCTTCGCTCTCCTTTCGATCCATTCCCTCGATCCGCTCCGATCCTCTCTGGGGTCGTGGATCAAGGACTCTCAACCCAGATCCCGGGACCGGCGCCACGTCACGAGTCCTAGAATACCGGCCCTGCATTCATGAACACAGACTAGAGAGTGGTGAGGTCGGTCGATTCTAGCTTCAGAATCGTGAACATCTTTCGGTGCTCAGGAGCTTGTAGGTCTTGCCTTCCTCCATCTTCTTGTCACACCATTCAAACGTCGTCCTAGATAGATAGACAGATAGATAGATAGATGAGAGTAGTCTATATGGGTTATAAAGTAGGGGTACAAGGAAAGAAACGTGTGTGTACCCGAAACGTGGTACATAAAAACTTATCAAGTTCCCTCGTGTGTTCTTTCTTTCTACCCCCACCTTGTAAATACATGCATACATAAGAAGGATAGGTAGATGCAAAACTTGTGAATAGAGGAACGAATACTCAGATATATTAATGAACACCCAAAATACACGCGTAAACGAACAAGTAACTATATAAAAATATCGGCGAATAAAAAGAGAATCGAGGAAGAACCAATATATCTCTGACACTTACACTTTGCCTCTAAGCGTCTCCACCTCGAAATTCTTGACGTAGATGTGAGGCCTCTTGAACCGGAAGATGAGGACGTCCAGGAAACCCGTGGGCTCCTCGTACTCGATTTCCAAGGACCTGATGTCTTCGAGAGTCCTCGTCGTGAACACCCACGAGGACGACGTACCCGGCTCGTAATACTCGGGTCTGTCGACGGAAGAAGAGAGAATGAAGAACCTGATCACAAAGAACCTTTGAGAAGTCATCGCCGCATGTAACCATTACTAACATAATATTAGGTCACACGCCATGACACGTGATTCATATACATGCAAGATGGTACTCGTCTTTACCAAGACCTCCGATCTTGCTAACCTCGTATTTCCCAATCACAAATCACATGATTCAAGGAATGCTAACGTATCACGACATGAAGCCATCGCGCCATCACCCAACAAGGAAGTACCTAATGTCACCAAACAATTCACTGACCCCTTTCTTATACCTACCCCAAATACATTATCGTAACTTCAATATATATACGCCATATCTAGCCACACCCCCGAATAATACTACTAAACCCATTACTATGCAACTAATACCTGTATAATGTATATTTCATCACAAACGCGTTTCCTATGTGACAACTACACCAAACGTGCTTTCCCGTTTTATAACGGCGACTTCGCTTGTCATAGAAAGGGAGCCTAGGTCAGGACCCTAGAAGAAGAGACTAGGGAGATTCTCCCCTAGTCTAGGTAGGGGAGACATTCCCCGAAGCTGTAAATACATCAAGTACCTGCCAATAAATCAACAAAAAACCAGAACAGGATATTTCTCGCCCGCTAAGTCCCCTTATGTGTAGAAAACCTTGCTACACCGCAGTAACCCCAAGCGGATCGAGACAAACCTGACTCGCCTAATTCCTGACCTGACCCAGTGGCACGGTTTATAGTCTTTGTAATGGCCGACCTTGTATGATCTCGTTCCACCGAAGAGAAGGACCCCTCCCCCAACATCCCTCGAGAGGAACTTACTTGTCAGAAAGGAGGAACTTGTCCGAGTGGCCCACACGACTGTGAACGACGACGGAGAGCTTGGCCACGTCTCCTCCGTTGGCCCTCGAGGCCGAGCTGCCCGACATACGGAGCGTTATCTTCAGCTGCTCTCCTGTACATGGAGACATCGACAAAGGCCACACGTCACTTATATACATACATTCTCATATACACATAAACATTTCCGTCGTTTGGTGCCATTTGATCCACAACCTATACTACACTCACCGCAGAAGGGCGGGTTCGGCTGGGTGCCCAGGAACACCCGCTTGGGCTGCATTCCGCCACCACTCCCTGACGCAGGCGACGCCGATCTCCTGGCGAGTCGGGTGGCGTCGTTAATGTGGAAGCCCATGGTGTGACAGCGCCCTTCGCTGCATCCCCAGCAGTGCCCTCGCTGGTAGTCCTCCCACGAGGAGCACTCTACGCCCTCAAACTTGCACCTGAAATGGCGGAGGGCCAGGTGACGTACAGTCGGGGGAACAGGTTCCTCGCAGCTTTGCCCACGAGTGTTAGTATCTAAAGGGATCTTCATTTGCATGTAATAGGAAAATAAAAAGCTTCCGCCAGTGGTTACCATAGTGACAGAAGTAAACGAAAGGATGATCCGCCTTTGTTCAGCCTTCGTCATTGTTGTCTTGCACAATCAAAACGTCTCGATAGACTTTTTTTTCAACTGTGCCATCTTCCTCCTCCTCCTCCTCCTCCTCCTCCTACTTCTCCTCCTCCTCCTACTCCTCTCTCTACCTCTAGATGTATTCATTCTTATCTATGTCATATCTTATCTTGTTTTGTGAGGTAATAGTAGGCCTCACCAGTACCATATTCACATTTTCATGCAGACATACTGTACTCTGGAAGTTGAGCAAGTGTACACATGTATCTATAAACCTAATACACTTTGTAGAAGTAATGTTGTGTCTAAAGAAAATTAAAATGTGTCAGCACACACACACACACACACACACACACACACACACACACACACACACACACACACACACACACACACACACACACACACACACACACACACACACACACACACACACACACACACACACAAAGAATACAGAGAGCAACGACAAAGTTGGCACCAGCTCTTTCCAAATTAACATACAAACAAAGATTATCGAAATTGGAACTACCAACACTGGAGCAGAGAAGAGAAAGAGGTGATCTACTGACTATATTTAGAATCATGAAAGGAATGGAAATCCTTGATAGGAATGATTTACTAAAAAATGACAATGGAAAAACAAGAGGTCATGAAAAGAAACTCAAAAAGGATAACTATAGAAGAGATCGGAAAAAGAATAGCTTCCCACACAGAGTGC
Organism: Oratosquilla oratoria; assembly: GCF_046742065.1. NCBI lineage: Eukaryota > Metazoa > Arthropoda > Malacostraca > Stomatopoda > Squillidae > Oratosquilla > Oratosquilla oratoria. Next base: position 79,773,210 of record NC_134780.1, read on the forward strand.
TGGATATCTGGAATAACTTAGATAAAGAAACAGTGTGTGCAAATACTATTCAAGATTTTAAGAAAAAAACTTGATGCTGAAAGATACAAAGACGGGTCACCACGAGCATAGCTCCCTTCCCGTGTAATACAACTAGGTAAATACAACTAGGTAAACACACACACACACACACACACACACACACACACACACACACACACACACACACACACACACACACACACACACACACACACACACACTCTCTCTCTCTCTCTCTCTCTCTCTCTCTCTCGGTGGCGCGGTTGGTAGAGTCCCCGACTGTCACTACGGCGGTCCGGGTTCGAATCCTGCCTAGGGCTGGAATGATTTCAGTTCCTTGCGCTTCGAGTCGTTACTCTAACTCTCATGGAAGGGAGTTGGGTGTGTGTGTGTGCGTGTAAGGTCATAGTATTACCCATAGATAGGTCATACACGAGCTCTGAGCTCTCTTCCAAGAGAGAAATTGCTGTCGTTCACGAGTCCAGCACGTGATCCAAAGATCAATGTGAACACACACACGCACACGCACACACACACACAGAAACACATGTATATATGAATATTTATATGACTGGGGTGGGAAAAGAACAGGAATATTTTCCTTTACCCATGTATAGTTGATAGGTATATGTATGTATGTATATATGTACATGTACATTTATATGTATATATACATATACATATATACATATACATACACACACACACACACACACACATATATATATATATATATATATATATATATATATATATATATATATATATATGTGTGTGTGTGTGTGTGTGTGTGTGTGTGTGTGTGTGTGTGTGTGTGTGTGTGTGTGTGTGTGTGTGTGTGTGTGTGTGTGTGTGTGTGTGTGCGTGTGTGTGTGTGTGTGTATGTGTATTGTGTGTGTGTGTGCGTGTGTGTGTGTACAGTATGTATATATATACACGTGTGTATGTATCCTTCCCTCGTTTCTATCCTTCACGCCTCACCTGCTGATGATAGACTCGAGGAAGTAGGCGACCGATCGCTGGTGGTTGCAGTTCATGTACGAGAAGAAGCCCTTGGTGACGCCCTCCTCGGCCGTGATGTGGTGGTACATGGGCTCGTCGCATCCGACCTGCATGATGCCGCCGTTCGGGTAGAAGTCCACGTGACCAATGGCCTCTGGCAGCCCAAGACCTGCGTCCAAGCGGAAAGGCTGAGTACTTGGGGTGGGGGGATGATTTCAACTTAGTCCTGGACCACGTGCTGGACTCGCGATTGACATGCGCGTGCGTGTGTTTCTGTGTGTGTGTGTGTGTGTGTGTGTGTGTGTGTGTGTGTGTGTGTGTGTGTGTGTGTGTGTGTGTGTGTGTGTGTGTGTGTGTGTGTGTGTATGTTCATGTGTGTGTGCGTGTGTGTGTGTGTATGTGTGTATGTTCCTGTGTGTGTGTGCGTGTATGTGTGTATGTTCATGTGTGTGTGTGCGTAAGGTCACAACATTATCCGTAGATCGGGTTATATGTGAGCCTTGAGGGTAATAGCTGTCGATTACGAGTCCGGCACGTGATCCAAGGACATCAGTCATATTAATAAATTTTTTCGAGAACAACGTCAGACGATCTTGATCCTGCTAGATTTTTTATACTTGGGTCTCCGGCTTTCTGGTTAGGGATTACATGCAGAAATGATATTACAATTCGGAAGATCTTCACCCTTCGTAGTACACTTGGTTTGAGACAAATATAGTAGCTCAGAGTTCCGGATTCGATCCCAGTCGCTACAGCCAAACAATAAATGAATATATGTGTATATATATATATATATGTATATGTATATGTATATATATATATATATATATATATATATATATATATGTATATTTCTATTGAATAATACAGCATACTCAGCATTGGTTATCTTCTTCCTTAAATTTTCTATCCTTCTCTCTATATATATACACACCACGCAATTCTCTCTTTATACTTACTGACGGGGAACCCCAGGGCAATCGAAGTCTCGTCAGTGTGAATAACATCGACTAGCTCTGCGTCAGAAGGGTCGAGCCTGACGACCGGGTCGGTGGCCTGGAAGTAAGGCCCCGCGGGGTCCAGGGCCGTGATGCGGGCCACCTTGGCCCCGTCGCTCTTCAGCCTGGCCACGTAGGTTCCGGCGTAGCCCATGAGATGCGCCCCAAGACTGTGGCCCACCATGTGGACTTGGCTCAAATGGATGTCGAAGTACTCCTGAAGAAGGCGAGAAGGAATCGAGAAGGGCAAGGTTAGATCGAGCTGGGGTGAGTGACTGCCCTTTCATATATCCCATTATCTTTTCGTTTCAGTTAAAATTTCACAAAGAAAAAAGTCCTGTCCTTTTTCCCCGTCTCCAACTCCCCCCTCTTTCTTCTCGCCCCCCTCCCCCCCCGAGCCGCGACAGATACAAAAGCTTCTTGAAACACAGTCACTAGTAATGATAATTTTTGCTCACAACTGTACATTAATTTCCCCCCACATACCTATCATCCACTCCCATAGGGGATACGACCACTTGGCTAAAATAAATAAATTCGATCACATTAAGAATCGTCACCCCAGACTTCGACAGGGTGACAATTCTTCATGTGGGCTATCCTAGGGTGACAATTCTTCATGTGGGCCATCCTGGGTTGAGGATTCTTCAGTTGTATAAGTTGATGACAATAAGCATAACCCTCATTCGACCTAACCTAACCTAATCTTTATACCACTGTTGATATTCGGCGCACTGGGATGACAATTCTTCAGGTAGGATCTCATGGGGTGACGATTCTTTATGTGGGGCTTCTGGGGGTAACATTGCTAACCTTTTCTTGTTGTTGTGGCTGTCAGTCTCTATGACATTTTCGATAGACTACATAAAAGGAATATATCAGATGTATTATCTATGTCTGCTGCCGCCATTACTCGTATGTATGGGGTCGATCTATGGAGGTGGGCCTGATGTTATGATTTCTTACAAAATCAGTCTTTTCATTAGTTTGGACATTTCCTTCAAAACAACATTCTTATAAAATTATCTGGATACTTATTTATTGCTAAACCGTTTCTTTTCCTTTCAAGAAAAAAAGTAGAAATAAGCATCTAGTCAATTTTCTAGGACTCCTCGGGGGAGGGGAGGGAATTTCGTCTTTAGAGAGAGCGATGACCTACCAATTGCCAAAGAGGAAAACACACTAGATTATAGATACAAGATTCGCAAGGCACTTGCCATGAACTACTTACGGTGAGCACATGAACTAGGTATCCTGTGACTGCTCCTACAAGCCGAATATTCGCCACGGCCTGGCTGTAGGGCGGGCTGGAACCCCCGCCCCAGTCCAAAGTGACCACGTTCACTTGCGCGCTGTCGCCTCCCGCCCTGCGCGTCCTAGGGAAGGCTCCGCGGGAGCCCGGACCGAAACCTTTGCCCCAGCTAGTTCGCCGTAAAAGCGTCTGTACTGCCAACTGAAGCCACTCTGCCTTTGCAGATTCCAGGAACCTGTAACAAAAGTAATTTAATATAAGGAAATTAAAGTGATGCTTCTCCAATTGCGACATGGATTCTTAAAACAAATCTGAATCTCAAAACACCTCTTCATGCACTGTCACGTAAGTTTCGTTTGGAATATTCATGGTTATTTTCCTCCTGGAAATTTTTAGTTTTTGTACCTTGTTTTGGCCGTTTTGCTTCTTTTCGAAATATGTTGATGAAAAAAATTAAGCAACCTTATGATGGATCATCCTGATCATGATGTAATGTTATTTAGATATATCCTGTACACAATTTGAACCTAATTGTTTGGTCCTTTTTGACAACCCTCTAGAACTAAGTACGACCACCAATGACGAACACCCATCGAATAGACGATATGACGTCATTACGGCTTTTGAACAGAATAGAAATGACGTCATAAATTGCATCTGGCAGTCTGAGACAGTTTTGAGAACAAACAAGGTTGAAAAAAAAGAAAAATCCTCTTTTTCTGGACGTACCCGTGTGTTATGATAATGAGCGGCGCCTCAGGATCCAGCGTCGATTTCCAGATGGAGTTGAAGTCGTCGACGTCGAGTACCTGGAAGATCAGATCACATGTAAACACGACCAAACGCTTTTTACCTTTTTATCAACGTTGTTAGAATTGTATTTATATATCTACATAATATAATGCTAAATTTATTTGCATTCGTGTTCATTCATATAACGGTCTAATTCACAGATAATTTTTCACTCTTAGTATATATTTTCCACTCTCCTTCAAAGCTCTAATTATCCTTTTCTGAATGGCTTATTTCGTTTTCTTGACTTATTTTCACTTTCCTAATTTAAATTTCCTTGTGTTATCTAAATTTTCAAGTTTATTGGTAATAATGTATCCCCATTATTACCAATAGACCTACAAAATGACATCATTCTTTTTTCATTAGCTACAACGAATATATATATTTGCTTAATTGTAACCTATCAAGTCAACGATGAAAACATTTAATACAGTTCACACAAGTTATATTCATCTTTGGAGTACCCCGTCGGTAACTTGGGAATTATATCCTATCTAGGCGTCATTTTCCCCTGGACTTCTGGTCCCCACCAAGTTGTTTTATTCATATCCCTGTCAGTTAAGTCGACAATCTAAATTTTATCAAAAAATTTGCATCGAGTTGACTAGTAGATTTTTAGCATGAATATAATTAGATAATTAATATTCAAAATATTAAATGGAATTACAAACATGCCTGGCAATCGGGATGTGCAAGAGTGTGGAGACAAAATATCGGCTGAATGCGTTCCGGCGATTGAGGTGGGACCGAAACAGGACGCTCGCCAGTGCCCCACGGGCCGTCTATAGGAAAACAGCCGTAGCGAGAGTAGCACGCTGTAAGCAGGAGACAAAGGAAATTAACATAATGTACTGTATGTATCTCGAGTTATTTTTCATAGTATTTCCAGGGGTGGTGTAAGTCGAAGCTTATCATTGTGAGAAATCGGTGCACCTAAATTGATGAAGTTTACGCATGAAGCACAACTTCAAACCAACACCATGTCAATACTAAAATCAACTTTTTATTTGCAAAATTGGTATTTGTTCAGTTTTGTACATGGGCGCGATATAGCGTTAGAAAATTAAATATTAATTTTGTAAATTATAATACATGAACGTAATATGCGATTTTCTGGGCGGAAATGAAAATAAATACCTTGCTACAAGCAAATCTGATAACGAACGAAGTCGGTAGCATAGCCATCAAGGTCTATATATATAGACCTTGATAGCCATCTTGTCTGTCAAGTGTTTGTCGTCTGCCCGGTCTACTTGAAACGTCAGTTATAAGGACATCACGGCCTCGGTACTTCCGACAGTACCTCGCGAGGTACATTTTCTTAAAGGAATGTTATGAAGCTGAAATCCATGTATTCCTTCAAGTTCAAGAAACTTGTATGCCCCGCAATCTGAGAGTGGTTGAAAAGCCCGCCAACGTCTCACGACGACGACGAGGACTATCCGGATGACATATAAATCGCAGGTACTGATTTATTAAACACAGGTTAGGTTAGTTTAGACAAATTTCAATTTATCATCCTTTCATTTCTTCGACGTCGGCATCTATCATAACAAACATGGCGAACCATTCGTCGGGCGCGACTTCGCTACTTACGAAATCTGTTTTAGCACCTTTGTTTTTTATTTCCGCCCACAAAATTGTATATTACGTTGATACATTATAATTTACAAAATTAATAATTAATTTTCTATTGCTATATTGTGTCCATGTGCAAAAATGAACATTTACAGCAAATTTTGTTTTTCATTCCATCTGATCATACATGTTCTTTTCTTAAATTAAGCATGTGGTCGAGATTCGAGAAGACGGTGGGAGAGGACTTCGCTAGTGCCCGGTACCTTAACAGTACCAGTAGCGTGATGGCGTTAGTAACGTGATTCGTGTCGACGATATACAGCAGTTAAACAAGGCGATGCGGGGATTGTTCTAGATTTTTAATAAGTGCACACCTACGCGATATAGCAATAGAAAATGAAATACTAATTCTTGGTATTGTTTTAGTTGTGCACATCTATGCGATCTAGTTTTAGAAAATTAAATACTAATTTTGTAAATTATAATACATGAACGTGATGTGCGAGTTTCTTGGCGGACGCCAAGTCAGTCCAGTCACTATCAGATGACGGCGTTCACGTTGTGGACCGGGTGTTCTCCAACTCCAGGTGACATTAATAATCGATGTTACAAAAACAATAGGGCTTCCTTGGACTTTATGAGAGAACACGG
>NC_134780.1:79782006-79844506 GCF_046742065.1 Oratosquilla oratoria
CATTCGTCCATGCTGGCTGAGGGAGTACATACTGTAGGTCAAATGTGACGACCTCTGCCGCATCTAAGGGCCTCCCGGCGTAAGCCTCCTCGACTTTTGTGTAGGCAGCACGCACCAGAATGGTTGTGAAACTTCGTTTCGGAATTGATTGCCATTGTGCCCAGTATCAGTGGATTATCGTGAACTACCAAATAAATCCTCCACCCTGGTTATGTTGCGATCGTGCCCAGGTGTTCCGCCAGCGACGAAAAACGTAAACACGTGCCTGGCCATGTGGAAGGGGACTCTCTGTAGTCGTCAGAAGTCCACGAAGTACCAGGCCATCTCTCTCGAAGTGGACACTGGCGATGAAAGCGATAGGGCACTTTAATTTGAAATCAGAAACTCGAATACTACCGAATGTGGCGACTGATCTCCACTTCCTGTTATTGTAAGCCGGTGACGAGGTCCCACAACTGACTCGTCACAACACACGCAGCAGTCTGTTTCTTCGTGGATCACTGCGGGGCTTCGTCAGCGAGATTTGAGGCAACAATGATTGATTATCCCTTCAGCGCGATGAAATAGTCTTGTCTTAGCCAGAACAAAATCAGTCAATTGTGGCAGTGTTGAAAGGGGTTTGTTATTGTCATTATCATTACTATCATCATCGTCGTCAGTCATTGTCGTCATTGTCATCATTGCCATTGTAATTTTCCTCGTTGTCATTGTCACCATTGTCACCGTAACTGTGATTGTCACCACTGTCGTCATTGTCATCACTGTCGTCATTGCCATTTTCGCCATTATCACTGTCGTCATTATCACTGTCGTCATTATCATTGTCATTGTCGTCATTATCATTATCATTGTCATCACTGTCGTCATTGCCATTGTCATTGTCGCCATTGTCATTGTCGTCATTGTCATTGTGGTCATTGTCATTGTGGTCATTGTCATTATGGGCATTGTCATTGTCGTTATTATCGTCATTGTCGTTATTATCGTCATTGTCGTTATTATCGTCATTGTCGTTATTATCGTCATTGTCGTTATTATCGTCATTGTCGTTATTATCGTCATTGTCGTTATTATCGTCATTGTCGTCATCATTGTCGCCATTGCCATTATTGTAACTGACATAATTGTCGTTGTCATTGTCGTTGTCATCGTCATATCATTGTCGTTGTCATCGTCATTGTCGTCATCGTCATTGTCGTCATCGTCATTGTCGTCATCGTCATTGTCGTCATCGTCATTGTCGTCATCGTCATTGTCGTCATCGTCATTGTCGTCATCGTCATTGTCGTCATCGTCATTGTCGTCATCGTCATTGTCGTCATCGTCATTGTCGTCATCGTCATTGTCGTCATCGTCATTGTCGCCATCGTCATTGTCGCCATCGTCATTGTCGCCATCGTCATTGTCGCCATCGTCATTGTTGTAACTGACATAATTGTCGTTGTCATTGTCATTGTCATGTCATTATCGTCAGTCATCATTGTCGTCATTGTCGCCATCGTCATTATTGTAATTGACATAATTGTCGTTGTCATTGTCATCATGTCATTGTCATCATTGTCGTCATTGTCATTGCCGTCATCGTAATTGTCGTCATAATCATTATCGTCATCGCCATTGTCGTCCTTGTCATTGTCGTCCTTGTCATTGTCGTCATTGTCATTATCATGACTGTCATTATCATCATTGTCGTCATTGTCATTTTCATTGTCATTTTCATTGTCATTATAAATATTGTCTTTTTTACTGTTGGTTATTTCGTTTCGGTTGTTTTTTAAGGTTTCTTGTTTATATTTTTTGTATTTGTTTTTAGTGTTTGTGTATGTGCGTGTGCGTTTGTGTGCGTTTTATGCTGTGTTGTATTTACCTAGTATTTTACGGGAAGGGGAGCTATGCACGTGGTGCGTTTGCTGATGTTGTATTTACCTAGTTGTATTTTACGGGAAGGGGAGCTATGCTCGTGGTGTTTTTGTTGTTACTGCTGCTGCTACTACTGCTGTTACTACTACTTACCAAGATTTGGATCAGATAGGGCCATGGGTCCTCCCTGGTGGTGGAGGGGGGCCCCGACCCCGGCAGAGGGGCCCACGGGCCCGTGCTGGACGTGGGCGAGGGCGAAGAGGGTGTGCAGCAGGACGCTGCTGCTGTTGAAGCCGCCGGCCAGCATCGTTCCCTTTGCCTCCTCCAGGAGTCTCGAGGGTGAAGTTTCTCTCTTAGGACGACCTCAGTCGCACTCGACTTCTCTCACGGTGAAGAACCGAACTGATATTGAACTTGGGTGACTTGACACTCGCACGAAGTAGGAAGAGAAAAAAGAGAAACTAAAAATGAAGGTGCCTCAGCGAGAATGCGAGCCGCTATCTTTTGTGTACAACGACGACGACGACCAGCAATCTACTGACTCGTGGGCTCCGCTGATCAGCAGTTAAGTAGCCAGCAACCGGGCTGGCGGGACAGACAGACAGACAGACAGATGCAGACAATATCAGACGGAGAGATCACTCCCTCACTCCTTCACTCCCTCACTCCTTCACTCCCTCACTCCCTCACTCCTTCACTCCCTCACTCCCTCACTCCCTCACTCCCTCACCCCCTCACTCCCTCACCATCCCAAATCCACCCAAACTTTACTCCCACCCTATTCCCACCAACCATTCCATACCCACCCCAACTCCCATCATTCCACTCCACTCCCATCCCACTTCCACCTTCCATCATTCCACACACCTCCACCCCCATCATTCCACCCACCTCCACCCCCATCATTCCACCCCACCACCTCCCATCATTCCACTCCACCTCCCATCATTCCACCCCACCACCTCCCATCATTCCACCCCACCTCCACCTCTCATTCCACCCCACCTCCACCTCTCATCATTCCACCCCACCTCCACCTCTCATCATTCCACCCCACCTCCACCTCTCATCATTCCACCCCACCTCCACCTCTCATCATTCCACCCCACCTCCACCTCTCATCATTCCACCCCACCTCCACCTCCCATCATTCCACCCCACCTCCACCTCCCATCATTCCACCCAACCTCCACCTCCCATCACTCCACTCCCACCACTCCACTCCCACCCTACCTCCACCTCCCATCATTCCACTCCCACCGCACCTCCCATCATTCCACCCCACCTCCCATCATTCCACCCCACCTCCCATCATTCCACCCCACCTCCCATCATTCCACCCCACCTCCCATCATTCCACCCCACCTCCCATCATTCCACCCCACCTCCCATCATTCCACCCCACCTCCCATCATTCCACCCCACCCTCGTCTTCGCCCCCACCCTCGTCTTCGCCCCCACCCTCGTCTTCACCCCCACCCTCGTCTTCACCCCCACCCTCGTCTTCACTTCAAACCCACTCCATCCTCACCTACCTTTACTTCATCCCCATTCCACTCCCGCTATCCCTATTCTACCCAATTCTCCATTCTTCCCCACGCTTCCATTCTACCCCCACTCTTCCATTCTACCCCCACTCCCATTCTACCCCCACTCCCATTCTACCCTACTCCAATCCCACTCCACCCTACTCCAATCCCACTCCACCCTACTCCAATCCCACTCCACCCTACTCCAATCCCATTCTACCCTACTCCAATCCCACTCCACCTTCACTCCACCCTTACCCTACACTCATCCTACCCTACCCTCCCCCTACCCTACCCTCCCCCTACCTCCACCCTCCCACTACACCTCCACCCTCCCACTACACCTCCACCCTCCCCCTACACCTCCACCCTCCCCCTACACCTCCACCCTCCCCCAATCCTCAACCCGGCCTCACCCAATCCTCAACCCGGCCTCACCCAATCCTCAACCCGGCCTCACCCAATCCTCAACCCGGCCTCACCCAATCCTCAACCCGGCCTCACCCAATCCTCAACCCGGCCTCACCCAATCCTCAACCCGGCCTCACCCTCACCCAATCCTCAACCCGGCCTCACCCAATCCTCAACCCGGCCTCACCCAATCCTCAACCCGGCCTCACCCAATCCTCAACCCGGCCTCACCCTCACCCAATCCTCAACCCGGCCTCACCCTCACCCAATCCTCAACCCGGCCTCACCCTCACCCAATCCTCAACCCGGCCTCACCCTCACCCAATCCTCAACCCGGCCTCACCCTCACCCAATCCTCAACCCGGCCTCACCCTCACCCAATCCTCAACCCGGCCTCACCCTCACCCAATCCTCAACCCGGCCTCACCCTATCCTCAACCCGGCCTCACCCTCACCCAATCCTCAACCCGGCCTCACCCTACCCTCACTCCACCATCAACCCTCACTCCACCATCAACCCTCACTCCACCATCAACCCTCACTCCACCATCACTCCACCATCACCCCTCACTCCACCCTCACTCCCCCTTCAATCCACCCTCACTCCCCCTTCAATCCACCCTCACTCCACCCTCACTTTCCCTTCACTCCCCCCACTCATTCCACTCTCAATATACCTTCACTCCACTCCAATTTGCACTCCATCTTCCACATTTACTTCACTCGAGAGTTCTATGCCTCCACCTTCTCGACACTCGACGTTATCTGGGCAGATAACGAAACGAGAAGTCTGTTAAAATTAGCGTTTTTCATCCAATGTTGACTGGTGATGTAGAGTACTTGACTTTTTTTTTTTAGGTCTATCTATTTATATATTTGTTTATTCATTTACCTATATTTCTATTTAGTTAATTTACTTGTTGCTTATCTCTTCCTTTTTTATTTTTCCCTGCTACTGTAATGAAATGGGTGGCGTTCACGCCAGGAGGAGCCTAGCTACGGTCGAAGATGTCACCTTGACCCTGTGTGCTCTGTTGGCTAAAGTGAATGTCAGTAACTGAAAGGGAAACTGATTTAGGAACGTTATTTGTATCTTCAGAGGATCCCTGTGCTGGTCTCGTATTCGCCTAGTTGCGGGTTCGAATCCCGCACTTCTCTCCGATTCCCGGCATTGGGTATTACCGGCCCCAACAGTCCCTAAAGGTGACGGCTTCGGCCGCAACTATTCAGTGCCTCCTGGCGTAGGCTCCTTGCCTTCTGTAACCCAAGTAGAGCGGGTATTGGCCACCAGACTGAACCAAAAAGGTCTGGATCGAGACCCACGACGAAAGAACACTTTTCCCGTGAAGTTCTTCAGAGGCGTTGTCGTAATGCAAACGAAACTACGCTCCAAGTTATTTCGGAATTCGCACCTGTACCCTTGTGCAGTATCTCTGTGCGCGTGCGTGTGTTAATGTAATGTGGGTTTGGTTCGGTCGGTGTCGACCCGGCTCGTGAACATAGACACCACAGGTCGATGCCCAACGCTCCCCCGTCACCGCCACTTGACGAAAGTTCACATAACATGAGTGACCACATCTTCAGGTATGTGGGTGGGGATGGGGAAGACGGTCTTCGCAAGGGGATGCGTGGCAACCCCCTACCACCCCACCCCCAACCAGTGGGAAAATCTGTAGATGGAAAGATGTTTAAAAACGGACTATAATTGAATCAACTTGAAGTTGACGAGCAAGGTATCCCCATACGCTCACGTAGTAGTATAGTGGTTGTGGTGGTTGTGGTAGAGGAACACGCGGCCAAGTCGGACCGGGCGAAGGTTGTTTCTGTTGAGAGGAAGGAATGTCGACCTCGCACATGCTTGACATCGCCCAACAACTATATTTACCCCCGATGCAGTCGCAGCGGCCGATCGGACCCACGTCCTCTTCCCCCCACGTCCTCTTCCCCCCACGTCCTCTTCCCCCCACGTCCTCTTCCCCCCACGTCCTCTTCCCCCCACGTCCTCTTCCCTCCACACCCCACGACCTTCCTACTTTCCCCCATGACCTTCCCCCGCTCATCTAACCACCTTCCCGTTCATCTAACCACCTTTTCCCCTCTAAACACATTTGACCCTCGTCTAAACACGTTTGGCCCTCGTCTAAACACGTTTGGCCCTCGTCTAAACACGTTTGGCCCTCGTCTAAACGCGTTTGGCCCTCGTCTAAACGCGTTTGGCCCTCGTCTAAACACATTTGGCCCTCGTCTAAACACATTTGGCCCTCGTCTAAACACATTTGGCCCTCGTCTAAACACATTTGGCCCTCGTCTAAACACATTTGGCCCTCGTCTAAACACATTTGGCCCTCGTCTAAACACATTTGGCCCTCGTCTAAACATATTTGGCCCTCGTCTAAACATATTTGGCCTTCGTCTAAACACTTTCCCCTCTAACCTCGTTTTCCCCTCGTCAAACCATCTTTTCCCCTTCGTCAAACCATCTTTTCCCCTTCGTCAAACCATCTTTTCCCCTTCGTCAAACCATCTTTTCCCCTTCGTCAAACCATCTTTTCCCCTTCGTCAAACCATCTTTTCCCCTTCGTCAAACCATCTTTTCCCCTTCGTCAAACCATCTTTTCCCCTTCGTCAAACCATCTTTTCCCCTTCGTCAAACCATCTTTTCCCCTTCGTCAAATCATCTTTTCCCCTTCGTCAAACCACATTTTCCCCTTCGTCAAACCACATTTTCCCCTTCGTCAAACCACATTTTCCCCTTCGTCAAACCACATTTTCCCCTTCGTCAAACCACACTTTCACCATCTACAAAACACATCTTCCCCATCGTCATACCACACTTTCCCCTTCGTCAAACCACATTTTCCCCTTCGTCAAACCACATTTTCCCCTTCGTCAAACCACATTTTCCCCTTCGTCAAACCACATTTTCCCCTTCGTCAAACCACATTTTCCCCTTCGTCAAACCACATTTTCCCCTTCGTCAAACCACATTTTCCCCTTCGTCAAACTACATTTTCCCCTTCGTCAAACTACATTTTCCCCTTCGTCAAACTACATTTTCCCCTCGCCTAAGCACTTTTTCCCCTCGCCTAAGCACTTTTTCCCCTCGCCTAAGCACTTTTTCCCCTCGCCTAAGCACTTTTTCCCCTCGCCTAAGCACTTTTTCCCCTCGCCTAAGCACTTTTTCCCTCGTCTAAGCACTTTTTCCCCTCGCCTAAGCACATTCCCTCGCCTACGCACTTTTTCCCCTCGCCTAAGCACTTTTTCCCCTCGCCTAAGCACTTTTCCCCCCGCCTAAGCACTTTTTCCCCTCGCCTAAGCACTTTTTCCCCTCGCCTAAGCACTTTTTCCCCTCGCCTAAGCACTTTTTCCCCTCGCCTAAGCACTTTTTCCCCTCGCCTAAGCACTTTTCCCCCTCGCCTAAGCACTTTTTCCCCTCGCCTAAGCACTTTTCCCCCTCGCCTAAGCACTTTTTCCCCTCGCCTAAGCACTTTTTCCCCTCGCCTAAGCACTTTTTCCCCTCGCCTAAGCACATTTTACCCTGGCCTAAGCAACTTTTCCCCTCGTATAAACAACTTCCACCCTACCTCCCCCAACTTCCACCCACCTTCACCTCTCCCGTCCTTGACCTCTTCACTTGGGATGTAGAGTGAAGCGAAGTGCGATATATCTTGATGTGGTTTTTGGGTGGGTCGTGTCACCTTTCGAGCATAATGACTGCGGTAGGTGTGGCTGCATGATTACCCGTGTGAGTTATGCAACTACACTTGGGGTTAGGCCGGTGGACCTGCTGTGGACCCTCAAAGATGACTCAAGACCAATACGTAGTGGGTAGTGGGAGTCTGACGCAGGGTACTTGGAGGAGGGGATGGAGGTGGGAGAGGGGGAGGTGAGGGAGGTAGGGAGAGGGGGCCGCTGTGTTAGTTGAGAGGTGGTGGTGAGCAACGGGTCGCTAGGCACAGACACGTGTATCCGCACGCGGTGAGGGACACTGGCCACAGAATCATCGGGAACCACTTTCCTAGTTAGGTTTAAGTTACACACACCAGTGACAATTTACCCCTTCCACTCCCCGATCACAAAAGAGAGGAGGAGGAGGAAGAAAAGATTCCCAGCCCTCTTGGTCTTCCCCCTCACAATTTATTTGGCTTTTTGCGACACGTATGGAAACACGGTTGCAGTATTCTTATCCCACGGTTACAGTAACACAAATAAAAGGTAGTCCTTATAGTGGTGAAAGAAAAGTGAAGTGTAAGTTGTTTATTATCATTAATAGTAGAAATGGTAGAAGTCGACCAGTCATTGGCGAGAGTGGGGCCAATGAACTTATGTATGTATATATACTGTATATATAAATATATATATATATATATATATATATATATATATATATATATATATATATAATATATATATATATATATAATATATATATATATATATATATATTCGAGAAATTCGCTATTGGACAGCGACATCAATCTGCCAAAGAGATTATCTGATATATATATATATATATATATATATATATATATATATATATGTATGTATATATACTGTATATATAAATATATATATATATATATTGTAGCATAGTCTTTGTTCTTAATGGCATCAGCAGTTTTATTTGAAATCAAATTGAAGAAAATGTGGGATCCTGGTTAATGGCGACATCATTGTCGTTAAAGTTGCTCCAGTCCCTAAATAGAATCTCCTGGAGTTAATCAGAATAAAATCCCAGAAGTCTTCTGAGGATAGTAAAGGATTGGAGAAAGGATTTGAACATTGTGGGGGAGGAAGTTTGGTAGGATCTTCCCCCAACTCCTCAGTATGATGGGGTTCTTCCCCCAACACCAGCCACCCCTGAGGGGGTTGAGAGAGGACCTCTCCCTGCACCTGTCATCCCCGGCAGAAGTACTGGACAAAGGAGCGTAACGGACTAATTCATCTTCATTCGTTTAGGCCCACAGCCTTGTACGAGGACCACGTTTCTCTATGCGTGTGATTCACCACGGTCACGACGGTCTTGGACCACGTGTTGGACTCGTGACCGACAGCTAATACACCTGGATAAAACCTGAGAGGTCGTATATGGTCCGATCTACGGGTAATGCTGTGACATTACACACACACACACACGCACACACCTACACCTACCTTTCTTTTTTACACATTCTAACTGCACTTACAAATTGTAATATACGGGAAAGGATAGACGTCTGAATTACCTCTCTGCTGCCCATTTTCGAAACCCATCATCCAGATGACTTGTGGCGACTTTGGAAATCCCCAGACCCTCGGACCATTTACCACCAGACTCCCCCACACCCCATTCCCCCACCCAAGCGAATGTTAGGTTAAACAACACTTCAACATTTGCCCGAATTCTTTACCTAGTATGTAATATGGTTTAATTCTTGTGAACAAGAAATATGCCCTTGTCACTTAGTATTTTTATATAAAGTATGTCAATGTTGGGTTAGTTTTAATTTTGGAATAGTGTTAACATTTTTCTGCGCAAAACTGTCGTTGTGCAACGCTTCTTCAGGCGACATGACGTCATCGATACGGGCGTCTGCGTTAATTGTAGGGTTTGGAGTGTTTGTCCCACTTAAATACGTAGTTGTATGTTATCTGTATGTCTAGTTTTTTCAAGGTCTTCCTTATTACGGGATTTACATAAGTTGAAGTAGGTTTCTCGGTTCCAAAATACGCCAGTGCCCTCCGACAGGATTCAAATTTAGATTAACTAGATTCTTGAATTGCTGTGAAAGGAGCTCGAAAGTATTCAACATTTGCTAGGAAATGTGAAGAACAACTTCAAAGATTGGCCATAACGAAGTCTTTTAAAGATAAAAACAAAAGCGAAAAAGTTAAAGAATAAAACTAAGAAAGAAAAATAGGTAATGAAGAAAGAGAAGGAAAAAATAACTGCTGAAATTGTTAGAGGTAAGCAATAACCCAAAGGAGTATTGTTTTAACTGTTAAAGCATTCTTTGTAAAAAAATTCTTCTTCCACATTATTGTAATGTGTTTCGGATATTCTGTGCTGGGTAAGCGGGGGGGGGGGGGAGGGGGCGATTCAATAGTGTTATGGACTGTAGATTACCAGCGTTTCTATACTTGTAGAATGTAGACAATCTTGTGCGTCCATTGTCGTCAAGTCAAATAGCCATTCGTAGTTCACTGTTGGGCCACAGAAACGAATTACGCGTTGGTCAGCTCATTCTATTTTATTAATTTGTTTAATTCTATTAGAGCATATTAGTTTATACTTTTATGTTCATGATTTTATTATTTTACTTAATCTTTTATTGCTTTATTTTTATTATTCAACTTTGTTTTATCATTTTACTATTTTATTTTTATTCAACTTTACTTTATCATTTTACTATTTCATTTTTAATTTGATTATTTTACTACATTATTTATTTCATCTTTCACCGCCTCCACAATATATTTCACTCTAGTCTGCTCTCTCACCCAACTTGCTCTCTTTTGGTCTCTCAGCGTTATTCCCATCATTAATCTCGCCATTCTCCTTTGTGCAGTCTTTGGCCCTATTTCCATTGCCTTCGTAATTTCCAAGTCTCACACCCGTAGATCATTGCTGGCAGAATGCTTTGAGAGGAAGTGGAATTGGGTAGGTAAGTTAGTGCGAACGACTGATGAGCGATGGAGCAAGTGTGTTATTAAGTGGACGCCGCGAGATAGGAAGCGTGGAAGAGGGAGGCCAGACAGGAGATGGAGAGACGAGATTGAGAAGTTTGCAGGGGTGGCGTGGCGCAGGTTGGCGCGGTCGTGTGAATTAGGGAATGCTATGAAGGAGGCCTTTGTTCAGCAGTGGACTCGGGACAGCTGATTCGATTTGATTTTATATTTATTATGAATTCGAAAGGAGAGGCTCGCAATGCAGAAGGGGGCAAGGTGCCACCATCATTTTTTAGGAAAAATTTCCATCTCCATTCTACCCAAGTTGAACCTAGGATACTTGGTTAACCCCTTCACTTCCTTAAGGGCTGATTGGAAGTAGATAAGGCGGCAGTCAGAATGAGTAGACAGAAGTCGTTGGAACGTGGCAGTTATGGCGAAAGCTTGAATAAAATTATGACGATGACGATTATGATCATGATGTAAATGGCGATTATGATGAAAATGGCGATTATGATGAAAATGGCGATTATGATTAAAATGACAATGATACAAGTGATGATGACAACGGTGATAGTGGTGATAACTGATGTGACGACGATGATGATAACGGTGACGATGCGACGACGATGATGGTGATGATGGTAAGGATTATGATGATGATAATGAAGAATATGATGCTGATGATAAAGATAATGATGATGAAAATCGACTATGACTTGTGACGACTGATGAAGATTATGGCGATGACAAAGATTATGATAATGATAAATTATGAAGCTGCTGCTGATAATGATTATTGATTAGAAACAATTCTAGTTATAGTAACAACAATGATAATGACAATGATAATTTTGAACACAGTAATAACAGTAATGAATAATTAACAGCATTAACGATGACAACAATGGTGATAAAGAACTGATAAAATACAAGCCCATCAACACAACACCCCTAGACAGCGATAGGATAATCGGCTCCACACTTAGCGACGACTGGAGATAGGCATAGACACGGAAGCCCATCCGTTGCTGACGCAGCGTTTGTTGAGATCAAGAGATGATGGCGCAACTAAGTAACCGTTCTCCCTGCAGAAGCCGGCAGGAACGCATGGGAGAGAGAGAGAACCGGCTAATATGTAAACATCTTCTGGCTGTTGGGAATGCAGATGCACATTTTTTTTTTATAGTTCGAAGACAACAGTCTGTTGCCTCTCCTACATGCTAATAGTGCCTTGGTCGCTGCATATGGTGTTGTAAACATCTCAAGATTAGTATTGGTGTAAGTGTGAAAGCGAGTATTCAGCCTGAAACTGTTGAACTTTAATTATGACCTGTTGGGATTTTAGGACTTCGGTATCTTGAATGGGTTTGTAGATTATCAAAGTTTCCTGAAGGGGTCAGGAGCTGGAACCTCACCCTTCACCCGAAAGAGAATGAAAAGGCAGGCAAGAGGCTCGTATCACCTAAAAGCTAAAGAACAACAATGATAATGGATGATGATAAGGATTAATTGATATTGAGTGATGATTGATGAATTATAATGATGATTTACCTATATGTCAAAGGCCTCTTTCCCCCTTTTAAGGGGGGTAGCCAGCTTAAGCACTCGTTCACTCCCATTCCCATTGACCACCCATCGTTTCCCTCTTTCTTAGCTCCTAATGGATGAAGGGTCATCCCCGTCTCTTGCCCACTGCCTGAGTCAGAGGCAGTGCAGCAAGGCGCAGCACATCCACAGCAGGGACGCTTCATTTACACATGGCGACCCTCCCTCCTTGTCCCCTCACGTAGAAAGTGAGAGATGGAGAGAAATCCCTTCGGGCTACGTCAAAATATTATTAATACGCAACTATTCTCCTCTCACCCCTAACCCTTGCCTTCTCCTTACCCTGCTCAACAGGCATTACACCTCTTGCTCAAAGCCTCTTTCACTCCATCCTCGGTCAACTCCAGTTCATCCGCCACTGCTTTCTGTATATTTTTTCCTAATATTTCTTCACTCGTTTTTTCCATGTGTTCAAGCCATCCCAATAACCATTCATCAGCCCAATCTCCCAGCTCCCTTTCCAACCCCGCTCTCCTCCCCATTTCTCACACTATCCAGCCTTGTAACTCTACCATACTTGAGATACTTCATCCCAAACACCTTTAAACTTCACCTCTCTGCCTCTTAAATTCCAAGTCTCCGCCCTAGCCGTAGGACCAATCACCCCTTTAAATAATCTTTGTATCCATACCCAGATGCCTGTTTTTCATAACACCTTTCACCCCTTCCCTAAGACATTTACTTGCTTTTCTCACTTTACAGTTTACCTCCACCCCCACCCCGACCCCTCCATTTCCTGCCAGATGAGAGTATCATGAGACCCAAAATTCTTAAAATGATCCACTTCCTCCAGCCTCTCTATCCGAGGCCTTCCAACTTACTACCACCCCCTCCCTTTGTCCTACATCTCATCACCCTACTTTTACTTTCAAATTCACCTGATCACGTACCTTCCCAAACTTCGCCACTAGTTGCCATAGAGGCTTAGACCTTCCTCCGACCCCGCCTCAGCCCCCCACCCCTCCCTTCCTTCGACTATTTCTAACCATCTCCAATCCCCTATCACCATGATGATGGGCAGAGAAATCATGGACAACACCGTGGTGATAATGGTTAATAACGATGATTAATAATTGATTATTTATAATAGTGATGTTGATAATGACTCGTGACGATTGATAATGATTGATAACAATATAACAACAGCAATCATAATAACAATGATAAACAACACAATAGATAAACAGAATATGTAAGGGTCTTGAAAGATTCGGCATGAGAACTCCCGCCGCATCTTTGTTTACTTCTGCGTCGTGTCGCGCAGCGCATGGTGAGGTGCGCAAAGGTCAAGGGTCCTATTAACCCCAAGATAAAATGTTTATCATAGACTCATGCACTGTTTACATCGCCTGTACTCCAAAATGAGATTCCGATAACGTTTTCGAAGATAACCTAAATAGTTCTTGAAGATGTAATGCGTAGGTTGAAAAAAACGAGTACACAAGTACTAAGATCTTAGTGCCCACGCGTCTGAATAGAATCGTATAGATTTTGTCAGATCCAAATATGGTGCGTCGCCGTGTAGAACGGCTTCATCAACTTCAACTACATTTCATCTTTAGCTGAATACAATGCCGGTAGGCAGAAAAAAAATCAGTGTTGTTCATCCTTTTGATGCGATGCACTGCACACTGGGACGAGTCAAAATAACGACTTCGTTCACAGTATTCTCAACCGGGGTGAATGTAACATTACGGCGGATGAGGATGGAGTGGGGGTTCCATACAAATATAGCAAACTGTGGGTTCACGGTAACATTTAAATGGTCCATAGAACAATTTCATATCGAAACGGTTACTACAACTAAGAATTGGAATTTCTACAGTAATCTACGCCATATTAGAATACTAGAAATGTAAATACACGCGAGGCTCCGTTTCTTTAGATGGCAATCATCAACTGTGATGCTACTCTAGTGGAAATCTAGTATTTTTCTTCGCTTATGGTACAATGTAGGGTCGTACTGTCAGTGGAAAAATATTGATTAAAATTCAGTTTTTGATGTGAGTTAAAGCACAATGGGTGCAAAATCAACTTCAACTATTAAGCCAACTATAGCATCTACCTCAAGGTTTCCCGGTTAGGGCAAGTACGTTTTTTGAAGATAAGAATATATGTAAGGGTCGCCCCTTACATAAGGGGGGGGGGGCGACTCTTACTGGGTGTGATACATGTACAGTTTAATTGATACCTTATATTAGAACTAGAATGAAATTTCATTAAACTTAATTTACATAAAGAAAAAAAAAAAAAACTGGGGCGACCCATACACCTGATCAGCCTGCCACACCAAATTTTGAAAATAATGCTGATAATAAAAATAAATAATAACCTTTGAACCAAAAAATTACACTACCACACTTGTAAATGTTCATAGTAATTGACAATGCTTTAAAATGTATAAAAAGAATGGTGAAAATGTGTCGAAATGACACTTGAATAAAAAATATAAAAAATTATCGGGGAACATTGTCCATGCGGTATATTGTCCCATCAATATCTCGACAAATAAATCCTTTTTGTAATGTTTTACTTGTTAAAAAAAATCGTCCAAAATTGGCCTGTTTGTGTCACCCTCGTACACTTTTTCCACGCATTCAAGAAGCTTTTTTTGTTTGGTCCCTGTTCTCACACACCACCACATTAATATGGCTATTCTCACTATTCTGATGTATAACAAATGAATCGCGATATTCACAATCATGGGACACTATATTAGTAACCCGAAAAATGACATCGGGCCTTGGAAAAACAAAATCTTGCCTGGTAACTACAACGAGAGAGAACAGACGTTAAAAAGAGGCTGTATTATGGGGCATCTTGATGATCTTCAAAGCGTGTGATGTCATACGAGCGATATTTTATGTTCGTTTATTAGTGCTAGTTACAAGGTGACACTTGCATTTTAATTGCCAGTGACACTAACGCACCCCTCCATCTCACATTTGATACAAACATTTATTATTTTGAAGTATGTCCCTCACGCATCAGTCATGGATAACCAATTTCTTGCTTCTCAAGTGTGTACTACAATTTCTGACGTTCCCACAGCACAGGAAACCATTGATGCATCACATTTCAATCCCATAGACCTCCTTGATGCACAAGCAGACTTGCTTGCACTTTGCAACAGGATCAGACATACTATTGCCACTCCAGGTGAACCCAATGGAGTTACTAATCTCATTCAGCGTCATATATTCCTCCGTAAGAACTCTAAACCACATTACATTCCCGCATACAGAATGCCACACAGTAAATGCCTGATTGTAGATCACCCTACACAAGAAATGATTGAACCATCAATCAGTGAATGGAATTTCCCCCTCTTTGTTGTCTCTAAACACGATGGCCACTTCCACCCAGTAATAGACTTCAGGGAATTAAGCTCGCAATACCAGATAGACACCCAATCCCTGTGTTACAGGACCTTTTGCACTCCGTAATGTTCACGACCTTGGACATTATGTCGGGATGTTTCCATATTCCCCTTACTACAGAGTAGGCCTCTAACAGCTTTTAGTGCCCCCACAGGTCATTATCACTTAAAATAACTATCCATGGGTCTCGTTTCAGCTACTTTGGTGTTCAAACAACTTATGCACACAGTCCTTGCAGGTCATACAGGTCATTCAGTGTTTACCTCAATGACGTGATCATTGCTTTGAAATCCGTTAGGAAACACTTACGCACTCGTCACACTGTCTTCTCACGACTAGCAAACTGAAGCTTAAGAAGTGCTCCATCCTTCAGAAAGAAATACGCTTCTTAGAGGGTCTTAACTCTCAAGGAATTTTAACCTTGCATGACAAGGTCAAGGCAGTTGTTGATTTTCCATGCCCTACTTCTACTGATCACATACATTCATTCCTTGGTCTACCAGGATTTTACAGACGTTATATTCAAGGTTACGCTGGTGTATAGCTGCACCTTTAACTTCACTAGTTAAGGACTCCCCTTCTTTGGACACCTGACCAAGAGAGAGCCTTAATCGTGGCACCTGTTCATGATTTCCCAAACTACAGGCTTCCTTTCACAATATACACAGATGCGTCCTACACCGGACTTGGCACATTCCTCATGCAACAACACGGCACAAAACTCGGAGCAATTGCCTCTACTGGCACATCCAACAAACACAAAACTACTCAGTCGCAGACATAGAAACTTTAGCTGTTATGTACGCACTCGAACATTTCAGAGATATCCTTGGTTACGACATACACGTCTACACGAACCATCAACCAATCTCGACTCTTCAAAGGAAAGGATCTTTCAGGAAAACTTGCCCGATGGTTCCTAATCATATAAGAGTTCATGCCCACCTTTTATTTTGTTCAGGGTAAAGCGAACCAAGTAGCAGACGCTCTCGGTCGCCATATCATGACACACTCAAAATTCAATATCAGTAACTCTTACACAAGTGCTCATAGCTACAGCACAGAACAAACCACAACTTCATTTGTCTCAATTGAGGTAATTGTTATTGGGAATCTTTTAGTGCTTACCTTCGTTCGGGAAACTTTCCCTCAAAATGTTGTTTACATATTTCGAATCTGGAGCATTTCATGAAGCTTCGAACCGCGCCTATCGTAACTTTGAATAAGATGAGATTTAACTCCCCTCCTCTTTATTTGCTTGTTAAATCTATACAAAAATTTTTGTTTGATAATCGGGGAGGACGAAGAAGGACTTCTTTTTTTGGAAACCTCTAACCAAGGGATCACGTCTTCGGTTCAGAAGGCCTTCAAGATTTTCGAATTTCTAAAGTATCTACATTTGGAAAATCTACGCTCGTTAAAACAAAGGTAACCGGTAAGTTCTTAAATGTATTCCTGAAATGTTAAACCGTAGTTTTCATACCGATAAGTTGTCGAACATTAATCTTTGAATTTGTTAAACCTTAATTTTCATAGGTTTCATCTTCTCAAACTTGATGAAATTAATCTTCTAACTTGTTTGAAATAATCCTCTCAAACATTGGTTGAAATCATCTTCTCAAACAATGTTTGAATTTAACTTAATGAGGTCTTTAGACATTTCCTCGTTTGAGGACCTTGTTTTCCCTTTGATGGAAAATTTAACCAACACAAAAAATATTTTATTTGGAGTAATCCCCTTTTGGGGTTACAGGACTCCTAATCCCATCACCCGTCCCGTTTTGTCACCTGTCACGACTCAAGTGGAAAGACTTGGTGGTAGTATTCTCTTCCCCCACCACAGGGTAGGCGAAAAAAGGAAATGAATATTCAGAGAAATGGTACAGGACAGTAACAAGGAGTTGGGGTACAGCATAACAGAGGGACAGTCGTAGTAAAGTGTCATCATTTCTCTATGAACAGAGTTTTCCTCTATCAAAGACAAAATGGTGTGTGGCTCTGGTCCATAGGGGTGCCCCGTATAGACCCTAAAGCATCAACTGCATGCTACTTTGCCACAATAACATGCAGCCAATACCCCAGACACTGCTTTTGACCCAGGGCAGTGGACAGGATGCAGGGATGACCCATCATCCAGGAGTTGCTGAAAGAAATTTGCTAGTGACAGCAACATTAATCTGATAATTCTTTAGTTTCATGTAGGATTTGAACCCACTGTTTTCGGCCACACCCATAAGATAACCTTCAGAGCCTTTACCCACCCCACCACAGAGACTATAAAAGCCTTGTAACCTGGAATCTATCTGATTCCTGAGGATGGGAAAGATCACTAATCTGTGACCCCAGTTCCTGTTTTACACAAGGCCCAAGCCCACTAGTGACATGGGGTAAGGATCAGAACAAATTCCTTTTGACACTTTCACCATTGTAACCATTTACTCTTATCCTCTGCCTTCTCCCTTCCTTGTTTAACAGTCATTCCCACTCCTGCTCACTTTGCTGATTTTCTTTTTTTTTTACTTTAGCACCTCTCATATGTGGACAATGAAATGCAAAAGTGAAACAGAAAAGCCATATTTTATTAAAAGTTGGCCTGGGCATGAGAGAAAAAATACAAGATGGAAAATTTATAAGCACATTGTTACATGAATTATGTAATTTAAAATTTGAGACAAGGCACAGTGGGAAAACAATGTTGTGACCCATATTTTGGTAATTTGGGCTAAATGTAAACAATCACAGTTTTAGTTGAAATGCACTTTGGTATCAAACAATGTTTTATGCAACAACACAATAGAAAATATACAAAGCTGATTCATTGGTTCGATGTCTCAATGTAAAATAAAAGTGCAAACCATGATTAATACCTTCAGTCTTTATAAATGCTAGCTAAGTCTTGATTATCAATAAGGCTGAGAAGTTATATTTTCAACATTCACCAGCATAATTCATATAATTTGCAAAGAATGTAACAAGTTTTAACACCATTACCTAGAAATACTTTGCATTTTTCCTACAGTGGTGTAACCTGACCAAACATTTTGTTCCTAGATGTGACAAAGCTAAAAGATATAAACTTCTGTCTAGGCAGGCTAACACTTGTGATACACTAAACTGCATATCAATTCATCATATGTTCCTAGTTGAAATCTGGTTCTACAATTTGAAAGACCATATCAGTCACCCAATAAAACAGCCATTGTTGTCAGGAACAGAAATTGAGTCAGACCTATACAATAGAAGATGAAAGTTTAACTACAAAGATTAACATATAAACATGAGATTATGCATATGGTTTTTAAATGGCTTGAATAGATGATGTGATGGTTATGGGATGAATGAGTAATGTGATGTGTTCTTTAGTTAAAAAACCCTGTCCTGAAGCTCAAAACAAACAACTGATGTGGTGAATGTCTGTAATCTGGTTAGCTGAAGTATGAAATTACAAAATCCTTTTCAGATTAGTTTTATTCGAAAGCATGAGGCAAATTCTACCCATCTTAGCGAAAGATGGGAGACTTTGCAAAGCTTGATGGTGCATAACAATACCAGGAAAAGCATCAGTACCTGTTTGTGTACACAAACTTCCAAGTCCCTCATAAATACTGTAGCTACCACATCTTAGCACGCAAGATGTTGCAAAGGCACTTTCAAATTCTAGACTTCACTTTTTTTTTCTTTAACCTTCAATAATTAATAGGTGAAAGCACTTTCATTATGCCTGACTATCACATGCTCAACACCCTGACTAGCCAATCTTGGAATGTTTTATATATTTCTTACATGTCAAATTTAAGAGTTGCAAGAACTAATTCTAATATTCAGTTTAAGTCACTGCATCGTATATTGATACAAAACTACTAGCCCTTTCAGTCATGTATTTCCTACAAGACTTTAAGGTTAGGGACCATGTACTAAGTAGTAAGGCATTCAATTTTGATGAAAATTGTCAGTCAATTCTTGTGCACGAACTGGTACAGTCTGTGGAAACAAGTAGCACAAACATGTCAATCTGTATATTTCAACAATAGGATTCTAGCACTCATTTGGTACGTTAATTAAACTGAAAGAATTAAGGTGGCACTGTTGAAAGAAACAATAATTCCTGGCATTCAGTAAATCATCACTCATGAGTGCAGACATCAAATGACAGATACACCTTCTTTGGCAGATTTGGGGGTGTCCCCCACAAACCCAGTCTGTCCTTTATGCACCAGCGTTCACCAAGCCCATAAGAAATCTTTCAAACTAAAATTCCTTGGCAGCAGAAGTTATATAGCACCTGTGGCATGTATTGCATTGCAGCAACAGAGAGCAAACATGGTTACTCTGCAGTCAAAAACTAGCATATTAAATTATCACTGAAGATAATGTTGAAACACATACTCTACTCTTATATTGTGACAGCGATTATGTTTCAGCATTTTCCGCAGATTTTATTTCTACAAAATAAGATTGGAGAGAGATGCAGAACTTTTCCTAGATCTCCCTGGAGACACTGGGGCTGAAGATTTCCGAGATCTACCAGGTGATGAAGGGGCTGAGGAGCGTGGAGGAGGGGTGACTGATGATCTGCTTATGGTTGTTGGAGTTCGGGACCTCTTTCCCCTATTATGGGTGAAAATTTTAGATATGTTATTTATACAGCATTGTCATCCAAATTGGTACAATGTATTAATACCCTTCTCTTGTCAGGGAGTCGCTGAGTCAACACAGAAACGATAGTCTCCCAGGAATGGAAAAGAGCCAATACTAATCTGTAAAGGAAGAAGACCTCTGCACTTGTGGCCAACTTGGACAATACAGAGAAGCTGGTAGTGCTGGGTTTAAAGCAGTGGTTCTTAACCTTTTCCACTGCCCGTACCCCTTGACATCTTAAAAATAAAATTCCCATACCCCCATCCAATTTAAATACAATGTAAACATATGAAAAGGATAGACACAAACCTTGCTTTGCTTTCTCATGGAAAATATTCAGTAACATTGCACTGGCTATCTTGTCTTGTACCCCAAGGTTCAAGGCTTCGTACCCCTTCGGGGTACAGGTACCCCAGGTTAAGAACCACTGGTTTAAAGGGTCAGAAATTGGAGGAAATGTAGAGCTTTTAGTACTTGATTGTGTGTAAAATGGAATTATGGGAAAGTATCATGAGAAATAAAGTAGGTTTCTGGAGGATGGATACAGATGATTGTTGTATTGGAGAGTGAGATTTGGAATTTGAAGGAAAGAGAAAGGAAGATAGGAAATATTTAAGAATGGTGGTTGTAAAGAGGATGGATGCAAGAAATTGGAGGTGAAAGGAGTTGGTGGATGAAGGGGAAGACCAAGAATGAGATAGAGATAGATGGGAATAGTGCAAATACATTAGGGAATGGAGTTGATGAAAATGTATGAGGAAATGACCCTAAGTGAATGGGTGGGTGGGGTCCCTATGATCAAACCTCTGCTTCAATTTCACTATCTATACTTGTAACACCGACCACACTTTCTCATATTTAGGTTCTTCCTTGCAAGCTATTTCAAGTCTCCATTCCAGATGAACCATAGAAAGCTGTTAAGAGTTTTTATGATAGCACAGCCTGTGTATAATTAGAAATGGAGAGAATGGTTTGGGGTAAAGGTGGGACTTGGCCAGGGATGCTTTATGACGCCTTGGCTGTTCATTTTATAAGTGGATGGGGTGGTGTGAGGAGTAATAGGCTGAGGACTGCATAAGGTGGAGAAAAATGGGAGATAAGCCAGTTATTGTTTGCTGACAACACTACACTTGTGGTAGGATTAAGGAAGTTGAAGACAAGTGTGAAGATGGTAGCAAATTGGAAGTGATTGGAGAAAGTGAACAGCTTTAGATACTTGGGCACAGATGTGGCAGGAGTGGAGGTAGGGGTAGAATTTAGATTGAGAGAACACCTTGGGGGATTAAAAGTGTAATGAATGTTAAGAGATTATTCAGTGGAGTGATTGTGCCGACAGCACTGTATGGGGCAGAAACATGGAACATGAGTTTGAAAAGTATGGTGGAGTTACTAAGCTAGATAGTGAGAAACGAGGTAAAGAGGAAAGAAAGATTAGTAAAAGAGGTGTGGAAGGGGTGAACATGAGGGGATGGGTGGATGGGGAAGTGGTACGTCTGTGAGGAAGGGAGAAGATAGGGGCAAGTGGAGAATGGTTGTGTACAGATGATGCTGTGATGCATGGAAGGTAGTGGGTGAAGGATAGGGTGGGTTAGGGAGAGGTTGTGTGTGAATGATATTTTGATGCAGCCTAAAGGGATTTCTTGCTGTTTTCTCTTTTTCTGTGTGAGGGGATGGAGAAGTGGGGTTGCCAATTAAATGAAGCTGCCTTGCTGTGGATGTATTGTTTTGTTCAATTGCTTCTAACCCAGGGCAACAGGTAAGATGCAGGGTAGATCAGTCATGCAGGAGCCAAGAAAAGTGGGAGGGAGGGGTGGTGGATAGGAGTGGAGTGGATGGGGATGAAATGGGTGGGAGTGGAATTATACCTTTTGATTTTGGCTACCTCCCTTGTAAGGGGGGGGGGGAGAGAGAGGAAAAAAAAAAAAAAGGCAAGCCTGTGGTATATGTATGTACTTAATTTACAGGAAATGAGCCATGCTCACTGGATCATGTCTCCTATTCTCTAATTTTCTAACATGCATACATATACCAATGGCTTTTCCCCCTTACAAGGGAGGTAACCAAAGGCATAAATCCACTTCCACCCATTTCACACCCACATACTCCACTCCCATTTACCACTCCTCCCTCTTTTCTTGGCTCCTCCTGGATGACAGGTCCTCTCTGCATTTCACCCACTGCCCTGGGTAGCAAGACATATCACATCCATAGCAAGGCCACCCCATTTAATTGGCAACTCCACCTCTCCGTACCCTCGTGCAGAAAAAGATGAAGATGGGGAGAAATCCCTTTGGGCTGCATCAAAATATCATTAACACGTACTCCCTCGCGCCCCCCCCAACTCCCTTCCATGCATCACAGCATCATCCACCTCTATCTTCTGTCTTCTCCCTTCCTCAACAGACATTCCCCCTCTTTCCCTACTTCTGTACTGTTTCTGCCCCATACAGTGCTATTAGCACAATCCTCTTAGCATCCATTCCCAAATGTCGATTTCTCATTACACTTTTTAATTCATATGAAAGGGAATTGGATAGCTTTAGATACTTGGGTGTGAATGTGGCAGGAGTGGATTGAGAGAGAGAGAGAAGCAAGTAAATGCCTTGGGTGATTAAAAGGTCTATTGAAATGAACACCATGTGAGAATAGAGCCTTTAATAGTAAGCTTGTTACAGCTTTTTTAAGTACATAGTCTTAATACAAATGACTGAGATTAGATCAGGGGAACCAGGGGGTGTTGTCACCGAATACTAAGAAAGGAAGAAGATGGAACAATAGGCTGAGTGAAGGACATAGCTCAGAAGAAAATAAGAATGGTGAGCAATTGTCTACCAAGGGTGGACAACGACCTTGAGAGGAAAAAAGAAGATTTTGAAGGGCAAATAGGGATAGCTTTAAATTATGTTGGCAATGGATATTAAAGGAATTAGGTGAGGCAAGATATATTGAACATGACCCTATTTTGTTCACTTGTAGTTTCCTTGTATAATGGCTGGTTCCAAACATTTTCTAGAGATTTTTTTTTGGGCTCTCGTACCAGAAGTTTTGCATTTTCCCAGTCCATCTGGTGGTTGTTACTGTTCCTGTGTGCAACACGTGTGTTGGTGGTGACATCATGGTGGACACTGTATCGGTGTACCCGTACCCTTTTTGATCTTGTGATGTTTCCCCAATGCAATATACCAATGAGACCCATAACATCAGGGATAGGGAGTGCCCTCCCACAGAATAGCTGGTACATTGGCCAGACATCTGTCCCCTCTCCTGGATACCATCGGTGGAGCACATCTCTAACACTTGGGAGACATAATGGAAAGAATTGGAGATATCCCCTCCTGCAACATGAAGTTGGCAAGCTCCTTAAAGACAAAATGAAGGAGAAAATACTTCCTCTGCCCCCTAACGACTTTATTGATTTAATACAACTTTGTGTGGCATTTAACTATTTCAAGTTCCAGGACTGCTGTTTCCATCAGAAATTTGGTATTGCCATAGGTTCTCTGAACATAATCCTTGCCAATATGTATATGGAATTTTTAGAAGCAGGACCTCTTGTGGACATTGTTCCCAAGCAAATGAACTGACTGTGCTACATGGACAATATACTCCCAGGCAATTCAATCGGAAATGCTTCCAAACTGCATTGAATGAGGTAGATCCCACCATCCAGTTTTCCCTAGAAGAAATAATTCCTTTCCTTTCTTGCACATCTCAAAACAAGGTAACCAGCTGAAATTTTAAAGTATAGAGAAAACCACTAACAAAATTTATTTAATTAATTTCTACTCCCACCATGACATTAGGGTCAAGAAAGGAGTAGTGATAAGCTTCTTCCTTAGGGCAGAATATACAGTGAAGAATATCTAGAAGAGTGTTGGTATATCAGGGAGACTTTTTTAGAATCGAGACTTTTTTAGAATTAACGCTTCCAGATTTCCTTGTACATAAATGCAGAAAACAGGCCATTAAGATTCTGGAAGGCCATAGGCAGCAGGGCAGGACAGCCAAATGTCATGTTACCAACAAACAGTGTCACCACCAACCTGACTCCCATTTAAAAACCACCAATTTGGAAGTAGTGTGCCAGACCAGTAGGACAATTAAAAACCTCTATCACGAGGACAAGAATAAACGTTGGCAAAATGCTGGACAGTAAGTGGGTGTTTATCGGATTCTGTGCTCAGGATGCGAAAAATCCTACACTGGGGGAAACATCACGCAATAAAAAAATTGGGTATGAGAACACCAATACAATGTCCACCATGATGTCACCACCACCTGATGGACTGGGAAAATGCAGAACTTCTGGTATGTGAGCCCAATAAAATCTGTGGAAAATGTTTGGGAGCAGCCATCACACAAGAAACCAACACAAACAAAATAGGTGCATGTTCAATCTCTCTCCTCACCTAATTACTTTAATACCCATTGCCAACAAAATTCTAAGCACTCCCTAGTTGCCCTCCAAAATCCCCTTTTTCCTCTCAAGGTCGTTGTCCACCTTCAGTAGCAATTGCTCACTTTTTATTTTCTTCCTTTTGTTCCTCAACTAAGCTAATTTCCTTCACTCAGCCAATTGTTCCATTTTATCCTCAACCTTTCTTGTTCCCAGACATTTGGTCCATCTCCTTAAATTTTTCTAGTATTCAGTGATCCCACCTCCCTCCCCCATTCCTCTTACTTAATCTCAGTCATGTGCATCTGAAAAAGCTGTAACAAGTGAAACATACTAATAAAGGCTCTGTCTTCACATGGTGTTTATTTCCTTAGACTTTTTAATCACCAAAGTCATTTACTTGGTTCTCTCAATCCACATTCTACCTTCACTCCTCCCTTTCCTGCCACATTCACACCCAAGTATCTAAAGCTATCCACTTCCTCCATTCTCTCCCAAAGCAGAGTAATGCTTGACCCACATTTCATATTTACCAGTCTATCACCTCTTCAGACTCTACCTTTACTTTTTCCCCTACTTCTGTGATGGGATCAACAAGAATGCTACTACCATAATGTGCTTGGTTGCACAATGAGAAGGGGTGTTTATAGATTAGAATAAAGTCTTCTTTGTCAGATTTCAGTTTCTTTCATCCTGATTCTTTGGTAGATGGGGTCTAATCTCTGTGGAACCTATCCAAAGGTGTTAATTTTCTCCACTATAGATTTCTGTTCAATTCAACATTCTTCAGGGAGTATTCGATCTTTCTGAGGTTGGTTGGAATTATCCATCTATCAGCTACTCCAGCTGAACAGGTCTTACAAGAGAGGTGGACAGCCAAGGCATGCACTAAACCCTAACAATCATACATTTGTTTCCCTTAGCTTCTTGAGAATAAAGGGTTATAAATAAATATGAGATGATAACAATTAAAGGTGAGGAGGAGAACAGGGGTGGTAAGGGAGTTGGGAGATAGGGTGGATGAAAGAGTATTGGGATGGTTTGGGCACATGGAAAGTGAGTGAAGAAAGACTAGTAAAAGGTAGGGAAGACAGATGTGGAGGGAGTGAACACGAGGGGGCAACCTAGGATGAGATGGATGGATGGGGTGAAAGGGGCTTTCGGGAAGAGGGGGTCTGGTGAGGAAGAACAGGAGAGGACAGAAGACAAGGGTGAATGGAGGTATATGGATGATGATGTTGCATGAGGTGGGGGGTGAGGTAGTTGAGAAAAATTTGATGCAGCCCGAAGGGATTTCTCCCTGTAGTCTTCTTTTCTGCATGAGGGGACGGAGAGGGGGGTCACCGATTTAATGAAGAGGCCTTGCTGTTGATGTGCTGTCTTGCGACACTACCTCTGACACAGGGCAGTGGACAAGATGCAGGGTTGACCTGTCATCCAGGAGGTGCCAAGATAAGAGGGAGGGTAGAGGGTGGATGGGAGTGGAGTGTATTAGGGATGGAATGGGTGGGAATGGTTTTTATGCCTTTTTCTTTTTGGCTACCTCCCTTGTAAGGCGGAAAAAGCCTTTGGTATATGTATGTATGTATGTAACAATTAAAAATATTTTCCTGCCAAATGGTGAGCTGTCACAGCCACCAGGAGCACTCTCCTCCCACAGTAATTGCCTAGTTAACTAGAGGTTAAAAATCTGGAGATAAATACCACTCGGTGATGAAACAAAGGGTACAGCATTCCCTAAAAGGTCTAATTAGGGACCAAATCTTGGTTGGAGAAAATTAACACCTTTATACAGATATTGGAATTTGCCCAATGGTCAAATTAGGGCCAAAGAAAATGAACTAGGTTAAAACAAATGTTAATGTGTTATCAATATTTACCTCATTGAAGCATATGGCGATGACCCTCTGGAAAGATTCATGTGCTTGTACAATAGTACCCCAACATCCTTGTGTCCTGCTTCCACTGCAATAGTTAGGGCTGTGCTTCCATCCTGTTCAAGTGTATGATATGGTTAGCATAAGGTTACTTGCAAGTAAAATCCATTGCCTAAAAATACACAGACTGGAAAAAATTACAACTATTCACCTCTAGTTGGAATATATTTAAATTGTTGTCTGTATAGTATGAAAGCAGGTGTTTGTCTCCAGCTAGTTGGAGGAAAAGGGGTAACGGTTACCAACTGTCAACTCTTGGAGAAAATTCAAGCATGAGAAAGATCTTGCCTGGCAGCATTGGTCCCTGTTACTATGTTATCCCCTTTAATTCAACAACTTGATAAAGTCTGTTCTGACTAATTTCATTAAACTATATACAATTTTCAGGGAAAGAATGACGAATACAGTTTGAACATACATACATACATGTACCAAAGGCTTCCCCCACCTCCCTTACAAGGGTCATCCCTACACATCGCCCACTGCCCTTGGTCAGAAGCAGTGCAGCAAGACACTGCAAAGCCACTTCACTTAATCAGCACCCCCACCCCTTTGTCCCCTCATGCAGAAAAAGAGGAGAGAAATCCCTTCGAGCTGCATCAAAATATCATTCACACATACTCCCTCACCCCCCAACTCCCACCTCCTCCTTTCAATGCATCAAAGCATCATACATACACAACCATTCTCCATTCACCCCCATCTTCTGTCTTCTCCTGTCCTTCCTCATATATCTGCAATACCTCCCACAATGCCTTCATGTCTACCCTGTCATAAGCCTTTTCCAAATCCACAAAAGCCCATAAAATATTCTTACCTTTTCCTAAAGCCTTCTTGCACAACTGCCTCGCCTCAAAAATCTGATCCATGCAACCCCAATCCCTACTAAATCTACACTGTTCTTCAATCATTCCCTCTGTTGTTCTCCAATCCTCTAAATCAAAAACCTCCCATAAGCCCCCCAACTACACTCAACAAACTGATCCCTCTGAAACCACCACACACCCATCTACCCTCCCCAAACTTTAAACAACCTCACCAGCCAGTCCATTACTGCATCTCCCTTCCCCAGACATTCCACATGATACTCATCCAACCCAGGTGCCCCAACTGCTCTCGTCTTAACAACTGTCTTCACCTCATTTTTCCTCCACTTTTCTCACTCATCAGTGTCACTTTCTTAGTGCCTCCCATTTCAACTACCTTTCCCTCCCCATCCTCTCTTGCACTTAGCAACTCCCTAAAATACTCTGCCCATCTTCCTCTTATTGCTGTCACTTCCACACAAACCTTTTTTCTCTACTTGATTTGCCTCCTCTTCCTTAATTTCTTTCCAAAATGTCTCTCTATTACTTTCAAAATTTTCTGTCATACTTTTACCACATTTCACATCTGCTCTCTTTGCC
Organism: Oratosquilla oratoria; assembly: GCF_046742065.1. Classification (NCBI taxonomy): domain Eukaryota; kingdom Metazoa; phylum Arthropoda; class Malacostraca; order Stomatopoda; family Squillidae; genus Oratosquilla; species Oratosquilla oratoria. Next base: position 79,809,820 of record NC_134780.1, read on the forward strand.
AATCTGTAAATGCTCCCTTCTTCTCTTCTACAACCTCCTTTTACTTCCTCATCCCACCATTCACCACCCCTCCTTCTATTTCCTCCCATCTTCCTTGGTCCACACACCATCCTTGCACAACATGTGACACTCTCCCTGAACCACCCCCAGTTCCACTCCATCCTTCACCCCCTCCCACCCCTCTGTCTCCTCTTGTACCACTCCATTTCTTTCTCATTCAAACAGTTTACTCTAAAGACCTCCCTACCTTCTGTCCTTTTTCACTTTCTCCATCCATCAACTTACCTTCAACCAAAAAATTATGATATTCCTCCACTCTCTCCTTAGAACATGTACCTCCTGGTCACCACTATGTAGTCCATTAACCCCTTGAGTACCGGATGTGTGTTTTGTGACACCTATCTCTTCACTTGCTAGTATAGCCACCCCTTCTCTTCACTTCTGACACCCTCCAAACTACACTCCCAAACTCAAATTTTCCCCTCCCTTTTAACTTGGTTTCACTCAATGCCAACATATCCCATCTTTCTTCTCACAAACATACTGCCTATCTCTTCCTTTTTATTCTCATCTGTACCACATCCACACACATTAAAAGACCCAAACCTTAGGGTTCTGGTTGGAAAACTCCTCCCAAACCCTTTCTTTTTTAAGGAGTCCCCATTGGGGCTACAGGTAAAAGGATGTCTAGTCCTATCCTATTTTTGTCTCCTTTTTCAAATGGGAGCATGTGGCATTATTCTTTTCCCCCACCACAGGATTCGGCAAAAAAGAAAAAAAATATTCAGAGAAGTGGTACAGGACACTCGAAAGTTGGGGGACAGTTGCAGTATAATAAAATATTTCTATTCATAGAGATTTCATCTACCGCAGACAAAAGGTTTAGCTCTGGTCCATAGGGGTGCTCCCTCTAGACCCTAAAGTATCAGGTGCATGCTACTGAGCAGCTTTTAACCCCACAATAACATGCAGTCAATACCACAGTCTGAGTATGAATAAATATGTTTACTCTACCGTTTACTTACATTATCCATAAGAGAGGGGTCCGTATCAGGCTGAGCAACGAGATACCTGACGATTGCCAAGTGTCCATGTTCAGCAGCACACATGAGAGCTGTAGAACCATCCTCATCCTGAATGTTGACATCAGCTCCAGCAGCTACCAAAAGGCGCACCATATCTATCCTTCCATGGGACACGGCCAGCATTAATGCTGTCTGGCCATGCTGTCACAACAAATAGGAGTAATAAGAACCAGGAGAACTGGCAATATAAAAAACTTTTTCATAAAATCCAACTAAAATGAGATCAGGAATAAGAATGTCTACACTGTCCAATTAAGATTGGTGATATTTGTATACTTTATCACATAACCCGTCATCTATGAGGTGGTAAAATGAACAAGATGACAAATGGGTGTGGGATACAAGGTGCTTTGATTTGGCTATCCTCCTTACAAAGGGGTAAAGGGTTTTTGGTCTATATGTATATATACTGTTAAGGAAGGAAGGGGGAAGACAGAAGATAGTGGTGAGTAAAGAATGGTTGTGTATGGATGATGTTGTGATACAGTATATGGAAGGGAGTTGGGGAGTATGAGTGAATGACATTTTGATGCAGCCTAAAGGGATTTCTCATCTTCTCTATTTTTGCACGAGAGGATGGAGGGGGTCGCTTATTAGATGAAGCAGCCTTGCTGTGTCTTGCTGCAAGGCTTCTGACCCAGGCCAGTTATTGAGATGCAGAGATTACCTCTCGTCCACAAGGAGCCAAGAAAAGAGGGAGGTAGGGGTGGTGAATGGGAGTGGAGTATGTGGGGATGAAATGAGTGGGAGTGGATTTGCCTTCTGACTTGGTATATGTATGTATATGTTAACAAGTTAAAATCATTGATGTCAACAGTTCCCAATATTGTATGGAATTGATCAAACAGCTATCTTGTAATAAATTGTTCTTGATCTGCTTGTAATACAAGTCTTAAGAGTCTGCCTATGGTAATCCATTTTTTTATTGGATAGTACTCAGTTTTCCGAAATAATAATGCCAACCTACCTGGCTAGCTTTAATGTTCACATCTCCAAGTTGAAAGAGCCTCTGCACCACACTGGCATGAGTGTCAGATCGAATTTGTGCAAGAGAGACTAGCATTGTTGCAGTGTAGCCAGCTTTATTTTGCTGATTAATATTGCACACTTTTGAGTCGAGAAGGATGGAAACCACATCAAAGTTGCCATGGGAAACAGCATAATGCATGGCAGTATTTCCCTGTAATAGAGCAGAGGTTATTTGCAAAATATTCTTGAAGTCTTCATGTTAATGTCTGTTTCTACTCTTGTGGTATTTCAAATCTATAATAGCTGACATTTTAGGAACCATAACACCATAATTTTGGTAATGTAATTGCTGTAGAAATATTTGATTAAAAATATGAACAGTCCAAATGGTATTCACATGATCACAAAGTTCTTATATAAATAATAGAAGAGACATACTCACATTAACATCAGCAAGATTAACAACTCTTTGTAAAAGGCCTCGTGAATAATCTTCAAAAATGTCCATATAATCTTCAACATCCAAAGGCTTAGCACTCTTGGTACTTGAGATCTTGAATAAAGAGAGAACCTTTATAACTAAACATGCAAAACGCCTCAAAGTCGAGAATAAAACTTGACCTAAACATATATAAAGTACAAGAAACTACTACTAAACACAAATATTCAACCAATGAGAGTTACCTTGAACCAATCACGCTGTATCAAATTTATAGCATTTATCAACTGTTGACCAGAACGTATGGGTTTCCCTATGCTGTCATTTAAAACCTTCAGAGCTGCACGCATCTCCCGTGATGGCTGGGCCCTGTAATTAAAGCATCCATATATGAAATCAGTTTTACATACATATACCAAAGGCTTTTCCCCCCCTTACCAGGGAGGTAGCCAAAGTCAAGAGGCATAATTCACTCTCACCCATTTCATCCCCACCCACTCCACTCCCAATCACCATCTCTCCCTCCCTCCCTCTCTCTTTTCTTGGCTCCTCCTGGATGACAGGTCATCCCTGCATCTTGCCACCCATTGCCCTGGGTCAGAAGCAATGCAGTATAACACAGCACATCCACAGTTAGGCCACTTCATTTAATCAGGAACACCCCCCCCCTCTGTCCCCTCATGCAGAAATCAGTTTTACTATTGGCATTCTGTGGATGTAGAAACTACTTTCAAGAGTTTACATCTTGAAAAATGCTTACTACAAGACAGTCCTACTGCTAAATACAGCTTTAATGGGACAAATTATGTGTACCTGCATGTTGGACATCAAGGGACAATCATCTCTTTGCTACCCATTTTTTTTTTATCTGTATAACAATAGGCTTCTTCCATGTAAGGGAGGTAGCCAGCCAAGGCATACAACCACTACCAACCTTCAACAATTATCCCCCTTAGTTCCTTATGGATGAAGGGTCATACCTGTCCCCTGCACACTGCCAGGGTCAGAAACAATGCAGCAAGACATTCTATCCAGCCTAGTAACCCTTATCATACTTCTCCTGTCCATTTTCAAAACACAAAAATCCTAGAACCTCTAACTTTGACTGGATTTCCTTCACTGTCTCACATAAAGCAGAAAACCAATGAATGATCTCTTCAACTGAAGGGGTCTTTAATTCATCTGCCAACCTTCACCAATAACCAAGCCCCAAACCCAAGAAAACTTGATCCATCTTGACAATATTCAGTCTCAAATATTTGAACACAAGATAACAATTACCTTTCAAATAATATTCCCAGTAATTTACAAGGAAATCATTAGGTCTTCCCAAAGATAAAATCCCCACCAACAGTACCAAGGGCAAAGCCAACACCATCATCTCCCAATCACTCTCCTAAACACCCTCCAAAGTTCAGCTAGAATATGAAAGAACTACCTTCATCCCCTGCTTCCCTGTGTGGGGTATTGACTGCATAAAAGTTATGCAATCAGCATTTTAGTGGCTTTGGTGACATTGCTACTAATGACAGTCAAACATTCTTCTATGACTGAAAATTAATCTCCACTCAAAAATGAATCCTGACACATTCAACTTCTATCCTTCCTTTCTATTATTCACCTAATTCTCTCCTAAATCTCAACAACTTCACATCTACACTGTAATATTGTTTCTAAGGACAGAAGCACTGGTTATCACCAATTAAATACTAAATATTGCATCCCATAGCTTACACCCCAATGCTGTAAATATAGTCTGCAACTCTATGTAAAATAGCTGAAGAATACAACATATCCTCAAATTAAATCAAGACCCAATATGTAGTTACATTTGTCCTAAAGATCTTGCAATAAATGATCATCTTGACATGAAGAGGTTCAAAGTAGTCTTCAAATTTAGCATGCAAAACCAGTATTCTCTATATATTTTTACTTTTCAACACAAAAATAACACTCACTTCTTCCTAGGTTTACTGTCAGTGGGTGGTGTGACACTAAGGCGAGCTGCCACATTCTTGAAAGACTCTGGCAATGATTCATCTAGTTGTGATGAAACAGACACAGCCATGAAGGAACCCTCATCTCCTGAATCTTCTGCTTCACTTGAGGATGAGGGAGAGGAAGCAGTCACTACAGTTTCTTCTGTAGCCTTGATGACTGGCTCAGGATCAGTTTTTTCCACCCTTCTGAAAAAGTTATATAAAATCAATCCATATTTACTTTCCTATTCTTCAGGTTTGGCAAAAGGAGAGGATGTATTTTAGGTCATTATGGATTTGGAAAACACTTATGATATGGTAGAGAGGAAGGCATGTTGGGAGGTTTAGTAGATATTTGGGACTGGGGGAAAGCTGTTAAGGGCAGTCGAGTTTTTACGAGAGTAGTAGAACCTTTATTAGAATTGAAAATGGAGTGAGCACATGTTTTGAGGTAAAGGTGAAGTTGCATTAGGGATGTGTCATGTTGCCATGGCTGTTCAATGTGTACAGAAGTAGGGTGGTGCAGGAGGTAAATACAATGGTAATGTGCAGGGACTGGAGATGGTTAAAGAAAATGGAGAAAAGTGGGATGTGTGCCAATTATAGTTTGCTGATGACAATGTCCTTGTGGCAGAGTAAGAGGGGGGATTAAGTTAGTGGGGGAGTTTGGGAAGGTATGCAATAGGAGAAAATTGAAGGTAAATGTGGGTAAGAGTAAGGTGATGAGATGTACAAAGGGAAAGGATGGCAGCCAGCTGGAAGTAATTCTTAAAGGAGAGAGGCTGGAGGAAGGGGTATTTGGGGTTGCATGTAGCAGGAAAGGGAGGAAAAAAGGTGGAGGTAAATTGGAGACAGAGAAGCAAGTATATACCTTGAGGGATTAAAGTGTCATGAGAAATAGGCATTTGGGAATGGATGCAGAGATTATATGAGTGTGAATGTGCTGATGGCACTGTTGGGGCATACTTGGAATTTAAGTGAGAGGAAAAGTTTATATGTATGTGAGGTTAAATCTATGAAGTATGGTAGGGGTTACAAGGTTGGATAGATTGAGAAACGAGGAGGTGAGGAGGAGAGCCGGGGTGGAATAGGAGATAACAAATAGGGATGATGAAAGATTATTGGGATGGTTTGGACACATGGAAAGAATGAATGAAGAAAGATTAGTAAAAGGTGTGGAAAACAAAGGTGGACAGAGTAAACATGAGGGGATGACCAAGGATGGGATGGATGGATGGGGTAAGAGGGGAATGTCTGCTGAGCAAGGGAGATGGCTGGAAATAGGGGTGAGTAGAGAATCTACTATAAAAAATGTAGCCTCTGTCTGTTTGTTCAAACTCCTAGGGTTTTGGAGACAAATCCCCATAAGCATATATATTCTGATACCCTAAAAAAAAAAAAAAAAAAAAAAAAAGAAATTGTTAGGGTTAAGGGTTAAAGTTAGGTGGGGTATGTTTAGGTTAGGGATTATTCATGAGCTAGGTTTTGGGAGACCCCTATAACCACATATATTCTGAAACCCAAGGTACTTGGATAACTATCTTTCATTTGTATCTACTATAATGAAGTAGTAGCCTCTGTCTGTCTATTCACAAACTCCTCCAAAACCATATATATTCACCATAACCAAGGCTACTTGGATAAGTATATTTTATTTCCAAAGGGTGTCTCCCTCAAGTTTATTTTTTCTTTCTTTTTTAACATTTTATTTTTGTTACCTTTTCCATTGAGTTATATTGATACTTGTAACTTTACTCCACAAATTCTATCAAAATTAAGATGATCATCATTTGCCTGCAGCAATGCATGGGTAATTTGACTAGTGGCTATATAAAGGCGATACTGTGATGCAAGGCATGGAGGGGGGGGAGGTTGGTAGGGAGTGGTTATGTGTGAATGATATTTTGACAGAGCCCAAAGTGATATCTTCCTATCTTTTTTTCTGCATGAGGGGACAGAGAAGGGGGTTTGCCATTTAAATGAAGTAGCCTTGCTGTGGATGTGCTGTGTGTTGTTGTACTCCTTGTGATCCAGGGCAGTGGGGCAAGATACTGGGATCATCCATCATTAATGAAGAGCTAAGATGAGAGAGGAAAGGGTGGTGGATGGGAACGGAATGGGTAGGCGTGAAATGGGTGGCAGTACGTACATGCCTTTTGACTTGGCTACCTCCCATATAAGGGGGAAAGACCTCTTGGTATACAGATAGATTCTTCAGACACCCTATTCTACTGCAAATCTGACAAGCCATATTCCTGATATGTTTAAATCAAGCTTTTCTAAAAATATTTCATACAGTTTAACAAAGAGTTATCAGTTATCCAACATATACACACATTCTAGATTGACATAATGAAGTTATCAGTTATCCAACATATACACACATTCTAGATTGACATAATGAAGTTCACTCTTTAGTATGGGAAAACGAGTTAATTACACTAATGCAAGATAGAAGTATTGAGCCAACATACAAGAAACTATCACATCAGGCAGCCATGAGGCTCCACTGCAGGACTACCAGCCTATCCCTGAGGTGATGTTACAGCTAGTGTGTTTTTGCCAGTAGCTTATTCTAGCATGACAAGGTAGTTAGTATAACATCAAGTGCATGGGAAGTGTAAGATCCATGGTGAAATGGCTATGGTTGATAGTGTAGTAAAGCAATCATCTGAAGTCAGCAAATCCAATATTTAGTCTCAGAATATTAATCACTGTAGTAATAAACCTGGATGTGATACTCACGTCTCGTTTGTCTCTACTACTGTACTCTCCTTCTTCAAAAGACTTGAGCTTAGTTTTTCTTCCTTTGCAGCTGCATCAACGTGCTCTTCAAAACCATGGTTAACAAAACCTGATGCAACTTTAGTATATGTATTCTGTCGAACATATGGCACTCGCTTTTCCTGGAAAGAAATTAAAAATGATAACTAATTTATCTAACATATAATTGGTGCTCTAAAGATGATAAACTTACTGAAAAGAACCATGATACACAGCAATGAACTATTTGAATGTGTATTTACAGAGCTGTAGTATACATTCCTATGCTTCATTAACCCCTTTTGACATAAAGCAATTATAATGCTTACAAGGGAGGTACCCAAAGTTGAGACATAATTCCAATCCCACTCATTTCATCTCCACCCACTCCACTCTCATTCACCACCCCTTGCTTCCTCCTCCTTTTCTTGGCTCCTCTTGGATGATGGGTCATCCCCTCATGTTCAAAGGCATTTCATCTCAAACACATTTAAGCTCTTCCTCTCCTATGTTCCATGTTTCTGTCGCATACAGTGCTGTTGGCACAATCATTCCTTAATACAATCTCTTAGCATCCATTCCCAAATGTCTATTCCTCATTACACTTTTTAATTCCCCAAGGCACTTGCTTCTCTCAATCTACATTCTACCTCCATCTCCACTCCTCCCTTTCCCGCCATATTCACACCAAACTATCTAAAACTATCCACTTCCTCTAGTCTTTCTCCCTTAATACTTCCAATTTGCTGCCATCCTCTCCCCTTGTACATTTCATCACCTTACTTTTACCCACATTTATCTTCAACTTCCTTCTTTTGCACACCTTCCCAAACTCTGTCACTAACTTCCTTAATCCCTCCTCTGATGCTGCCACTAGCACAATGTCATCAGCAAACAACTGGCTTATCTCCCATTTTTCCCCATTTTCTTTAACCATCTCCAATCCCCCACCCATTACCCTTGTGTTTACTTCTTACACCACCCCATCCATGTATAAATTGAATAGCCATGGTGGCATGACACATCTCTGGTGAAGTCCCACCTTTACCTCAAACCACTCACTCTCTCCATTTCTAATTCTAACATAGGCTCTACTACTTTCGTAAAAACTCTTTGACTGCTCTTAACAGCTTTCCTCCTATCCCATGTATCTGCAATACCTCCCACAGTGCCTTCTGTTTACCCTTTCATAACCCTTTTTCAATTCCATAAAGGCCCAAAAAACATCCTTACCTTTTACTGAAGCTTTCTCACATATCTTCCTTACCACAAAAATCTGATCCAAGCAATCCCTACCTTTCCTAAACCCACACTGTTCTTCACCAATTACTCCCTCTGTTCCTTTCCTAATCCTCTCAATCAAAACCCTCACATAAGCCTTCCCAACTACACTGAAGAAAATCCCTCTGAAACTACTACACTCACACTTGTCCCAATTCCCTTGTAAAGTGGAACTATAAGGCACTCCTCCAGCACTCTACCCTCTTTTAAACAACCACTAAACAACCTCACCAGCCAGTCCTCCCTTTTTTTGGACACTGCTTATAACACCCATCTAACCCAGGTGCCTTATCTGCTATCATTTTAATAACTGGTTTCACCTCATCTTTCCTTATTTTTCCTCTATATTCCTCATTCATGACTGCCATTTTCTTAGTGCTTCCCACAGCAACCACCTTTTCCTCCCCATCCTCCTTCAAATTTAGCCCTTCTTCCTCTTACTGCAGTCTCTTCCATTATCACCTCTCCATCTGCACCTTTTACCTTTTCTTCTCTACTTGATTTGCCTCCTTTTCCTCTTAATTTCCTTCCAAAACATCTTTTTATTACTTTCAAAATTTTCTGTCATATTCTTACCCCATTTCACATCTGCTCTTCTCTTTGCCTCCTTTCTCTTATGCTTTACTTCTCTTTTCTTTGTACCTCTTACACAATTCTCTCATCCTATTTTGTAACCAATCTGTGAATGCTTGTTTCTTCTCTTCTACAACCCTTTTTATTTCATCATCCCACCACTCACTACCCTTCTTTCTATTTCCTCTCATCCTTCTTGTTCCACACACCATCTTTGCACTCCTTGAAATTCCCTCCTTGAAATCTCCCCATTCCTCCACTCCTAGTTCTATCCTTCACTCCCACTCTTATCTCAGCTTTTTCTTGTACTCCTTTTCTTTCTCATTTAAGGAGTTTACTCTGAGCACTTCCCTACCTTCTTTCCTTTTCCTCTTTCTCCATCTATCCTCCACTCTCAACTTACCTTCAACCAAAAAATTATCTGATATTCCCCCACTCTTTCCCCTAAGAACATGTACATCTAAAACTCTTCCTACTCTTTTCCTGGTTACCACTATATAGTCCATGAATGGCCTATCTACAACCCTCACATGTGTACTTATGCTTGACTTTCTTCCTAAACACTGTATTTTCTATCATCAACTCTCTAGACACATCTCCATCATCATCCCTCCACTACAATTTTTTCATGGAACTCCACACTTCCCAACCACTCCATCTATTGGTTTGTCTCCAACCCTAGCATTGAAATCTCCCAATGCCACTACATCAACATTTCTCCCTAAACCCTCTATGGAATCATTTACATCTATCCAAAAAGCCTCCCTCTCTATACTCTTCTCACCACCAGGCTCACATGCACTTACAAAGACCCACATCTCCCCATTTTCACCTCCATCCATATTAACCTTGAAGAAACCTTCCACTCCACCACACACCTATCTCTTCACCTACTAGTATAGCCACCCCTTCTCTCCCTGGTCCTCTCTTTACTCCTGACACCCTCCAAACTACACTCTCAAACTCAAACTCGCCCCTCCCTTTCAACTTAGTTTCACTCAATGCCAACACATCCATCTTCTCACAAACATACTGTCTCTTCCCTTTTACTCCAATCTGTACCGCACCTATGCACATTAAAAGACTAAAATCTTAGGGTCCTGTTTGGAAAACTCCTCCCAGACCCTCTTATGTCTTTGCTTTTTTTTTAGGAATGTCCGATTTCCATCTTTTTTTTACAACTCAAGTGGGAACACTTTGTGGCAATATTCTTTCTCCCCTACCACAGGGTTTGGCACAAATGGAAATGTATATTCAGAGAACTGGTACAGGACAGTATTAAGAGTGGGGGTACAGCATAATGGAGGGACAGTCACATTATGATATAGTAGCATAATTTCCCTACGAATAGAGAGTTCTTCTATCACAGACAAAATTATGTGTGGCTCTGGTCCATAGGGGCACCCCATATAGACCCTAAAGTATCAGCTGCATGCTACTGAGCAGCTTTTAAACCCACAATAACATGTAGTGAATACCCCAGACCTCCCTTATAAGGGGAACAAAGCCCTTGGTATATGTTGTATATATATGTAATTTTTCTTACCTGTGAAGAGCTACTAAGAGAAGGTACTGAGGAGGCAGCCTGGGATGAACCAGCTGATGACAAAGAGGTCTTATGTACAGATGTTTCTTGTGATGAAGTTGTTTGCGTTCCATCTTGCAAAGCTGAATTCTCTTTCACTGTGCTCAGTTTTGTTGGATCTTCCTCTTTACTTATATTCTGTGTTGAGTTCTCCTTAGTTACCTTTTGTGTTATATTTTCTTTAGTTACAGTTGTTACCGACTTCTCTTTAACTACATTTTCTGTTAAGTTGTTTTTAGCTACTACAGATGATGAAGTGGTCTCTGTTGTCAAACTTTCTTTTGAGGTTTCTTTGGGTTCACTCCGTGTTGAGGTCTCCTTAAGTACACTTAGTGTTGACATCTCTTTGGTTTTCTTCTGTAGGGAGTTGTCTTTATTCAAACTGAGTGATGTATTCTGTGCTGGACTTGGCTGAAGTGTGGTTTTACTCGAAGCAGTACTTTTATCAATGGTTGGACTTGGTTTGCTTTTAATTGGCTGTGCCTTACGCTGTATGGTAGGACTCTTTTGTATAGTTGGGCTCTTTCTTATTATGGTGGGACTTTTTTGCATATCTGTAACCTGAATTGATGGAATCTTTTGATAATCTGAAATCTGATGTAGTGATGACATGGTAGGCATTGGTGTACTCTTAGATTCCAACTGCTGCGATAAAGAACTACTTTGATTGAGTTGTGTTGAGGTTTTAGAATCAGTAAAGCTGCTTGTCATACTTGACAGCTTAGAATCTGTCAGACTTGAGCTTAAACTGGAACTACTTGACATATTTGCCATCTTTGCGTCCAGCAACTTGGATTCTGTTGCCTTTTGAATATCAACAAGTCTTGGAATTTTGGACATTTGCGGAGGTATTGGAGGCAAATTAGATCCTGTGGCACCACTCGTATTAAGAATATCTTTTGCCAGTGACTGAATGGCTTCGTTGCATTTGTCACACACTCGAACACCCGTGCTTCCAAAGGTTCTTCGTTCTACTTCAGGGGTAACTGCTGGACTTGTAGGAATAGTGTTTGTTTCCACATTCACAGTCTCCTTTTTCAATGGAAGCATCATGGTATTGGAGCCTGTGGTACGTGTATCAGGAGGCCTGGTTTGTACATACATATTGCTCGTAATTTTTGGTTTACACTGGTCACAGAGTTTGTCCTTTGTTGAACAATCTCCTACCCCAATGCTCCTTGTTCGAATATCATTACAACGGTCACAGTAGGTATCAGTAATTTTGTCATTACTTGAACCCACAGTACGAGTCAATACAGGAACTGCACACTTTTCACAAAGAATATCTGTAGTTTTGCAGTCTCCAACTCCAATAGCACGAGTCTTAACATTGCACTTGTCACATAGCAAATCTGTAATGCTTCCATCCCCAATAGCAATATTACGCAGTCTGACATTTGAACACTTGTCACAGATAACATGGTTGACGTCCCCAAATCCAATACCCATGTCTTTGGTGTTTGGTCTGACAGAAACACTTGCATTTTGCATTAATGGTTTAAATTTTGTGACAGTCAAGGTGGGATCGCTGATGCTCACCTGCACCCCACATTCAAGAGTGATTGGTTTGTCAGGTACAGGAAGACTTATGGACCTTACTCGTTGAAGTTCCTCTTTATGGTAAACCTCCCAGGTTCTCTTGGCTTCCTGAAGCTGGTTGTCAATGTCCTCTTGAGTGTAAAGGTTTGTCATAGAAAGGTTTGTGTTAACATTTTTTTCTTGTGTGATGATGGTTTCTGTATTGGTAGAATTATCAAAACTCAATGTTGGTGGAACAAGCTGGGGCTCTGACAGTCTACTTATTATTGCTGATTTTCTACCTAATTTGTCAAGTAATGCATTCTTTGGTGGACTCCCATTTTCTTCCATGTCCTTGTTGTCAGACTCTGAAGTGGTTTCTGTTTTGGTAAGATCTTCCTTTTCATTTGGGGTGATAACCTCTTCCACTTTGGGGATTTCTTCTTTTTTGTCAGGAGGCACAAGATCATCAGTATCAAGTGCAACACTTTTGTGTACTTTCTGATTTCTCTGGAAACACTGTAAACATGGTTTAGGTTTAATTTCTCTTTTCTTATCACAGTCTTTGCATTTGGTGTCTATACGATCTGTAGAGAGACCAACAGAACGTGTCTTTGCACCGACATGGGAAATGCCTACATCTCTTGTGATTATGCGACAACTGGTAGAAACATCCCTGTGTGATCGTCTGGAGAGTAGTGGTGTGTTGGGTGAGCTGAAACTTGCTGATCTCCGTACAGGAGTTCTCTCTTGTGCCTCTCTGATGAAGAGGGACAAGTCTTCTCGCTTGTCTGGGGAAGTGATACGAGTAGAGTGGACAGACTCAGCTTCTGACCCTTCTGACACTGAACTTGCTCTTGCTCTGCGATAAGATTTGAACTCCTCCAGGTTGACTCTCATTGCTAAAGAAACAGAAATTGGGTATAATTAGGTCCTGGAACAATATGTATGAGTTATGTAACAATTTAAGCAATTGTCATCCCATTACACATGCCCACACAAGCAATCCTGATCAAAAAGGTAAATTTCAATTTATGCACCATTACCTTCAAAGCAAGGTGACTATCAGAAACATCCTCACCCTTTACATTCCCATTATACTTATTTTCACATCCAATAGGGTAATGACCACTGAGCTTTAATACAATCCATAATGAGATTTACATAAAACAACTATGGTTCAGTCACGCATCATTTTATGATTACACTATTTTCCTTTCATAGACGAATGCCGATTCCTCTACTTTCAATGACTTGAAATGGTTTACTATTGATTTTATTTAAGGTCACAAAATCCCCCTATCAGGAAGTCAGGACAGTGGCCCTTACAGAGGACATTGTAGTGTGGAATTTAATAAACCATACAGCATTGAAACAACCATCACCTCGATCTTTGCCACATGTAACAATGCCTTAACCTGCATGGTCAGCCCAAATTCCTCTGACAGCATTCTCTCTTCTTACCCCCTACTAGATTCACCCCTTCATTCTTTGTAGATGTACAGTAAAAGTGTGCTATCATACATAAATGTCTATTAAAATCACTACACTCTTCAAACTTACGTGACTCACTCCTCCTCCTTGTGCCTTTCGGTGTGCTAGTCCCCCCTTTTGGGGGACCAAGTCGGCCTTCCATATCATCATCCGATACCTCCAGTGCTTCCCAATCTATGCCAATTGGAAGTGGAGGCTCCTCACTCGATGACCGTCCCCTGACACGTTTGAGGTGTTGCAGCAGTATTCTTTTTTCTTCTTTTAAGAGATTCAGCTTCATCTGTAAATGACAACTTTACTATGTACAATTATAAAATTTAAGTTATGAGGAACTTGACGGGAAGATCAATGATAGGATGGATGGATGGATGGATGGCCTGAACAGGGCCTTGAGTGCAAGGGTTTGTTCAGCAAGGATGGGAGGGGGCAAAAGATAGGTGTGAATTGTGTAGTTGTGAATAGATGAGAAAATGAGGCAGCCCAGAGGGATTTCTTTTTGTCTACTCTGTAATTTGAGTGGGTGAGGGGGTATGGATGCCATGTAATGAAGTAGTGTTCAGCTCTGCTGTGGAAATTCTGTGTCTTGCTGCATTACCTCTGACCCAAGCAATGGACAGTAGACATGGGTGACCATTCATCCATGAGGAGCTAAGATAAGAAAAACAAGTGTTGGATAGGCATGGGGTGGGCAAAGAAGAAGAAGAAAAAAAAAAAAAAAAAAAAAAAGTCATGCAGATCCATTAGTCTTTTCACTGTATTAGCTGTACTACTACTACTACTACTACTACTACTACTACTACTACTACTACTACTACTACTACTACTACTGTGCAAGCAAAGATCTTCCTATATACCAGTGGTTCCAAAACTATCATATATGACATCCTCTCTTTGCTTCAGCAGACCTACATGCCCCCTCTCCACCAACCTTTTTTTGTATTTATATGAAATTATGTTTCTTCTATTCGTATCTTAGCACAGAGCTAATCTGATAGAAAATGGGTTGAGGTGACTGAGAGAATTAAACTTTCCATGTATGTAGTGGTAGATACTTGTTCTTGGAATAATTTTGTTTTTCTTAATGATTTTTGAGTAGATGACTTCACACCTTCCTGGGAGAGTGAGCATTTTTTTTTTTCTTCTTCTTCTTCTTAGTTTGGGAACCACTGCTATATACTCTATCCTAAGGTGCTGTCAACTGTTAGGTAAATGGTTTCATCTTGCAGCTCCCTAAACTTAAAAATCACTAAAGGCATAATCAAGTCAGTTTAAAACTGTTTTCCACACACTCCACGATAGTTTTTCATCATTTGTTTGGACCATATGCCCAAACCACCAAAGCACTCTCTGGCCCACCTTATACAGGTTAGATAGACTGAGAAACGAAGTGAGGAAGAGAGCAGGAACAGAAAAGGAGATGGCAGACAGGGCTGATGAAAGATTATTGGGATGGTTTGGACACATGGAAAGAATGAGTGATCAAAGATTAGTACAAGAGGTGTGGATATACTGTGTCTTGCAGCAATGTGTTTGATCCAAAGTAGTTGGCAGATGCAGGGATGACCTCTCATCCATGAGGAGCTGAGATGGGAGGGGTGGAAAGGGTGGTGGAGGGGAGTGAAATGGGTGAGAATAGGTATGTGCCTCTGACTTTGTTACCTCCCCTATTAGGGGGGAAAAAAACTGCGACACTGCTTCTGACCCAGGGCAGTGGACAGGATGCAGGGATGACCCATCATCCAGGAGATGCCAAGATAGGAGGGAGGGAGGAGGGTGGAGGGGAGTGGAATATGGGAAATTAAATGGTTGGGAGTTATTTCTATGGCTTTTTCTTTTTGGCTACCCCCCATGTAAGGGGGAAAAAGCCTTTGGTATATGTATGTATGTATAAAGATATAATTTACCTCCCTATCCATTCCTTCATTTATCAATATATACAACCCCAGATCCTTGAAGCTCTCCACATCCTCAAGCCTCTTCCTCCTCACACTTTCATTCAATCTCCCACCATTACTACTTTATCTTCATCCACACTCCCTTAAAATTTCTTTTCTCATATGCTCTGCCAAAATCAACCATCAATTGCTCCAGTCTCCTCAGAATTACTCACTAATGAAGCCTGAAAACTGCTGTATATTTCACAATTCAGTAGGAGTGGAGACACTACATACTAGGGACTTCTTCCCCCTTATAAGGGTGGTAGCCAACCAAGATACACACCTACAACCACCCATTCTACTCACAACCAACACCCATTTGTTTTCCTTTCATCTTGGCTCCTTGTGGATGAAAGGTATTGTGGTGACACCAAGTTAATAGTGGGTGATGAGGTCATTGAAGAGGCCTCAGCTCAGGCAGAGATAATGAAATTTCTAATCAGAGATAAATTTTTAGAGGAAAATGAGGGGAGCAAAAATCCAGGTTTAGAAGATATATATGTAGAAGCGAGGGAATTGCTCAATCTCTTGGGATCATTGGATGTAACAAAAAGCTTCTGGTCCTGACAGGATCTCAAACTGGATACTTAAAGAATGTAGGGAACAGCTAGTGGACAAGATTCAATCTTATTACACATTCACAGAAAAAAAGCACTGAGCTGCTTGATTGAAAAAGGGCAAATGTGGTGCCAATACACAAAGGTGGAAATAAGGAGACACCACTAAATTCACTGAACAGCACAATAGTGAAATTATGTGAAAAGATTGTGAAAGATTGATGAATCTTGAAGAGATGAACATTCTGACAGACAGTCAGTTTGGCTTCAGATCTGGAAGGTCATATGTGTTGAACCTTTTAAGCTTTTACGCAAGTGTGATTGATGCACTGCAAAAGAGAGAGGGATGAGTGGAGTGCATGTACCTCAGCCTACATTTGATAAAGTACCTCACAGTTGAATTATGTGGAATTTGGAGCACACTGAAGGACTTGCGAGGCAAACTACTACAATGGATGAAAGATTTTTTGAAGGAGGATACGTGAGGAAAGTACTAAAGGTTAAGATATCAAGATGGATAGCAGTTATGAGCAGAGTTCCACAGGATTCAGTGCTTGCACCTATAATGTTTCTTATTTGTGTCAATGACATGATGGAAAGAAGAACAAGCTACACTAACATGCTTGCAAACGATGCAAAAATCATAATATAAATGAAAAAAAAAGAGGAGGACAGTAGACTATTACAGAAAGATCTCGACACTATTTTTGCATGGAGCCAAGAATGGGAAATGAAGTTCAATAACAAAAAATGCAAAGTACTAGAAATGGGCAATAGTGGTAAAAGACCATTCCTATTCCTTGGGAAGTGAACCCATTACATAAGCAAGAGGAGAAAGATTTGAGTGTGTTGATAAAAGACAACCTGTCACCTTACAGACACATTAGCAGGATTGCAGGAGAGACATGGACGACTGCAGAAGATTAAAGTGGCATTCTACTATTTGGATGAAAAGATGATGAATAAACTCATTGAAACCCTGATATATCCTGATAAGGTCCTCACACAGAGTGAAGGATATAAGCAAGATCAAGAGAATACAAAGGGTCAGAAGTAATGTAGCAAGACAGTACATCCACAGCAAGGGGTCGCTTCACTTAATCAGCAACCCCCCCCCTCCCTTCCCTGTCCTCTAATTCAGAAAAAGAGAAGATGGGGAGAAATCCCTTTGGGCTGTGTCAAAATATCATTCAGACATAAGCAAACCCTACCCACCCCCATCCCCCAGCAATCTTTTCCTTACATAACAGTATCATCTATACAAAGTCACTTTCCACTCATCCCCATCTCCTGCCTTCTCCCTTCCTTGCTCAACAGACCTTTCCCTCTTGCTCAATGCCTTCACCCCATCCATCTCATCCTCAGTTGTCCCCTCAAGTTCACTCCCACCACATTGTACTGAATGTTAACCTTTTTGATATGATGATGTCTATGTAGGCATCATGAGGCATGAGTGGGTGTACAAGGCTGCCAGCATCAGTATCTTGATTATATTTATTTTGTAGTTGTAGCTGAATGACTCTCGAATTCTGTGAGCTGGTTTGATCACGTTTTCTGCATTTATTATTACTCAGAGTGAAAGAGAATGAATAATACAGCAGTGACCTTATGTTTCATAATGCAAGTAGTGTGATGCATCATGCATTAGGCGTCCGATGCTGCACACGAGAATTTGACTCGTATTGAAGAGGTTAAGTTATACAAATGCAAGGGATGTTCACTGGCTAAGTGGCTTATTGCATTGCTACTTTGGGAGAAAGGTAAGGAGTGGAGATAGTTCATGGCTGCCACAAGGCAATTTCATAGTAGGGGCAAACTACATTAAATTCCCATATTTCATAAAAATCCTTCACAAGGAATCACCATCCTAGCCCTATCTATGAGGGGAAGTTTTGCAATCTTAAACCAAATCACAACTGAAACAGCCTGGAGAATAAAATACTACAATTTACACCCCTTAAACATATACAATGATTATAAAAAAAAAAAAAAAAAAAAAAAACTTACATGTTCTTCAAGTGAATTTTCATAAATATTTACTTCTTCAAGAGGATTTTGAAAAATATATTCATCATTTTCAAGTGGATTTTGAAAAATATATTCATCATTTTCAAGTGGATTTTGAAAAATATATTCATTTTCAAGTGGATTTTGAAAAATATATTCATTTTCAAGTGGATTTTGAAAAATATTTCCTTCAATGTCTTCAAGGGGATTTTCAAAAATATTAACTATATTTTCAGGGCATGTGAGCTTATTATACTGTAGTTTTTCAAATTGCACAGTGTGTGATGATTCCACTTTCTTTCTGACTTTCTTTGGGATATCTGGTGCAATGTCAATATTTCTTAAATCTTCACTTTTCCCATTTTGGCTACTGCCTGGTACACTTAAAGAGTTACACATGTCCGGATCCCTTGGTATGCATACCATATTACCCATTGCTGTTAAGAATCTTGTAACTCAAGATTACAGCCACAAATATGTTCATTTCCATTTAAAATTAACCAAACTAAATGTTCAGTATAAATATTTTCTCCACCTTATGCTACAAGACTGTGAAAGAGGTCACACAAATCTAAGATTAATGATAAGATACTTCTGACCACTTTGATAAGAACTTATCTATGATAGCAATCTTTGGGATTTATCGAAGAATTGCAAATTTATGTAAGAGACTAAAGGGAATGGGAGTGGCATTTACTAATAGCAAATAAGGCTGTAAGAGGGAGATGAACAGAAATTTTGAGTTGGTGAATGAACTGGATAGAGTGGCCCCTATGTTACAAATTTGTATATTTTCTAATAATCTTTTGAAACTGATTACAAAGTACAATAAAATACCAAATATCCAGTATTCAGCCATCTAGAATTCTCAAGTAACTGAACCAAACAGATCGGAATTTCCACCAGAAAAAAAAAATAAATAAATAAATAAATAAATAAATAAATAAAAAAATAATAATAATAATAAAGACATACGTGATCTATATTGCCTGGGAGACAAATGTATGGAGGGTATGTGCTCTGACTTGGTCACCCACCTATAAGGGGAAAAAGCTCTTGGTATATAAATAGTAGATGAGGGGGTGCCTAAAAGTCACCAGAATAGTTTTTTGTGGGACAAACCCATAATAGTTCAGGCTTCTGCCACTAGATGCTGCATGAGACAACTGTTAGGCATCAATCTCACTGGGGTTGTTGTGGGAAGACATATGCCCTGTGGTTCACCACTGTTTTGAAGTGTTTTGTGACATTTTGCCTATTTTTAAGATGGATGAAAGGAAGGAGTAGCATGCTGCTGTGAAATTATGTTTTTTTCTGGGGAAAAATGGCAGCTGAGACAATTATCATGCTTCAAACAGCTTATAAAGATGCTGCCATAAGCAAAACACAAGTTTATGAGTGGTTTGCACACTTTAGGAATGATAGTTAGAAGACCAATCTCATTCAGGGCAACTGTCAACCTCCTGAACTGATGAAAACATTACAAAAATTCATGAACTGATCTTGGAGAACTATCACCAAACAATTGACAAACTTGTTGATTTGAGTGGCGTTTCCTGGAGCTCCTGCCAATAAATTTTGACTGAGGAATTAGGGATGAAATAGAGTTGCAGCAAAATTGGTGCCTTGCTGACTCGTGGATAATCAAAAGCGGTCATGAATGTGTGCCAAGAACTGAAAGAAGAGTTGGAAGTTGATCCAAACTTTTTTTTCGAAAGTCACTAGTGATGTAAGTTGGTGCTACAGCTATGACCTGGAAATAAAGCAGCAGTGAAGTCAGAGGAAACATCCAACATCACAACCCAAAAAAGCACGTCAAGTGAAGTCCAATGTCAAGATAATGTTGATTTGTTTTGTTGATGCAAGAGGAATTATTTATAAAGAATTTGTTCACCATGGTCAAACTGTTGGCAAGACTTTTTACATGGCAGTTCAGAACTGTTTGCAAGATGCACCGAGATAGAAATGCCCTGACCTGTGGAAAAGTGGAGAGTGATTGTTTCATCATGACAATGCACCAATACATTGCCTTGAGTATGAGAGAGTTTCTCACCAAAAATGGTATGACCCTACTTACCCACCCTCCCTATTCACCCAATCTTGCTCCCTATGATTCCCACCTCCCTCTGAATGAAGAAAGTCCTCAAAGAAAAATGTTTTGCATAGATGGAAGAGGTTAAGAAGAAAACGACGAAGGAGTTAAATGGCATACATCTGCAAGAGTTCCAGAAAAGTTTTGTAGAGTGAAAAACACATCTGGAACAGTGTGCTGCTTCACATGCAGAATAATTTGAAGGCAATAAAAGTGTAGACATGTAAATATCTGAGCCACATTTATTGTTAAATAAATGCAATTAGACATAATACATGAGGTGGGCTAGCATGGGAGAGAAGCATCTTCACCCCTTTCATTCCCTGCTTTCACCATGAAAACTGCATCACATTACACTACACTTGTCTTCCCAATGATAAATTTGTATAGGCAAAAGTTACAACATAAAGCTACATGCTCAGCCACCTTGCTATCTCTTACCTGTAGTCTTGGAATGAGTTTAACTTCGTCCTCCAGTTCCTTAAGCTTGGACAGACTGGAAGCCATCTGGTCCCGGATGGACTGGAAGGTTGGGCAAGCACAAGAGCGATGTTAGCAGCAGTTCAATCAACTTTTACCTATCAATGCTCCCTTTTTCCTGTTAAGTGTTTTAGAATTTTTGCATCGAATCTACCTCTTCAAGTTTAGCACCAAATGAAAGCTTACAACAACTGCAGAGATGTTATAAAACAAAGCTACATATTGAGTTTAGTTGACCAGCCTCATTCATACTCTTATACTTAAATCCCTACCTATTTCAATGTTAGCATCAAATGTAAGCTGTGTTGCTACACCACTGTACCACATGTAGATCAAACATAAATTCTGGTATGTGAATTCTCAGTTCCATTAGTACCTGTTATTCAAACATTTACTTCTGACCAGTAAAACCTAGACTTAAGTGTGTAGCTCTGTTTTTAATCAATTTACCAAGCCTGGGCAACACAAGCACCATCAACACAAATTTGGGTCCCACAGAAGCTTGTTCCATGTAACCAGGGGAGCTGAAAAGTGGGTACATGAAAAAAACACGATCTGTCCAAAATCCAGTTCAGTCTTCTATGACGGACCTATTCCCCCATTACTGCATGATGCATAAATAAAAAAAAAAAAAACAGATGGGGATGCACACGAATCAAACAATTCTGGTTACAGGACAATAAAATATGAAAAGCGTCTACTGCCTATTAATCCAACTGCTTGCATTACCCGTGGCACAGTACACTGAGCAAACATATCTCACACTGTTCACAGCTGAGAAGCAAAACATCAATGTCAACATATACTATCCCACCTGCAGGGTATTTGTGCTGACGCCTGAGACTGCTGAAGTCACACTCATTGTTTCGAGGTCAGGGATGGGCATGACATTTGAACCTCCTCGAGCAGCATTAAGTGCAGCCAGGGCTTCACTTAAATGGGACGAGTGGTGGTGTGACTGCGTCATGGTGGATGTGGTGTGATTCGTGGTTGTAGAGGTGAGAGGGCCTGCATGTCCCGAAACTGTGGATATGCTGGATATGGAAGAATTGGACCCTGTTCTTTGCAGCCAGGTCTGGGTTGGGATCTCTTCAGGTGCTGAGAGGGCAAAACAAGAGGATGGTAAATATATATTTAGCAATCATTAAAAATTAAGGGAGAGAGACTGGAGGAAGTGGATAGTTTTAGATAATTGGTTGCAAATATGGTGAGAAAGGGAGGAGTGGAGGTGGAGATAGAATGTAGATTGAGAGAAGCAAGTAAATGCCTTGGGGGATTAAAAAGTGTAATGAGAAATAGACATTTGGGAATGGATGCTAAGAGGAGATTGTATGAAGGAGTGATTGTGCCAATAGCACTGTATGGGGCAGAAATATGGAACATAGAGGAAGAGAGGAGGAGTTTGAATGTGTTTGAGAAGAAATGCCTGAGAAGTATGATGGGGGTTACTAGGCTGGATAGGGTGAGAAATGAGGTGAGGAGGAGAACGGGGGTGGAAAGTTAGTGGCAAGATAGGGTTGATGAAAAAGTATTGGGAAGGTTTGGACACATGGAAAGAATGAGTGAAGAAAGACTAGTAAAAGAGGTATGGACGGCAGAGGTGGAAGGGGTGAACATGAGGGGGCGACCAAGGATGAGGTGGATGGATGGGGTAAAAGGGGGATTGGGAAAGATGGGAATATCTGTTGAGGAAGGATGGGAGAAGACAGAAGATGGGGGTGAATGGAGAATGGTGGTGTACGGATGATGCTGTGATGCATGAAAGGGAGTGGGTGGGGGTGATGGAGTATGAGTGAAAAAATAATTTGATGCAGGCTGAAGGAATTTCTCCCTGCCTTCTCTTTTTCTGCATGAGGGGACAGAGAGGGGGATTGCCAATTTAATGAAGCAGCCTTGCTGTGGATGTGCTGTGTCTCGCGACACTGCTTCTGACCCAGGGCAGCAGGTGAGATGCAGGGATGACCCATCATCCAGAAGGAACCAAGATAAGACGGAGAGAGGGGGGTGAATGGGAGGGGAGTATGTGAGATGGAATGGGTGAGAGTGGATTTTATGCCTTTATTTTTTGGCTACCTCCCTTGTCAGGGGGAAAGAGCCTTTGATATATGTATGTATATAAAAAAAATGTGGGGAAAGTAGCCAAGCAATGCATGTAACCACCCTCCACCCATCCCACCCATACTACATATACATACATATACCAACAGCTTTTTCCCCCTTCTCCTTATCTTGGCTCCTCCTGGATGACGGGTCATCCCTCCATCTCGCCCACTGCCCTGGGTCAGGAGCAATGTAGCAAGACAACACATCCACAGCAAGGTCACTTCATTTCATCAGCAATCCCTCTCTCCATCCCCTCATGCAGAAAAAGAGAAAATAGGGAGAAATCCCTTCAGGCTGCATCAAAATATCGTTCACACCAACTCCCTCACCCCCATCCCCCACCTACTCCCTTCCAAGCATCATCCATACACAACCATTCTCCACTCACCCCTTTCTTCTGTCTTCTCCTTTCCTTCTTCCACAGACATTCCCCTCTTTCCCCATCCATCCATTCTTGGTTGCTCCCTCATGCTCACACCTTCCACCTCTGCCTTCCACACCTCTTTTACTAATCTTTATTCACTTGTTCTTTTCATGTGTCCAAACCATCCCAATACTCTTATATCAACCCTATCTCCCAACTCCCTTTCCACCCCCACTCTCCTTCCCTCCTCATTTCTCACTCTATCCAACCTAACCCCTACCATACTTCTCACACATTTAAACTCCTCCTCTCTTATATTCCATGTTCCTGCCCCACACAGTGCTGTAGGCACAATCACTCCTTCATACAATCTCCTCTTAGTATCCATTTCTCATTACACTTTTTAATCCACCAAGGCATTTATGTGCTTTTCTCAATTTACATTCTACCTCCACCTCCACTCCTCCCTTTCCCACCACATTCACATGCAAGTATCTGAAGCTATCCACTTCCTCCAGTCTCTCTTCCTTAATACTCACTTCCAATTTGCTGCCACATTCTCCCTTTGTACATCTCATCACCTTGCATTTACCCACATTTATCTTCAACTTCCTTCTCTTGCACACCTTCCCAAACTCTGTTACTAATTTTTGTAAGTCCCTCCTCTGATCCTGCTACAAGCACAGTGTCATCAGCAAACAACAACTGGCTTATCTCCCATTTTTCTCCATTTTCTTTTACCATCTCCAATCCCCGGCCCATTACCATTATGTTTACCTCTCACACCACCCCATCCATTTCTAATTCTAACACAGGCTCTACTACTCTTGCAAAAACTCTTGACTGCTCCTAACCTCTTCCATATGATGATGCCTACATAGTTATCATGAGGCACGAGTATATGAGGATGCATTGGCATTTTGATTATATTTACTTTGTAGTTGTTGCTGAGTGACCCCCAAATTCTATGAACTGGCTTGATCATATTTTCTGTAATTATTAATATTCAGAGTGAAAAAGAATGAGTAATACAGCTGTAACTTTATATTTTATAATGTGAGTATTGTGATGCATCATCAAATCATTTTACATCAGGCAGCTGACGATGCACACGAGAATTTGATTCATATTCAAGAGGTTAACAGCTTTCCTCCTATACTATATATCTGCAATACCTCCCACAGTGCCTTCCTGTCTACCCTGTCATAAGCCTTTTCCAAGTCTGTAAAGGTCCAAAAAACATCCTTACCTTTTCCTAAAGCTTTCTTACATATCTACCTTACCACAAAAATCTGATCCAAGCAACCCCTACCTGACCTAAAACCACACTGTTCCTCACCAATTACTCCCTCTTTTCCTCTCTTAATCCTCTCAATCAAAACCCTCCCTTAAGCTTTCCCAACTACATTCAACAAACTGATCCCTCTGAAACTACTACACTCACACTTGTCCCTTTTTCCCTTGTAAAGTGGAACTATACAGGCACTCCTCCAGTCCTCCAGCACTCTACCCTCTTTTAGACAAATGTTACACAACCTCACCAGCCATACTAGTAAAAATAAGAAATTAAATTACAGTATAACAGAATACATACTAACAGCTTAAGAACTAGAATCACTACAAAAATAAATGTAGGTCACAAATGTGTAGTGGCATGGGAGAACACTCCAAGCTCCATCTTTGCCCCCCCCCCACTTCTAACACTAGAAATTACTCCTAAAATTAACCAACAGTTAAATTTATATATCTACATAGAAACCCCTTGTGAGCAAGGTGGGATTAAAGAGGGGGTTTCTATGCAAATATACGAGATATGAAGGTGATTTCTGACATTTTATTTTATTCTTTTTATTTTTTTTTTAACAACACTTGGAGTGTTCGTTCATGGCACTACTCATGCAAATATCACTTGCAACTGATATGTCAAAAAAATTTCCCTCCAAACCCAAACTAAAAAGTTCAGTGCATTTCTATGAAAATGCAAAACTTGTCATAAATGAGTGAATTCATGCAAAGCATATTCAAAAACATACTGAATTGTGTAAAAGCAATATCATGAAATAAAAACAAAACTTACTATTCCACCACATTTATGGAACAAATACTTAGTCTATCAGCCATCACCATAACAACTGGTGATGATTGTTGGTAACTCACATGTGTACTGTTGTGTGTTCTCCTGTGTGCATCTCGAAGCAGCAGCTGTTACCTTAGACCAGCTGCGTCTTAACACCTTGAGTAGAGCCAGCTGAGGTGTTGATGTGGGGGAAAGAGGTAATGGAGGAGAGGAAGGATTTGAAAAGAATGTAGATGGAGCCACAGGACCTGGGCAAGGAGAGGAGGAGGATAAAGGGGAGGTGGGAATGGCCATTGAGCTAGTAAGACCTGAAGGAGAGGCAAGTCATGCATCTAAGTTTGTCGTCTGGTTAAGCACGGGCATGTCTGTATCTACATGCAGAGGGTCAATTAACCCTTTCACTGCTTTTTTTTTTACAACTTTAGTCAAGTATTCTAGTTGCTGCTAACTCAAGCCTAATCTAAGTTAACCCTTTCACTGCATTTTATGATTGAGTTATTTTTAAGAGCCACCAGATGATTTTATGCAGCTGAGGGAAACCTCTTTTGCAGTGAAAGGGTTAAAACACATGTCTGTCAGTGGATACCATGATGACAAAGGGATGCTGTAAGTTTAGAAAATGCTACCATGCATAAACAAGTGCAATTTATTTTTTTAGACATTTACTAAACAGAAACATAAACGGGACAATGGGGGAGGCGAGTGTTTTGGGAAAATCAATAAATACAGTAACCACCACAGACCAGACTAGAAGCTATGGTAACCATAAAAGCACACGTGCAACCCAATACTATAGGCAAACACATGAACTTGTTACAACTAAGGATGATATCCTTGCAAGTAAAACTAAGCACACACTGACACAAAGACTACAAGATGCAAATAACAGACTTAGAGATACAATAATCTCCCTACCTCAATGACATTAACTGCAAATTTCATTCAAGATGATGGCACACAGTTTAAAATGGCTTCAAATTACCCTTCCAGGATTGGTGAAGGTCTTTATGGATTTTAGTCTAATGCTTAATAATTTCATTCAACCAAGAGGAGTGTCAATGAAGTTAGTTAAAATGGGTTGGCTGGATCAATGGATCAATCTCATTGCCCCAGTTCGCAATTGCCAGACCCATGGCCACTATCCAGTGGATTTAAACATTTTCAAATCCTATTTCTGTATGTCAAACTAGCTGGACTCTTACAAAGTGAGAAAGTTATGATACAATAAGACCAAAGTTGATAATTTCAAAATAATTCTAATATTTGTGACTTACTTTAATGTCACAAACTCTCCCTCTCTGAGGCTAAGATAATGCCTCTTTCTGGAGGACTTTTTGAAGGTGGACATTTAACAAAGTACTGAATGCCCATACTAAACTCACTTGCTCCCAGGCAAGACTTGAACTGCTCCACTCCTGACCTCTACCCCAAGTAGATATGCACCACAGTAGCCAAAGAAGGTCCCTGGGCCCACCCATAGATCTCTATGGAGAAATGTTGGACTGCTGTATGTGTTGTGTACCTATGGGATTTCTAACTGGAAGGGGTGACAAGTGGGCTTTATTTGAATGTGAGACGAGTGTCTGGTGGGTGTATGCTTTGACTCTAATACCCCCTTTATAAGTTAGAAATGGCCTTTTATGTATGTATATATGTAGCTAGTAGTTGGAGGGTAGCAATTATTAGTTGTCTCAGCTCCTACATCAAAAAGTGGTGGAAGAACAGAGGAAGCTGATGGAGAGGAAGAGATGCAGATGGCACCATACCCTCAGGGTTGCCTCTCTGGATGGAAGTAAAGGTGTTGATGGACTTTGCAAAGGGCAACCAATTGGGAGGCAACTCTATCCCATGTCCATCCCAAAGAACCTTCACTTGCAGTGACCCACCACTAATCTATCATCATAGGTGTTCATATCAAAGACTCATGTCTATATTGGATAATTCACCCATCCTTTCCATCTCATTTTCCACATTATTTCAGCGACTAAGAAGCAACACTACATGGGAAGTACAAATGGGTAAGCTAGAAGCAAGCGACTTCACTATAAGGTAAACTATAACTTAAAAAATGTAAATAATAAAATCACAACAGTTCAAAGAAAACAGCAACATTCTTACATGAAGAAAATTAATACACCACTGCCAAGTAACGCTGAACTCACCTTGACGAGGTAACGTGTGAGGTCTTCCTACTTCCAGCTTTGGACTCCCTGAAAAGTTGAATGTGTCTGTAGGCCCCGAGGGAGTGTGGTGGAGGAGGTCAATGGAAGGGATGTTAGGCGGCAGCGTTTCTGAATAGCTCTTCTTGCGGCGCTGACTCTCACGTGAACTTTCCAAAATTTCTTCAAAGTCCATGACAGCCTCCTGTTGGAGCAAATGAAAATGAAAACCTCGTCCTAGCATTAACAAAACAAAAACAGACACTGTACAAAACAAAGGTAAATAAATACTTCACCAAAGATAGAATACTAATGTAATACTCTCTTGCTTTGACAAAGTTATGAGAAATGGATTAACTAGCTCTGCCAATGTCAAACCATTGGCTGTACGACTGGTTATCACAAGGCAATGATGCTACCATTGTACTATGCAGGAAATTAAAAGGAATGTTCTAGAACTCATCCTAACCATTCCTCAATGTCAATTCACACAGAGTAGTCTTGATTTCATAAAGTCTTCTATTCAGGAGTGCATGTGATTCACCATGGTCTTGGATCACGTGTTGGACTCTTGATCGGCAGCTATTTCCCTCCCAGAAGAGAGCTCAGAGCTCATATATGACTGATCTATGGGTAATGCTGTGACCTTACACACCCACGAGAGTTGGAGTAACGACTCGTAGCAATACTGAAATTATTTCAGCTCTGGGCGAGATTCGAACCCGGACCGCCGTAGTGGCGGCCGTGAACGCTACCACTGCGCCATCGAGTCGTTGTGTATGTGTGTGATTCACCATGGTCTTGGATCACGTGATGGACTCGTGATCGACAACTATTTCCCTTCCGGAAGAGAGCTTTAGGGCCGATTTATGGGTAATGCTGTGACCTTACACGCACACACACACCCAACTCCCCGCCCACGCGAGCTGGAGTAACGACTAGCAGCGCAGGGATACTGAAACTATTTCAGCCCAGCGCAGGATTCGAACCCGAACCGCCGTAGTGGCAGCTGGGAACTCTACCACTGCGCCATCGTGTGTTCGCGCGTGTGCGTGTGCTTGTGTGTGTGAGTGTTTATGTGTGTGCGAGCGTGTGCGGTAACAAATTAATGCCTTTGTAGGTGTGTCACTGGTAAGGTACGAGGCGCTGTGACCCCTCAGCTGAATAAAATCGCCTGAAGTCACCCTGTTGACGTCAATAACACGTCTACGGGCCCCGGGCTTGTATCTACGCTCACTTGGGCAAATAGTTCTCTTTCTGTTATTGGGAATCTCTGGAATTCGAAAGTCTCCAATATTCAGAAGGTTCTGTAATTCGGAAGATTTGGTTCCGGCCACTGGAGGTGAGTTACATCGAGAGAGAGGCCGGAAGGAGACCTTTCGGTCCATAACGAGGCCGGAAGAAAGGGAAGAGTATAAGAGAGACAATGAGATGGCGAGGAGGAGGAGGAGGAGGAGGAACAAGACCAAGGATGTTTATCCAAGTGCATTTCAAAAATCTGATTTTCTTTCTTTTCCTAACAAAGAGAACGATCGGCGACTCGTTACGCCTCTTGATAAGCCTCCCCCTTCTCTATTTCCCTCGTACCTGTAGGGCCTCGTTGGCATCCGAGTTGGCGGAGCTGTTGGTC
The DNA here is from genome assembly GCF_046742065.1 of Oratosquilla oratoria. Classification (NCBI taxonomy): domain Eukaryota; kingdom Metazoa; phylum Arthropoda; class Malacostraca; order Stomatopoda; family Squillidae; genus Oratosquilla; species Oratosquilla oratoria. The sequence goes on from NC_134780.1 coordinate 79,838,912, forward strand.
GTCTTGATGACATCTGGCGGGGGCGGGGTCCTCCTCCGGGGCGGCGGCGGCGGCGGCGTTTTCCTCGGGAAGGACTGAGTTCGCCGCAGTTCGGACACTAGCTGGATCTTTCGCTCGGCGATCGAAGTCGTCGTGGGCTCCTCGATCTGGGAGAGAAGGGGGAGAGGGGGTTATCATTGCCATGTTATCATTGCGCTGGATTGCTTGCTTACACACACACACACACACACACACACACACACACACACACACACATACACGCATTTACCTACAGACCGAGCCATATGAGCTGAGCTCTCCTTCGGATTGGTAAGAGCTATCCATCACAAGCCCAGCATGTGACCCAAGGCCGTGGTGGATCCTATACACACACACACAGTGAATGGAGCCCACACGTGAACAAGACAACCCCACAGTGTGTGACGTCCAATGCTTCCCGTGATAGATAAGCGTCAGCCTCGCTGCAACACAGCTGGGGAACAATGCAACTTAGTCGACGGCAATGCGGCCAAAGTGACTGGCCGTTATCTTTTCAAACCTCTAACGTTATTTACTTTTTATTTCATTTTATTACTATCACCAGTAACATTATTGATGCTGCCATTACTATTATTATTATTATTATCATCTTTACTGTTACTAATATTATCATTATTTTTCTATTATTATAATTTTTTCAGGTGTCGCCACAATTTCATTCTGCTCCACTTCCCCAACCCGTACCTGAACGAAACCATCCACCGCCAGCCTAAACAATTTATAAAGAGCAAACAATAACGTTGAAGGGAATATTTACCAAATGCTAAACAAAGTCTATTTCAAAGAAAATATGTTATGTATTAGTTCGTTTGTTTAAAATCAATATACTCAAAATAAACCGTTCATTTGTTCAAAATAAATGGGTCATGTTAAAAAAACTTGATTTGTTCAAAACAAATAGTTCATTGGTTCAAAACTATGACCATATGTTCAAAATTAATAGACATGTTCAAAATAAATGGATCATATGTCCAGAACTAATAATCCATTTGTTCAAAATTAATAGTTCATTTGTTCGCAATAATTAGTTTGTTCAAAAAATTACTCTGCATAAACAAGCTTGAAACCCTCGTCTAACCCAAGGGCCCGGATTGCAGGCTTTTATCCTGATTAATTCTAATCAATTCTATTCGGTTCATGGGTGGATGGGGGGTAGAGGGTGACGGGGAATTGGGGTGGGGGGGGGAGGGGGAATCAGACGCGGGGCCAAACTGGGTCAGCATTGATCGGATCGTGACCTAATTTTTGCCCCCAAGGACGCCTGCTCCTGTTCCTTCGCCTGAATAAATTCACCTGATGTCACGGGCAAGAACAACATTTTCATGGATGCCGGGCTGGATTAGAAATAAAACAAATCAAACGAACAAATAAAAACAAATAACAAGAAATAAAATAAATTTCAAAATAAATGCACAAATAAAAATGGAAAAAATAAATGAACATATATAAATTTCATAAACAAGTAAAAATATATAAAAAGTAAATATATGAATAAAATAAATTAGTGGCAACAAGAAGCATCATATGTACATGTATATACAAATCCACATCAATATTATTACACGGAAAAAAAAACACAAGAGAGACTCCAAGGAAATCCTTACGATTTCGAGTTTGGTGACCGTCTCCGTAGGCTTCGTGAAGGTGGTGGTCCCCCCCGCACCGACGACCTGCTGCACTCCGCCGCTGCTACTGACGGCGTTGTCACCGGAGGAGCCACTTCCGCCGCCGCCGCCGTCGCCCTCCTGCGCTCTGTTGGGCGTCAGGCCGAGCAGGACCTCCATCGACTTGGTCTGCCGCCGCCGCGCTCGCTTCAGCTTCTTCAGCTGCTGAAGCGTCGGGTTCTCGTTCTTGCTGCCCTGAAAAGCGATCACTCACTCAGTCGACATGTCTGCGGACACTGCGCCTGCGCCGTCTACGGGAGGGAGGGGGGGGGGGAAGAGCAACAAGTGTGTCAACACAAGGTGTCGCTTCCTGGGGCGGGCGGGCGGGCGGGCCACCCTCCCGACGAGGGCCCGATGCACTGAACCCGGGACCACAAAAGACACAAAACATCCACAAACAGGTATAAACACACAAACCAACACACGTTCACGCGTGTGTGCGTACACGCACACGCGTACACGAGGGTGACCTTGTACAAGGTACAGGAGGATAAGTACGAGAAGCAGACGACTGGGGGGAGATGGGGAGTACCTGGTTGAGCATCTCGCAGTACCGGACGAAGTCGAGGTCGATGTGGTAGCCGTAGGGACAACAATGGCACCGCCCGGACCTTCCGTTCTGGATGTGGGTCTCGTACAACGCCGCTCCGGACATTCTACCACCATCTGTGTTGCAAAATAAAAAGACACAAATAAACAAAAATAATCAAACTCGTAGATAAAAAATAATGACGTCGTGACAACACGAGAAAAACGAACCGTTACAAATTAATCTATTTTCTTTTTGCAATGACTCATCCTCCATAACACGCGTGATCCTACCATTACACATAACAAAACATTTGAATTGAGAACACACAAATACACGCGAAATTACTAAATTATTATTGGGATTATTGAACAAAAAGTAAAAACTGTAATCATTGAACGAGCATGGGTTTATGTCGACAACACTGAGTCCTGCCAATGACCCCGGACGGCTTGTGGCACAGGCGGCAGCGACGACACCGTCAACAGCAGCCCATGCAGGAGCAGTTTTCCAACCCGCTCGCCCGCCCGGCCAGACAGGTAATGCGGGGGAGAGGGGGGTGGGAGGGGGAGGGGGGGAAGGACCCAGGAGAGCGCCAAGCTTTGGATCAACCCAGTGCGCGCGGCCTGAGAACGAATCCTCCCCACCCACCCCCCACACACACACCTTCCCCTTCCACCTCGACCTCCATCCTTCCCTCCCTCCCACCCCCTTCACGCTGACTCAGAGATAGAGCCAGGAATCTGCGGCAGATAACATGTGGTTACGAACGGGAGGGGGGGGGGCGGGGGTTGCAGTGCCACGCTGCTCGCGTCTCGATTGTGGGGGGGGGGATAGCGATGGGGGGGGGAGGAATAGGGATGTGGAGGGAGGAAGAATGGGGACCCTTTAGGCCTCACGTGGGTCTCGAAACCTTTTTCACAGGAGTCCCATAGTTATGCATTCCTACTCCTTAGTTAACTGGGATTTGTTTCTAATACTAAATTCACTAGACATCCACTAACACTAGTTTTAGGTTCGGGGGCCCTCTTTTGGGGTTCCGCGGCCCACTTAGGATCCACGGACCAGAGGATGTGATCTAGCGTCTTCTGGATGAATTCAAGGGACACTCAGTGTGTATACAACACACAGGAAATGGGAAGCTGAGAGAGACACAGAGAGAGAGAGAGAGAGATGGGTGGGGTAGAGAGAACGAGAAACCCTTTAACACGTCGACTTTATAAATTTTGGTTAAGGTCAGCCGAAGGGGGGTGGGGGGTGTAAGGGGGAGGAGGTTTCCTCTTGGACTGAGGGGAGTTTAGATCAATCGTGTCTAAACCCCCCACCCCCTTTTTTCTTCATCCAGATATCCACTCTCCCCCGACCATGCGGTTAATTAAAATCTCCTGCATCGAGAGAGAGAGAAAGAGAGAGAGAGGAGGGGGAGGGGCGATGGATTGAACATCTTTAAGGTAGTGACACCTTTTAGAATTTTTTTTTTTAGTTTAGGGAGCTGACGTAGAGATGAATCCTAGTTCGATGGACCTCACAGCCCAATGTCCTCTCTGCTGAATGAAACCACTTAACTATAGTCAGAAAACAGAATATAAAGTGTGCCATTGTGATGAAGCGTAGGATGAAAAAAGAAAAGGAAAAACATAAAGAAAAAACAGAAAATACAGCTGCAGGTGGTGGCGAAGGTGAAGGGGAAAGGAGGGGAAGGGAGGGGGGGAACCAGGCGAGGGGGGATGGGGGAGCAGTCGTAAAAGGGTGGGAGGGTGGGTGGTGGGGAGAGTAGGAAGCTCACCTAGGCAGAGGCTACCAACAACGAAGAGAACGGAGAGAAAATATTATATAAAAAATAAATAAAAATCGAAAATGAATGAATGAATGATTGAATAGAATGAAACAGGGAGATACAGCTAAATGAAGAAAATGAATGCTACAAGGCAAAGACAATTGGGTGAAGAGGGGCATGGACAGAGATGGGGAGGAAGGGAGAGAGGGAAAGAGCGAAAGAGGGATGGGTAAGGGAAGGTGAGGCAGAGGACAAACAGGGAAGAGGCCAGAGATATACGAAGAAAGGGGACCGAGGGGCGAGGGAAGGGAGAGAGATTACAGAACGTCGAGAGAGAAAAGAGAGAGTGAGGGAGAGAGGGTGGGAGAGGAGAGAGAGAGAGAGAGAGAGAGAGAGGAGAGGGAGGGAGAGAGACAGACAGAGAGGGGAGAGGAGAGAGAGAGGGGAGGGAGGAGAGGAATGGGAGGGGAGGGGGAAGTGGAACTAACTGGAAAAACAGTGAAATGGCAAAAATATTGACTAGGGGGAACAAGAGCAGTAGGGATAGGGAGGGCTCACCTTTGTGTGTGACGGGACTGGTCTCTCCCTTGAGAGGGGAGAGACTGTTGAAATAGTCGGCCGCGTTGGTCTTCATGGCCGGCACGTTGGCGGCGATCAGGAGGCGGCGGGTCACCGCCTCGTGCAGACCTGAAAGCAAAAGAAAAACGATAAGCTTCTAATTGAAAAAAAGATTAAATTGGCAGGTGATTATATTCATCTCGTGACGCCCTCTGCTGCCCCCCACCCGGATAAACACACTTCCGGACGTTTTGAAAGGATTCCTGAACTCCAGAGTGCTCTGGGGAAGGGCTCTGGGAGAGCTCTAGAGGTGTGGGAGGGGGAGGGAGCAACTTTTCTACCTAAGTTATGTTATGCCCAAGGCCAGAACAGACCAGGAACAACCTATTATGCTGGTCTTCGCTGCCGCTTCGAAATTACTGATTAATTCATTTGTTTGTGACAAACGAATAAAGTCTTATCTACCTTACCTATCGCTTGCCTGTTCGTATACTGGCGAATTATCATTAAATGCACAAGAACTGATAAGGGAAAACCATGGGCGAGTGGCTATCTCACACTAATTCAGTTTTCCTTGGACACTTGCACGCTGTAGCCTGATTCCCACCTCCACCCCGACCCTTTTTCCTAATATCCATTTTATTCTAATCCGGTCTCGCTAACAACCAAACGGTCGCCCCGCGGTGTGGAGCTTCTTTCAACATGCTTGCCCGAGTATAGATTTGTAGTTAATATCTACATTTGATTCTGGAGTACTGGTGTTGGAGAGGCAAACTCTTGAAGATCTCTGGTTTAATGGTCCAGGCTTCTCTGGTTTACAAGTACATGCAACCTCCGAGGAAGACTCGTGGGGTTGCCAGATTATACATTATATACAAGTACAAGTAGACTGTTGCCATATTTACAATTTGGTACATTAAAAAATTTTCGATTCGGTTGGCGACGATGACAGGAGCAGCGTCTATTGTAGCAGCAGGTGTTCGGGCGTTTCCCTAAAACAAAGCGAGGCCCATTGTCCGAGCAGGTGT
>NC_134780.1:79849506-79872006 GCF_046742065.1 Oratosquilla oratoria
TTCTATTAATGACACTCATTATCACTATTACTGATATTCATCTATATTTATATTTCAATAAACTAGAGTTAATTTGCTGTACACAGACCACACACGTTGAAAACAAGGTACCAACTCCCTACCTACCGACCAATCATCTGACCCAACCCTCGGTACTGGTAAGATCCTTGTCAGTCGTGGAAGGGGAGGGGGGGGTCGCCAACCAAAGACTCAAACCCCTTTCACCTCCCTCCCCACACCCCGCAACCCACCAACGACCTTCTTTATTTTGTTTTCGACAAATTCAGCCTTGTTCGAAATCACTCAACCTGGCATACCAAGAATTGGTGAATATTACAGACTAATATACAATTATCTACAATACATCACTCATTATTATCTTTCATTTTTTTATTTCTGTAAACATTGAAATTAGGGAAGTGTGTTTATTTAAATTGGAACAACCAAAATAAACTGAAAAGATGGACATCAATTTGGGGATTTTTGAAAACCGGAGATAAGACTCTAAAAATTAGGGATATCTGGTCATCTTATTCATAAGCTCCCTTGTTATAAATTTGTGATGGAATCCACGGATTACGATTCTGCTAACGTTGACTAATCGTATCTCATTACATTTTAAAATAAAATCATCAGACTTCATTCACCCTTAATTAGATCACCCCGTCACAGATATCACAAAAAAGTCTTGCAATAAAATGACAAAAATGTAATAAATAATCAAGAATGCTGATCTGAATTTGCAATCAATATTCACCACATAATCGAACGCACAGCCAAGCGAGTTTAGCGCCAAAACTTGTTTTGATACGACGCGACAAAACCGACTCAAAGTTGACAAGTGTTCCGATACCCAACCCACAAGGCCGACAAAAATTCATACCATGTTTGCTATTAAAAAAATCCAAAGGCAATAAATATGTCGATCCTAGATGGAACACTTCATCCCATAAAACCGTTGAGCTGGTCTCAAGCAACTACAGCCATCAGCCAATGGTAGGGAAGAACGAGTAATGTCTGGAACCAATGCACACCCAATAAATCACCCGCATAGCGCAGGAGCGGTGAACGCGCCAAAGCGGGAGATACATACAAAAACATGGCGAAACTGCTCGCTTATCATCCCTGCTAAAGCAATATGTAAACTAAGAGCGACCCACCTCATAAAGAATTGAACTCTGTACACATTCAAGACAGAAATGCACAAAGGCCAGGGTGAGTAGGTGTTTCTACAGCCTTGGCATCTTTACTTATAATGTAAAAGGACAGACGGCTTTCCGTACCAGTGGAAGCAAGCCGCATCAGTTAAACACTTCAAGCTCGTAACAACATTCGACAAGGTTTCGAATGTTCCACAATATCATGTCACATGAACTATATTTATGTAACTTGTGTACACGATTTTTCTCACGGGCTAAAAGTAAATTGACATAAGAAAAAAAATAATTGCATTACTGCAATGAAACACTGATTTCCCGCATAATTCGTAGATATGTAAATACGTTGAAAAGGTGGGGTAACGAAATGATTAGTATCATTGAGACCACAGTCTTTTTGACCACTCACTCACTAACTCGCTTCACCATTTTCTTTGATTCTTAAGGCCTAACTTTAAATATATCTATCAGTCCTGTGGCCACGTTATTTTTCTTATTTTGTATTGTTTCTTCATATTACAAATATAGATTGTAACTATCATTACTTCAGTTTACCCTCATTAATTCTTTTTTTATCACAAAGAAAGAAAAATGGAAACATTCTAAAGACGTAGTTACACAGTGCATTCGTATATTCGGGTAACATGAAACTGTTTAATCTCTTCATCTTTCTTTCATCTTATAAGCACACACGTCCACAACCACACCCAAATCTCACTAGCCGAAAACTTCAGCCCGTGTACATCTGCAAACGAAACGTCTGCAGAAGGAAAAAAGAATGATATGACAGACTAAATAATGGAGGTTTAAAAAATATATATAAATAAATAAATACCCGTACATCTCGAACAGATATATTGTCATCGTCACCAGAAGCCATTCAGTCTCTTAGATTCTTTAATTTTCGTGACAAGCATCTGGGGCGGGGGGGGGGGATGTGCATGGCCTACTATTGCAGTTCATACATTTCTATATATTGTGTGGAATCTGAATAAAAAAACTTCCATTACTCTGTCATGGCAAAAGAAATACAAGTTAATTATGGCTGTCAAATATGTAATAAAGTAAAGGGCTTCTCTTCACCTACAACAACAACAATAATAATAAAAATAATAATAATAATAATTATTATTATTACTGTTATTATTATTAACTACTATTATTATTAATTTTATTGTTTTCATTTATTTTATCTTATTCTATTTATTTATTTATTTATTTATTTATTTATTTTTTTTTTTTTGCGGGGTGGGACTTGGAACAAAATGAATGGCAGTCACACGAATGTTGATTATTCATGAAGGGGAGAATAAAGTGAAAAAGGGTCGAAAACCACTGAACTAAATCAACCGCAGCTCCACCACTCCTGCAAACTTCTCAGCCTATCTTTAACTTTGGAGCTCTTCCTCCGAAAGTGACTATTTTTCGTTGCCCAGTTGTAGCGCGCGCGCACACACACACACACACACACACACACACACACACACAATCACAACTTACAATGACAAAACATGGAGGTCAAAACTAAAATAAAACAAACGAATAAAATAACAATAAAAAAGAGAGAGGAAGCAAATAAATAATATCCTCTTGCCTGTGTGTGTGTGTGTGTGTGTGTGTGTGTGTGTGTGTGTGTGTGTGTGTGTGTGTGTGTGTGTGTGTGTGTGTGTGTGTGTGTGTGCGTATGTGTGTGTGCCAGAGTCAAGTCACAATACCGCCTGAGGATTCTGCCAAAACTTCCACCTCCACTTTGCTGGCCAACTCCAAAGCCTACAGTCTCAACCACCAACCACGTTCGTCGCCTCCTCCTCCTCCTCCTCCTCCTCCTTCTTGGCCGTCCCTCTCCACAACCTCCCTCTCCCCGAACCTCCAGCCATTTCTACAGCCTCCACATGATACTCCGTTACAAGGTATAGTCTTTCTTCTTCTTCATTTTGATCTTCCCTCCTACTCCTCGTCCTCTCCTACTCCGCCCCTCCCTCCCTCCAACTCCTCCCCTCCCTCCTCCTCTCCCTCCCTTGTCCTCTTCCTCTCCCTTCACCTCTCCCTCCTCTTCCTTTTCTCCTCCCTTCACCTCTACCTCCCCTCACACTTACTCTCTCCCTTCCCTCCCACTCTCTCCAACTATTCCTCTCTCTCCTCCCTCCTAGTCCCCCTCTCCTTCCTTCTTTCCTTCCTCCTCCTCCTCCTTCCCATACATTCCACTCATTTTACCAACCGAAGAAAAAAGAGAAGAACAAAGAAAAGCAAAAAGGGTCATCCTAATCGGACGCTGCGAAGGCCGTTAGCTGTCGTGGGGTCTCGTCAGACAGACGCAGACACATTGTTACCGGATAAGCAAACAGCCCGTGCTGCCGAGCGAGGCTAATTGAACGCTCGACAACGACGACGACGACGACAACGAGAGAGAGAGAGAGAGAGAGAGAGAGAGAGAGAGAGAGAGAGAGAGAGAGAGAGAGAGAGAGAGAGAGAGAGAGAGAGAGAGAGAGAGAGAGAGAGAGAGAGAGAGAGAGAGAACGGTGAACTAAATGATCGAACTCAGGTCGCCCTCAGGGTGTGACCTAATGCCATGCACACGGGTCTGCATTTAAAGCCGAGTACAAAGTAAAAAGTGGTAAACAAACAAAATGAAAATGACATCGATGGACAAATGAAAATGAACAAACAGAAACATTAACGTGAATCTTCGCCTTTCAAAAAAGTCGAAGAAAAGAGTGATGTCAACCGCAATGGCCTGACTGGTCGAGTTTCCATTCCAATGCCCCCCACCCCCCCAGGAATCGTTGGAAGGCAGTCTCTTCTTCCCCACCTTCCTTACTCTCTCTCTCTCCTTCCGTCTTTCTTCCCTTTCTTTCTCCCTCCTTAATAACCCTCTTCCCCTCCCCCCACCCTCTCTTACTCTCTCCTTCCCTCTACCCCCACTTTCTTCCACCTCTCTCCCTCGCCCTTCACCCCTTTCACCCGTTTCTCCCTCCCTTCCTCCCCACTTCTCTGATGGCAACAGCCCCATTGTCCCTGTTGTTGTCCCTCAAACCACAGGTATGGATGGACGGGGGGTGCTGCTCGTGGGCTCAGGACACAGGAACGGGGTGGGGGGTGGGGTGGGGAGGGGTCAGGAGATGAAAGCGAGGAGATAGTAGGCGACGAGGGATGGGGGGACGATAGGAGTAAGAATAGGGGTCAGAATAGCATTTCCCAACTTGGGGAATGGGGTGTGCGAATCTGGATTCCAGATGTGAATTGGAATAACATGACGAGAGGAGAATCATGAAGGATGAGGAAGAGGAAGAGGAGGGGAATGGGATAAAAAAAATATGCGATCACTAATTAAAAAAAAAAATAATAATAATAATAATAATTATAATAATAATAAAAAAATAATAATACTAATACTATTAATAATAATAATATTATTAATAATAATAATAATAATAATAACAATAATAATTATAATAAAAATGTGGAAAACAGCGCGAGAAGAGGAGCAGCGATCGATATTGAAAATCCGAGGTGGTCGTTAAAGTGCGACAACAGTCTACAATTTGGGCCCCGTCATCAACGGCGCGCCTGATGACTTACGATAGAGGAGTTCCATCAAGGATGATGGCCTCTGTAACTGTACACCACCACTGCCACTGGTACTAAAATATGCAGCGCTAATGGAGGCAAAGAACGCCTTGCATTAGGCAACAACTCTCAAAATGATCGTTCACTTCCACCCACCAAGGTTCAGGAAAACCACAAAATGACCTTAATGAACATAAGAATGAAGGAGACTGCAAGAGACCATAAGGCCTACACTAGGCAGTTCCATGCCCGTTATCGCCTGTCATCCCCAATAGTTTCAGCGCTCAGTACATGGTTATTAAGTCTATTCCATTCATTAACCATTCTGTTGGTATACCAGTTCTTGTCCATTTCCTTCTTAAATCTAATTTTCTCCAATTTATATCACTTTCTACGAGTCTTGTACATTTATTGTCAAACCTTTGCCACAACCTTTAAGACGAGGCTCTGAACATCCGCGGAGGCGCACCGCCACGGCGCTGCAGTGGTTATCAAGATACAAATAGACCCACTGTACAGAAAGGATGGCCGGTATAGACATGGGCTGACCGCCGAGCAGCTGCATGCAGCTGCAGAGTCCCACAGCGACTTTCTTTGGGCCCCACGAGCGTAAGGGAACGATAACTAGTTAGTTTTGTTTACAAAGTACACAAACTTCCTTTAGGACTGTGAAGAGAGATCTCAAATTTCCTACGGATATTCTTTTATCTAAGGAGAAGGACCCAAGTGGATGACCTGAGGCACTCCCCTCCTCACTCTCCACCCCCCCACCCGGCCCACCCCCAAGACTACCCCTTCTGGGTGACTACCTGCCGGTCAAGGAACTACAACCTATGAAGGAGAGTGAGGGAGAGTTGACATGAAGGAGAGAGAGGAGCCGGGGAGAGAAGAGAGGACGAGGAGAAAGATGAGAAGAGGACAAGAAGGGGCAAGGGAGAGTGTGCAGAGAGAAAACGGGACGAAAGTTGTCGAGGAAAGAAAAGTGGGAGGAAGAAGGAAAAGTAGAAGAAAGGGAAGGAGGGAAACGAGTAGGAAGAGGAGAAGGAAGAGGAAGAAAACAAGGAAAGAGAAGGGAACGAAGAAGGAAAAGAGGAAGAAGGAAGAAGAAAGAAGAGGAAACAGGAGGAAGAGGAGGGGGAAGAAGAGGAAGGAGGAGGAGGAGGAGGAGCAAGAGAAGGAAGAGGAAGAAAACAAGGAAAGAGAAGGGAACGAAGAAGTAAAAGAGGAAGAGAAAGAAGATGAAGAAAGAAGAGGAAACAGGAGGAGGAAGAGGAAGGGGAAGAGGAGGAAGGAGGAGAAAGAGAATGAAGAGGAAGAAAACGAGGAAAGAAAAGGGAACAGTAAGAAGGAAGAAGAAGAAAGAAACAGGAAGAGGAGGAAGAGGTGGGAGAAGAGGAGGGGAAGAGAAGGAAGAAGAGGAGAAAGAGGAGGAAGAGGAGGGGAAAGAGGAGGAAGAAGGGGAGAAAAAGGAGCAAGAGGAGGGGAAGAGGAGGAAGAAGGGGAGAAAGAAGAAGAGGAGGGGGAAGAGGAAGAAGAGGAGAAAGAGGAGGAAGAGGAAGAGGAGTTTGGCACGGAAGGAGGTCGAAGCCGATGGGCCTGTGGTTGGAACGGCGGCATCGGGGCAAGAGATAAAACACCGGAAATAAAAATGAAAAAAATAAAATAAAAAACAAGAAAAAGAAAGAAAAGGGTAAAAGGAAAGAGAGTTTAGAAACAAAAGAAAATTGGTAAAAGAGAGAAAGGAAACTTAAAAAAAAAAAAAAAAAAAAAAAAAAAAAAAAAAAAAAAAAAGTTAAGAAATACTCGTCCTGCAAGAGTTTGGCGTCTCAAGAAGTCGTAATCTCGGAACGAAACTTCGAGAGTACGAAAAGAAGTCCCAACTATTCGGATGATCACCCTTATGGACAAGAGCAAATAGGGGCCAAAGTTGCTCGTTTGGTTTCGCATCTCGAATATTTAATTGAAGAATTCGGCGGCCCCCGTGACCACTTGGTGCCTTGTTCGAATCCTTCTTGAATTCTCGTCATAACAAAATACTAAAATAAACATATAAATACATTAACAGATAAATAAATAAACAAATACAGATAGACAAATAAATAAATAAATAAATAAATAATGAAGGCTTCTCATATGAAATAAGCAGATAAATACAAATAAAATCAGACAAATGCAAGAGTAGCACACTAGGAGGCATACATGTTAGGCAACGGAAGGAGAGCATTTGGGTCGCGTGCGAAACACTGGAGAAACATTACGATCACACTTAATGTTTTGCCTTCATGGTCCACGGCAGGACCGGCCTATCCACCTGGGGAGAAATAACATCCCAAGTACCTCACTAAGACGGCTATGTGGACTTATTTTTCCGTCTACTCTTATTTTGTTAAAATCATTTACTCTTGTTTCATATTCTATTTATCTATTTATTCACTGTTTTCATAACTTACTGATTTATCTGTTGAGTGTTGTAATGGTTGTGGAGGTTATCAAACCGGTAACAGGAATCCAGTGTTGTACAAAACAGCTAAACTTATCTTCAAACCGTGTACAAGGGGCCCCACCATGGACCTCCTGAGTTCTCACCACAGACCTCAATATCCTCAGAGTCCACGCAGATATGAAACTACAACAGCCAATGTAACACCTGGAAATCTATCCCATAGATCCCCCTCCCTCCCTCCCACCTCCTACATTCCTACAAAACCTTATCTAATTCATTTAAGAATGATACACAGTCTCCGCTCTTATCATTAGCGACCTCGAATTCTCCGATTTAGATAAAAGATACGAAACCCAATGCCACACCTGTGACGACCGCAGCTTGGAATCTACAGCGGGGGTTGGGTCTCGCTGAAGTGCATGGACTTGGAGAACACCTACAACCGCATTCCTAATTACCCCGTCCAGGTTAACTTGAGGGAGCTCTTCCGCCTAGGACCCCTCGGAAGGGGTATGTCGTACAGATAAACCGTTGCTCCACCTGGCTGGCGTGGGGGCTGCTGGCCTCCACTCCCACGCCAAGATGGGTGCACGTGTGTGTGCGTGTGCGTGTGTGTATGTGTGGGTTGGGGTGGAGGACCTAGCGTACACACAAGGCTACGTTCCTACTACGTACTCTGATCCCCCCCCGAAGAGCTCCAGAAGGCTGGTCCCTGTTCGTTGTCATTAACAGCAACTTTATGTAACACACACACACACACACACACACACACACACACACACACACACACACACACACACACTACATACATATGCATACACACTACGTACACCAGAACCACGCTCATCCGTGTGCAACTATGATCGCGTTACATCTTGTCATTATTCTTCAGAGAATGAACACTCAATAATGTCCTTTTACATACTTCCATTCCTTATGTGCCAACCCAGAAGAAACCGCGTCAACACTATCTCAGTCTTGTACTATTTCCGTATAAATCAACGTTATACGTCGCAGTCGAGATAGCCTGCTAGATAACCTAGAACATGGTTAGCTATCTAACTAGCCCCCTCCCTAGCCTCAGGCGGACCTCTGTCTGTAGCGGCATAAGGTCTCAGTCTTAGAAAAGACTTCGAGAGGGACTTCGCGAGACTGGACTATCGAAATGAAATCAGTCTAGGAGGTTATGGTGGCTTCCGCTTAACTAAGGGGGTTTCCAAGGGCAATTTTTTCCATACACCGCCTTGGTACGTATGGGTCCACAATTATGGTGGGATATCCGTCCCCTCCAGCACCAACATAGGCTGCAATTTTGCTCTGTGTGGGTGTGGGTGTAGGTGTATTTATCTATGCTCATAGGGTCCCGTCTTCTTTGTGTACCAAATGTTCTATTCTGATTTTAATTTGTGTGTGTGTGTGTGTGTGTGTGTGTGTGTGTGTGTGTGTGTGTGTGTGTGTGTGTGTGTGTGTGTGTGTGTGTGTTGGACTCGTGATCGACAGCTATTTCCCTCTCGGGAGACAACTTAGAGCTCGTATATGACCGATCTATGGGTAATGCTGTGACTTTACACGCACACAAACACACACAACGCCACGCCCACGAGAGTTGGAGTAACAACCCGCAGCGCATCTCATCTTATGTCTCCGACTCTTGGGAGGCGCTGTAGTGGCAGTGCCAGGGCCAACGTGGCACCCGAGGCTGCTCCTGGCACTCATCATTTCGCAAACGAACGAACGAACGAACAAACGAACGAAAGGTAAAATAAAATCAGCTGCATTGACTTCTGCATATAATGCGTCAAACAACAGAAGACTTGGTTCATATGAACTTTTTTCTTGAGCTGGGTCCCGACCCTCTGGCACCTTGTTCAGCCCCTGGGCCCCCGTCTTTTGACATTATTCAATAATATATTTTTTGTTCTTGTTTCTAATTTCTGTTTAATTCGATTCTCTTTCTTTGTGGATCAGATCTCGTTACGCACGAAAAGGTCTCCAGTCTTGTGTACAAGATTCACAGAAATCACCACCCTGTTGTTAGAAAACCAGCAACCCAACTTATGTTCCCCTGTTCTGAGCATCACCTCGTTTCTTATCAGTGTCTCAATCCCTATCATCATTTCGTTTCTTCTAAGTCTTCCTCTCTCTCTCCCTCTCCCTCTCTCTTTTGGCTTGCACTCTGCCATCCTCTTCAAGCGAGGAGCGACTGAGTCAAAATTAATCTTCTCTGCCAATGAACTTCAGCTACGTACTTTAGCCTCATCGCTCCAATTTTATGATTTTGGTTTTTATTCCACGTGCGACATTCTCTTTCCCACCTGCAGTGACACTGTTTTGGCAGAGGATAGGTAGACAGCGCATGATGGCAACAAATAAATGACAGTGTCTTAAATATCCCCGAGTTCAAGCCGAACCAGACATGCCTATTCACCTCGTAGATCACGGAGAAAGAGGAGGAGGAGAAGGAAGACGAAGAAGGAGGAGAGGTAAACGTACACATATACACATACATATATTACATGCATACATACACACACAATCTCCAGCTGAAGGCCGATCCCGGGACCAAAGGTGTTAGCAGTCCTTCCCAGCTGGAAATGATCCACGACCAGTTTTCACCTCTCAACACGTGATCAGTGCCCGACCCCCAACTTCCTCCTCCTCCACTTCGGCAGGTCTTCCTACGCCCACTCGCCCGCGTTCTCGAACTCTCATTAATTTCCTCCCCGTTGGAGCCACGGGCACACGCGCACGATCTGGCATGGCTGCTTCGCCTCCGCCCTTCGTCGTCGTCGTCGTCGCGTGGGAGACGACGCTCTCGCCTCTTCGTCATGACAACGCACTCGCCGGGGTGAGGTACTGAAGGCGTGTTGCACTTCGTTGCCGGTAACCAACGCTTCTATCCTTGCGAGGGGCGACATTGCACCAGAGGGGTGGAGTTGTACAAGGGATACAGGGACGATCCAGGGAAGGTATCGGCAGAACAGAGGGATAGAAGAAGTTAAAAGTTGATCAGCATTCTTTCTTGGATGAAGAAAGGAGAGGCAGAGGGAGAGGGAGAAGAGGAGGGAGAGGGAGGGAGGAAGAGGGAGGGAGGAAGAGGGAAAGGGAGAGGGAGGGAGGGAGGGAGAGGGAAAGGGAGAGGGAGGGAGGAAGAGGGAAAGGGAGAGGGGGGAAGATGAAGGGAGGAGGAGGGGGTAGTAGGGCATAGAGCAGAATCATGGTAGAGAATGTTGTGTGTTCACTGGTGATATATCATGTGCTCAGGTAGCGACCGTTGGGTCGGGTGAGGGAATAGAGAGCTCAATCTTTGGGTGCGGAGAAAATATAATAATAATAGGTTTATCACTGGAAGCCTGTGTGATGTGGTGTGGTGTCGTGCTGTGTGGTGTGATGTGATGTGGTGTGGTGTTGTGTTGTCCTGTGTGTGGTGTGATGGGGTTTGAAATGTTGTGGGGTGGTGTTGTGTGATTTGGTGTTGCATGTGGTGTTGTGTTTGGTGTGCTGTTGTATGTAGTGTGGTGTTGTGCGCAGTCTGAAGTGTGGTGTGGTGTGGTGTGGTGTGGTGTGGCGTTGTCTGTGGTGTGGTGTGCAGTATATTGTGCCCACTTTCGTCTCCAGATTGATCTGGGTACGGATATGAAGGGGGTTCCAGAGGCGGCACTGCCCAAGAAACGGGGGCACCCACCCAGTGAGCTCGCTTTCCCCCTGTGTTGGGGGGAGGTCTTCCATGTAGGTGGCGGCGGCGGCGGCGGGTGCTGCCGAGAGAAGGTGTCGTCGAGCTGCGACCTCGAAGTCCCCAAAGACTCACCGAAGGGCGTGGTGGAACACGTTCCCTCCTCGAGACTCCTTGGGGGGTATTTATCCCATGTTTTGGGAGAAGGCCCTCGCCCTCAAGTGCCCTAACGAGACATCTCCTGGGGACTAACGCCCCTTGTGTATAACGAGACTCGAGCCGAGGCCCCCTTCACTGGATCATACTCGTTCCCCGGCAACCCCTGGACTAGTGAAAGCCTTGAAAACTACACTGGCGCGCAAAAGCTTACATGGCCTCCTCCTCGTTGCTCGCAAAACCAGTTGCGCGACCCACACGCACGCCCACACCCACACCCCCATACACGCCTACATGGGGTCTACACTCGTAGCGGGCATACTACTGGGAGGGCGCCTGGGTCCCCAGGTTCCAGGTCCCCACCTGGTACACTAACGAGCACTTGTGCCCTATGATTTAGGAGTTTCGGGGTTCTCCACTTCATAGTGTCTGTCCCGGAACGGAAATAGAAAACGGAGGACAGGAAAACAGGAGTGATCAACCCGCCTTGCGGTTGTTGGTTGCCCTGCTGTCTCCAACCAGGCACATACCACAAATCGTCAACATGCTGAATGTTACATACAGTAGTAAATATTTATGTTCAGAGATGACTAATCACAGCCAGGTTTGCCAACCATCCCCAAAAAAAATTCTTAAATATTGTACGCGTTTCTGTTTCTTTATTTTTTTTCGAGGCAAATTTTTCACAAATCCCCTGTACGGAGGGTACTCGTAACTCTTCTCACTTTCTGCACGGTATGGAACTCTGGAGCCTCTCTCTCTCTCTCTCTCTCTCTCTCTCTCTCTCTCTCTCTCTCTCTCTCTCTCTCTGCCTACTTGTGTGTATAATGTTCCCTGTGCCCCACTACTCCACCCTGATTGCAGACGACCGACCACAGTGCTCTATGCTGTCCTCAGTGCGATAAGGTTCTCTTCAATGTGCGACCCACCGACCCTTTAATCCAGGGCCATAATTTCGCAGACTTCTTCTTCGGCTACACCTCCTCCTAACGGGTCCTGCAACCGAGGAGGAAAGGGAGGGGGGAGGGGGGAGGGGGGAGGGGGAGACGCCCCCCCTAATCTTCACCCATCTTGGTCACATTCCAAACCCGCTCGATCTGGATAGGGTGGGAGGCGGCTCGCCCCTTTTACTTGAGCAACATCTATAAGACGGAGTACGAGGTCAATGGGCTTGGCTATGTAACAGTTCAGCGGGGAAAAAAGTAGGCTAATTGTTTATGAGACTCCCATGTCAGGCCTCTAACCCCACACACAAAACACACGCATACGCAAACACACACACACACATGCACATATACACAAAACACATACATACACATACATCCACACACACACAAAACACATACGTACACACACACATAGGTACTCACACACACAAAACACACACACATACGTCCACACACACAAAACACACACGTACACACACACACACAAAACACATACGTACACACACAACACACACTTACGTGTACACACACACACACACACACACACACACACACACACACACAGTGAAGCAATCCCTAAAGTTACGCCTCCATTGTCACATTGCCAATTACCCTGGTATGCAGATCAGACATTGAGTACACGAACAAATGCACATTACATGAGGGTTGCCGCTCTCTCTCTCTCTCTCTCTCTACCATGGCGGATCTGGTTCATTCAAACAACATCCTGAAATTTGTCTGTGTACTCACAGATTCCTACAACGGTTGACACAGTACACACCATACCACACCACATACACACACACACACCACACATATACATACCACACACACACACGCACGCACACACACATACCGCACCACACACACATACATACCACACACACACACACACACACACACACTTTGAACCGAGTACCGCCGTCTGGCAGTATTGGACGTCTACGGAAGAACTTATCCACACCACCAACTTCCCCAATTGTTTCATGACACGTCGTCTTTTTGCATTTCACGCCCATGCAGCCCCCTTGTTGGCTTGGCTTCCTCCATTTCCATTCTCCTTGCTACACCTTTTTTCCCTCCCCTTTCCCCTTCTCCTCCTCTTCCTCTTCCTCCTCCTACCGAGGCAACTGGTGGTGGTACTTCGCGGTCCGAGAGCGAAGCCCGGAGGGAGAGCACACTCGAGGAAGACGACCACCATGAGAGGCGCGCGCGCGCACAGCTGGAGGCGAACCAAAAACTTCCCCCGTCGCTCCCCCTGAGGGACGCGCGTCTCCTAACCAAGTCCTCACGAAGGAGTCCTCTTTTCGAAGAACCTACGGCTCCTGAGGCACTGCTCTGACCGTCTCACCCCTGAGGCAAAAGGCCCGGAGACATCCGCGCCGGGGCATACGCTCGGCCATCTGTGCGTGCAGTGGGACCCTCGAAGCATTTTCTGTTCGTTTGTGGTAGTTTCTGTTTATTTTCTTAAACCGTATTCCAGGCCGGAGTAAACTTTCCTTACGGGTCCCTTCTCTTACTTCGGGTGCCTCTCCCGACTTCGTAACCACTCAAATAACCTAAACTAACCAAAACCTAAAAATTAATTAACCTAAACATAAACTAACCCAAAAGGTAAACTAACCCAAAGGTAAACTAAGCCAAATTTAACTTTTGACATATTGTGAAAAATCATCACTTGGCAAGTGAAGTGCATGGACGCCGACCACAACAACGTCCCCGTCGGGGAACAACGACACCTAAATATATAAAGTGACGAAAGACCATGGCCAAAATTAATTAAACAGGTCAAGGACCTCAAGTGTGTGCGTTCGTGTGTGTGCGCACGCGTGTGTAAATACTGAATACATGACAGAGAGAGGGAGCCCTGTGCTTGCACATTCCTCGCCCCAGTGCTTGGCAAAGCACCAACAAAGATGACAACGTGCAATATTCCCTCACGTATGCATGTGCACATACATATGACTGTGTGTGTGTGTGTGTGCGTGTGTGTGTGTGTGTGTGTGTGTGTGTGTGTGTGTGTGTGTGTGTGTGTGTGTGCATGCTATTCACCAGTCTTAGACCACGCGTTGGACTCGTGATCGACATCTATTACCCTCCAGGATGAGAGCTCAGAGTACGTATATGGCTTGATTTATGGGCAATGCTGACCTTACACACACACACACAACACACACACACACACACACACACAAACAGCTTGTCCATCAGAGTTCAAGTTCCGGCTAGCAGTGTATATGTGTGTGTGTGTGTGTGTGTGTGTGTGTGTGTGTGTGTGTGTGTGTGTGTGTGTGTGTGTGTGTGTGCGCGCGCGCATGGGGATCTCCTGAACCTATTCATAGGTTACCTTTCGCCAATGCAGCTTTATGTGCAGTGGATGGCGGAGATGATTTATTCAGACCCATAGTTTAAAAGCAACGAGGTTACAGGTCAGGCAAGCGGGAACCACAGGTCGAGGTTAGCCTACCTACAAAGTCTTCTTGCTGGCCAGATATAAACGAAATAAGGACACAAACAAGCGAATAGGTAAATAAATAAATATAGATAAATAAACGAGTGAATAAGATTAGATATATAAATAAGTAGATAAATAAATACTTGTACGAACAAAGAAAGAAAACCATTCGGGGTCTTTAGAGCACAAAAGACACAAATTGGGACGTCAGGGTGGAAAGGGGGGGAAGGGGGGGGCCGGGGGAATGGCGCCTGTCGCACAAAAACGAGCGCAAGCCTCGGCGCCACAAGAGAGGGGTAGGGAGAGAGGGAAAGGGAGAGAGGAAGGGGGAGGGAGAGAGAGAGAGGGAGGGAGGCAGAGGGAGAGAGGGATGGAGGGAGGCAGAGGGGGTAGAGGGAGGTAGGGAGGCAGAGGGAGAGAGGGAGGGAAAGAGAGAGGGGGCAGAGGGAGAGAGGAAGAGAGAGGGGGCAGAGGGAGAGAGTGCGAGGGAGGGAGGCAGATGGAGAGAGGGAGGGAGGCAGAGGGAGAGGGGAAGAGAGGGATGGAGGGAAAGAGGGAGGGTTAGGGAGAGAGGGAGGGAGGCAGAGGGAGGGAGGGAAAGAGGGAGGGAGAGAGAGAGGGAGAGAGGGAGGGAGAGAGGGAGGGAGGGAGGGAGAGAGGGAGAGAGAGAGGGAGGGAGAGAGGGAGGGAGAGAGGGAGGGAAACAGATGTGGAGGGAGGGAGAGAGGTGAAGTGAGAAGAAGGAGAGAAAGGAAGAGAGGAAAGCAGAGGAGAAGGATGGCAAGAAGAGAGATAAAAAAAAGGGCGACAGAAGAAACAAAAGAGAAATCGAAAGGAATTAATGCAAAGGGAGGAAATGGACGAAGGGAGGGAATATGTAACCAAAATGAAGAAAACTAATGAAAAGTGGAAAAAAGATGAATGTGGAAGGAAAGGAAAAGGAAGAAGTTGGGAGAAGGAAGAGGAAAGGAAGAGCAAGAAGAGAAAACACGAAGGAAGAGAATGATTAGGAAGGTGGGAAAGCTGAGGAAAGGAAAATGAAGATTAAAAGATGAAAAGGAAGAGAGAGGAGAAGACGACGAAAAAGAGCTAGAACGTAAAGGAGGAAGAGGAAGACGAAGAGGACGACGACGAATAGGAGGAGGAGGAGGAGGAGGAAAAGGACGACGACGAAGAGGGCAAGGGGGAGGAGGAGGAGAAGAAGAAGGAAGAGGAGGACGAAGAGGAGGAGGAGGAAGAGGAGAAGAAAGAGGACGAAGAGGACGACAACGAAGAGGAGGAGGAGAAAGAGGAGGAGGACGAAGAGGACGACGACGAAGAAGAGGAGGAGAAGGAAGAGGAGGACGAAGAGGACGACGACGAAGAAGAGGAGGAGAAGGAAGAGGAGGACGAAGAGGACAACGACGAAGAGGGGGAGGAGGAGGAGGAGAAGGAAGAGGAGGACGAAGAGAACAACGACGAAGAGGAAGAAGAAGAGGAGGAGGAAGAAGAGAATGAGGAGGAACGACTACAACTCCTCGTCATGGGACGAGGCCTAAGACAACAGGAAGAGCCCCGATTTGTGTATGTACGATGTGCCGACGGGGTCGACGCCGCCCATTCCCACGGCAGACCCTTCCTGCCGTCCATCCACTTACCCAATTCCCCTTCCCCTTCCCCTCCCCCTCCCCCTCCCCGCCCGTTCCGCCTTCCACTGCCCCCCCCCCCATCCACTCGCCCTGACCTCTTCTCACTCCCCCACCCGGTAAATAACTCCCCCCCAGCTCCTCCCCTATATTTCTATTTGTATCGCCTCCTCAGATGAAGGGTGCTTATAAGCCCTATTAATTCATAAACAAATGCGTGTTGGTGCATGCATATATGGGCGTGTACGTGTGTACGTTCACGGGGAGCGCGCACAACACAAACAAAAACAAACATGCAAACAAACGTGAGATAATGTTATACGTGTCATCTGGCTGGCCCTTGATGTGGCGCCAAGCACGAGACGAAGAAGAAGAAGAAGAAGAAGAAGAATGTGCTTGCGTCGAGCAACAAGCGTCCTCGACGCCCAATCACTGATAGATGGGAGTGGGAGGTGGGAGGTGGGAGGTTCTCTCCCCACGTGCTGGGTGACACGTACGAGGCCCACAAGTGGCTTGGCATCATCGCCGACACTTCACCAGCGATTCTGTCCTTACGACGCCGTTAGACCCTTTTGGGCCCTGATGTCGTTTTAGTTAGAAGGAAGTGGGTGTGGTATAATTAAACCTGTACTGGTATATCGACTAGAAGGTTTACAGATTGTGGGGGGGAATTTTAAGTTTTGTAAGGAGTCTCGTTTCTTGTAGAAAACAATGAAGGGATGACGGGGGGAGGGGAGCTCAGTTTTTTTTTTTTTTTTTTGCAGGGTTGGTACCAGCTCGGACCTCAACCTTGACGACGGTCCGGAACTGTTCCTACAAGAACGCAGCGGAAAACGTTACATTCATCCACGGTATGATACCACCGCACTGACGATACCTTGAGGAAACTAAGAGGGGGTTTACACGGTCTAACGGTTCGTCGAACGCGGTTCGACAGACGCGTGTTTAAAGTGATGTGTGAACGTGTGAACGGGGTATTTGGGGTTTAACTAACGTGTTCGACAACCAAATACCCCGTTCACACATCACTTTAAACACGTGTCTGTCGAACCGCGTTCGACGAACCGTTAGATCATGTGAACTCACTGTAACGTATCGCTATACCTCGAACGAGGGGAGGAGAAGGTGCCTTCAAGTGGGTCTTCGAAATAAGGTTGACCTTTGAGATCGCGACCTCGAGTCCCGTGTGGCAGATTCATCGCGAACAAAGGAGGAGGAGGAGCATGCTGACGGGAGACCTTTTGGTCCATAACTAAGTCGAACTCTCGCTGTGCTGACGGCAGGTGATTTTAATCACCTCTACCACACACCACTCCTCCCCGAAGGACAGTGGGAGGGATTGGGGGTTACTGCCTTACAAGTCCTATGCAGTCAGTACTTTAGGGTGACTTTCGTGAAACCCTTACGGCCCAGAGTCACACAAGTAGAATACTCCTTGCACAAAAAAAGGAAGTTGATTACGTTTATATTAATACTACTCCTTTCTTTCTACTTTTGCCTTCCTCAAATCTCCCATTGACCATCTCTACGAATCGGTGCGATATTCCTAGAGGATAGAATCGCTGGTAATCTACAACGAAATAAAAGTAGGCTGCCTGACGCCATGACTTTGCACGAGCTCCACCCAATCGACAAAATCCACATATCTAGATGAAGAAAAACGAAAGAATATATAAAGAAATAAGATTTTTACAATGAATTAAATTATCTATTTTTTCAACGTGACATCGTTCTTCTGTGCACCTGCTGACAGACAGACAGACAGACAGACAGACAGAGGGTGCGCCTTGCGTGGTTTGTAACAACTTCCGTTTGGAAGTTATTATTCTTGACTCACCCTACCTCTTCATCTTTCAACTTTTCTTTTCTTTTCTTTTCTTTCTACCGAACGTCTGGAACCTTGACCGCGTTCCAGAGACCAAGGACGAGGCAATTCCAGCCAACGTTATCAGGTTTCCAGGTGACATGATGATGATGATGATGATGAGGAGGAGGAGGAGGAGGAGGAGGACGACGATGATGAGGACGAAGACGACGACGATCCCGAAAGGCGGCTCGCCCTTCAAGAGGGAGCGACACCGACATTATAATCAAGTGGAGAACGGACGGACGGGGGAATGGAAGGATTATACGGTGGGGAAGGGGAAGGGGAAGGGTATGGGAAGGGAAGGGGAGAGAAGGGGAGGGTAAGGGGAGGGTAAGGGGAGGGTAAGGTAAGGGAAGTGAAGGGGAGGGTAAGGGAAGGGAAGTGAAGGGGAGGGTAAGGGAAGGTAGGGAAAGGAAAGGGGAGGGTAAGGGAAGGGGAGGGTAAGAGAAGGGGAGGGGAGGGTAAGGGAAGGGGAGGGTAGGGGAGGGTAGGGGAGGGTAGGGGAAGGGGAGGGTAGAGGAAGGGAAGGGGATGGGAGGGTAAGGGAAAGGGAGGGTAGGGGAAGGGATGGGTAAGGAGACGGACAGAGGAAGGGGAGAAAGAAGAGGAGGGGGAGGGGGAAGGCGAGAGGAAGACGAGAGGAAGGGGAGAAGGATAGGGAGAGAGAGGAGGAAAGGGGGGAAGGGAAATGAGAACAAAAAGGAGAGAGTAATAAAAGAAGGGAGAGAACTATAGAAGGAGAGGGAGAGAGAGAGAGAGGAGGAAGGGGGAAGAGGGGAGAGGAAAAATAAAAGCAGAGTAATAAAAGGACAGTGTGAAGGAAGGAGGGAGAGGGAAAGAGAAAAGGAAAAGAGGAAGAGGGGGAGAGGGGGGAGGGGGAGAGTTTGAGCCCATTCTATGTCCATTAACCAGGAGATCCATCCTATGAAAGCCTACCACGAAAGCAGAACACACACACACACACACACACACACACGCACACACACACACACACACAAAACCACGCCCAGCCTAGGAGGCCGGCAGGTTGATAACTAATCAGCCGTTGCCACCACCTGAACCATCTGGCTCCCGTCAGATGGTTCCCCCTTTCTCCCATCACCAGCTAGAGCAAGACATTATCGCCCTTACGAACCCCGTGCGTAAGGCCCAATATTGATGATGCCACACTCTCAATACTAATGATCTTCACTTGTGCTTTCAATATCAGACCGTGGTGGCTTTTATTACTAATAATACCTAGGATAGAAGCACTGCATATCGGTGACGAAATACATCCGTTCCCTCCCTTCCTCTTTCCCTCTACCCTCTCTCCCAAACTCTCCCTCTCTCCCACCATCTCTCCCTCTCCCCTACCATCTCTCCCTCTCCCCTACCATCTCTCCCCCTCCCCACCATCACTCCCTCTCCCCACCATCTCTCACTCTCCCCCTCGCTCCATCTCTCACTCTCCCCCACCATCTCTCCCTCTCCCCCTCCATCTCTCACTCTCCACCATCTCTCACTCTCCCCCACCATCTCTCCCTCTCCCCCTCCATCTCTCCCTCTCTCTGTCTCTCCTCCATATCTACTCTCTCTGTCTCTCATCCAACCACCACCTGTGCCCGTTGCACCACAGAGCCGTGCTAATAGGGAGAGTAAATGAGGGGGGGGAGGGGCTCGTACTTGTGGGGGGTTGGGGGGGTTAGTCCAATTCACAGGTGCGAGCGAATGAACACGAAGACGTGGACGAAAAGGCGGGGGTGGGGGGGAAGGAACGAAGAGAAACAGGAGGAAGGAAGGAAGGAAGGACAAAGGTAGGGAAGGGAAGAGGAAGGAAGGAAAACAAAGAACAGAAAGAAATGAAGGAAAAAAGAAGAGGAAGGAGTTAAGGTAGTGCAAAGAAAGGAAAGGGAACAGATTGGGTGGAGGAGGGACGAATGAGAGGAGGAAAAGAAGGGAAATTGAGAGCAGAGTGAAAAGATGGAAGGGAGGGAAGGGAGGGAGGGAGGGAGGGGTGGAAATAAGGAAGTGGGAAACGGGAAAGGGGAGTCGAGAGAGGGAGGGAGGGAGAGAGGGAGGGAGGGAGAGAGGGAGGGAGGGAGGAAAGGAGGAGGGGGAAGGAGGAGGGGGAAGGATTTTTTTTTTTTTGAGGAGGGGGAAGGAGGACGAGGAAGGAGGAAGAGGAGGAAATGAAGGAGGAAGAGGAAAGGAGGAAAGTGGAGGAGGGAGTGGAGGAGGGAGGAGGGAGTGGAGGAGGAAGAGGAACAAAAAGGAGGAGGGAGAGGAGGGAAGAGGGAGAGGTGGAGGAGGGATGAAGAGGATGAACAGGAGGAAGAGGACGAGGAAGAGGACGAGGAGGAGGAAGAAGAGGAGGAAGAAGAGGAGGAAGAGGACGAGGAGGAGGAACAGGAAGGGAGGAACAGGAGGAAAAGGAGGAGGAAGAGGGAAGAAAATGAGGGAAGAGGAGGGGGATAGAGGAGGGATGAAGAGGAAGAAGAGGAGGAGGAGGAAGAGGAGGAGGAGGAGGAAGAGGAGGAGGAGGAAGAGGACGGGGAGGAGGAAGAGAACGAGGAGGAGGAAGAGGACGAGGAGGAGGAACAGGAGGGGAGGAACTGGAGGAAAAGGAGAAAGAGGAAGAAGTGCAGGAAGAAAACGAGGGAAGAGGAGGGGGATAGAGGAGGGATGAAGAGAATGAAGAGGAGAAAGAGGAGGAAGAGGAGCAGGAAGAAGAGAGGAAAAGGAGGAGGAAGAGGAGGAAGAAGAGGAGGAAGAGGAGGAGGAGGAGGAGGAGGAGGAGGAGGAGGAGGAGGAGGAGGAAGAGGAGGAGGAGGAGGAGGAAGAAGAGGAGGAGGAGGGTCAAAGAAGTGAGTGAAGAAGGAACGGAAGAAGGGTCTACAAAGCGAGAGATGAAGACACAGACACAGACACAGACACACACAGGGAGAGAGAGAGAGAGAGAGAGAGAGAGAGAGAGAGAGAGAGAGAGAGAGAGAGAGAGAGAGAGAGAGAGAGTGGTTTGGAAGAAAAAAAAGGTGGACAAGATATCGGTATCTACGTTACAGATGACGTGGATCTCTTGGAAGAGAGAGGCTTTGTTATGATGAGATGGAGAGAGATGGAGAGAGAGAGAGAGAGAGAGAGAGAGAGAGAGGTTACTAGCCCCATTAAATGCTGCTTCCTAGAATGAGCGATTCACACGATACTGAAAGTACCAACCCTCTTCAGACGACGGTGTGTATCTTAATAACCAAACACACAATCATCATAATAACAATGATATTAAAAATAATAATAATAATAATAATAATAACAATAATAATCATAATAATAGTAATAATAAAAACTGACAGTTACGATACCAAACTTAGAAACACATTAAAATATCAGAAGTTAAAAAAAATATTACAAATTTAGGTATATCTCAAACATTTGACAATAATGTCAACCGCAACAACAACAACCTGTCGTACAACAGCTCCACTCGACTGGTCATGTTGATGGAATTCCCACGAGCGGATTATTCCACCCATCTGGAGGGGTAGCCTTCAGCGAACCCAAACGACATTATTCCGTTCTGGCTTAAGCTCACGAACTCCCGTTGAGGAGGAGGAGGAGGATTTGGGGGGGGGGGGGTCCTACTTCGGAGGACTGAAACTGTTCGTGGCTTCCGCGCCGGACAGCAACCCAGAAAGAACCCGGAACCGGCGATCGCTCTAAAAGGCGCCGAAGAGGAAAAGGCCATTTGCATATTCAGTTCGTTAACAAGGCGCGATAACGCTTCACCCTCGAGGGGAGGTGTGGGAGGGGGGAAACCGTCCCCTCCCCCCACTCCCCCTCCCCACTCCTCTTCCTCCTCCTCCTCCTCTTCCTCCTGACCTTCCCGGAATCGAGTCCCGGGTCAGCCACAGCCTTTCTAGCGTGGCGAGTGATGTGGAGTGTTGGTGGATTTGGTGGTAGTGGTGGTGGTAGTGGTTGTAGTGGAAGTGCTCCTGGTGATGGTGTTAGTGGTGGGGGTTGATTATGGTTCTGATAATGTTGTTGTAAGTGATAGAGACGGTGATGGTGGTACTGAAGGCAGTGGTGGCAGCGGTCATGGCGGCAGACATTAACAAAATAACCCGATATTCCCACTACTGCATCTCTTACATTTTGTTCTGGATAATAAAAAAAATATTTCATTCAATTGTGGGTACCGTTTTGTCCTGAAATGATAATGGAATTGTTCTAATAATTGAAAAGTGACAGGACCCCACGAGCGTTGTCCCTTTCCCGTATCCTATGTATAAAATCATGACAAACAGAGGGTAAAAGACCGGACCCCTGTATACTACAAAGTAAACATACCAATCAACACACACACACAAGCACCTACAAACACACACACACACACACACACACACACACACACACACACACACACACACACACACACACACACACACACACACACACACACACACACACACACACACACACACACACACACACACACACACACACACCGTTCAATCACTCCATGCTTCCAGTTGAAGCCAATCATTCCATTCACTTGCAAATGCACAACTGCAAGAACAAGTCTCCCTCTCCTGTGCCTCTGACGTCCAACACCTCCCACAGGGGATGGGGTT
>NC_134780.1:79882006-79899506 GCF_046742065.1 Oratosquilla oratoria
CTCTCTCTCTCTCTCTCTCTCTCTCTCTCTCTCTCTCTCTCTCTCTCCGAACCCTTTTTCTGCATCAGCCACGATTCTCTTCCTCCGGGACACGTCGTCCTTACCGTCACATTCCTCTGCGTTCTCCTCCTGGAGGAGGAGGAGGAGGAGGAGGAGATGGAGGGCCCGGTGGTGTCCTGTTACATGACGGTGGGCGTCGCGTACTCTGCGCCCCGGGTACTCGCAACAGGTCACCCAACACTCTGGTTTTGCACGAAAAGGGGCATATTCGGGTGAGGAGGAAGGGGGACCCGTTTGGGCAAAGCCCCCCTCCCCCCCAAAAAAAAAAAAAAAAAAAAAAAAATCGGCGAGGGCCTCCGTTTCTGTTAACTTACGACGCCGGGCTCCTCCTCGAGACGTGGCGGTCGTCGTGGAGATTCACCCACCCACGCACACGGAAGAGGGATGCGGAGAGAGCCAGCCTACTTCGCAAACAAGTTTGGAATCGCAACGTCGGAGAGGGTCGGCGCCTTTGACGGGCGTCTTCTGAATTGGGTCCACAAAGGAGGGCAACCGAACACCCATTCCTCTTCCTCCTCCTCCTCCTCCTCTTCCCGTTCCCCTTCCTTCACATCTTTGCTAAGTGTTTCCAATTGAATAGGTCCCTCTGATATCTTTCACTCTTTTATCTTCATCCCCTTATCTTACTTCTTCATACTCTCTCTCTCTCTCTCTCTCTCTCTCTCTCTGTGTGTGTGTGTGTGTGTGTGTGTGTGTGTGTGTGTGTGTGTGTGGGCGCGCGCGTATAAATCCTTGCACTCGGGTAGTGGCCCCTATGTATTAGTCCAGCGCACATGAGTGCATACAGGCACGACCCACACACGGGCTCATGCATACAACAAGCGGGCTAACCGCAGTGCTCGAGGGTGGGGGGAGGGGGGTAATGAGCCGGAAGTAGTTCCGGTAGCCTTTGCACTACTAACTACCTCTTCACTACAGAGACAGACTCTGCAGATGTATTTTTTTTCTGGCTAACGACACCCCACATTTACCATCGTCCCAGCCAACATGTTTTATTAAAAACGCTGGTAAACTACAACCCAATCAACAACAGACGACCTTCATCGGCTGGGGGTGGGGGGAGCAATTTTTTCATTTTTTATCTTTATTTATTTATCTATATATATTTTTTTTTTGGGGGGGAAGTGAAGTGTCACTCCCACAGTGATGTTTATAGAAGTCGCCATAAACCTACACCAAGGCATGGGTAGAACCTGTCAGCGTTACCGTACAAGTTTCTTTGTTGTCCCAAGACATGATCACAAATGTCCGGGGCAAAGGACCGAACCGAAGGCCCCCCTATGTGCTCTCGTTCGGGCGTTCGTTGCGTTCAATCGGGCGGTCACCAATGAAGGGAATGGGCGGGATTGGGAGCCCTGATTTACAAAAGGTTGGTAGCCCTTCGCTCTCCTGATCTTTTAACACAACTCGGTACTTGGGGTAGTGTTTCCCCCTTTTTTTTTTTTTTTTTTTTTTTTTTTTTTTTTTTTTTTTTTTTTTTTTTTTTTTTTTTTTTTTTTTTTTTTTTTTTTCTTTTGCTTTTTTTTTCAGGCGACCCCCCAATATGATCCTCATGATATGACCTCGACCTCACTAATCTATTTGTATATGCGTTAATATACATGCCTAATTGTTGACTGTAAAAAGTATGGGATAAGTATAATAAATATATGTGTAAGAAAGGTAATGTAAGGTTATAAAAGACAAAGTTAACATCATCATGGTTATTGTATTGAATTCATATCGTTTTGCAACAACAAAAATTTAGCATACAAGATGTCTTGGCGACCCCAGGGTTGGGAAACAGTGACTAGGACAACGGTTAAAGGGCCATTTACACGGTCTAACAGTTTGACAAACCCGGTTTGTCAGACAAGTGTTTGAAGTGATGTTTGACCGTTTGAATGGGGTATTTGGTCGTCAAACACGTTTGTCGAACGTGTTTGACAACCAAATACCCTATTCACACGGTCAAACATCACTTCAAACACTTGTTTGACAAACCGGGTTTGTCAAACTGTTAGACCGTGTGAATGGCCCTTAAGACCGCAAGGGGGCTTTAGGGGGCTTTAAGGCGAGGGAAGGACCTGGGAGATGGAAAGGGGACTGGAAGGGAAAGGGAAAGGAGGGAAAAGGAAGGAGAAATGGGCAAGGAAGGGAAGTGAAGGCAAGGGGATGAAAGGGATTGGAAGGACAGAAAACACATGTGGAAAGATATGGAAGAGGGACGAAAATGAGGTGAAACGCAAGGACTGGTTTACCACTAATGTGGTTAACGAATGAAATGTTGAAATATAGATATTTGTTATTGTGCATCTTGTGTTGTTTTTGATTGAATGTACAATGCAATGTATAGTAAGAATTTTGTCATTTGATTTATTGTATAATCTGTACTTAACTTGCATGTATAACAAAGTTCAGTTGCTAGGCCTGAGAGATTTCCCGTGCTAAGGGAGACGTTACGCCATTGCAGGTTAGTTATGGTGGACCCACGGTGTGGAGAGGTTGATGTACATATTTTTGTCTGAACATAAACTTACTTGTGTCATGTGCATTGTGCCTTTGAAGAACAATAAACAGTAAAGTGCTTTTCTAAGCGTTTACATACCCATAACTTTTAACATGAAATACACTTGGTAATAATATTTTAAGAGAAGATTAGATCAATTTATGGACAGGGATGTAAGGTGGTGAGGAATATGGAACTGCCTGGTGTAGGCCGTATGGTCTCTTGCAGTATCCTCCGTTCTTATTGAGGAGACTGCAAAATAAAGAAATCAACAGAAAAGTAGAGAAAAATATCAAAGACGAGACGAAGTAAAGACAGAAGAGTAGAGGGAGTGAGAGGGGAGAAAAGAGTGGGGAGAGTAGAGAAAAGAAAGAGAGAGAGATAGAGGCAGAGACAGAGCGGGAGAGAGGGAGAAAGGAGAGAAAAGAGAGAGAGAGAGAGAGAGAGAGGGAGAAAGAGAGATAGAGGGAGAGACAGAGAGGGAGAGAGAGAGGGAGAGAGAGGGAGAAAGGAGAGAAAGAGCGAGCGAGCGAGCGAGAGAGAGAGAGAGAGAGAGAGAGAGAGAGAGAGAGGGAGAAAGGAGAGAGAGGGAGAAAGGAGAGAGAGAGAGAGAGAGAGAGAGAGAGAGAGAGAGAGAGAGAGAGAGAGAGAGACAGAGAGAGAGAGAGAGAGAGAGAGGGAAAAAGGTCGTGGGCAAGGCAGGAGCAGCAGCGTCGGAAGATGAAAAGTGAAGATTAACACAATAAATTAAGTCCATTCCAGGAAGAAAGATTGGAATCACGGCAGATGCAAAGGGGTGGGCGGGGAAGAGATAGGTACAGTACAACCACCGACATGAGGGGAACATAGAGGGAGGGGGAGAGGGTGGGAGAGGGAGAGGGATAGGGAGGAAGGGAGAGGTATATATAGACTCGTTATTACAAAGCACGTGTAAAATGACAGCTTCGCCAACCCTCCCTTTGTTCATTTCTCTTTGAGGGTCAACTTCATCCCTCCAACTCCACCTCCTCCTCTCCCTCACCCTCCTCCTCCTCCTCCTCCCGCAGTGCGTGGTGATTGCGTCTTCGTCGTCGTCGTCGTCGTCAGCTTCTCGACGTTGAATCCGCGACGTCGGTGTCGCAACGTCTTGCCCAGCAGCGGTGAATGACCATCACCACGTTCACCATCAGAGGAGCTTGAGCTCACTCAAGACAAGATGCGTTCCCCCTTCCAGATTTTTGTCGTCTATTTGATTAATTTATTTACTTCCCTATTCTATTAATCTATTCATTCATCAATCTATTTTCAGAAAGGACATTTACTCCCATGTGGTCTGTGGTCGTTTAGTTTGATGTGTTTCTTATCCACAGGAAAAATATAAATACCTATCTAACTTAACATTTTCTTTTCTTTTTTCTTCCTTTCTCAAGGCCTAGTCTGATAGTGATTTGGTCAAAATGGGTTCCACATTCGCAATTTCGTTTCTGCTAATCAACATGACCTTAATGAAAAATATTCAAATTCACCTACATTCACTTTATCAACAAAAATCTGTGCTACATTTCTACAGCGGCAGGAAATCGTAAGCATACATACATATACCAAAGGCTTCCCCCCCCCCTTACACGGCAAGTCATTATAACGCCAATTCAGGTAATGAAAAGAAATTGTGAACGTTGAATTTCCACAACTGGAAGGAAATCTTACAACCCCGACGAGTTCCGAGCTCATCCGTCAGTGGGGAACTGCGTCGAGCGTTCTGTTATGGCGTCGGTAATCTGGTCTTTGTATCCAAGGCAGAACCAAGGGCTCTGGCTGCGCTAGTGGCCGTATGATCCCTGCTCGCCTTTGTTGGTAGAGCTTCTGTTGACAAAGCTAAGGGGGCTCCGTCGGCTTCAGCACAGAGAGATCTAAGGCCGAGTTATTACGTGGGACTTTTCAAGGCCTCTGGAGGCTAGAGGATTCGTTTCAGCTGCCGTCAAGTGATTTTATTCAGGATGAAGAGAGGGAACGTGGGAGAGCAGGAGAGAGGAAGGATTGGGGAAACGGGAGATGGAGACGGGAGAGAGAGTGGGTGAGAGGGATTGAGGGAGTGAGGGGGGGGGGTTGAGAGCGAGAAGAGACGGAGCGAGATCGGCTTCTTGCCCCCGAGACCTCACAAAGTCTCCCCGTCGCGCATAGTCTCTCAGAAATGCCAAACGGATGGCGGTCTCCAAGCAGAAGCAAGAGAAGAAAGAATGAGAAAGAATAAAGCGGGAAGAAGAGGGTAGAAGGAAGAAGAAATAAGGAAGAAAGAAGAAATAAGGAAGGAAGAAGATATAAGGAAGAAAGAAGATGAAAGAGGGAAGAAGAAGAGGGTAGAAGGAAGAAGAAATAAGGAAGAAAGAAGATGAAAGAGGGAAGAAGAAGGAAGGAGGAAGAAGGGAGAAGAAATAAGGAAGAAAGAAGATGAAAGAGGGAAGAAAGAGAATGAAGAGAGAAGGAATAAAGGAGAAGGAAGAAAGGAGAGAGAAGGAAGAAAGAAAAAGTAAAAATGGTAGAGGTGCAAAGTCTTTCAAAATATTACATTAAAAAGGATTACAAAGGTGGAGCATGCCGACAGGAGACCTTTTGGTCTGTGAGGCGGCGGACGATTTTTTTTTCGCTCTAACATGAAGAGATAAGAAAGAGACCTCTCAGCCAAGCACGGGACAGCGAGAGCAGACCACTAGGCCTATATATCAGTGCGCCGCAGGACATTTTAAAACAAACTCGGAGCCGACGCGACGGCGATTGAACCGATAGAAAACGGTCTTCAAATCGATACTCCCTTTTTGGCAACTCTCAGAGTGCCACCTATACAATGAGTCCTCATTATACAGTAATTCTTTATCCGGTAAATTCACGTACATACATACATATACCAAGGCTTTTTCCCTCTTACAAGGGAGGTAGCCTTTTTCTTTTTGGTTACCTCCCTTGTAAGGAGGAAAAAGCCTTGGTATATGTATGTATGTATGTATGTGAATTTATCGGATAAAGAATTATTGTATAAGGAGGACTCACTGTACCATATTTTTTAATTGGCTAACTCCCTTGCGGGGAACGCCCCCTTCTGTAACTTAGCTAGGGAGATATGACACTTCCAGAGTTTCTTCTGGGCTGCCAGCAACGATTGTATTCAGACTAGGATCAGGAATTAAAGGAAGAAAAATACAGACGTGTTTCACTCGGCACCCCACGCCAACAGGTCCATAACTAGGTCAAATGCGAAAGAATATAAAAATGATAAATAAAAATAGAAATAAAATTATAGTAATATAAACAATAATAAAATAAACAAATGCATAGGTATAGCTCAATAATAAACAAACAGGTAAATAGCAAATAATAATAAATTTACGTAAATAATAATACATGAATTGACAGATAAATAATAATAAAGATATATTTTAGGAATTACATTTTCATCCCGATGTGCAAATGACCAACGCTGCACCCATGTTTACATGGTCGTACAAGAAAAAATATATATACAAACCGCAACAAGACAACCAAAATAATATATATCTGGAAATACAAGAGCCCTATTCCACACAGTAAACAACCACCACAAGAGACCGGGCCACTCCCGCCAATTTGACATTCTGGACACATTTTTCAGGCGTTTCCATTTCGCAAAAACGTGCCCACCTGCGCACATTCCATCGCCTACATTCTACTTTCTACAAGGCCAGGAAATGGCTGAATATACGCCAATCGCGACTACGCAATCACGCCAGGGTCACTCCCCCCCTTCTCCTCCCACCACCCTTCTCCTCCTCCTCTGTCGTTTCATAGAGGTCGCAAAGTGCAGTGATGCGATTCATCACATCTCGAAGGCTGCGGCGACAACCGACGAAAACGACCGGCGAAGACGACGACCGATGAAGACGACGACGGTGACATGACGAAGAAGACGACGAAGACAATGACGAAGAGGACGACGAAGACGACGAAGGACGGCCTCCAGAGGAACGAAGGAAGGAAGGGCGACTTGTGGAGGACTTCCGCTCGAGGGCGTGCGTTCGTGCGTGCGTGTGTGCGTGCGTGCGTGCGTGAGCGGCTGTGGCTGCGGCTGTGGCACCCCAAACAACGCCACAGAATGTACACAGCTGTCCTTTCGTCGCCTTTCATCGGCGCTTCTTTCCTCAAGGCCTACGTCACGCCGGAGACATGGAACTACACTGATGGTAATGAAGAAATTTGCGGAGTATGCAAGAAAGACGGTGGTGGTGAGGAGCTTACGCCAAGAGGCGCTGAGTGTCTGCGGCCGAAAATGTCACCTTTGCCCTACGTGCTTTCAGGACTATTGGGGGCAGGTAACAGTCACTGCTGGGTATCGAAGTGCGGGATTCAAACCCACGACTAAGCGAATGCGAGAGCAGCACGCTCCCGATTACGCCACCAAAGCCACCCGCGCAGACAGAGGAGTGAAATTAAAAAATCATCAAAACTTTTCTTCACATTATGACACGTCTAATCAAAGAATACTACGCAACTCTGGTCCGTAGAGGTTTCATGTGCACCTTTATACGATAAACATAACATTATTTACATATTTACAATAACAAAATAAATGAAAACAATATTGTCAATAAGAATAAAAATAATTATAATACTGGTGGGACGCAGAGTTGTACGTTAACAATGTTGACAATAAAAGAAAATTCTTTTAAATTATTATTGGTGAAGTGTGGTTAACTTTAGGGGAGCCTCCCTTACGGTGGTAGGGAAGGTGAACATAAGAATGAAGGAGACTACAAGAGACCATAAGGCCTACACTAGATAGTTCCATGTCCATTGCCGCCTATCAACCCCATCCTTACGTTTTCTTAAAACAAACGATAGTTTCAGCGCTCAGTACATAGTTACTAAGTCTATTCCATTCCTTAATCACTCTATTGGTAAACCAGTTCTTGCCTATTTCATTCTTAAATCTAAAATTGTCCAATTTAAATCCATTACTGCGATTCCTGCCCTGTTGTCTTAATATGATGACCTTGTCTGCATTCCCCCTTGTTAAAGCCCTTGATTCACTTGAACACCTCTATTACATCACCCCACACTCTGCACCTTTCCTCGTAAGGTAATTTTTTTACCCCATGTGTATCATTTTGGTCATTCTCTTCTGTACTGATCTTAGTGAACTGGTATCCATTCTATAGGACGGAGACCAAAACTGTACCGCACAGTCAAAGATGGGTCTAACTAACGCTAGA
Source organism: Oratosquilla oratoria (assembly GCF_046742065.1). Lineage (NCBI taxonomy): Eukaryota > Metazoa > Arthropoda > Malacostraca > Stomatopoda > Squillidae > Oratosquilla > Oratosquilla oratoria. The sequence continues at coordinate 79,889,774 of NC_134780.1, forward strand.
AAGAGTTTGATAATTACCTTTGCACTTTTATTTAAAGCCGTCCCAACAATGAAACCTAATGCTCTGTTAACTCTATTCCTGCATCTAATGCACTGTTTCCTGGATTTAAGGTCAGGACTCACTAGAACTTCCAAGTCTCTCGCACTCAATTATCTAAAAAGGTGTTATCTAAGCTATACCTGCTGGGGGGTGCGCTTTCACGCTTGTAAAGATTTCAAGAATGAAATGTCATAGCTGGTGGGGCGCAGTCCCTCTCCGACGCCCTCCCTAGGGGGATGGTCACGATCAGAAACTAACTTGCGCAATTCTGACCTCAGCTGTTCCTCTGATTATACGGCACCGCTGGGTCATTTAGGGCACTTCTGAACTAAGAGTTGAGTAATTGCACGAGTCAGTGATGTCGTCATGCGATAAAGGTGAATGGAGGAAACAAGTAGAAAGGTGTATTGATAAGAAGAGGAGGAGGAGGAGGAGGAGGTGAAAGAGGAGGAGAAGAATGAGGAGGAGGAAAATGGAGGTAGAGGAGGAGGAAACGGAAGAAAAGGAGAAAAAGGAGGTAGAGGAGGAGAAGGAAGAAGAGGTAGAGGAGAAAATGGAGGTAGGAGAAAAAAAAAAGAGGTAGAGGAGGAAAACAAGGAGAAAAAGGAGGAGGAGGAGGAGGAGGAGGAGGAGGAGGAGGAGGGGGAGGAGGAGAGGGAGGAGGAGGGGGAGGGGGAGGAGGGGGAGGAGGAGGGGGAGGAGGGGGAGGAGGAAGGGGAGGAGGAGTGGGAGGAGGAGGAGGGGAGGAGGAGGAGGAGGAGGAGGAGGAGGAGGAGACCAGGACACTGGGAGGGAGGGCCGACTTGGCAAAGCTTGATCGCCCGCCCGCTCACCCGTCGGGGCGATTCTATTGAGAACAATTGCGACTCGGGGAGATGATTGGCGATTAAACTTCTCAGAGATCAAATCTACGCCAGTCAGACAGAAGACATAGAGGCGAGCGCACACACACACACGCGCACACACACACACACACACACACACGCACACACACACACAATGTAGAACATGAGATAGGATATAAGGAGCGTTGTTCTTTTCCTGTGTACTACATCTAAGTGTCTAAGCGCGAACCATCCCCATGCAAGGTAACTATTACCACCACCATCACTGTCACCCTCTCTCCTCCACGCACCACTTCTAACACGATCACCACGCTCCACCACCAGCACCACCAGCAGGAGCAGCAGCGCCAGTATAATCCCTTCTTTGCGTCATTACTGAGTTAAGTGAGTCGCTCACTCCTTAAGCCTGTAATCCGGTAACGGTTCTTTCTTTTCCGGACTTTGTTCTATCAAGGTGAGGGGGAGATGGGGTGAGCGGGGGTGACGGGGGAAGGAGGATATGGGATGGGAGAGAAGAGGGTGATGGGAGCAATTGGGAGAGATGGGGGAAGACAGAAAATATGGGATATGGGATGGGGGAGATCACGTTTGTGGCAGTCAGCCTTTCTCTAGTGGGCGCCCTGATATATATATATATATGTATATATATATATATATATATATATATATATATATATATCTTAACTGACATCTCTCCTCCAGCTAAACATATGAAAAAAAAAACACTCAGGGACTTAGGGATGATTTGATACAGGTCTTTAAGATTCTAAAGAGAACTAACAACGTCGAAAGTGACATTTTCACAATGAATGCGATTCAGACAAGACAAGAAATAATGGTCTCAAACTGCCAGGAGGCAGATTTAATTTGGAAGTGGGTAGAAACAACTTCGCCAACCATGTAGTAAATGAATGGAATAACCTTCCTGCAGAGGCAGTGCAATGTACATAAGAACATAAGAACACAAAAAATAAAGGAGTCTGCAAAAGACCCTAAGACCTACACTAGGCAGCTCCGTATCCATTACCACCTGTCATCCCATCCATAAAGTTGTCTAATCGTTTTTTAAAACAACTGATAGTTTCAGCGCTTACTACATGGTTACTAAGTTTATTCCATTCATCGACCACCCTATTAGTAAACCAATTCTTGCCTATTTCCTTCTTAAATCTAAATTTGTCCAGTTTGTACCCATTACTGCGAGTCCTGCCCTGTTGTTTTATTATGATGACCTTGTTTGCATCACCCTTGTTATAGCCTTTGATCCACTTGAATACTTCTATTAGTACAATTCGAAGTTTTAAGATTCATTTAGATAAGCACCTAAGAAAAATGCTGTAATGCCTGCCATTTATCTTGTTTGATTGTTTCATTTATTGTTATCTATTCATTATTATTTTCTTTGTTCTTTTTATACATTATTACTATTTATGTTTGTTTATGGTTATTATCATATATTTATTTATTCTATTTACTTTTTTCGCATCCGACCTAGTTATGGACCAAAAGGCGTCCTGTCGGCATGCTATTCCTTTGTAATCCTTTGTAAGATGGGAGAAGTGACAAGATGCAAGAGAAGATGGGGATACGGGATGGGATTGGGGATGGGCGACAGGGGATAAACTGGGGAGGTTGGAGACGGGGGTTGGGGGAGAAGATTGAAAATGGGGGGGGGGAAGCTGGGAATAAACTGGGGAGGGGAAGACAGGGGTGAGGGGACTGAGCGGTCGAGTGACCTGTACATGCGCGTAGTTCCAGTAGAAAATCGACGCCCGGTCGGGGCACAACGACAGCCACCGAAACATGGCACTCATCGTCTCATTAAGCGGAGGAGAGATCGATGAAGAGTAACATCATGAAGAGAACGAAGAAAACGAAGAAGGCGCAGCAAAAGGAGAAGGATAATTTTAGAAGAAGAGGAAGTGGAGGAAGAAGAAGTAGAAGAGCGTTCAGCCCGAGAGCGAATAGGTGTCGAGTCATTTCTCTCTCTCAAGGTACCGTGACCGCAAAGAAAATGTACCCACGTCACGCAGAGAAACAGCTGCTACGAAAACGTTTGGTGTGAATGGTGCAGAGTAATTCGGAGCCAGCTGTTGCTGCTGCTGCTGTCTAGCAAAAAAATGAAACAATGCGCAGGGTCTCCATACATGGCAGTGCAGCGAAGGGGAACGCATTGAATCCCCATCAATTACCTTCGGCGTGAAATTCCTGCCGAGGAGGGGAAGGGAGGGAGGGAAGGAGAGAGAGACAGAGACAGAGGCAAAGAGAAACAGAGACTGAAAGAGAGACAGACAGAAAGAGGGAGAGAGAGACAGAGAGAGAGAGAGAGGCAGAGAGAGAGAGAGAGAGAGAGAGAGAGAGAGAGAGAGAGAGAGAGAGAGAGAGAGAGAGAGGGGGGGGAAAGAGAGAGAGAGAGAAAGAGAGAGAGAGAGAGGGGGGGAGAATGAGAGAGAGAGGGAAAGAGAGAGAGAGGGAAAGAGAGAGAGAGAGAGAGAGAGAGAGAGAGAGAGAGAGAGAGAGAGAGAGAGAGAGGGAGGGAGAGAGAGTGGATGGAAGAGGGCAGGATTGAACAACACCACAAGAACTTGCGGTAGACTCAAACGTCAAAGAACTCTAATTTGCGTAGTGGAACATAGTGCATCTAAAGCTCGTATTTGTACGCAACACTCTCCCATGCAACTCTTAATGGACATAAAATCGACGTTTCTTTCACCGTTTGGGTAAAAAGGCTTCCCAGCTCTGGAGCCTTTTTCACGATGTCACGCGAGGCAATTCAACTATAAAGAGCTCGTTTAATTTGAAAACAAACAAACAAATAAAACAAAAACACATTCCGGTTAACGGTCACCCTCATCCACCCAAGTGATGGTCTTTGATTACTTTGTTCTTGCTCTCTTGCCAAGGAGGCTGAAACTGAAACTGAAACTGAAGGCGGAGGGAGAGAGGGAGGGAGAGAGGGAGGGGGAGGGGGAGGGGGAGGGGGAGAGGGAGGGGGAGAGGGGAAGGGGGAGGGAGGAGAGGATGGGCGTGACACGTCCATCCCCCTTACACTTCCCCCTTTCCCTTCTTGAGCGTATTTCCTGAGGAAGTTTTGTCGAGTTAATGCGCAAGGGGGGGGGGGCTCTTACTGACGCCACTACGGACCAGAGCCACGTCATTCTTATTTGACTCGACATTCATCTCCACTCACATTAAGAGAACTGAACACTCGTTTTCTATCATCGCTTCTTGCCCTCCTTGCAAATCCTCTATCACATTTAGAACTGCACGTCTTTGGTGAGATGGTATTCCCATAGGACAGAAGCGCTGGTGACGAGATGTAATCCCTCTGGTGGTTGACCTCCTTAACTCTTCAAAAAAAGAAAGAAAAAAAAATAATTCCCTTAAAAGTCCCGTTGCTCTTCGTGAGAAACTCGCCCTCCTCTTCCGCAAGATGTTGATGATCTTAATATGTGATTCATATATGTTTGTCTGTCTGTCTGTCGAAAGAAGCTAATTCTGGAGAACAACTTGAGCTTTTTCACCCTCTCCTCCTCCTCCTCCTCCTCCTCCTCCTCCTTCCTGTTCCCGCCCTACAATTACATTTGACGCAAAAACGACTTGAGAATAAGTTGAGTGACTTCACTTTTTACATAAAATGCTCCCTCCCTCCCTCTCTCTCTCTCTCTCACGCTACTTTCCTCTCACTCGATCTTGGACAATCACAGTTCGATCCTCGTCGATGTCTAACACAAAAGCGTCGTTACCGACGCCTCGCTCAACACCTCGGCAGGGGAACACCGTCCGAAAACAAGATACTGGTGGTGGTAGGTGGTAGGTGATGGTAGGCTGTGGTGGTGGTACGTTGCGGTGGTAGGTGGTGGTGGTGGTTAGGTGGAAATAGGTGGTGATGATAAATAACCATAAGCTCATTACCATCCACGCATTCCGTTCGTTCGTTCGTTATTTCGTCGTCCTCTCTTTCCCACTCTTCTCTCTCTCTCTCTCTCGGGCGCGTCAATCCCACATCCCACCATCTCACCCACTTTGCATTATTATGGCCATTACCTCCCTCCCCCTTACGCCCGGGGGACAGACACGAACAAGATCGGCCAATCAAAACGCCATCACTAAATTATAGGGATTCTTACCTCACCCCTCCCTACCCCTCCCGACGCCCCCTCCTATACCTCAAGCTCGCTTCCCCATAACCCCTCTTCCTCACTCCCTTCCCTCCCTCCCTCCCTTTCTTCCTCGTACAATCTATCTACGTCTCTACGACCTCGACTAATATTCCAGAGGTTTCTAAGCTGACCATCCCAAGTTAGCTGATTACTATTAAAAAAAAAAAAAAAAAAAAAAAAAAAAAAAAAAAAAAAAAAAAAAAAATAAAAAAAAAAAAAAAAAAAAAAAAAAAAAAAAAAAAAAAAAAAAAAAAAAAAAAAATTAAATACAACTCAAAATCATGGCACGAATAGTACACAGTGGTAACAAGAGAATGAAATGGTATAGTTTGACCTAAGGAAAACAATCTGGATTTTAAAAGGAAATTACTCAATCTTTTTTGATAGCAACTCGCAAGGGCTTGTGTGATAATGAAGGATCATGCGTAGTTGTTCGTCGCGCGGTTTATCCTAACCATCATCAGGTCACAAATCAACGTGTTGACATTGGTGTTGAAACGGGTTACAACAGCTTAAAACGGGTCAGAATAATGAAATGAACCGTCAGGAGACCTTTTGGTCCATAACGAGGTCGTGTACAGAATAAATACGTAAGTAAACAAACACTCAAACGAGTGAATGAAACAAACAGAGACGAAACAACCAATTGACAGAGGAGCATTGTTGTCAAGTCTCAACAGGTTGGTTGCTGCTAGCGTCCAGAATCACCCTTTATTCATGCAAGCCACCTCTGCACGTTCCCCCCTGACTTGCTGTCGCGTCTTCATAGGGATTATTCTGGCAGAAGACTTCTCGATCGATGAAGTCGCCATTTTGTCAAAATTTTGTTCACTCGATGCAAGTCAATGGTTCTTAACCCTTTTCCAGTGTCCGTAACCCTTGGTTATCTAAAAAAAAAAAAAAAAAAAAAAAAAAAAAATCTCGTACCCACATCCAATATAAATACAATCCAAACATAAGAAAAGGATTAGTGATACAAACCTCGCTGAGAAATAAGATATATTCATTTACTGAACCAAGGTACTTTTTTTTTTACTTCAAATTAAAAATGTCATTTAGTAGGATACAGTGAATGCACATTATGCTTTCTCATGGTAAATATACAGTACCATTTCACTGGGTATCATGTTTCGAATCCCCAGGATTAAGAATCACTGTATTAAGTCGTAACAACAATATTTTCATGAAGCGTCATTTACCGCAACTCAAGTTAGTCCAATGGGAGTCAATGGACAAATGCTCTTAGAACAGCGTTTCCCAACCTTTTCCGTCCATAGCACCCCCTGTTGTCATGTCTAAGCAGTCCAGCACCCTTATCTTGTTATTAGAAGGATGAAAGAAAGTGAAGTGTACTGCTTGATAATAGTTTTCTTGATTCCTTAGAACTGAAACAAAGTGACGATATTGTTTGTAGAAGAAACAAGAACACCCTAGAAAAATAGAATAGCACGGGAAAAGTTAAATATGCACAACTACGTAATCAATTATACGTATATCAATGAGATTTTTGTGTGCGTCACTTCCCAACACCCTCCATAATTGATTTCAGCACCCCAGGTTGGGAAACGCTGTCTTAGAAGTTCACCAGTCATTATGAACTTTCTCTAGCTTATCATAAGGATCTACTAGACAATCAGTACTACCGGGATATAAAACGCGCCACCAGTCCTTGTACATATGCTTCGCTTGGGTTCTCAACCTACTTTTTTTTTTTTCTTTTTTTTATATAAAGATCATATCGACACTCAACTTTATCGTTTCGCATCCACTAACTCCCAATAGATTTCGGTTTGTGGACCATAGGTGGAGTCAATTTAACTAATAGTCTGGAATGACGCAAACAGTTTACAAGCAATCTCTACATAATATCCACTAACGATACCATCCTTCACACTCACTCTCTCTCTTTCTCTCTCTCTCTCTCTCTAACGTAGATCAGAGAGGTTTTGCCGTCCTAACCACCCGACCCAATCCCCTCCTCCAGGCAGTTCCTTCAGACTTCGCAGTCCTTTTGTTTCGTGTCTTCCGCCGGGCGATAATACGCCTTCCCCCTCCCCTCCTCCTCCTTCCATTCACAGTATTCTTCCCTTGCATAAAAACCAGTCTCTTGTACTCTCCTTCAGCACAATACACGGCCCCCTCCCCCGCGCTGCTCATTCTTCGTCCTCCTCCCTCTTTTCGCACCGCGCATATACCTCCTCCCCTGTTCGTTGTGTCTGCCTCTCCTCCTCTTCCATCAACTTAAAGCTCTTCATAAGCCACTTTCATTGCTCGTGGTCTCGACTCTTTTACTGTACCTAGTGTACGCCCTCCCCGTCTTCCACCACCCTAGCACAAACACTCTTCGTGTATTTTGTTTAAAGACTCTTGGGCCTTTGTAATCTACCTCTTCCCTTTCCTCCCACTGTTGACCCAAGTTTAGACGCTCACCCCTTGGCCCCCGCACAATCGACCACGCAATTATTTACACTTTCGTCCAGCACACAAGAGGACACGACTACAACATATGTGGGGAGGAGGAGCTCTGTCAGGAGCCCGAGAGAGGACGGGCTATTCAATGACAGTGAATAGCAACATTAACAACATCTCAATCACCCACGGACACTCCAAATGTTCTCCGTCTGTCCCTTCCGATTCCAGGCACCACTTTGGTTTTGTTCTGGCTGATAACAGAAGGTATTATGCTTCTTCAAGAACGACCCCGGTGCAAAGTATTAAGGAAAGGATGCATCTTACGATGGGAGTTCGTCCTCTTCATGGGAGAGCAAGCGCACACATATCCAACTGATTTATCTGGAATAAATTGGATGAGGAAACAGTGTGTGCAAATACTATTCAAGAATTTAAGAACAAACTTGATGCTGAAAGATCCAAAGACGGGTCACTACGAGCATAGCTCCCTTCCCGTATAATACAACTAGGTAAATACAACCAGGTAAACACACACACACACACACACAGAAAGAGAGAGAGAGAGAGAGAGAGAGAGAGAGAGAGAGAGAGAGAGAGAGAGAGAGAGAGAGAGAGAGAGAGGATGGGAGAGAAAGGGGGGAGGGTGTATATCCGACAAGGAGCGAGGTCAAAAAGGCAGAAGAAAGGACTTTGTACAACTGTGGTTCGTAAATCATTATGCCAAGATTTATGAACCAATTCATTGCGTTTCCTCTACCTTTGTGTCCCTGAGAGAACACACGCACACACACACACACACACACACACACACACACACACACACACACACACACACACACACACACACACACACACACACACACACAGTTGGAACCATACAATCTGAGGGCAGGTATGGTACATTGGAGAGCAAGAGACGGGACTCCATGAGCGTTGCTCTTTTCTTCTATACAATTAGATATATACAATTAGATAACACACACACACACACACACACACACACACACACACACACACACACACACTTTTCCAGCAACGAATTATTGCTATTCATAACAACGCTCCGCTTCCTATTGTTTCATCAATTTCTAATTCTTCAAGTCGCAAACCATACGGCCACACTGACCGGGCCCTCGTCTGCTCAGCTTCCCCGCGACCGACAAACACCTGCTGTGGTTCTTCCACTGTCCCACCGCCCGCCCTCTCGCTCCCCGTGCACTCTCGCTCGGTGCCCCCACGCTGTCCCGGGCTGGAACGATCGTTATCACGGGTCAAATTACGGAACCATTACCGTCACAACCGACGGCCTTCACCGCATTCTCTCCCCCTCCCTCCCAATCTCTCTCTCTCTCTCTGTTTGGTTGTCCTCTCCTACATCTGGTTCCTTTCTATGCATTCCATCATTACATCTTCAACTAAATTAGTTAACCTTATTATCACAGGAGATCATCATGAGGCTCATAAAATCACCTGGCGTCGATAAAAAAGTCGACCTAGGCATTGAGATGGGGACTCCCCTTAGTGAATAGAATAGTGTGATGGTTGGCAAATCAAACAATGCAAGTCCAACTATGCACTTCGATTTTGGTTGATTTATGAGATTTATAGCCTTCAGCCAAGCGTCGGAGCTCATATTCATCAGTTTCAAAGTCAAGGATGTCGTGTCTTCCAAGAATACACGACTGAATAAGAGCGATCAAACGCGAAGATTGGAAGACGGATGGAGCGAAGACCAGATACCAAATGGTCTCGTCTAAGGGGAACATTTTATTCGTATTTCAGGTTTGTTTACCAATATGAACTTTTTTTTCTGAATCAATCGTGGCACACAGCTGATACTGCATCTGTGATAAATCAGTTAACTATATAATAGTGGTTATGTGGCCTAAAGTAAAAATTTCACTGTTCTCTCTAGTCACCTATACTATTAGATGATTATTTATGTACATAACATACTATTATTTCGGAAGTTAGCTTAGTAAGAGATAAGATTAGAAAGAATTGCTCATCTTTATCTGTGAAAGACCATGCACTTATTGTATTTATGAACCTGAAAATTGGACTTTCTAATACGAACATTGCTTTCAGGTATGGGTGAAAAAATACTAAGTTTTTAGCTGTCAACTGATATATATATATATATATATATATATAATATATATATATATATATATATATATATATATATATATATATATATACACAACACATATATAATTGTTTGACTATGCGACAGATATGATCATAGTTCCACAGTCATTTAGGAGAAAGCAC
>NC_134780.1:79904506-79907006 GCF_046742065.1 Oratosquilla oratoria
CTCTCCTCTCCCTCTCCTTCTTCTCTTTTCCCATCTCCCCTCTCTCTCCCCCCTCTTTCCATTCTTTCTCTCTCCTCTCTTTCTCTCTCTCTCTCTCTTTCTTCTTGCAACAAAGACTAGTTGACTGGCCAACCACTCTTTTAACTGAGCTGTAACAATATATCTTACTTGTGACCAACCCCCCATCCCCGCGCCGGACCCCCAATCTCTCTCCCGGCAACACCAGGGGGTGTGGGGTTGTATTGGTCACTGGGAAAATTCCTCAAGAGAACACATCATGTATAGCGCTTATAAGAACACGGGTACGTGTGTTCACTTATGCAAAGTAGACCACTTGGAAAAAGAAACCAACGAAGCAGAGCGCTTTCGTACATTACATCTTCAGTGATGAACCAGTGCAATGAAGATGTAATATACGAAAGCGCTCTGCTTCGTTAGTTTCTTTTTCCAATTTGTCTACTTTGCATCATGTATAGCATCTACAACCTGGTTTATCACGAGCAAAGAGGTACGGACCAAGTTACACGTAGTTGGGCTAGCAGATGAACATGTAGTTGTTAAATAGGTTGGTAGTTAGATGTCATTAGGTAGTCACGGATACGAGGTAGACGTGCCGATAGATCTGTAGATGAGTAGATAGGTGGGTAATAATGTAGAAAGTTAGGCAGGTAGATCAGTAAGTAGGTAAGTTGGTAGGTAGATAAGTTGGTAGGTAAGTAGAGAGATATTTGTGAACACACACACCACTTGGTATGGAAACATCCAGAGCTATCCAATGACAGGTTACAACGCCATGCCCTTTGGGAAGGAAATATTTTGCCAGACCTGGTGTGTGTGTGTGGGGGGGGGCATTCCTCTTCGGAAGTACTGCCCTCCCCCATCCCCCCCTAATGCCACCTTCAGCGTGATCTTCCTGCTGTGAACGACTCCTCGCCAACAGAAAATGAACGGCGGGTTGGGTACGCACCTAGCCATTAGAAGCAGCATTTTTCTCTCCTCACCGTCAACTAAAACCTCTCTAAACCAGAGTTTCCCATCCTTTTCCGACCATAGCACCCCCTGTTGTTATGTCTAAGCAGTCCAGCACCCCTATCCTGTTATTAAAAGGATAAACGATAGTGAAGTGTACTGCTTGATAATATATTTTCTTGATTTCTTAGAACTGAAACAAACTGACAGTATTGTTTGTAGTAGAAATAAGAACACACTAGAAAAATAAAATAACACGGAAAAAGTCAAATATGCACAACTAGGTAATCAATGATACATATATCAATGTGATTTTAATGTGCATCACTTCCAAGCACCCCCTATAGTTGGTTTCAGCAACCCTATGGGGTTGCTAGCACCCCAGGTTGGGAAACGTTGATCTAAACACGCCATTTTCTTTCTAACGTGGTCTCCCCCCCCCCCCCCGGACAAGGACGTTCAACTTTCTAAACTTCACCGTCACGACACCCATTGGACGACGCCAAATAAAGCAACCCTATTATCCTAACTATGGCTTTCGACCAAGTATCAATAACCGATCACCAGAGACCGTTTAACAGGCTATAACGGTTTTCGTGTTCGAATATTCAAATTCGATGGTGTGACCGGGGACGGTCAGGCAGGGCTGCGCAGCGCGGCGGTCCGTCCGGGACCGAAGGGGAGAAGAAATCGACTTTGAACTTTGAAGAACAAAGAACCATTCTTCAGTTCGACGCCATCAAACAAGGACTGTCCCGTTCCTTGTCAGGCTAATCCTCCTTTCTCATCTGGATGCTTCTATTCTATTCTTTAACCTATGCTTATCTATTCATGTATTAACATTTTTGTTATTGGAAGTTAGCTGGCTGAGCGGGTTAAGGCGTCGTTACTTGCGGCGAAGGTCGAGGGGATGGTGGTTCGAACCCTGCCACCGGCGAAGTTGAAACATTAAATTCCACGCTAAAAAGTCCTTTGTGAGAAGCACCGTCCTAGTCCTCCGATAGGGGAAGTGTGCGACGTTAAACCATATATTCAATATATATATATATATACATACATATATATATATGATGGAGAACATAAACACAGGGGAAGGCACGGAACCCTAAACACTAACGTTTCGTTCGCGTAGAACTTCTTCAGAGAGTACGGAAAACTGTAATTGAATGATCGAATTTTTCAGCATGAACTACTAAAGAATTAGTATTTTATGCGGAAAAATTCGATCATTTACCAAACTGGAGAGGAGCTGAAGTGCTGCATAAAGGTTTTGATAAATTCACTAGAAGAATTGTAGAATCAGCATATATTTCAACTAAGAATTCATCGAACCATCGAGGAGGATTTATCAATTTAGCAAAACAAACTAGTATTTTAATTCTAGAACACGCCAGAAAAACGACCTTTCCCAAGTATCCGACAAGATAACTAAGTTTAGTACATAAACTTCAATTACAGTTTTCCGTACATTCTCTGAAGAAGTTCTACGCGAACGAAACGTTAGAGTGTTTAGGGCTCCGTGCCTTCCCCT
>NC_134780.1:79912006-79932006 GCF_046742065.1 Oratosquilla oratoria
GCTTCCCTCAAGCAAATGGCCTGAATCTTGTTAATACAAACAGACTACACACACACACACACACACACACACACACACACACACACACACACACACACACACACAGAGTGATAGATATCTGGAACAAACTGAACGAGGAAACAGTGAGTGCTAAAACTATACATGACTTTAAGAAAAAACTGGATGCGGAAAGATACAAAAGCGGGTCACTACGAGCATAGCTTTCTTCCCGCAAAATACAACTAGGTAAATACAACTAAAAAGGTAAATACACACACACACAGAGAGAGAGAGAGAGAGAGAGAGAGAGAGAGAGAGAGAGAGAGAGAGAGAGAGAGAGAGAGAGAGAGAGAGAGAGCTAATGCTTACCCACTTACCACCCCGTCCCTCGCCCTTTCTTCTCCCCCCCACTCCCCGGCACTTCTCGCTGTTCCTGTGCCCCCCACCCCCACCCCGCAGTTCCCCCATCCCTTTATGCACTTTCAGTTACCACCCCGCATCGACTGCACAAGCTTTGTGCACTCCATACTATACTATATGGGAGCTTTAGTGACCCCCTACGGACCAGACCCACGCAGCATTCTTCTATGATTGGTGATTTCATTCAAGAATGTTAACCACTTTCATACTTCTATTTCCCATGAGAAAACAACAATTAGAACATACGTGCCTAACGGGAAAAATTGAAGAAAAGAGGGTAAGAGGAAGACCACGCTGAAAATATGTAGACGGGCTAAGGACATCTGTAGGAGAAGAAATAACAAATGTCATCTTATAATCTTATGACAGTCGCATGCAGGATTCGAACCCACTGCTATCGGCCACCCGTAAGATCACCTTCACAGAGCCTCAGCCCACTACACCAACAGACACTTGAAACAAAAAGCATGTCTGTTGGTATAGTGGGCTAAGACTCTGTGAAGGTGATCTTACGGGTGGCCGAAAGCAGTGGGTTCGAATCCTGCATGCGACTGTCATAAAATAATCGGATTGATGTCGCTGTTACTAGCAAATTTCTTTCATAAATGTCATCTTGTTAACAAGAGCCACGTGCAGACGGGAATAGAGCGCCATGGCGGCCAACGTCCAAGTACGGCACCCCGATAGATGGATAGATTTCTACAATCCCTCCTTCTACCACTTCTGCGACCCCACCCCCCACCCCTCTTCGGCAAGCGATTGTCCCCCCAAGGACAGAAGCGCTGGTTTCTGCTGACAAAGACTACCTCCTTCCTCCACCTTTAACAAGGAGGTGTGTGCTATGCTTTTTGTTTCAATACTCGTCGACTCCCACCCCCTCCTCCTCCTCTTCCCCCACCTCATGACCAATTAGTTGCTTCTCCTTGATTCTTCTCTAAGCTCTCCTCCTCCTCCTCCTCTTCCTCTTTAATTACCTTATTGTTCCCCCATCTTCCTCGTCCTCCTCTTTCCTACACTCCTTCCTCGTCGTCTTCTTCCTCCTCCTCCTCCTACCACAAACCTCACTCTTCTCGTCTTCCCACTCCTTCTTCCTCTTCTTCTTCCACTTCCTTCATCCCCCCCAACCGTCCCCAACTCAGTCACCCTCATTCACCTCCCCCTCCACCCCTTCCCCCCCACCCTTGCATCAAGTGCCAGAACCAATCGAATCAATCACCTTCCTTACCTTCACCATCCGACCACCCTAACCCAACCCCCCACCGTCATTCCTTGGGGGGGGGGAAGAAGTCATGCATGAGATTGACCCTCCCCATCCCCTCCCGGCTTCTTTCTCCCCATCCCTGACCCAACCCGACTCTCCATAAAACAAAACCCAACGCAACAACACCTCCCGAAACCCAACCCAACCCCAACCCTTAGCAACAGCCCACAGCCAAAGCGAGCTGAACATGAAGACGTTCCTTCGGCTGTGCCTAAAGACCTAAGCCCCCTCCTCCCAACCCCCAATGTCGCCTTGGTTGAAACGCACTTGCTACTGTACACCGGGACACCCAAGCATTAATCCCATTGCCTTAGGTCTGAACACGGCACGACGTCGACCACGGCACAACGTCGACCACGGCACTTTTCATTCTTTCAATGGTATTAACAACAAATGCATTTGTTTTCGCGTCCCCCTGACGATTCTATTCAGCAAAAGAGGTCGGAACTCTCCTACGCATTAAAAGCACTGATATTACGTGAAACAAGGTCTTATGAACAGTCGCCCCGTCACCCCCAACCCCACCTCCCCACCCTCCAAGACAGCGCAATAAACCCCTCCTCCTCCTCCTCCTCCTCCTCCACCAACTCCCTCCCCTTCGGGTGCCTCCCCTCCTTTCCCCCCCCTTAGCCTTTTAAGCACCTCTCTCCCCTCCCTTCCTCCCTCCCTCCTCCCTTCGCAATTAACATTCCCCCCAGCCAACGCCACATCCCTGCCACTTTTATAATGCCCACCATTATCACCACCAACGTCAACACCACGAGTTTCGTTCACCACCACATTACCCACACGCACACACACACACACACACACACACACAGTTTGGGTCGCTACAAAAGGGATCACGTGACGCTGAATAAAATAGCCTGACGGCAGCCAGAATACGTGGACAAGTACCACCAAGCATGGAAGGGATTCGTCCAGGTAAGCTTAACTCTTTCGCAGTGAATAAAATTGCTCGGCGATAGAATAGGGAAACAGGCACCACTTAGTATTTATAGATGTTTAGGGGGGAGGGAGGGGAGGGGAAGAGAGAGAGAGAGAGAGAGAGAGAGAGAGAGAGAGAGAGAGAGAGAGAGAGAGAGAGAGAGAGAGAGAGAGAGAGAGAGAGAGAGAGAGAGAGAGGAGGATGGGGAGACTGCTTGTTGCGGTATCTGTCAATTTACACCATCACTGTCACCCCCACACCCCCTGTCACCCCCCACTCACCCCTGTCACCCCACACCACACCACACTATCACCACGAACATTTCCACCACCTCATCACCGTTTCTAACTTGCACCGCAACCACCATTATCAACACCGTCCCAATCAACAAGCGCAATCATTATTTATCAACCAGGAGCACCACGGGCGCCTCTCCATTCCCGTTGCCAATCATCCGTGGCGAGGAGACACACCAATCGCAGACGAGCCTAATCCGCCTCTCGACGTTGTGGTCCGTTTGCCCAATCAATATTTGACCAGGCTTCCGAAGAGGAGCCAACGAACAGCGTCAGGTATAGTTTGCGGTTCAGCGAGTCATGGCTGTAGCAGAATGTAGTGGCTAGTAGCAGAGCAGTGGCTAGTGGTAGCAGACGTAGTGGCTAGTAGCAGCAGTAGTGGCTAGTAGTAGCAGTGGTGGCTAGTGGTAGCAGAAGTAGTGGCTAGAAGCAGCAGCACTAGTGGATTGAAGCAGCAAAAGTAGTGGCTAGTAGCAGCAGTGGTGGCTAGTAGCAGCAATAGTGGCTAGTGGTAGCAGCAGTAGTGGCTAGTGGTAGCAGCAGCACTGGTGGCTAGAAGCAGCAGTAGTGGCTAGTAACAGCAGCGGCGGCTAGTAGTAGCAGTAGTGGCTAGTAGTAGCAGAAGTAGTTGCTATTAGCAGCAGTAGAAGTGGCTAGTAGCAGCAGAAGTAGTTGCTATTAGCAGCAGTAGAAGTGGCTAGTAGCAGCAGAAGTAATGGCTACTAGCAGCAGCATTGGTTAGTAGTAGTAGCAGCATTAGTACCTAGTAGTGGCTAGTAGTAGCAGTAGTAGTAGTGTTAGTACCCGTGCTAATAATAGTTAGCTAATTATAGAGCAATGACAAGCATATAAAAATGACGATGACGACAACGAATATACATAATTATTACTATTATCAATGACTACAACAGGGACAGTAAAGTGCGGCACTGTAAGCTTCATCAGTTGTACATACCAAAGAAAACGGATAGAATGGAAATAAAGACAGAGGAAAAGAAAATGGCAAGTGAAGAAGTGAAGACAACGACAACGACGACAAGAACAACAACAAACCCAAGCAAGTAGTCTCTCTCTCTCTAAGATAGTTGACACAGGAAGCCGATCGCTCGAGTCAATCAACCAATCCATCACGTGGACCCCAGAGATCCTCTCCCACCCCCCCACGTCCCCCCGGGGGAGGGGGAAGGGGGGGAGGTAACAGGATCTCCTTTCTCCGTCTCTCCACGTCCAGCGATCTCCTGTCACATCTCCACGTGTACAGAAACGTCTACATCTTGGCGATCTACCCGTCAGCCACGCACACGAACACACAAACACACACACACACTTTCATAGTATAGTGATTCGATCTGGTGACCTCAACGGTCAGCAGCCGAGGACGCTAACCCCTACACAACTATAACAACACCATTTCCTTTCCCCTTCTCCCCTCCCTCCTGGTGGGGGGATTATTGCCTACAAAAGGTATCATACAGCCACTATCTTTTAGGGGGTGGGGGGAGGTTTCTTGATATCCCCCGAGGAAGACAGAATACCCAAGGACAGAAGCGCTGGTTATAGCTTGCGAAGTATTTGTAAAACCTTGACGACGGAGTTGCACGTGGTTCGACTCCCAAGACGCCCGTGGAGTGTGACTTCCTCCTCATTGTCCAACAACTCCACATGCACTGGGACTCCAAGCTGATGACCTACGTCTAAGTCCCCAGATGAACACAACAATGGATGCAGGTAGCAGGGCTTCGTGTGTAAATGCGGCGTTTTATGTTTTCACCTTGTCTGGTTTATCTGATGCCTTATCCAGCACACACACACACACACACACACACACACACACACACATACACACACACGCACGCACAGCCAGCCCACCTTCCTGTCACATACACTCTAACTTTGCACCGAAGTGACTGAAGCCTTCTGAAGTTGCGCCACGCCTTCAGAAGGCAGATGTAAGCAGGCACTCAGCTCTTCTGGGGGAGAAGGGGGGAGGCTCCCCACCGTGGTGTGTGTGTGTGTGTGTGTGTGTGTGTGTGTGTGTGTGTGTGTGTGTGTGTGTGTGTGTGTGTGTGTGTGTGTGTGTGTGTGTGTGTGTGTGTTCGTATGCGTGTGTTTACCTAGTTGTATCTCACGGGAAGGGGAGCTATGCCCGTGTGTGTGTGTGTGTGTGTGTGTGTGTGTGTGTGTGTGTGTGTGTGTGTGTGTGTGTGTGTGTGTGTGTGTGTGTTTGTGTGTGTCAGGCTGCAACTAATCAACTCCATATGTATTTCTTAGCTCTGTATTCCTGCTTCTGTGCGTGACTGCCTACGCGCGCGCGTGTGTGTGTGTGTGTGTATTTGTGTGTGCGCGTGTCAGGCTGCAACTAATCAACTCCACATGTATTTCTTTGCTTTGTCTGCCTAGTCCTGTGCATCTGTGTGTGCGCGTGTGTGTGTACACGCACGGACATACAGTCCGTATACATGACCGCGCGTCACCCCAAAAGGTCGCGACCCCCCAGAACCTTAGCCCGTGGTCGAAGGTGTTTGAGCCAATAGGGGTAACCGATACTGAAAATAAACAAATGAAAATAAACAAACAAACAAGCAAATAAGTGTTGTTTCCTACACTCTCTCCCAGGGTTCCCACGGCAGCTGCAGAAGAGTTGTCCCGAGTGCGCAGTATTTGGTGTCCGTGGAGGACAAGTTGAGCAACAATTTCCTTCATGAATCCTCTCGTTTGAACCTCTTTATTCATTTACTTGCAGCATTAATGGCGCACTTATCCTTGTTCACAGTCGTGGGGGGTCGAGATATAAGGGTAAGTGGTCTGTGTGTGTGGGGGGGGGTGATGGGTGGCGGGGAGACTTGGGGTGTCCGGGGTGGGGGGGCGGAGACTTGGGGTGTGTGCGGGGAATGGAGACTTAGAGTGTATTGGGGGACGGAAACTTGGGGTGGGGTGGGGTGGGGGTGGGGAGACTTGGTATGTGTGTGGGGGGGGGGGGAGACTTGGGGTGTCCTGGGGGACGGAGACTTGGGGTGTGTGTGGAGTAGGGTGGAGGCTTGGAGTGTGGGGGGAGGGGGCGGAGACAGATTTTACGATTAATACCAATGGCCTTACCCCTTCGACCCTCAGGGGAGGGGAGGGGAGGGGAGGGGGGACACCTGCGACTGAACCAATGGTCTGACGTCAGCAAGAACAAAGCATAGGTGTCACCGATTTGACTCACAAAGCGGGAATCCTTATATACATATATATATATATATATATATATATATATAAATATATATATATGTGTGTGTATGTATGCCACCATATGATTTTATTCAGTTAAGGAAATCTTCCTCTCCCCCACCCCCTATTAACTGTTTAAGGGCAGAGCCTATCTGTAAGCATGCTTTCTCCAACCTGGGGGGAATTCCACTCCCCCCCCCCCGAGACTTCCCAGGATTCCATGTGGGTGGGGGGTTACCCTGATGCACTGATGAACAAGAAGCACTCGTCCACGCAACTCAAGGTCTAAGAAAAATAAAATTATAATAATTTGCCACTTATTCATGTAATTTACTATTGTGCAAGTCAACGTTTTGTTTTGGCTACGATCTTTTAATTCAACGTGTTTGTTGTGTTGTTATTATGGAAAATATCTTGTGTTTTGGCTATTCTTATTTTCGCTATTCACATGTTCCATCAAAGGCCCACAGTCCTTCTTTGGATATTTAGTCCTGACAGACACAAAACGATACTAACCAGCTTGTACGAACACCTTTATCAATGGCAGGGGAAAAAATATATATATTAATAATCATAATAATGTGTATACATTGTGACGAATGTGGATAGGAGGTAAAGGGAACACGGGCTGAGGGAAATACCAACAGGCGGATAATTGGTCCACCCGCTGTGATAGCCCGTCACACCGACAGATGAGGTCGAGTGGGGGACCAACCTGACACTTTGCCACGTTCCTTCTTTTGCCATATATATATATTGACCAACTTGACTTCAAACTATGTTCCTCTGAAGAAGCCACTCAGGCGAAACTAGTCAGGAATAAAAGTATTTCCCTCAGCCCGTGTTCCCTTTACCTCCTATCCACAATAATAACAATGATAATAATAATAATAAATAAATTGAAAAATAAAATAAAATAAAAATAAACATTTTTATACATTCATTCAAAACAAGCGTCTACTGTCTCGTTTACTCCCAGATATAACTACACTGTAAACATATGGCGAAGTTTGGGTTTCCCTAACTGTATGGACTAGTCTAAACGTGTATCTCGTAACTGTACAAGAGATAAAAAAAAAGTGATAATTTTAGTCTTCCTGTGAGAAAGTGAGACCAATCTGACCACAACTTCTCCTCTTCCCATAATTACAGTGTGCGAGACGAAATGTCCCCCCAAACACGTCTCCCTCTCCCCCCCCCAACAACCCTCCCCCCAATCCCCCCACGTCCCTTCCAACTTCCGTGTACGAACAGACACGTACTACACTGTATAATATACAGTGTATATAGTCAACAACCCCATTATGGAATAACCCATTGAATGCACAATTTTCATGGTACCGATGTTTTACCGACTTTAGAGGCACCCTTACGGACCCGAGTCACTCCATGTTCTAAAATAATAATAATAATAATAATAATAATAATAATAACAAAAATAAAATAAGAAATAAATAAACAAAATAAATAAAAAGTATCTTTACTTTCCTCCGTTCCACTGTTATCTTTATTGAATCTCGCACCAGCTCTATGACATCACGTCTCTTGTGCGACATTTCTCCATAGGACAGAAGCGCTGGTATTTGCTGACAAAAATAATATATAATGAACGACAAAGAACTAACACAAGCCGTTACTATCTCCATTGTGCAAAAGTGGTGGTGAAGGGGGTGTATTATCCATAGCTCTGACAATATTATGAAACATGAGCTCTCTTCCGGGAGGATAATAGCTGTCGATCACGATTCCAGAACGTGATCCAAAACCATGCACGCATGTACGCAACCAATGGTCGGACACTGAACACACACACACACACACACACACACACACACACACACACAATTTTCATGTGTATTCTATAAATGTACATAATATAATTCACCGATAAAGACCAGTCAGCCAGGCCCTAGCACAAGGGCGGGTAATGACCTCCTCAAGCTAAGGACTAAGCCTGAAGGAGGGCACCGTCTAGAGAAGGAGGAAGAGGAGGTGGAGGAAGAGGTGGAAGAGGAGGAGGAGGAGAAGTAGGCAAAGGAGGAAGCGGAAGAGGTGGAGGTGGAGGAAGAGCAGCAGCAACAGGCGGAGGTGAAGGAGGCGGAGATGGAGGAGGAGGCGGACATGGAGGAGGAGGAGGAAGAGGAGGTGGAAAATGAGGAGGTTGAGGCGGAGGAGGTGGAGGACGAGGAGGAGGCGGCGGTGAAGGAGGAGGAGGCGGCGGAGGAGTAGGAGGAGGCGGCGGAGCAGGAGGAGGAGGAAGAGGAGGCGGAGAAGGAGGTGAAGGAGGAGGAGCAGGAGGTAAAGGAGAAGGATCCAAAATTATGCGGAATGACAAATGATCACATAAACCAATAAGATATTCGAGATTTAATTAAACTACAGCAATGGTCTGAATAGTGGCTAATGAAACTTAACACAAGTAATTGCAAGGCAATGCACATAATTAACGGTAAATACGATTACAAGTTATTTGAAAATTCGTAAACAAAAGTGGTGAAAAGGATCTCGGCGAAATTATCAGTATCGATCTCAAATCATCTAAGCAGTGTATTTCAGCCTCTAAGAAAGCAAACAAGATTCTAGGGCTGATTGCACTATCTTTTGACTTCAAAAGTTCATCTCTCATTAACAAGCTATATAAATCGTTAGTTCGTCCACATTTGGAATATGCTGTTTCCGCATGGTCATCGAATCTCATTAAAGACATTGACAGATTGGAAAAAGTATAACGGCGAGCCACAAAACTGATTCCAAATATAAAAAATAAATCATACGAAAATCGACCAAAACATATGAATCTGCTTTCACTGAAAAAACGTAGACTTAGAGGGGACTTGATACAGTTCTTTAAAGATTCTAAAGGGAATTGACATCAAAAGTGACAATTTTCACACTGAATGAAAATCCGACAAGAAATAATGGTGTCAAACTATCAGTAAAAATATCTAATTTGGAAGTGGGTAGAAACAACTTTGCCAACCGTGTGGTTAATGAATGGAATAAACTTCCTGCAGAGGCAGTGTAATGTAGTTCAGCTCGAAGCTTTAAGATTCGTTTAGATTAGATAAACACCTAAGCAAGATGCTGTAATGCCTGCCATTTATTTTATTTGTTTATTTGTTTGTTATTACTTGTCGGTCTGTTTATTATTATTATTTGCTTGATTTTATTATTATTTATGTTTATTATTATTTAATATTTACCAGTTTGTTTATCATTTAACTTTACCTATTTATTAATTTACTAATTTTATTATTACTTATATCATCAATTTTTATTTATTTGAGTATTCATCTAATTATCTTTTTTTTTTCGTCTGACCCAGTTATGGACCAAAAGGTCTCCTGTCTCCATGCTCCTCCTTTGTAAGGAGGAAGAGGTGGCAACGAACGGTGGTGGCGGAGGAGCGGTGGAGGAGGCGTGATGGTGGCGTGGCAGGATACTTTTGTGTTGGTGATATCGGGACCACCACATGACACCACATGACACCACATGACGTCATATGACACCACATGACGTCACATGACACCACATGACACCACATCACACATGACAAATGAACAACCACATGACACATGACACCACCACATATCACATGACACCACTCTCCACCAATTCTAGCAAAGAAGCATTGGTGAATAGTCGCAGACGAAATACAATGCCATTCCTACCACCACCACAACAGCAACCAACCACCACCACATGAGCACCCAATGCCAACACCACCACTTACACAGCAAGCAATCAACCAATCAATCAACCACCACCGCTACCACTCAACTATCACCACTACCACCACCACCACGGCTACCACCATCACCACCACCGCTACCAGTACCACCACCACCACACAACCACCATCATCCAATCAATACTACTACCATAGCTACCACCAACTACCACCACCACCGCCACCACCAACCACTACCACTACCACCACCACTACCATCCAACCATCACCACCATCACCGCTACCACCCAACCACTACCACCCAGCAACCACTCCTCCTTACCCAGGCCTTGGGGCGAATACCAGGAACAAGGGTGTTTGAATGCAGCCAGTCGATCATGCATGCACATGCTACGTGCGTGCATGCATGCTGCAAGTCTCGAGCTAGGTTAAGCTAGGTTAGGTTAGGTTAGGTTAGGTTAGGTTAGGTTATAGGTTAGGATAGGTTAGGGCAGGTTGGGATAAGCTAGGATAGGTAAGGATAGGTAAGGACAGGTTGGGATAAGCTAGGATAGGTAAGGATAGGTTAGGACAGGTTGGGATAAGCTAGGATAAGTTAGGATAGGCTAGGAGAGGTTAGGATAGGATAAGCTAGAAAATAATTGTACACCTACTACATACTAAATAACGAAATATGCGTTTACGTAGTTATGACGTAACATAAAGGGTCCATTTCTGGTGTCTTCAAAAGTACGTCCTGGAAAAGGTATTTGCGTCAGGCGATTTTATTCAGTCGAGTGTGGGGGAGTGGGGGGGAGGAGTTACCAGTCACCGGAACGAGATTAGAGTAACTTCACAAGTCCATATGTGAGAGAATCATAATCTTTCATCTTACCACACGATTCTAATCGCTTGGTATGAGCCCCCAACAAACCACATTCCCGAAAGCGGAATGAAATAGCTTTATTTCATGAATACTAACACGAGCCGTGGATCAATTAAGGATGCAAAGAAGTCTGTTAGGGGTATCTTTGCGACGCATCTTTCTTCCCAGAGAGCAATTGCAAAACGTTCATTTGGGATAAATACTGCAACTCGACGCGGCTTATGCTGCACATGCATGAACAACAAGCACATCGGAACATGCGCAAGTCGTGCATGACCGGCATGCAAACAGGTGCCAGCTGATACAACATGGGAGTCTGTTCAGCAGTGACAAGGTCATGCGCAACAATAGGTAAACACATGGTTAGACGTAAACAATGACGCGCACGCGAGCACATAGAACACACACACACACACACACACACACACACACACACACACACACACACACGGATGAAAGCTCAGAGCTCGTATGACCCATAGATCGACCATAAGAGTTCTGAACTCTCATCCGGGAGGTTAATAACTGTCGATCACGAGTCCAACACGTGATCCAAGACCATGGTGAATCACACACACACACACACACACACACACACACACACACACACATACTCGCGCGAGCACATATACACGCACACACTCACGAGCGCACAAACACACATACACACAGACAATCTCGATCGTAACCAACGTCTTAAATATGACATATTAAGGACTTTGTTCTGGCTGCCGTCAGACGATTTAATTCAACTACGAGGAGCACCCCAGGACGTAGCCTACACCTACGGAGCGACGGCAAGATAATCACTACAACAACACACTCTTGGGCCCAATCTATCAAATTTGATGCATCTACGGAAGAAACGGCAATGGAGGAGAGGAAAGGATGGAGTGGGAAGGAAGAGGAGGAGAGGGGAGGGAAGAGGAGTGAGGGGGAGGGAAGAGGAGGGAAGAGGAGGGAAGGGGAGGGAAAGGGAGAGGGTCGGGTGGGGAGTATGGGGAGAGGAGAAAGTCGAGGAGGGAAGGAGGGGAGAGGAGGGGAGGGGAGGGGAGGGGAAAGGAGAAGGGGAAAAAGGGGCGCAGGAGGGGAAAAGGGGGAGCGGGAGGGGAGGAGTGTGGAGGAGGGAAGGGGAAGAGGGGAGTGAAGGGGAAAAGTGGAGGGAAGGGAGAAGTGAAGGGATGGGGAGAAGTGAAGGGATGGGGAGAAGTGAAGGGATGGGGAGAAGTGAAGGGAAGGGAAAAGGAGAGGGATGGGGGAGGAGGGAAAGAGGTGAGGGAAGAAGGGAAGGCAGGGAGAGGAGGAAATGAAAGGGAAGCTTGGGAAGGAGTGAGGGAGTGAGGGGAGGTGTAGGAAAGAGGAGAGTGAAGGAGAGTGAAGGAGAGAGGGGAGGGAAGGAAAGAGGGGAGGGAAGGAAGGAGGGGAGAGGAGTAAACGAGAGGAGGGGAGTGGGGAAGGAGGAGAGTAGGAAAGAGAGAGGAGTGGGAAAAAGAATAAAGGAAGTGGGGGGGTAAGAATGAGGGAAGTGGGAAAGGAGGGGAGTGGGGGGGAGATTGAGGGAAGTGGGGAAGAAGGGGAGTGGGGAAGGAGGGGAGTAGGGAAGGAGGGGAGTGGGAAAAGAGGGGAGTGGGGGAAAGAGGGGGAGTGGGGGAAGGAGGGGGTGGAGGAAGGAGAGCAGTGGGTAAGAAGGGGAGTAGGGTAAGGAGGGGAGTGGGGGAAGACAGGGAGTGGGGAAGAAGGAGAATGGGGGAAGAAGGGGAGTGGGGGAAGAAGGGGAGTGGGGGGAAGGAGGGGAGGAGGTGAGGGATGAAGGTGTGGAAAATAAGAGGAGAGGAGAGGAGAGATAGGATCTTAGATTACAATCTTAGATTAACAATACGTCTACGTCGTCCTGACCTTGAAGGACACGAAGAAACTGTACTTCCCTTGCCACGGGTTAGGTACTCCTTTCTTTTTTTATAGTTTATTTCATAGTCAGTATATACACTGTAATAATGGATATTCAGTATAACAAATGTGGATATTGGGACATATTTTTCTGAACCATTTCAACTGAGGGGATGAGCATTGTTTCTGGGGAGAAGGGGAGAGGGAGGAAGAGAGAGAGAGAGAGAGAGAGAGAGAGAGAGAGAGAGAGAGAGAGAGAGAGAGAGAAAGAGAAGAGTTAGAGAGAGAGAGAAAGAGAAGAGTTAGAGAGAGAGAGAGAGAGAGAGAGAGAGAGAGAGAGAGAGAGAGAGAGAGAGAGAGAGAGAGAGAGAGAGAGAGAGAGAAGAGTGTAGAGAGAGAGAGAGAGAGAGAGAGAGAGAGAGAGAGAGAGAGAGAGAGAGAGAGAGAGAGAGAGAGAGAAATATACGCAACGTCTACATGACTGAAAGAAAAAGCTTAATTAGGAGGTCCATCGTTTTCCTCTTCTTCTTCGTTTTCGAAATCCGTTCCTCCCATATCGCGAAAAAATTAAGACTTCAAAGTGATGCATCACCTCTTTCAGCATCCACCCTCTCTCTCTCTCTCTCTCTCTCTGAAAAGAGCTGCTCTTCATGGAGGTACTCTGGTCTTACTGAGTTGGCAGCTGATTGTTTCTCCTCGTCCTCGTCCTCCTCCTCCTCCTCTTCTCGTCTTTTGCGATGAAGCGTTTCGCCTTCGGCACACAGCTTTTTTGCTCCGACAATGATTCATCGCCGAGGAGGAGGGAAGAGGAGGAGGGAAGAGGAAGAAGAGGAGGAGGCGTTGGAGGAGGTGGTGGAGTGTGTGCGTGTGTGTGTGTGTGTGTGTGTGTGTGTGTGTGTGTGTGTGTGTGTGTGTGTGTGTGTGTGTGTGTGTGTGTGTGTGGGTGTGTGGGTGTGAGTCCGTGTGTGTGTGTTGGTGTATTCACTTGGTCTTTGGATCACGTGTTGGACTCGTGATCGACAGCTATTTCCCTGTGTGTGTGTGTGTGTGTGTGTGTGTGTGTGTGTGTGTGTGTGTGTGTGAGAGAGAGAGAGAGAGAGAGAGAGAGAGAGAGAGAGAGAGAGAGAGAGAGAGAGAGAGAGAGAGAGAGAGAGAGAGAGAGAGAGAGAGAGAGAGAGAGAGAGAGAGTGACGATGAGGAAAACCACAGGCGAGATGGAGCGATCCGGCGGGAACATTGATCCATTAGGGAGAAGATCACCGCGAGATGAGGCGGCGGCGGCGGCGGCGGCGAACGGTGGGGGGGGGGGGGGAGAGAGAGAGAGAGAGAGAGAGAGAGAGAGAGAGAGAGAGAGAGAGAGAGAGAGAGAGAGAGACAAA
The DNA here is from genome assembly GCF_046742065.1 of Oratosquilla oratoria. Taxonomy (NCBI): domain Eukaryota; kingdom Metazoa; phylum Arthropoda; class Malacostraca; order Stomatopoda; family Squillidae; genus Oratosquilla; species Oratosquilla oratoria. Next base: position 79,925,944 of record NC_134780.1, read on the forward strand.
TCAACCTATCCCCTTAAGTGCACTTACTCGTCAGGTAACATTAAGTTCGAAGAACCAAGAGACTACAGAAACCAATCCGCTGAGGGGCGGGGGGGGGGGGGTCCGGCAAAGTGCAGCGAGGCACAGTTCTTCCATAGCACAGGACGAGACAGCCGGACATAGTTTCCGTCTAATGCTTTGCCATATTGCAACACCCTTACCCATCCACTTAACAAGTGAATAAATGAGTAAATAAATAAATAAAGACAATTAAGTTGTGATTTCCTAGTTCACTTAAGGACAAATTGTGAAGTTGACGAGAAGAACCTCCCTTAGGTCAGTGGTTCCCAAACTTTTTTTAATTTGTTGCCCAATTTAACATGCCACATTAAACACGCTAACCCTTTTTCACACACTGTAATCAACATTGATAAATATGCCTAAATTAAAAAAAAATAGATATCTTCATATTTGAACATTGTGCATCTCTAACGACTATTGCCAAAAATGTCAAGAACATAAGTGGGATGGATGAAGTTGTATGCTTGAAGCTAGTTGGGGAATTCTTGGCTTCTTGATTTTCAGAATTCTTATTATTGTTTGTCACCCCTCCATTAACCCCGCCCCCGAAAATTGGTTAAATTACCCCTCAGGGGAGTAATTCAACCTCCAGGGGAGGTTAATATAACCCCCAGTTTGGGAACTACTGCCTTTGGGACACATCATCCCATCATCATTGAAAAACCAAAAACAGCCATTCATCCCATCCGTCCCATTGCTAGTCTTCCTTACAACCTCACTCCATCCACCTCCGCTTTCCACACATTCTTTGCTACACTACTAGAACATCCTATCCGCAAGCTTTCTTTCAGACATCGTTCTTTCACCTACACATTGGTCTCTCTACATTCTTGTAACACCCATCATGTACAAATAAATAAATGTACAAATAAATAAATAAAATAAAAAGATAAACGAAGCAAAAAGAAAATTCACTTCCCTCCCGCCTCCCCGACACCTCGCCTCTTTGCTCACCAGCCGTGGGTACAATCACTCACGTCTTTACTTGTCACGCGTCAACTCTCTTGCGGGACTTGAACACCCATCCATCCCCCCATTCAGCCTTCATCCCTCTCTCTCCATACACGTTAAGTGTGTGTGATACACCATGGTCTTTGGATCACGTGTTGGACTCGTGATCGACAGCTATTTCCCCTCTCTGAAGAGAGCTCAAAGCTCACATGACCCTCAACTCCCCGCCCACGAGAGTTTAAGTAACAACCCGCATCGCAGCGATACTGAAATTATTTCAGCCCTGGGTGGGATGCGAACCCGGACCTTCGTAGTGGCAGCCGGGAACTCTACCAACTGCGCCACGAGTTGTGCGAGTGTGTGTATATATATATATATATATATATATATATATATATATATATATATATATATATATATATATATATATATATATATATATATATATATATATATATATATATATATATATATATATATATATATATATATATATATATATATATATATGGTCTTTGATAAATTGAATGTGCAGGCTGCAGGTGGGAGGGGGGGGGGGCAGTGGGAGAGTGCGTGCAGGAATTCCAACAGGCGACTCTATCACACCGTTCCATCTCTTCTGCATCCTCCTCCTCCTCCTCCTCCTCGTCCTCCTCCTCCTTCCTCCCTCCCACCCACCCGTTCTCCTGCTTCACCTCCTTCACCTCTTCTTCCTGCGTCCCGGTATCACCTCCAGTACCTCCTCTTCCCCCTCCTCCTCCTCCTCCTCCTCCTGCAGCTGCTGCTTCATCTCTAGTACCACCACAACTACAAACTACAACGGCAAACACACACACACACACACTCGTGGCGCGGTGGTTGAGCTCCCGGCTGCCACTACAGAGTTCCGGGTTCGAATCCCACCCAGGGGTGAAATAAATTCAGTATCGCTGCGCTGCGAGTCGTTACTCCAATTCTCGTGGGCGGGGAGTTGGGTGTGTGGGTACGTGTAAAGTTACAGCATTACCCATAGATCGGTCATATATGAGCTCTGAGCTCTCTTCCGGGAGGGAAATAGCTGTCGATCACGAGTCCAACAAGTGATCCAAAGACCATGGTGAAAGTGGTGAATGACACACACACACACACACACACACACACACACACACACACATACCACTACAGCCATAACAACAACAACCACCACCATCACCTCCCCCTCCCCCTCCACATCCTCCTCCAGGTGCTCTTCCTCCATTTCCTGCAGCCTTTGACTGCCGGTGATGCTCTTCGCCTCGTCCCGAAGGAGGAGGAGGAGGAAGACAAAGACGAAGAAAACAACGAAGAAGAAAAAGACAAAGAAGAAGACGAAGAAGACGAAGAAGAAGGCGAAGAAGACGAAGAAAAAGAATAAGACGAAGAAGAAGACGAAAAAGAAGACGAAGAAAAAGAAGATGAAGAAGAAGACGAAGAAGAAGAAGACGAAGAAGAAGACAAAGAAGAAGAAGAAGAAGAAGAAGACGAAGAAGACGAAGAGGACGAAAAAGAAGACAACGAGGACAAGAAGAAGACGAAGACGAAGAAGAAGACAAAGAAGAAAAAGAAGAAAAGAAGAGAAAGAAGAAGTGGTGGGGGTGCGTGGAGATACGTGTTAAACTTGTATCGCCGTTCAATTGAACTTGGATATTTTCTTCACAAAATATCTCCTCCAAACTCGTCGATTTACATATTTTCCGACAATTTCGCCGCAATGATTCAAACATTTTACTCTCTCTCTCTCTCTCTCTCTCTCTCTCTCGTGTTCATTTTCAATGATAGATTAAGCCAAGACTTCTAATCTAACGCCAGGGGTTTTTATATTTATTTTATCTATTTGTTAATTAATTGATATTCGCCAAGTTCAAATGAACAAACATCAAGACCACGCCTCTCCTTAGCCGGGAGGTCAGGGTTCAATGTTTGAACGCATCAAGTATAAACGTTCATTCAAATAAAATAAAATAAAATAAAATAAAATTAAAATTAAATAAAAATAGATAAATAAACAAAACAAAATACATTAAAACAAAACCAACAAATTAATCTACTCATAAAAAAATAAATAAATAAAATGAAATAAATACCTATTCTAAAAATAAATCCCCTGAGGATGGACGGGGGGGGGGAGGGGGAGGGAGGGAGAGAGGAGGTGGTTGGATCTAACGGTTCAAATCCCGAAGATCACCACCAGCTCGGCCCCCAGCTCGTCTCCTCTCTCAGCTGGGGTCCACAGGTGTGTTCGTTACAGCTTAATCCCGTCGACTTAATCCCACCGCCGCTCTCCGCGTCCTAATGAGCCCACAAGAATCCTCCCCACCATGCAGGTCGCGTCTCTCACCTCACCTCGGAGCTTCAATACCGCGACGTCCTGGCGAAGAACGAGCGATTCCATGCAGCCCTGGGGACAGAGGCCTGACCTTGAAATGGGGATTACTCGACCGAGACCCCTCCCCCTCCCCCAATACCCTGCCCTCTTCAGACGCATCACATCTGTGGTCGCCTATCCAAGGAACTAAATCGCGTCGACAGAGGTGAAGCACAGGAGATTTAAGGAGGGCAGTAGATAGGTGAGACGGTACAAATCAAAATTGGCGTCAGATTATTTTTCTCTTTTTGAAATAGAGATTAGTCTCTATTTATTAAAAAAAATGAGTGTATACAGTCAGCAGGAGTGTCACTAAAGCCAAACACCAACGACATAAAAATTATGCAAGGAAGGATTTAGAATTCTTATTTACGGAGTTTAATTTATCTTCTATGACGTTATCCAAACCTCGTGTATAGCTCAGAATCTCGACATGTTTTGAATCTTGATTGTCTCCTAACCAGAGGAAGGATTTCTTGGTACCCAAAATGGACATGAGCAAATTATTGTCTAAGCAAGTTTATACAACATGAACAACAATAGAATACGCTCAGCCATTAAATCATTATGATGTGAATATAATGATTAACGGCTTCAGTATTATACACCTACACAAAACACACACACACACAAGACACACAGGCATGACTCAAGCAAGCCCAAACTACTTAACTACTTAAGACCAGTTTTAGAATTCCGTTCAAGAGGCAAGACACCTAACTGGGACAGGACCATATAGGCGAACACGACACTGGGCCCAATAGCAAGGAAGCTCAACTTGACTTTTGCTATGTAAATGAAGAAGAGCCCAAGAAGGAGGGCTAGTGGCTCCAGTACAAAACTATCGCAGCCTGCGATCAACAAATCCAAAAAAGTGTTGAATGCTGGGGATTAATTTCGTCCGTGGATCTCATTCATGGGGTCGACTTGTTCGGTGTTCTTCCTAAGTGTGCACTTGAGACTTTGGAGAAGATAATAAAACAATAAAAGAAATGTTTGACGCATTAGGACCGTGTAAAAATGCCACAGCTACAAGATTTCGACAAAGTTTCCGCCAACTTTCACAGACCCGACTTCTCCTGTATTCCTCTGAAGTGTACACTTAAAAAGCAATTAATCACACAAATAAATATAAAAATAAATCAATATACAGATAAATACACACCTCTTGTAAAAATTATGTATTCCCCGAAGATGTTTTTCCTGACGAAAACATTTTCACGTACATTTTTCCCATGTGTGCATGTTGTGTACATGTTTATATGTAAACTACTGGTTTGATTACGAATGTATCATCTCAGTTTTCTTCCTTTTCCTGGAAAATTGGCACACACTTCTATCTCCTCACCCATGCAATGGACATCAATTCAAATTACCTTCTGTCCAAGCATTTGTTATTAACTGGCGATGAACTAGAGAGCATTTGCGAGTATTTTGCCTACAATAACCAGTCCTTCTATATTTAGGGACAATACTGCGAGGTTGAGTCACAGAAGTGGTTAAAGGAAGGTTTAGGGAGAGAGGTTTAGGAAGAGAGGTTTAGGAAAAGAAAGGTACTTGCAATACACTAAAGTGTCACATAAAGAATTGTCACCCCAGAGCTCCTACATGAAAAATCGTCACCCCATGAGATCCCACCTGAAGAATTGTCACCACAGTACGCCGAATATCAACAGTGGAATAAAGATTAGGTTAGATTGGGTTAGGTTGAATGAGGGTTATGCTTATTGTCATCAACTTGTACAACCGAAGAATCGTCAACCCAGGATGGCCCACATGAAGAATTGTCACCCTAGAATAGCCCACATAAAGAATTGTCACCCTGTCGAAGTCTGGGGTGACGCTTTCTCATGTGATCCAAGAATCGTCACCCCAGACTTCGACAGGGTGATAAGTCTTCATGTGAGCTATCCTAGGGTGGCAATTCTTCATGTGGGCCATCCTGGGTTGACGATTCTTCGGTTGTACAAGTTGATGACAATAGGCATAACCCTCATTCAACCTAACCCAATCTAACCTAATCTTTATTCCACTGTTGATATTCGGCGTAAATGGGGGTGACAAATCTTCAGGTGGGATCTCATGTGTGACGATTCTTTATGTGAGCGTTCTGAGGCGATAATTCTTCATATGACCACGATTTTCTTGTTGAGTAGGTAGAAGGGTTTTGCTTATTCACTGATTGATGTATTTTTCTCCCCCGCAAAAATCCGAGAACAGTTTTCTATCAAGAATCTCTCTATTGAAAATCTCTCAAATTAGGAACTCTAATATTGGGAACGAAAGTTTAAAAAAAAATTGGAAAACCCGAATACTAGGAATAATTTTCCAAGGGACATTCTGGGACATGTTCGAAGGGCATTTCCGTTACGATTATCTGAATTCCGACTCCCTAGGGAGTCCATATGTCCCATAGTACCCATGTTGAACGAGGCCTTTCCCCAGTAGTTTTCCGCTTCCCTGTGGGAATGGGGTACAAAATCCTCCTTGTCTTTCCCCCTACCCACCCCCGTCAACCCCAACAGGATCAAGAACCATCTTACCCAAGGGTCCTCAACCCATTTTCTCGCTTTGATTAAACAATTCTGCCTCTGGGGATCGAACCATAGCCCATGCATTATGAGGCGAAGACGGTACTAACCAAGCCATGACGTCAGGTCGTTTAACAC
>NC_134780.1:79934506-79967006 GCF_046742065.1 Oratosquilla oratoria
CCCTCCTCTCCCACAATCTTCTCCCACAATCTTCTCCCCTCCTCTCCCACGATCTTCTCCCATACTCTCCCACAACCTTGTCCCATCCTCTCCCACAATCTTCACCCATACTCTCCCACCCAGTTCACCCCCAAGCTACACTTGGGTTCCACTGCCACCTTGGGTCGACGCTCAGACACTGCCGTGGTCATACCTGCCAGAGTTACAGACGACGCAGCCTCCCCACCCCCCAACCCCCACCGACCCCGGAACAAACACTCGCATTGCTGCCCATTCTTCTTAACTTGGCGAAAAACAGACACAGAAGTTAGGACAACCACAGCAATGGTAATCTTGACAAGGTTTACACGCCAGGAAGAGGAAGAAGCCAAAGAAGAGGAGACACGAAGAAGAAAAGGAAGAATGTGTCAGAAGTAGAAAAGGAACAATCCAAAGAAGAATGGGAAGAAGGCAAGACGGAAAAAGAGGGTACAGGAAAAAAGATTTCTGTAATCAAAAGAGGCATGACAATTGCACACAAGACACCATAAAGTATCTAAGCGACCCCCCCCCCACACTTCTCCCCCACCTCCCACCCCCCGCCGTCCGGGTCACCTCCGGAAAGTCTCAAGGGCCGGAGCGCGTAGGCAGCACCAAACTCCCTAGATACCGGACACCTCCGAAGCAAGATTCGAACCTGGAGAGATATCCCCCCGCGCGCGCGGTGGCATCTATGAGCAGCTACGGACACTACAAACCTGTTGGCGAACGCTGGAATGCGGTTGCCCGCTCTGCTGCCCCAGCGTGGGCGTGCGGGCGGGAGACTCGGGTTGAAGATTTCCCAAGATATCTTACAACATCTTTCGCAACGTCAGTTTTAAGAACTATTTGGCAATTGCAATGCGAAGGGTGTAGTAAGAAGATATGCGTCACAGAACGTCATAACTACACGTCACATGACGTCACACTACGAAAAGATAGATATCAAGTCATACGACGTCGCGTATGTCGCAGCAGCAGCACCAAGCTGCTGTTGACCGTCAGGTCTGACCAGAACCCGACCGGAGTCCCATTGAACAATGAAATTACGCTGACCTGACCTTGACCTCTTAGGACACCTGGTCCGCACAAAGATACGGGCGTGGAGAAGCGTACGTCCACAGAGGGAATTATCCTTATATTTTATTTTTCACCATGTATGATTAAAATATGCCATGTCCTTCTATGTATCATAATTGTACACATTTTGTTTAATAGTGAGTGTATCACTCAACCAAGTAAATAACTACTTATATCACTTTGTAAATATTACTGTACGACAAAAATTTATGTCGTGGCAATCGTCACGGCCTTTGTGGTCAGTGGCCTTGCTTCTTAGCGCATATCACGACTTAAATCCGTAGAACCAAACAGCCTTCACTTGCTCCGCCACTCTCATCGCCTCCAAAGTGTGGATCACAACCTTTCACAAGGACAAAGCAAAGGATAATCATGTTATCAGACTAGTCCACTACTATATCAAGGCCTCTTCTAACTTCTTTCAGTACTTAGAAACAATATTGCCATGTCACTCCTGCAATCTACTCTATCGTCTCTCCATTTTCAAAAGAACGTTCTCATGTTTGTGAGGATGTTACTGTCCCCAGATCTGAAAGAGAGAGAGAGAGAGAGAGAGAGAGAAACAGACACTGATACAGACAACACACAGAGACAGAGAGAAACAGAGAAAATCACCTGGCGATCACCAGAACAAAACTTATAAAGTGCATCAAGTTATGAAAGTTGGTTAAGTTATAAAGATTAACTCGTTTGGTTGCAAAAGACTTATCGAATTCCTTTACCAAAGTTTCTTGTGATGGAATTAGAAGAGAGATAGTTTCGGGAAGACATTTTCATTCCGAATTATGGAAACTTCCGAATATTGAAACTATTCCGAACAAAAGAAGGAAACTGCCCCCGATAGAGAACTATCTACAAAAGATTACAAAGGCGGAGCATGCCGACAGGAAACCTTTTGGTCCATAACTAGGTCGGATGTGGAGAAAAGTTACAATGATAAAAAAAATATATATATATATATATATATATATATATATATATATATATATTATATATATAATATAAATACTAAAAAATAATATAAGTAAATGCATATGTACCGTATAGTTAATTAAAAAACAGGCAAATAGTACATAATAAGTTGACAGAGAACTAATAATAAATGAAAATCAAACAAATAATAATAGACAAACAAATAAACAAACAATATAAAATAAATGGCAATCATTACAGCATCTTGCTTAGGCGTTTATCTAAACGAATCTAAAGCTTCGAACTACCTGTATACGGTTCTGGCAAAGTCTGGAACTTGACCCAGATAACCTTGCCCGGAATCCCAGAGTCTGCGGACAGTAGCATTACAACCTCGCTCTCCTCAGCCCCCGGACGTGAAGTGAATACATCCGGGGATCGACCTCGTAGAAAACGGAATCCGGGAGACTCGAGCCCTTTACGGTCAAACTTCTCCCGGATAGATTTCATTCTGGTTAATGTCCTGGATGATTATGTTCATTTCTTTCAGCAATACGTAGAGTTTCTATCCTTGGGAGCAACATTACACCGAGTGGTGGAATAGAAGTGTATTTTTCTCTACGGGGAATCGCATAACATAAATAAATAAATAATAATAATAATAATAATAATAATAATAATAAAATAATAACAACAACAATAATAATTAGAAGTCGCGATCACTACACGAGGTGCTGAATCACAAAATAAACAAGGAAACCATACAAATTAATAAACAAAATAAATGAATAATATATAGATAAATAAAATTATACAAAATAACACATGTTGGGAATCCCTGCACTAGTCCGTACATTGTTCTCTAGCTATCCCCGTCCCTCGGGGAGAACGTTTCCGCTTGTTCGACATCCCGAGGCGAAGCGGGTCGGAGGTTGCTGCCACGACGTGGGCTAAAGACCTCCTCAAAGGTGAGGCGATTGAGGGCACTGGAGCAGTAAAGATGCGGTGGTTGAGGAGGATTACATCCAGTGAGGTGGGCAAAAGCAGCAGACTGGAGGAAATGGGGATTATGGCCAATGTAATGGATGGATGGATGGATGGATGGATGGATGAAGACCGCCACCAGACAACAGAATCGAGAGATCCGTGATTGCGGAAGTTGCTGACGAAAACAGACAAACCGGTAAAATACAACAAACATATATCAGAAAGTATATAAAAGACAGAATTATATGGAGATAGGCGGAGACCATACGGAGACAGGCGGAGAGCAGGAGGAAAACGACAAAGACCAGACAAGGAATAACACGAGATTACACGGGGTCCAAAACCGACATGGGGGTCCAACACAGACTACAAGGGGGTCCAAAACCGACATGGGGGTCCAACACAGACCACAAGGGGGTCCAACACAGACCACAAGGGGGTCCAACACAGACCACAAGGGGGTCCAACACAGACCACAAGGGTGTCCAACACAGACCACAAGGGTGTCCAACACAGACCACAAGGGGGTCCAAAACCGACATGGGGGTCCAACTCAGACCACAGAGACTAATGCAAAACCCACAAAACCCACTGGAAACCCTGAGGAGATCAGCGTGGATAACGCGAACACCAGCGGAGACCACACTGATTTGAAGAGGGTTGCCTGCTGACCAACTCCGCTCCTGCTGGAGCGGGAAATGCCACAGGAGGGAGTGCGGGTTCATTGCTATGCAAGACACCCGCTCCTCGGTTGCACAATCCTGATGACCGACTGCCAGGTGGGGGGAACCCAAGGGTGAACCAAGGGTGGGGTAGTTGGTGTTGCAGGTGTATGGATTTGATGGTGGGAGGGTGAGGACCTAAAGGTGGGAGGGTGAGAACCCAAGGGAGGGAGGGTGAGGACCTAAGGATGGAAGGGTGAGGACAAAAGGGTGGGAGGTGAGGACAAAAGGGTGGGAGGGTGAGGACAAAAGGGTGGGAGGGTGAGGACAACAGGGTGGGAGGGTGAGGACCCAAGGGTGGGAGGGAAGGACCCAAGGGTGGGAGGGAAAGACCCAAGGGTGGGAGGGTGAGGCTCTAAGGGTGGGAGGGTGAGTACCTAAGGGTGGAAGGGTGAGGACAAAAGGGTGGGAGGTGAGGACCCATGGGTGGGAGGGTGAGGACCCAAGGGTGGGAGGGTGAGGACCTAAGGGTGGGAGGGTGAGGACCTAAGGGTGGGAGGTTGAGGACCCAAGGGTGGGAGGGTGAGTACCTAAGGGTGTGAGGGTAAGAACCTAAGGGTGGGAGAGAAGGACCCAAGGGTGGGAGGGTGACGACCCAATGAAGAACAATCAGTACCCCATCCCCATAGGAATCCAGGGTGTGTTTGAAAATTTGCAGGTTGTCTAGTATAATTTCGTTAAAATTTCAAGTTACAGAATATCAACGTATGACCGGTGAAAGTAAAAATGCAACTCATGTAGATAATGTAAATAATGCCTATGCTGCCAATTTGAAGTGTGTATATTCATACAACAATATACTACCAACCATATATATATTTCATTCATCTACCCCCACCCCACAAATATCCCTACCGGGGTAGTGGTGAGGGGGTGAACCCAATGGGGGTTACTGGAAACCCGCAGCCCCACTGTAGTCGGCAAAAGTCCGCCCACTGACGTCTCCAGGAAGACACGTTAGACTCTTCTGTCCTTTTATTAGTGGTGGTCTGCTTTTGTCACTAGCTGATAGGAGAAAGATGAGATCCGTCGCCGGTTGTGTGAAAACGTAGAGGAAAAATCAACCAGGACTGATGATTAATTTAGAGATCCTGGACCTAGTCCAGAAACCGAATGCCAGCCCCTCACCTGCACCCACAAAAAAAGACTACACAGTTTGGGCTGACTTGCACATAAACACGTGTCAGGATATAAACAAAGCCACGGAGGGACACTACGGCCAAGGCCGTCGCCACCGCGCGCACCGTCATCAAACAAGCCCTCCCCCCCCTCCCCCCCGGTCAGCTGTAGCCTCTCTTTTCCATTGCCCCCTGTGCTCTTCTGACAAGCTACATCATCCCACTTCCTCTCTACAAGGTGTGTCTTCCATAAACACCAACGCAAGCCCGTGGGAGTGACATTTCACTCAAAAAAAAAAAAAAATTGTGACGCCATCCCCTTATCTTACGCCCATACTTACGTACTTCAAGTACGCGATGACTTTAAAGGAACTGTATGCTAGTAAGGATTACAAAGGATTACAAAGGCGGAGCATGCCGACAGGAGACCTTTCGGTTCAGAGCAGATGGGTTATGACAGATTGGAGCTAAACAGGATCCAAGTCTTGAAACCCACCGATACCCTACTCCATGTCGCCCGACTCCAAGCGTCTGATATTACACCAGAACAAAACATGCAAAGGATTCCACCATCGAGGCGTAGTTGGCACAGTCTGTTCCCAAATTCACGAGAAAACGTAGCTCGATAGTGTCACGTACTGTAAACAGACAGGGAGGCCGAGGATGACGTCGATAGTGTCATGTACTGTAAAACGCGAGGAAGGCCGAGGATGATGTCGATAGCGTCACGTACTGTAAAACGCGACGTGTTGTCGTCTGTGGCACTCCACACGGAAGTGCCAAATGCCACCAACCGGTCGGTGACGTCACGACGCCTTTTGTGGGTCTTGGTCTGCTTCAACGCCACGTTACTCCTGCAAACTTCTCTATCTCGTCTCTCCACGGCCACTTAAATTATAGGTGACCGCAGTTTGTCACAGACGAGTTGTTGTTTTTGTTGTTGTTATTGTTGTAGCTCCTGCTGTTATTGTTGTTGTGGTGGTGTTCTTGCTTCTATTGATGTCCTATTATTATTATAATTATTTTTTTTACTTAAACACACTTCAGTAACATAATCTACTTTCCTTGTCTTCTGTGGAGGCTGAGAAACTAGATAAACGAAGGGAACCTAAAACCATACACGGCAATATCAACGCACACGACATTCCATCACCTCCACCCCCCACCCCCAACCCACCACGAAGCCACGATTTCAGAACACGACTGTGGTACCTTTCTGGATTGTTCTGTGTCGACATTCCTGGTTTTAATCAACCCGTTCAGCATGGGAAGAAAACTTAACAGGCTTTGTTATGGCTATTACAAGACTTTTTCTTCTTCTTTTTTTTTTGCCGGAGCCTTTGTGTAATAAGGAAGGGAAATAAAAAAACCCGCTAGGGGTGGAGTAGGGGGGGGGGCTTTAGGGATCTATCCACATTACTCCCTGTTACGTCACTCCCTGCCCCCCCCTCCACCTTCCCAACATCACGCCTCACTATGACGATGATGTTATGCTGCTCTGACGAGGTGGCAGGGTCCAATATACATCACAACATCACACCGGCCCTGGCTGCCCTATAAGGTTCTGCCTTACATGGTCCGCGCGCACTCCTTGCCCCACCCCCTCCACCTGCTCTCCCGTCCTCTCCCGCCTACCCGTCCACCCGTCTCTGGCCCACACGGTCGTCCGGGGTTCCAGAGAATTCCTCTTCTTCCTCTTCTTCTTCCTCCTCCTCCTCCTCCTCCTCTTCTTCCCCCTAAAATACCCACTCCACCACACGCACGCGCATACACACGCGCGCGCGTACTAAATTACCTCATCTACCTTTTGTTTTATTTTTTTTCTGTTTCCACTTATGCCATGTCCATCCACATTTCTTCACACCTTCTCCTCTTCTTCCTCCTCCTCCTCCTCTTCTTCTTCCTCCATCAAACTCTCTCGCTATACACGAACACCTCCCTCCGTACCTCTCTCAACCTCCCAGACACCTCTCATGCCCTCAGGTCCAACCTCCCACCTCCCTCCTCTACCACCTCCTCCCAACAGCCCCGCGAGCCACTTCGCTTCATCCTTTGTGACCCTTCGACGGAGGTCCTGCCTAGGCTGTATATATAATCGAACACAGGAAAAGGCTGTCGATATTACGGAAAACCAAAAGCAATGGCGAAGAGGAGAGGAAGGAGAGGAGGAAGAGAAGGAGAGGGAGAGAGGAGGGAGGGTGAGGAGAGAGGAGGGAGGGTGAGGAGAGAGGAGGAAGGGGTGGTGATGGAGGAGGAAGGCGAGGAGGAGAGGGAGGGGGAGGAGTGGGAGGGGGAGTAGGAGATGGGGGAGGGAAAGGAGGGAGGAGGGAAGAGAAGAGAGAGGGAGGGAGGGGGAGGAAGAGGGGCGAGTAGAGGGAAGAGAGAGGAAGGAGCGAGAGAGGAAGAGGGAGAGGAGAGGGAAGAGGGAGAACGGCGAGGGAAGGAGAGGGAGGAGGAAGAGAACGATAATGAAGAAGAGGATGAGGAACAGGATGGGGATGGGGATGAGGAGAAAGAGGAAGAAGAGGAAGATGAAGAGGAGGAAGGAGAGGAGGAAGAAGAGGAGGAAGAAGAGAAGGAGGAAGAGGAGGACCATAAGATAAACTTCTTTCGCACCTCAAGTGTCATAATCTATTGACGTTATGGGACACCCATCATCAACAACAAAAACAACGATAACAGCAACACCCTAACCACCTTACAATGCTGAAGCTGGCCAGGATAAAACTGACAAAGTGCGCCAGTTAAGCAATCTTTAAAAATGCATATTAGATTATCTGACAGTTCTGTTCTTTAAGAACAACAGCAAGTTGTCTAATTCACTCGACAACACCTCAAGATGGTGAGGTGCCTACGTCAGAAAATGCGGAACTGCGGCCGAAGTAGCCACTTGGCCCTATTATGCCCTTGGATAGTTGGGACGGGTAATAAGTCACTGCTGGGAATCGGAAAGGAGTGCGGAATTCGAACACACAGCTAAGAAAATGTGAGACCAGCACGGCAATTGGATTTGTTTAATTGTTTTGACCTTGATAACCCTTAAAAAAAGGAGAGAGAGACAGAGAGAGAGAGAGAGAGAGAGAGAGAGAGAGAGAGAGAGAGAGAGAGAGAGAGAGAGAGTGGAGAGAGAGAACACGAGTTAACAACCCACAATTACAAGAGGGCTAATAGCCCTTAATCCATCACCAGCCTAATTCTTGCCCCTTTTAACCCGCACCCCTTGTTCACCTCCACATTGCGCTTTAGCTCCGCCCACTTTCCCTTATTAGCCAATCACAAGCTGGCACCGTCTGCACGCAAGACGACTATCATACCCTTCCTACTTCAATACCCTTTTCAACCCTATGACGTGTTAGATGTGGTTAGGGCGCCACGCGATTTCATTCAGTCCGGTGAAGCTTCTGACCTGAAGAGTCCCTGGTGTTTCCAGGAAGCTTCCAGGAGGATCTCCAGGACGAGACCCAGAAATAGTTGGCGGAGGATGCCAAACGATTTTAGTCAGCGATTGAAAAGACCGCCAAGAGGACAAGGAACAGCAGAACATAAGCGAGGGGGCTCCATCACGGAGGCATTCGTTTCTCAAGTAAAGTCTAGCTGTTAGAATCACACAAAGTGCAGTGATTTTTCCCTCAGCCTTTATGGACTACTTTCTTGCCCAGCTTCTAAAATAAATAAATAAATAAATAAATAAATAAATAAAATCCCGCCCCGCCCCCCCCAAACCCGCTCCCTCCCCCCACCACCCAGCCCCATCTCCTCTTCGTACCCTTGTTCCTCTACTACCCAGTGATCCGCCATTCCTCCACTTGACCTCTTCCTCGTGTATGTGTGTGTGAGTGTGTGTATGAGTGAATGAGAGAGAGAGAGAGAGAGAGAGAGAGAGAGAGAGAGAGAGAGAGAGAGAGAGAGAGAGAAAGAGAGAGAGTATGCATGCGTGTCTTAACCTCTACTTAAATGGCTTCCTTTATAATTTCAAAGATCAAGTACGACCATGAACTTTTTCAGTGAGTTTCCTCTTTTATAATTTCCCAATTCCAAATCAACAATTTCATCACATTTTCGACATTTCATAAGTAATACATTGAAAATAAGCCTTTATACAGATCCTCAAGTTTCTAAATGAAACGAGTAACTTCAGAATTGAGAATATTTTTCAGCTAAATACTAATCTGACGGGAAATGGACCCAAAATTGTCAGGACGTAGAATTAACATCAACTTAACGCCATAATATACTGATGCGTCTTAATTTAATTTTGTTTTCAGGTTTGTTTCTGTGTTTATTTACTTTTATACTTCATTTTTTATTTATCGGTATGTTTTGCCATTCAAATTCATTACAATATATTCCTACTGTCTCCCTGAATGGAATATTCACACATTATCCATTCGACAATCTCTGTTTTTTTCCCGCCATCAACACAACTTCCTGCATCCATGACGTCATGTCGTTTGCACGCCTCAGACTTTCTCTCCAACCTTGACACGACGACTGAAAAAGTTTTATATTATTATGTATTTAACCAACGAAGTAAATTCAGTCACATTCATAAAGAATTTATAATCAAAGACAGCTTACACAAAGAAAAAAGCACAACATCGCTACGTTGGCAAATACATATAAACACCATCTCACAATCAATTTCTCTTAAACGCTCCTATACTTTCATACACATTTACGGCATAAAGAAAAACACAGACTCAAAGCACAAAGCAAAAAAACACGAACAAAAACAAAACGACGCAAACTCGCACGCACATGTTTGTCTTCCCCCACTCCCTTCCTCCAAACTCTCCCTATATGAACCGAGCGAACAAGGCAGAGGTGGATTAACCAAACTCATTGCTCCAATTCTTTCTCTCCCCTTCCCCCAACTTCCTCCTCGTCTCTAATCCTCATCCTCTTGTCATCCACTTCTTATCGTCCTCCACTCCTCCTCCTCTTTTCTTCCACTTCTCTTCCTCCTCCTCCTCCTCATGTGGTGACGATTCTTCATGTGGGCGTTCTGGGGTGACAATTCTTCATGTTGCCCCGGAAAGGTAGGGAGAAGAGATAAGGAGGAAGGGGGGAAGGGAGGATGGAGGAAAGGGAAGGAAGGGAAAAGGAAAGGGCGGAAGGGAAAAGGAAAGGGCGGAAGGGGGAGGGAAAGGGAGGAAAGAGAAGAAGGATAAAGAGGGAAGAGGGAAGAAGAGGGAGGAGGGAAAAAGGAAGGGGGAGAAGGGAGGAGGAGGAGGAAAGGAAGAAGAGAAGGAAACGGAAGAAACGGAGGAGGAAAGAGGGAGGGAGGAAAGAAGGCGAAGAAGAATAATGAGAACACGGGTAGGAGTAGATAGGGAGGAAAGCAGGAATGAGGAAGGGAGTGACGGGAAGGATGTGGAAAAATGGAAAGTGAAAGAAAGGTAACAAGGAAAAGAAAGGTAACAAGTAATAGAGAGGTAACGAGTGCGGATATGAAACACCAAGACCCATTCTCCGACGTGCCAGATCACCCTCCTCCCGACGAGGTCCACGTTCACGTCATGTGGCCGCCCCGCGAGGAGCCTTGGAGGGCATCGCGCGGCCTTATACGGACGCGTGTGGCCACCGCTGCGCCAAACTGGGGTTACGACAAATATGCCATACACTCTTCAGGTCACATCAAGGAGGCGAGGACAACAGTTAGGTGATACATTACATTACGTACATGAATAAATACGATCTGGCCGACAAATAGCCGGCAGTCGATCCAGCAGACACGTGGCTGCAATCGATCTGGCAGACAAATGACGGCAGATACATGTGGTAGGCGAGAATGTACGCAGTCGAACTGGCAGTCGGCAGACCTGGTAGGCGAACTGGCAGTCACGTGGCAGCAGACGTGGTAGACGAGAGAGTAGGCAGTCAAATTGGCAGTCGGCAGACGACCTGGCAGACGGCAGACCTGGTAGGCGAACTGGCAGACAAACGGCGGCAACTGATCTGGCAGACACGTGACAGCAAATACCTATGGTAGGCGAGAGTATAGGCAATCGAACTGGCAGTCGGCAGACCGACAGGCAGCGACGGCAGTCGAGCTGGTGGGCAGGCGAGCTGGCAGAGCTGTTGCTCGGGGCCCCAAGCGTTGGACAGCCAAATGTTAGGCAGGTCTTGCCCCTCGTTGGACGCCAAATGTTAGGCTGGTAGTCTGCCCCATGCTGGGCGCCAAATGTTGGGCTGGTCGCCCACGTTGGGAGGGTAAACGTTAGGCTGGTTGAAGTCAAACTCTGATGGAGAGTTGGTTTTACTTAGCGATGAATGTTGGGCGCCAGTGCGGGGGGGGGGCGAGAAGGCGAGGGAGGTGACAACTGTGTTTCAAGCTGTGTCCCCGAGCGATCTGCTTGCGAGGGAGCAAGGGGAGAGGAGGGGAGAAAGCATGAACAGCGAGCCAGTCTCATGTATGATGCTCCGAGATGATCTGAATCTTCGGCGTTGGTCCATCCTTTATATACACGGGCAGGTCATGGCCCGTGTTCCTAATTGGCGTGAGGTCACGTGTGCTGCTTTGGGAAGTCGAACGCAAAAACATTCTCAGGCCACTGACTCACGTAGAGGGTACGAGGCGGGTATCGCACGTGAGTTCCTTCAAAAGAGCTTTGTGGTGTCTCACATGGAAGACCCTGGCACTGGTTAGTCATCCGGCTGGCCCCACATGCGATTCCCTTGGGAAGTCTCAGAGGTCAAGTAGCAGAGAAGAGGTGAGGACGGGAGTAACACATATACATATATGTACATATACTGTAAATACATATATTCGTGTGTGTATATATATATATATATATATATATATATATATATATATATATATATATATATTTGTACGCACACACATTGTATGCGTGTGAAAATGTTGGAGAAAAGACTAAAGTAATTCATCTGCTCCTTAGGGCCACAATAAGCAGTCCTCATTTCATTTTCTGTTGAAAAGGATTACAGACTGTGGTCGCATTATACAGTCTCTTCTCAGCGGTTTTTTTTTTTTTTTTATTGTACGCATGCGTTACAATATTCACTTTCCATACACACAATTATATATATATATATATATATATATATATATATATATATATATATATATATATATTGTACATATACACGTACATTTTTATAAGTGCAGCGAAGTGGGCACGTGTAGACGTCCGTCTCCCTGTTCCCAAAGCGGTGCCTGGCAGGTGCATTTGCCGCCACATCCTCTTCACCATATATGCAGACCTCGCCTGTCATCGACCATCTCCCTCATGGCTGCACCAATTTCTCCAGCATCGCCACCGACACCTTATTTTCTCCCTCACTGCCCTCTTCCTCCTCCTCCTCCTCCTCCTTTTATACGAATGGGCCGAAAATTCACACGTGTTTTCAATACAGATAAATGTAAAGTACTTCATAATGGTAATAAAAGTCCAGGTCAACTACATGATGAATGGTGTACAACTGGCAAGTGCTGAACAAAAGGAAGTTCTTGGTGTTGTGCTCTCATATTACCAAGCAAACAGTGATCGGAGGTCATTAGACGCGAAAAAATAAATTAATTGGATTTATAGGTAGAGTTTTTTTTAATTCAGAACTGGAGAAATTAGGCCAAGAGAAGATGCCGAGACACTGCAAGATCTTAACAAATTGTTCACATGGTCTATAACATGGCAAATGGACTTCAATATCACAAAGGTGTGTTAAACGTATGTTTACATAACCCAGAAAGTAGGTATACCTTAGATACCACCTTTTCAGAGAAAACAGAGTGCGAGAGAGACTTGGGAGTTCTAGTGAGTCCTGACCTTAAATCCAGGAAATTAGCTCCAGCATTAGCTCCAGAAATAACGCAAACAGAGTATTAGGATTTATTGCTAGGGTCGTTACGAATAAAAGTGCAGAGGTAGTTATCAAACTCTATCTGGCGTTAGTTAGCATCCTTGACTATGCGGTACAATTTTGGTCTCCGTCCTATACAATGGGCATCATTTCACTAGAATCAGTACAGAGGAATATGACCAAAATTATACATGGGTTCAGAAATTTACCATGTCAGGGCAGGCTCAGGTACCTTAATCTACACTCTCTAGAAAGACACAGAAATGTTCAAGTGGTTTATGGGCTTTAACAAGGAGGATGTTGACAAGATTGTCATATTAAGACAACAGGGCTGGACTCATAGTAATGGATTTAAATCGGACAAATTTAGAAGGAAATAAACAAGAACTGGTTTAACAATAGTGGTCAACGAATGGAACTGACAACTTTATGGATGGGTAGGAAAAGTGGTAATGGACATGGAACTGCCTAGTATAGGCTTTATGGTCTCTTGCAGTCTCCTTCATTCTTAAGTTCTTATTCTTAATTCTTACAATGCCCTAGTCAGACCTAACCTAAATTACTGTGTACAGTGCTGGTCTCCATATTACAAAAATGATATACAAAAGTTAGAAAGTGTGCAGCAATGAGTAACAAAGGTTATCCCTAGGTTGCGGAACAAGCCATACGAAGAGCACTTGATGTAATTAAATTTATTTAGTCTCTCGAAACGGAGAATAAAAGGAGATCTAATTGAGGTTTTCGATATTGTCAAAGGAATTGAAAACATGGACTTGGAAAAATATTCTAAAATTGACACCTCCAGCACAGCTAGGTGCACCGGACGCAAGACTGTAGGAAAACGATTTCAAACAAACGTGGCAAAATACTCTTTCCTCAATCGCGCTGTTGATATATGTAATGGTCTACCATCCAACGGCACTGATTGTTCCACTGTAGAGGTATTCAAAAAACGTCTCGACGTTTACGTAGCTAAAAATTCCCGACTAGAATTATTTACTTCTAGATAGATCGAGGAGATATAAAAAAGAAACCTAATAACAATAAGAATAAAAATTATGATGGTAGTCATGATAATATTAATAGCACTGGTCTGTGTCTTTATCTATGTATTTATTTATTTATTATTATTACTATTTTTTTTTTTTTGCAGATTCCAAGTAAATTCTACGTTCTGATTTCAAACCTGAAATCCGTTTTCTTTGATTAACTCTAGTTTTCACG
This sequence comes from Oratosquilla oratoria, assembly GCF_046742065.1. Lineage (NCBI taxonomy): Eukaryota > Metazoa > Arthropoda > Malacostraca > Stomatopoda > Squillidae > Oratosquilla > Oratosquilla oratoria. The sequence goes on from NC_134780.1 coordinate 79,948,392, forward strand.
GTATTTTTCCATTTTTTATGTTTTTCTATTATCAATTACTTTTACACAATAACGAAGTAATTTCCTGAAAAAGTTACACAAATTTACTATTTAATTACGTAATGAAATAAATAAAAATAGTTACTATAAAAAGGTTTAGATGTACATTCAAAGACCTCAGGCAACGATTTGTATGGTTGTATTGTCATATTTTTCTTTATATCAGCAGATGATCAGTTCTCGTTCAGTGTAGGAATGGGAGGTTTGCAGCTTTGTAAGTCTATACACACGCACATACACACACATACACACGCTTATGTGTGTGTGTACATGTGAATGTGCGTTTTTTTCCATTAATTCTGTTGCAGGGATTTGCCAATGAACAGGAGATGGAAAAATTATCCAAAAATATTTTACTACATTTGTGGCAAAGTAAGAATGCCTGATCAACATTCGAAAATTACTCATTTTGTAAGAACATGTTACCATGCCTATTTTGGAATCAGAACTGGAGAGTCAGATGAACGTTTTGCTCCTCAGACATGCTGTAGAACATGTGTTGAAAGTTTAAGACGTTGGAGTAAGGGCAAGAAGAAGAGAGAAGGGACGGATCGTGTGACAGATTGCTATTTCTGCATGACTAACCGACAAGGTATGTTCATACTTAAAAATAATAACTATAGCTTAGAGTCGATACTCTCATTAATGTATTTTGAAATATATATATATATATATTGATATATCTTACATTTATAAAAACCCGCGGGACTTACTTCGACATTTTACCTATATGAAATTTACAGATGTAAATAAAAAGAAAAAGCACCATGTTGTGTATCCTGAGAGCATGGTCCAGAAATTCTAGTACCAAGTGTACCCAAGTATACATATCGCTGAAGACAGAGATACCCAGCTTGAAGATATGAACACATCTGCATCGTATGAACATCCTATTCCCGACGAAAACCAACCAAAGCCTGTAAGTCCAGCACAATTGAATGACTTAAAGAGGTATTTAGGGTTATCAAAAGAATCTGCCCAGCTTCTTGGATCACACCTTGACGCAAGCAATTTACTTGCATCAAGAACAGCATATTTCTGGTATAGCAAAAGATATGAGTTTCGCAAATCTTTCTCACTTCATGACAGCTTTTCATTAATATATTGCAGTGATATTGGAGGCTAGTTGAAATCTTGGGTTCATTTATAGTCCAGTGGAATGGAGACTATTCACGGACTCGTCGAGTCAAAGTTGAAAAGCCGTTCTTTTAAACATTGGCGATAAGATTGCATCTGTTCCTGTTGCACGCTCGGTTCAATTATCTGAGTTACGAGAATATGAAAGTCTTACTCAGTGCTCTAAAGTAACTATAACTGGAAGATTTGTGACTCCAACCTTAACGCCCTGATAATACTACTCTTCCTCATCCCACACACTGCTTTTCACCTTCCTCCTCTCTCTCTCTCTCTCTCTCTTTCTCCTGCGTGTTTGTGTGTATGTTTGCGCGCGCGCGCGCGTGTATCTGGGCGTGCATATACACGTCTGTATGCAACAGCACATTACTCAAGGTTCCCTCCATTGGTCTCCTGCCTCCATCTATTGTTTCGTTTGGCCTTGCCTCCGTCGAGGTGTAGACAGCATGTAAAGTGTCCCCTTAAAAGACTCATACGCTTGCCAAGTGCCGTGTCTCCAGCCAGCTCTCAAGGCTATGGTCACCCCTTAGCACAAGACTTATATTTAATGCTTGTACGAGTATATATGTATACTTTCATTGCAACAATTTCCTTTCTCTTGTAAATAGAATAATTTTTCTATAAATCCCGTAGTAAGGATATATGTATATGAATTGTAAATTATATTGTATACCAATAACAAACAATTAAGAATATCATCACCATTGTTGTACGTACGATCGTCGGCATTTTGAATAAACAGATCAGTCATGGAATTGACTTACAATATCCTAGCTATTCTAGCTGTTCTTTAAAGAATATTTCCAGCCGTTTGCACTTTACAATTATCCATAGTGTGCTTAAGGGAAGGGCATACCGCGGTGAACCAAATATGGCATATTCTGACAAGAACACTACCAGCCGTTGGCAATGAGCACTGAAGTGTTCATTCCAAGTGTGCCGCGGCGAATCCAATGGCGGATTCCGACTCCTTAAAAAGAGAGAGAGAAAAAAAAAACACGCTGCGGATCGAATCCATTGGTGGATTCTGATTCCTCTTAAAAAAAAAAAAAAAAAAAAAAAAAAAAAAAAAAAAAAAAAAACTCTCCCTACCACGCGTTCCTGGCTAGAGACAAAAGGTTAGCTTACTTCACACAGAAGTAACGCAGGTACTGAAGGCCCATCCCATCTTCACTAATTAACGCTAACCACGACTTAATCCCCCTTCCCCCCTTATTCACCTTTAACCTTAACATATTAATCTTCCGAAGACTTTCACTTCACGGCTCATCTATCTCTATTCATTCTCACAATCCACACCTAACAATCTTCCTCTGCTTCAACATCCTCGATTTTAAGCCTCACTCTCAACTTTCATCATCTACCTCCGTTTTCAACCTCAACATATCTTCCATCGTGGACCTCAATTCATCCACAACTATACTAAATATATATCCAAGAATCCATCCTTAACTACAATGCATCCCAACGTAAGCCTCACCATTCATCCACAATGATATTATCTGTCCTTAACTTAATTCACTGCTCACTTGTTTGTTCTGGCTGCAGCCAAATCATTTTATTCACCCAAAAGAAAACCCAAACCAGACAGCAGTTGGGTTCTTGAAATATCGATTAACCCTTCTGCTTACAATAAAGACTTGTATACTTCCTCTGGTCGCCACCAAGCGATTTTATTCGGTTGCGGAAAAAGAAACTGCATCACTAATCATCTCCCCGAACGATCAGAGGATATTCGCAGGCGTGTCTCCAAGGGCTGCAGTCAAACTTTACGATCGCGATAATCCCTAGAAGAGAGAGAGAGAGAGAGAGAGAGAGAGAGAGAGAGAGAGAGAGAGAGAGAGAGAAGGGGAGATAGTTATCCACATTCACTGGCGTCCATTTGTGATCATCCCAACAGTGATGTAGTGTCTTTGCCTTAAATTACAACAAAAACCACAATCAGTTGGCGGCCATAACAAAATTCCCCATTCAATTATTCCTCCTTCCCTCACCCCACCCCCTCCATGAAACCCCTTAGTTAATATAAACAAGTACACATTCCAACATACACGTGCACATGTTCTCAGTACCTGATGCGCAGGCGCGCGTATCCACGCACACACACGCACACACACGCGCGCGCGCGCGTCACAAGACCTGATAAAGAGGCTCTCCTTAATCGAGCAAGATTTAAGAAATTACGGTCCCAAGTCGTCGTAACGGGTCATCAGCATACATCAAGACCCGCGCACGCACACGCTCGCTCACACTTTTTCCCGCCGTTTCTCTCACGCGCGGGCATAAAAGGCCAACACTAATGAGAATAATCAGTATTCATCACACACAATCTCAACCCAAGTCAGCCCACTTAACTGGCGAGCTTAAGCGGAGAGCTTTAGCAAAGTTTCGTTGTCCGTTCTCGGAGGAGTCCCTCAAGGTGGGCATTTCGGGGCCCTCGTTCTTTGTCATCATCTACATACGGGGAGCAAGTGGCCCTCCTGATCCATTCTCTCTCTTTTCACGATGATCTTCTTATGGACTACAAGGTCTCGGGCTCTGTCCTCCTCGAGCTCTGTCCTCGGGCTCTGTCCTCGGGCTCTGTCCTCGAGCTCTGTCCTCGGGCTCTGTCTTCCTTTTCCTTATAGTCGTCCTCCTCGTCTTCATCTTCATCTGTCTTGTTATCTTCGTCTAATGCAGTGGTTCTCAACCCTTTTTTTTCGGCCATTATGACCCACCTAATCACCTTTTGAAATCCTGATGTCCCCCATGTGGTGATATACAATTCTTATAATTTGAAAAATAAACTCTTCAGCTGAAAAAGCATAAAACCTTGGCTTAAAACCACTTCAGAAGAACAAGGCATAAAAAAAAAACAGACTTCCTCAGTTACTCTCAATTTCCCTCCTGAAAAACCGAATTGCCCACCTGTGGGGCGTGCGCCCCACGTTGAGAAGCACTGGTCTAATGTTATATTCCATTTCGGGTCAACTCTAGTTTCGAGGTGGAACACTCAGCTTCGATCGCTCCTTGAATGCGAAGTCTCCAATTAGAGTCCCAAGGGCTACTGGCGACTCGTTTTCTGGGTTGACCTCAAGAGTACCAGATTATTATTATTTTATTTTTTTATTTTTTAAGAAAACAGATGCCAACAAATTGTGGTCCACTTTACGCCACCAGTCAAAATCATCCCCGCGTTACGACAATTTGCTGTAGAAGAGAATGGCTTCGTCCCTTCTCTCAAGCGGTCAGAAGACACCCCCCCGGACTCATGTTCTCTAACAGGTCCGACCTACACAGTACGAGTGTCCTCGTGACCGCAACAATAAAACTGTAAACGATTCACATTTTCGCCTACAACAAAAACATGAGCTATTTTTACGCAAACGTTGGGGGGAAAACTTTTAGCCCTTGTTAACACCAGCGGTTCAGTTAGAATACAAGTCAATGGCGGCGTTCACACATAACTGCGCCATTTTTCCGCTCGGTTCCGACCGCTAGTGTGAACAAGACTTAAGTAAAAGTTTCAGCTCCATAGGAAAGTCTTATCTTATGTAAGACGTATGGAAGAGGGAAGAGACTTTAGTTCAGCAGCGGACTTCAATGACATCAGTGACACCTCCCCACCCGCGCCCCCCAGCCGCAATATAAATCCGTGCAGAGCTTTCGAGAAGTCTTTCCGAGCTTTGACGTACCGGTTGCGGGAACGTCGGGAGGTGGGATTGATGGATCACACCCCTATAAAGGGTCTGTCTACTTATTCTATACCGACTTGGAGATTCAGGATACCCCCATCACCATTACCAGTATCACCACCACCACTACCACCATCACCCCCATCACCATCACCATCACCATCACCACCATCACCCCCACCACCATCACCTCCACCACCATCACCCCCACCACCACCACCATCACCACCCCCATCACCACCACCTTTCCCAATTTTCAACTACGCCTTCCTCTTATTAAGTCGCTGGACACAGTTGGCGCCCAAAGCCATGTTAGCCCACGCGTGTATCGTCAGCTATACACGTTTAGCCCGTCAGTCCAATCTAATTAGTTCAGTCACTCTGTAAGACCAACTAGGCAGTCCAGTCCGTCCAGTCCATTCAATAGCTACCCACGCCTTCGACCAAATTGGAAACTGGATAATAAATACGAAAGCAAGCGCGCACGCACACGCACACACACACACACGCACACTTCATACATGAGCATGGTCATAAAATATGTGTACACTCCCATATAAGTAAGCGCTACCGTCATGTTGTTGATTTAGTCTCAGGTCAGAGATGGCAGACCTCGCTGCTGCTGCTGCCCCACTGATGCCTGGGTGGTCGGCCCTCCAAAGCCTCGACCGCCGCCCCTGTTCCCGTTAAAACTGGCAAGTCTTTAGGACGGGGCCCGCCTAGTGCAGACACACCAACTGTCTCCAAATCATGGGAGTCCGGAGGGTGGGGGGTCTTCCGACAGCTTGAGAGAAGGGACGAAGCCATTCTCTTCTACAGCAAAGTGACGTCACGCGGGGTAATTTTGACTGGTGGCGTAAAGTGGACCACTTTTTGGCATCCACTTTCTTTTAAAAATTATTGACAGTGTTATCTTCTAAGGCCTTGCCATTTTTTTTTTCTAAATTTCCAATGTATTTTGAAAATGTTTGCTTAATACTTTACACTTCAATCTTTCAAGACAACACCGTCAATGCTTTTTAAAATAAAAACACTTACGGTGGAATTCTTAAAAAATATTCCCTTGTATAAATATTTCCTTATATAAATCTTATATAGAAATCCTTGGAAAGAAAAGATTTTTTTCTCAAGAATACCATCGTAAGAATCTTACAGTGGTATTCTCAAAAAATTCTTTCCTTATATAAATCCTTGGAAGGGAAATATATATATTTTTTTAACAATACCACCGTTAGATGCCAAAAAGTTGAGGTCCACTTTACACCACAAGTCAAAATCACACCTGCGGGACGGTGCTGTAGCAGACCCAAGGCGACAGTGCCACATAAACGGGAATCCCACTTCGGGGAGTCGTCCTCCTGAAGGAAATGAAAGTAGAGGAGGAAAAAGATTTTTTTTTTTTTTTTTTTTTTTAATGAAAACCCTGCCCATGGGTACAATCCACACGAGATTGGTACATCCAAGTGTGGCGAGCGAACCAAACCCAATGGGGGAAGTTATGTGGATCTACACCAATCAATAACTTTGCTCAGTGGGGGTGACTTGTACCTTTAATGAACACGGCAAACCCCCTACAGGGAGGAAGAGCTACCGGTCTGGGTCAAATGGTGTTCATCCATGTCTCGACGGATAGTTACCACAGGTTGGCTGGATGGCTGGATGGCTGGATGGCTGGTTGGCTGGCTGGCTGGCTATCTCTCTCTCTCTCTCTCCCTCCCCCCCCCTCTCTCTCTCTCTCTCTCTCCCTCCCCCCCTCTCTCTCTCTCTCTCTCTCTCCCTCCCCCCCCCTCTCTCTCTCTCTCTCTCTCTCTCTCTCTCTCTCTCTCTCTCTCTCTCTCCTCCCTGAGACGCCATCCACAGAGCCTCAATTGGTAACAGCAGTCAAACATATAAACACATGCCAGATGCCCCGTTGATCAATGTTCCTCCACTCCTAAAATGGTATGCAAATGGGGACTGCTTAATACATATAAACACACACACACACACACACACACACACACACACACACAACACACACTGTTGTGAACGCCTGGGAGTGCGTGTGTTTGTGCGTGCGCGCACATGTGCGTGTGCAAGCGGGCGCGTGCGTTCCTGCGTTAGTGGTCGCGCGTAGGCGTGCGTAAACTTGCTCGCTTGTTCAACTGTACGCACGGTTAACCGCGAGCACAGACAAACACACAGTGAACCCAGCAACTAACCACAGCAGAGTCAACAACAATCCCCAACACCCACGACCAAAACCACCGCAAGCACTCCCCACCTTCACGAGAAGATTTCATCTTGATAAAAACCCCTTGACCCTGACCTCTCGTTCCTTAGCGGAACACTGACCACGGAACACAAGGAACACAAGAACTCGATGAACACGACCCAGCCAACCAGCCTTCCCTCCCTCCTGAGGCGACGCGACATGGAGCCGGCGACTGATCATTATCTGACTGAGCGTTGGGATCCCTAAGGAGAAGACGTGGCCTCTGAAATCTTTATTGTACTGAACTGAATTGTACTTGTTTACTTACTAATGTGTGTCTACTGACTTGCCTATTTATTTATGAAATTATCTATATTTATCTATTAATTTGTTCGTTTTCTATTTCAGTTACTATTGCGTTCCTCGACTGCACCATCTCGTAACTATGCCCCACTTGCCTATAACTATTCTCACAAAAATCTGAATGAAATCCTCTGGAATGGTACCGCCCCCTCGCCCCCATCGGCCAATCACAACTAACTGTGCTGGCACCCGACTCGGGTGCTCCCGTTCAAGAGCGAACGTGATTGGCCGAGAGGGCGAAGGGGGCGTGGTCCTGTTTCATCAAGCCATTTGACACAAACGGCACCACTTGCTGGTATTATGGTATTCTTTCATATGTGCCTCCTTTCCAAGCCTGGCTCCTCGCTTTCCCTTCAGTCCAGGGATTTGATCTTTAGGATAAGGGTTATCTCTGACCCTAATCCCTGAACCCCATTTCGTCCTCAACTCCCACCCTTCCCCCCCATTCAACTTCTTTCGCCACCACGAAGGAAGGAATGAAAGGAAGAGTGAAGGATGAAATAGGCACATGAAGGACAAGGGATGAAAAGAGAAAAAGGAGAGGGGGAGGAGGAAAGATGGGAGGGACATGGGGGGGAAATTGGGAGGAAAGGTATAGAGGGAGGGCCAGAGGGGGAAGAAGGGAGAACCAGAGGGGGGGGGGGGAGGGAGGAACAGAGTGGGGAGGGGGAGAGGATAGAAAGGAAAAGAGGAAGAGAAGAAGGGAAAAGAGAGAGGGAAGGAAGAACTGGTGGAACAACGACTACCTCTGTATCGTAAACCTACAGGTGACTGACATCGACAAAACAGATCCACGTACACTTCACACCAAAGGGTCATTCACTCCCTTGGAGGTTAGGAGGGAGGGGGGAGGGAGGGGGTAAGGGCGCTGGTGAGGAAGATGAGGTGGGGGGGTGGGGGTACAGGGATGGGACCGTATCAGTTGAATTCTGAGCACTGTTCTGAGGCAATTCTATTTTTACCTCAAGGGCTAATAAGATAGTCAACGAATGGAATAGACTTAGTAACCATGTACTGAGCGCTGAAACTATCGGTTGTTTTAAGAAACGGTTAGACAGCTTTATGGATGGGGATGACAGGTGGTCGTAGACATGGAACTACCTAGTGCAGGCCTTATGGCCTCTTGCAGTCTGCTTCATTCTTATGTTCTTAAGGTTAAGCACGCTGTGATCTTGTGTCTGTACCCCTAAACGCTGTACACCCGCAGAGGAACTACCTCGTCGTAGTACCTAAACCCGTACGGGGCCACAACTAAGGAGACCCCGGAAACAAGACGAGGAGCTGAGGGCCAGGCACTGCCCGGCAGGAGGGCCAATCCTCTTGGCCTTGAGCCGCCCCTGTCCGTCACAGTCGGGCCCCTCCCCCTCCTCTCCCCCCCTCCCCGTCCGTCCCCATCGGCCCCGCTGCGGGGGGAAAGCCGACACCGGGGTTGTAATTACACCGCAACAGCCCCTAGACATCCCCTTCCATCACTCACCACACCCGTCACGCCTCTCCCCCCCATCCCCTTTTCTCAAACCAGTCTTCTCCTGGCCATGCCCTCTTCTTCCCTCCTTCCTCCTCCTCCTCCTCCTCCTCTTCGGACCTTCCCCTCCTCTACCTGTCCGTATTCTTCCGCTTTTTCGCATTTCCCTCCTCCTCCTCTTCCTCCTCGTCGTCGTTCCTTCCCAATCCCCCCCCCTCCTTCTTCTAGCGGCGTAATCGGAAGCGTGCTGGTCTCACATTCGCTTAGTTCTGGGTTCGAATCCCGCACTTCTCTCAGGTTGCTAGGATGGACTTACCTGCCCAACAGTCCAAACGCATTGGGCAAAGGTCGCAGCTACGCGCTTCCTGGCGTAGGATCCTCACTACCCCCTCCACCTCCTCCTCTCCATCTCCTTTTTCTCTTCCCCTCCTCCCGCTCCCTCATATCTATTCTCCTTCCCTACTCATCTCCCTATATATCTTCTCATTATAGCCCTGATTCACACATCCCCTTCACACTCCAGCCATCCTCCTCCCTCCCTCCCCCCCTCCTTTATTCCTCCCACAAGCACCCCTCCCCCAAGGTCAAACGGGTCTAATACAACACTGGACTCTCCCTTCCTTCAAGCTGGATCATTAACTCCTCCAACACCATATCGAACTCGGATGATCCCCCGGTTTCTCGAACTCGGACGAACTCCTCCCTCCGAAGTCGGGCGACCCCTCGTCCTCCAACTCGAAGGATCCCTGTTGGTCCAGACTCTGCGCCCACCGCCTCCCCCTCCGGCAGCCTCGCCTTGTTTCGCAGAGTTGTTCTTCGCCTTTTCTTCAGCATCTCCATCCTTCCTTACCAATCCTCATCACCCTCACGCCTCTCCTTCCCCATTCCGCCCTACTATCCCGTTCACCTCCCCGTTCTACTACATATTACCTCCACCTCCTTCCTTCCCATACTTGCCTATTTCGGGCTTATTATCTCCGTTGTAGTCCCACATTTCATTTATCATTTTTGGTTGAAGCCAAGTGATTCTATTCACTACGCCACGCCTCTACCTCAGGTAGCACAAACTACTCCCTCCATATCAAAACACCTCATTGGGTTCTCTCCTTACTACCGACAGTTAGGCAGCTTCCACATGAGGCAAACTGCGGAGACAACGTCGCTTCCAATAGTCTCCTAGTGGCGCGTTTCGTGCTCTTTCGTGTGAAGGGCTCCACCGAAAACTGAAACACATCTCTTTCTCACCGTTGGTGGACTGGTGTGAAAGCATCCTCACGTCCCACCCTCCAACCCCTTCATTACAGAAAACACCTGGCTCCTCCTACTCCTCCTACACCACCACCTCCTACCCTTCCTCATTTCCCCTCCACTTCCCTTTTCTTCTTTCACTTGTTCCCTGCCCTCCTCTCCCTCCTCCCAAGCCATCTTCTTTTTCCTTCCAAGTCCCTTCTCCTCCTCCTCCTCCTCCTACTCCTCCCTAGCCACCCTCCCCTTCTCCTTTCAGCCCAGTCCCTACCACTGTGGTCCCCCTTCCCCCCAGCTTGTTTCATTAGGAGTTCCTCCCCCTTTGTGCAACGGGGACCAATTACCTGTCACGTTGCTGCATCGTGCCCCTTCCGCGGGCGTCTTTCGTCACACCACAAAAAACACCGTCCCCTTATATATATATATATATATATATATATATATATATATATATATGTATATATATATTATATATATATATATGTATATATATATATGTATATATATGTATATTATATATTATATATATATATGTGTATATATATGTATATTATATATTATATATATATATGTGTATATATATATATATTATATATATAATGTATATATTATATATATATATTATATATATATTATATATATATATATATTATATATATATATATATATATATATTATATATATATATATATATATATATATATATACGCACACACGGATAAATCACTAGTGACAGTGAAATGTGACAAGTAACTAACTTCAAACATCGCGATCAGAGCCTCGAACTCGGGCCCCCCGGCGAGGAAAGCCTGTCTGCTACCACCACTCCGCCGGGCAATGGGTGCAAAAGTATTGGAACCTGCCACGACCTATATGCAAGAATGAGAGGCTGATCACCAATTGCAATCCAGTTTTCATATTCTATCTAACTCCCAAACACTCGGATCGCGATGGATTGTGTATGTATGTATATACGTGTTGGGTCGATAGCGGTAAGCGGCCGTCAGTAACTCCCGTGTTTATGCGTACAAGAAGACAGTACATGAACTTGTAAGCTGTTATTACCCGCTCGGCCAGGGGGCAAACTGGGTACACTCCTTCTTCCGTCTTTAAGACCCCTCCCCCTGGTCCTCCTCCCCTGCCCCTAAGGGGAGGGATGGACCACTCCCAGTGTCAAGCCTCCCACATCAGATACCGCTATCACCCCCACCCAGTTCTTAACCGGTGGCCAGTTGAACACAGGTGCTCTGAACATCATCCACCTGACCCATTCTGATGACCCTATTTCCCTCTGAGGATCCCGGGCAAGGAAGAGGCCCCGGGATATTGGAGGTCATTGCGTGACCTGATACCACGTCCAGAACAGTTTGACATTTAGAGTCGGCTTGGTAAGGGAGGCAAGGGTTACTCCAAAGATGAAGACGTAGAGTTTAAGGGACAGAGGAGGGGGTGGAGGGAGAGCGTGACTACCACAGTCGACTTACGCATATTCTACTTTTGGTTGCCGTTAGGTGATTTTATTCAACATAGGAATCCAAATGTTGGAAAGGAGACATTCGACGAAGCTATTACCCATCGGAGAGGTGGGGGGAGGGGGGGGTAGGAATGGAATGGGTAAAGGGGGAAGAAGCCAAAGAGTGGGGGGGAAGGGGGAAGGGGGGGATGCTAAGGGAGGACCTGATGTTCTCCAAACGAGACCCGTTCATCACAAAGCTCCCCCCCGTACCCTAGCTACCGATCTATGCCCCCCTCTCCTTATCCCCCCATGCCGATCTATTATTCATAGTCACCATTCTTCACTCCCCTTCCATCCATTCATCACACCGAGTTCACCACTTCACAACATTCTCAACACCTCACTCCCAACCGCCCCCTCCCGCGGGTGTGAGTCACGGGTGTTGAGGAAGAGTTGGAGGAAGGGGGTGGGGGTGGGGGAGGTGGAGGATGAGGAGGATTGCCACCCTCGTAAGAGCCCCGGGCATCGCCACGGCTGAATAAAATCGCGTGTCGACAGTCATAAACAACAAAGAAAACAAAATCCACTTAATATCAGGTAAGACCCCAAACAAGTTCAACCCTACGATATTGTCCCCAAGGATAGAAGCGCTGGTTACAAGAGACAAAATATGAATACACTGCCGCTTGCCCCCAAATCACCCTACACCCATCCAGCCATACGATGCCAGCTTACGTATGGGTGCCACACGCTCCAAGGTCTAATGTGACCACGAGCTAAAGTTCGCCTCCTGTGAGACACAAGTCAGAGAGGAGAGAGGAGAGAGAGAGAGAGAGAGAGAGAGAGAGAGAGAGAGAGAGGCAGAGAAACAGGTTGGGAGAGATAGAGAAAGGGGAGAGGCAGGGGGGAGAGACAGGGGGGAGGGGGGAAGAAAGAGGGAGGGAGGGAGGGAGAGAGATAAAGGGGGAGGGAGAGAGAGATACAGATAGAGATATAGAGGTAGAGAGAGATAAAGGGGGAGGGAGAGATACAGATAGAGATATAGAGGTAGGGCGAGAGAAAGGGGGAGGGAGAGATACGGAGAGAGATATACAGGTAGGGAGAGAGAAACAGAGACTGGTATCATTTGAACAACATTTTAACACAAGACTAATTACCAGGTAGACCTGAAACTTGGGCGAGATATGCAGACATCAATTAGCAGATGCTGTAACAAAGAAGTGCGTTACTTGGACTATGGTGCCGAGGGAGTGAATGAAGCTCAGCTTGTTTTATTAGCTTTATTCTGGTTAGCGCGAGGAAACCTGACCGCAAAGGTTGACCGCATGGACCTTGGGACGCGCACCGCTGGGTTACGAGTACAGAGGGGGACTGCCCCTTGGTAACAGGACCCGGCTGTTTACATACACAACCGACGTACTCAAAAGCAGCGAAGGAGACGGTCTCACAGAAACGTGGCTCGCCAGGGTCGAGATTGTGCTTTCGTATGGATACAAACGCCTGTAGTACAGGTGTAATGAGGACTTAACCAACACACTGGTAATACGAGGCCAAAGTCCAGCTCTTTCTACACCACAACATATAAATTCCTTGTCCGCCCACATGATGCCACGGCAATATTATATGCCAAAATATCGGGTAGACTGTTCATGTCGTTGAGTTGGGACACCAAAGATACGAGTGACGTCACTGTCATCGAATTTTGGAAACTGGATGTCCGGCACGAAGAGAAAATAGGAAGAGGAAGTGAAGGGCGAGGATGAGGAGGTGGACGATAAGGACAACGAGGAGGACGAGGAGGAGGACGAAGTAGAGGAAGTGGAGGAGGAGGAGGTAGAGGAAGTGGAGGAGGACGAGGAGGAGGACGAAGTAGAGGAAGTGGAGGAGGAGGAGGTAGAGGAAGTGGAGCAGGAGGAAGAAGAGAAAGAAAGGAGGAGGGGGTGGAAGAAATGAAAAATAAGAAAGAGGGATAGGATGAGGAGGACGAAGTGGATGAAATGGATGAGGAGGAAGAAGAGAAGGAAGAGAAAGAAAGAGGAGGAGGAAGAGGGAGAGGAGGAAGAGGGAGAGGAGGAAGAGGAGGAGGAGAAAGAGAAGAAATAGTAGGAAATACAGAAAAAGGAGGAGGAGAAAGAGAAGAAATAGTAGGAAATACAGAAAAAGGAGGAGGAGAGCAGAAGAGATAGGACAGGAAAAGGAGAAGAGAAAGAAGGAGACAGGAGAAAGATGAAAGAGATACAGGACAGACGAAGAGAGAAGGAAAGAGGGACAGAAGAAGAGGGCACTCACGTCTGGTACCTCCCGTCTAGACATATCCCCCTCCCCTCCCCTCCCCTCACCCGACCCCTCCTACGGGGGATCATATTCCTCATCCCGACAAGCCCGGGCAACCCTAGAGGATCGAATTCGCTTCCTTCCAGGCAACTATCGCTCCATCTTGGAGAGATTCCTTATCGAAACTGGCGGAGGATCTTCCTCGGAAGAAGCGTCTCCTGCTGGGGGAGGGGGGGGGGATAGGTCCGCCTTCCCTCCTCCCGTCAGAGGACTTCTGTTAGCCCGAGGTCCCCCTTCGTCAAGAGATGGAGTTATAGGTGACTCTCTCTCTCTCTAAGACTCACTCTCTCTCTCTCTCTCTATCTCTCATTCTCTCTCCTCTTAGAACATTTCGGAGGACTTCCGCCAGCCCGAGGTTCCCCTCCGTCAAGAGATGGGAGTTATACTCTCTCTCTCTCTCTCTCTCTCTCTCTCTCTCTCTCTCTCTCTCCTCTTAGAACATTTCATTAAAGTGACAATGAGGGAAATATAGAAAAAAAAATTAATATTATGGGTTAGGGTCGACTGTCCGCTAGAGTACCACAGGCCACCATGTAAACGTGGAAAGACGAGAAGAATTTTCTATCAAATGAAGTCGAAGACCTTCCGTGAAGAAGCAGAAGCAGAAGAAAAGGAGAGGAAGGAGAAAAGGTGAAGAGGAAGAAGAAAAAGAAAAACAGGAAGAGGAAGAAGAAAAGGAAAAATAGGAAGAGGAAGAAGGAAAGAGGAAGAGGAAGAAGGAAAAGAGTAATATAAAGAAAAAGGGAAAGAAGCTGAGGAAGAGGAGAAAGAAGTTGAAGAGGAAGAAGAAAAAGAGGAAGAATAAGAGGAAGAGGATGAGGAGAAAGAACAAGAAGAAGAAATAAACAAGCACAATCAAAAAGTCGTTCCCTCATCAGGCCTTAATAGTTGGGCTCGTGTACAATTTGTACAGCAATAATTATTATTTGGATATACTCTAAATGCAAACACACTTACACATACATTTTACCAACACGTCAGTGATACGTCACACAAGTCAAACATGTCACAGACATGTAACTGACATCTCAGCAATTTAGAAGGAAAAGTAAACAAATCATACCAGCATCCACACTCAAGTTTGTCCCATTTTGTCTACACACATTTGGACACGAGACTTCTGTTAGTAAACACGCGAGCGCACACACACACACACACACACACACACACACACAGTGACAAATCACGTGACTGACCTTCAGTTTCCGGTCATGGTCTCGGGTCCTGCGGAGAAAGAAAAAAAATAATTAGCCTTCTTAAAAAAAAAAAAAAAACGTGATGTGTGTGTGTGTGTGTGTGTGTGTGTGTGTGTGTGTGTGTGTGTGTGTGTGTGTGTGTGTGTGTCTGTGTGTGTATTTACCTAGTTGTATTTTGCGGGAAGGGGAGCTATGCTCGTGGTGTCCCGCCTTTGTATCTCGCAGTATCTAGTTTACTTTTAAACTCATGAATGGTTTTTGCGCATACTATTTCATTATCCAGTTTGTTCCAAGTGTCCACTACTCTATGTGGAAAACTGTTTTTCTTCAGTGTGTGTGTGTGTGTGTGTGTGTGTGTGTGTGTGTGTGTGTGTGTGTGTGTGTGTGTGTGTGTACGCGCGCGCATGATGTATCATGGGTACATGTTTGTGTATATACGGTTATGTGAGTACACGTGCACGTACGTTTGTGCTTACATGTGTACATTCGTTTGTGCATACATTGAATAAACACAGTAAAACAGTATTAATCAGCGTTACAGGCTATTAATTCTTTTGGAATTTTAATTAACAAAAATTCCCCAATGTGCTGGGGTGGGTGGGCGAGAGGTGGGAGGGCGCTCTGTGTCAAGCACATGCCCATTTTGAGAAGAAGAAGGAGGAGGAGGAGGAGGAGGAGGAGGAGGAGGAGGAGGAGGAGCAGCAGCAGCAGACGTACGTGGTATGTTCAATAAGTACAGAGGGGGGACTGCTCCGTGGTTATAGAACCCGACTGTTTATATACACAGCCGACATACCCAAAAGTAGCGAAGGACACGGCCTCACAGAAACATGGCTCGATAGAGCCGAGATTGTGCTTTCATAAAGATACAAAGCCTGTAATACAGGCATAATATGGGTTTGATATACAAAATAGTAACAAGGGGTCAAAGGCCAGATATTTCTACACAAAATATTAATTCCTTATCCACCCACATGCTGCCACGGCGGCCCTATAAACCAAAATATCGCATGTGGGGGAAGTGGGGTCACCACAGATGGTAGGCTGGTAGGTGGTTGTCACGGTAGAATCACACACATACACACACACACACACACACACACACACACACACACACACACACACACACACACACACACAAAAAAAAAAAAAATCCTCTCTTTTCCACCACCCTGCCCGCACTTGAGGCAGTCTGACCGTCCCACTTGCCTCTCCCAGAGCCATCACCAAGAGCAATGACCCGACGTGTCAGCACTGTCAGTGGCAGCTGACAGAGCAAATGAAACGATGATCACGGTCAGCATTGTAGCTTCAGTAAATGCTGACAAGTATCATGCAAAAGCTGATGTGAATATATTTTCAGGATAAATCAACTGCAACAGCACTCCTAGACCCCTTGCATTGTTACATACCTTATATATATATATATATATATATATATATATATATATATATATATGTATATATAAAACCAATAATGAAAATTATATGACGATGACTATGATCATTATGACGACAACGACGACGACGACGACGACGAAGACGACGAGCAAAGCCTGTCAGAAAGGCGCCAGGTAATTAAGGCGTTCTCCCGGGGGGACACCCGACCCACTAACAACCTCCCGGTCCCGGACAGACAACCCTGTCGTTCCGGGAGCGTGTCAACACGCTGGCGTGACACCCGACACGCTGCTCGACACGAATAAGGTCCGAATTCTTAACAGAGACATTTGGGGCTCCCAAAAAGCACACCTAACGGCGACAAGCGACCTTACGTACAAACAGCATAAGGCTCATTATTGTTTCACATTTTAGGAGTTTCAGAGACTCCTACGTTTAAGAATGTAACACTGCATACCCTAAAACAACCCCTAAACAATCAATAATTCTTCAAAATAACCCGTATTACACAAGTATTGACAATATTTGAATGGTACTGAAAAGCCATGTAGAAGAGGCATTAGTATCGAGACAATACATTGCGTCAATATTATTGGCAGTACATTGACAGTGTCATACTGGGAGGTGGGGCAACAATATTAAAAAAAATAATATTGCGGCAATATATTTCGACAATACTATTGGCAGAGTAGGAACAATATTGATGAAGGCATGCAGGGGTAAGGGATGGTCTGAGTCCCGAGTAAATATATTGTATCAATAATATTGATCGCTTAGATTTCCATCTACTATCTTATTGTCAACCTTTAGGTAAACGAGGCCCCTCTCTTGAACGAAATGATAGACCGTGACCCAGCTCAACGGTGGGAGACGCTCATCAACGTAACAAAACAATCAATCTGACGCTTGTGGCAAGAAGCTATACAGTGCGGCAATGGACCGAGGACCCCGTGGATCGAGGACGCCCTGGATCGAGGACCCCGTGGATCGAGGACCCTTTGGATCGAGGACCCCGTGGATCGAGGACCCCGTGGATCGAAGACCCCGTGGGTCGAGGACGCCCTGGATCAAGGGCCCCGTGGATCGAGGACCACGTGGATCGAGGACCCTGTGAATCGAGGATCCGTGGACCGAGGGCCCCGTGGATCGAGGAACCCCATGGATCGAGGAACCCCATGGATCGAGGGCCCCGTGGACCGAGGACCCCGTGGATCGAGGGCGCCGTGGATCGAGGGCGCCGTGGACCGAGAACCCCTTGGATCGAGGACCCCGTGGATCGAGGCTCTCAAGCTCAAGATCACTAGGGTGCCGCGCCACGCACACACAGTCGACATATATGGCACACCAAGGCTGCTGCCCCAGTGTGGGAGGGAGGGAGGGAGGGAGGGAGGGAGGGCCTGGGAGGGAGGGAGGCGTCAAGAAGGAGCGCTTTGGATAGGAGAGAAGGGGGGGGCGGCTGTGTGGGATGCAGATAGGAATGGTAGTGAGGAGGGAGAGAGGAAGGAGGAATGGAGGGAAAGAGGGAGAGAGAAGGAAAGGTGAGAGGGAGGGAGAGGAAGGGAAAGATGGAGATGAAGGGAAAGATGGAGAGGGAGGGAAAGAATAAGTGAGAGGGGAATGAAAGGGGAGTTTGGGGGAAGGGGAGGAGAGGGGTAGGAGGAGTGTGGGGGAGGGGAGTGTGGAAGGAGGGGGATGGGTTGACGGTAGGGAGGGTTGGAGAGGAGGAGGGAAGGGGTTGGGAAGAGGGAGGGGAAGGAGAATTAGCTGGTGATGGGGAGGGGGTGGAGTGGGGGAGTGGTTGGAGAGAGGGAGGGAAGGTGAGGGAAAGGGGGGAAGGGGGAGAATTTATGGGGAGGATGATATTAATGATGGCGATGGGGATAATGAGAGAAATGGTGGGAATGGAGATGACAGATGACAGACGGAGATGATGACGGAGATGGTGATGATGATGATGATGATGATGATGACTGATATAATGACGATGATGATGACGATGATGATGACGATGACGATGATGATAGCGATGACGATGATGGCGATGATAGCGATGACGATGATGACGATGATAGCGATGACGATGATAATAATGATGATGATGATGATGATGATGA
>NC_134780.1:79969506-79982006 GCF_046742065.1 Oratosquilla oratoria
GACGTCACATTATTCAATATACCAACTAGTGGCGAGAAGAGGAGGGGAGAGGGGAGAGGGGAGACGGGAGAGGGGAGGGGGTCAATATGGAGAGTTCTGTAGTTACTGAGAGAGAGGGAGAGAGAGGGAGGGAGAGAGAGAGAGAGAGAGAGAGAGAGAGAGAGAGAGAGAGAGAGAGAGAGAGAGGGGGTGAAGGGTAGGAGAGGGAGGAGGGAGGAGGGAGGGGGAGAGAGAGAGAGAGAGAGAGAGAGGAGAGAGAGAGAGAGAGAGAGAGGGAGAGAGAGAGAGAGAGGGAGAGAGAGAAAGAGAGAGAGAGGGGGGTGAGAGAGCGAGAGGAGAGGAGGGAGAGAGGAGAAAGCGAGAGAGTGACAAGAAGAGAAGAACCAACGAGAGAGCGGCGAAGAGAAGAGGAAAAAGGAAGGCAAAAGGTCACGTGCCAAGTCCTGTGGGCGTCCGCAAGGGCCCGTCCAGGCAGGCACCCCCACCCCCCGACGACGAGAAAGGAGTGAAAGTAGCTGTGGGGGTGGTGGAGGAGAAGGAAAAGGTAAAGAGGATGAAGAAGAGGAGGAGGAGGAATGGAGGAGGAGGACGAAAGGAGGAAGAGAAGGAGGACGAATGGTGAAGGAGGAATAAGAGGAGGACGGAAGGAGGAGAAGAACGAAGAGGAGTAATGGAGGAGGAGGAGAGCGAGGAATAGAGGAGGAATGGGGAGGAGGAACCGGGGGGGGTAGGGGTGGAGAAAGAAGAAAAAGAGAGGAGGTTAGAGAGGAAAGGAAAAGAGGAAAAGTAAACGAAGACGGGGAAACGAAAAAAAGGACAACAAGACAGCAACAAGAAGAGGAAAAAGGGAAAAGATGACAAGAGGAGAGAAGACGAGGCGAAGGCTAGAAGAGAAGAGAAAGAGGGGAAGGAAGAGGAATTTAGGAAGAGGGAAGAGGAGAGAGGGAAGAGGAGGGAGGGAAGAGGAAAGAGGGAAGAGGAGAGAGGGAAGAGGAGGGAGGAAAGAGAAGATAAGCAAGAGCAGGCAGAGAGGGAGGCGGTGGGGTAGAGGAGGGAGAGGAGGAAGAGTAGGCCGGGAGGAAGAGGAGGAGAGGAGGAAGAGAAGGAGAATAGGCATGGCGACGATGGGTGAGGAGAAGAGGAGGGAGGAAGAAGAGGAAGAGGGGGAAGAGGCGGGGGAAGAGGAGGGGGAAGAGGGGAGGAGGAAGAGGAGGGGAAGAGGAGGAAGAGGAGGGGAAGAGGAGGAAGCGAAGGGGAAGAGAAGGGGAAGAGGAGGGGGAAGAGGAGGGGAAAGAGGGGAAAGAAGAAGGGAAAGAGGAGGGAAAAGTGGAAGGGGAAGGGGAAGAGGAAGGGGAAGAGGAGGGGGAAGAGGAGGGAGAAGAGGAGGGGGAAGAGGAGGGAGAAGAGGAGAGGGAAGAGGAGGGAGAAGAGGGGGAAGAGGAGGAGGAGGAGGAGGTAGACAAAGGGAGAAGAGATCTGAGAGGGGAAGGAAGGGAGGAGGCCAAGAACACATGAGGGGGGGGGAGAGGGAGGGGGAGAGGAGAGGAGGAAGGGGGAACGTGTTTTTTCAAAAAGGGGGGGGAGGGAATTAAAGACAAAAGGCGGAAGAAGAAATGTTGCATAGATCTCTCTTTTTTATTTATAAACACCGTGCGTTTCCTTTACAAGGCAAAAAGTGGTGACGAATGGCCCACGAGGAAGTCTTGGCCCGGGTAAAGTGGGAGGGGAGGGGAGAGGAGGGGGCGAGAGGAAGGAGGGATGGAGGGAGGGATGGAGGGAGGGAAGGAAAGGGAGTGGACGTGAGGGTAGGGGAGGGGACGAGAGGAAGGAAGGAGGGAGGGAGGGAGGGAGGGAGGCAAGGAAGGAAAGGGAGGGAAGGGGACGAGAGGAAGGAGGGAAGGAAGAAAAGGGAGGGGACGAGAGGGTAGGGGAAGGGTAAGTGGAGAGAGGAGAGGGGAGGAGGGGGAGAAATGGGATGGGATGGGAGGGGGTGGAAGGGGAGAAATGGGAGGGGAGAGGAGGGGAGGGGAGGGAAAAGGAGGGGAGGGGAGGAAGGGGAGAAATGGGAGGGGAGGGGAGAAAAGGGGAGGGGAGGGGAGGAAAAGGAGAAATGGGAGGGGAGAGGAGGGGAGGGGAGAGAAGGGAGGGGAGGGGAGAGAAGGGAGGGGAGGGGAGGAAGGGGAGAAATGGGAGGGGAGGACAGGGGGTGGCTGCAATGGGAGGGAAGACGGTAGTAGGAAGGGAGAGGAAACGAAGAACACATAGGAAAGGAGACAGAGGAGAGGGAGAGAGGGAAGAGGGGAGAGGAGAGAGGGACGAGGGGAAGGGAGAAGAGGAGAGGGAAGAGGAGAGAAGGAAGAGGAGAAAAGGGAGGAGAGAGGGGAGAGGAGAGAGGGGAGAGGAGAGAGAGGGGAGAGGAGAGAGGGGAGAGGAGAGAGAGGGGAGAGGAGAGAGGAGAGAGCGAGAGAGGGAAGGAGAGAGAAGAGAGGGATAGGAGGAGAAGAGGGGATAGGGAGAGGGGAGAAGAGGGGAGGGAGAGGAAGAGGGAGAGGGGAGAGGGGAGGAGAGAGGGAAGAGGGGAGGAGAGAGGGGAGAGGAGAGAAGGAGGGGGAATGGGAGGAGAGAAGGGAGAGGAGAGAGAGGAGAGAAGAGAGGAAGAGAGAGGAGAGAAAGGGGAGAGGGTGAGAGAGAGAGAGAGGAGAAACAGAGAAGAGAGAGGGAGAGGGAGAGAGAGAAGAGACAGAAGAGAGAGGGGGGAAAGAAGAGGAGAGAGGGGAGAGAGAGGAGAGGAGAGGGGGAGGGAGAGGAGAGAGGGGAAAGAGGAGGAGGAGGGGGAAAGGAGAGGAGAAGGGGAAAGAAGAGAGGAGGAGGGGAAAGAGAGACGAGAGAGGGGAAAAGACGAGACGAGAGGGGAAAGACGAGACGAGAGAGGGGAAAGAAGAGAGGAGAGAGGGGAAAGAAGAGAGGAGAGAGGAGAAAGGAGAGAGGAGAGAAGAGAGGGAGAGAAGAGAGGAGAGAAGAGAGGAGAGAAGAGAGGAGAGAGAGGGGAGAAGAGAGGAGAAAGAGAGGAAGAGGGGAGAAAGAGGAGAGAAGAGAGGAAAAGAGGAGAGAAGACAGGAAGAAAGGAGAGAAGAGAGGATGAGAAGGAGAGAGGAGAGAAGAGAGGGGAAAGGGGAGAAGAGAGAGAAGAGAGGGGAAAGGAGAGAGGGGAGAGAAGAGAGGGGAGAGAAGAGAGAGGGGAGAGAAGAGAGAGGGGAGAGAAGAGAAGAGAGAGAAGTAAGAGGAACGAAGAGAGAGGAGAGGAGAGAGTTTGCTTCTCTCCTTCCCAAGAGTCATTCCCTCTTCCTACCTCTCCTTAGGATTTCAGCCTTCGATAAAATATGGCGAGATTATCGCCGCGGCAATGTAAACAACCCGCCACGTTCGCCTGCTGCGGCGGGTTATGGCAGATAATCCGCCACAACAATACGCCATATTAGGACGGCTTTCTTACTCCCCCCTACCTACCCGTGGCGTTTTCCGCCGCATATAAAACAAGAAATACCTAAGTTAATTTGAGAAAACCAACCTCCCCGAACAACAACATGGAGGACAGCCAAAAATGCTGGCTGGCGTATTTCCGCGTGTACATAAACAGCCGAACCCTACCTTTCGGCTTATTTTTCGGTCACTTAGGAGTGTAATTTTAAAGGAAACAAGGTTATTCGATGTATTACGTAATGGTAAGCTCTTACTCTATGGGTTTTGTCGATTAAAGACTGGAGGAGGACAAGGAGAGGAGGATGACGAGGACAAAGAGGAGGACAAAGAGAGGAGGACGACGAGAAGGACAAAGAGAGGAGGACGACGAGGAGGACGACGAGGAGGACAAAGAGAGGACGACGACGAGGAGGACGACGAGGAGGACAAAGAGAGGACGACGACGAAGAGGACAAGAAGAGGAGGACGACGAAGAGGACGGCGAAGAGGGCAAGAAGAGGAGGACAAGAAAAGGAGGACGACGAGGAGGACAAGAGGAGGAGTATGACGAAATCATACGCTCATTGTATACACGTCATTCGAAACCGTTAATGGAGCTTCGAAAAAATGTTATTTTGTTCGCTTTTAAGCTCAATTAATACACTTGTTCGTTATCTCGATTTTCAGTTGTTTACGACAAGAAAATGTACACATGCCTTAGCTCTGATGACATTCCGTGTCAAAATGGGAAAAAACAAAGAAAAAAGAAAAACAATAAAAAATAAAATTGAAATAATTCTGAATAAGAAAATTTACCACTGTATCAAGTACTTATTTAGTTTTATTCCGGTTAATGCCAAAGTAAACTATCATCTAAGGCGGTGTTCCTAACATTACTTTTAAGCGACCCCAATATGATCCTTATGTTACGACCGCGATCCCACTAATCGTACATACATACATACATATACCAAAGTATTTTCCCCCTTACACGGGGGGGTAGCCAAACAACAAAGGCATAAAAACCACCCCCACCCATTCCATCCCCTACATACTCCACTCCCCTCTACCCTCGTACATATGTCAAATATATGTGACTTGTTGTTGACTGTAAAGAGTAGGGGACAAATATAATAAATATATGTGTAAGAAAGGTAATATAAGGTTATAAAAGACAAAGTTAACATAACTGTGTTTTATTATAGCAATAGGAATTTTAGCTTGATATTAATCAAAACAACCGAACAAGATGACTTGGCGACCCCAGGGTTGGGAAACCATGATCCACATGGATGCCACTGCACATTAGTATTTCTGGTCGATCACAAAACATCAGCACTTATCTTCGATCTCCAACGCTTTCGTAGTGTTCTGAAAGTGTTCATTTGTATCACGTTCCCACACTTCCCCATCTACCACAGGACATACACACTGTTGTAGTCTAAATGTGCAACTACAAAATAGATCAAAAATTGTACTACGGTCTTCGAGGGCCGCTTAATTAAGGAAGTTTATACCCAAGTGGGTCGTACACTGTTCACGCACAGGCCTACTCAAAGGAACTGCAGTTTCATTTTTCATCAATGTTCCAGTCGCAAATTTAGATTACAACAAACACTTTTATTCTGGTTATAGATCACACTATCCCATTTAGCGGTGTAGACCACTGGATTGTCATGGGTCTATGCGACCTGCACATTGATATACACTGCGTTTTTTTTTTATTCATTTATTTATGTTTATCTATTGCGCAGGTAAGGAGTATGATGACCTTCCGACCGCACACACAGAAGCACATTGCGCGCGCGCGCGTACACACACACACACACACACACACACAGGTATGATACAATTAATTGGAAAGCTGATACAGCCTAAGATGGAACCTTACTTAAATTTAAATCTAAAGAGCAAGAGACAAGGTCCAAGGTGTGTTACTCCTTTCCTGTGCCCTACAGTAAGGTGTACACACACACACACGCACACACATATTTACGCACACAGAAACACATACGCACACGCACGGAAACGAGTACAACTACGCACATGAATGCACATAACCAACATGAAATATTCTGAAACCACAAGATTGGCATTCTTCAGCAGCCAATACAAGCCCATCGGCGACACAACAATTCGCATTCCAGCCTCATCAAGGTCGCTCTGGAGCCAGCCTCCCGACAAAATGCCCACGCCACGATGGACGCATGCGCACCTAGAACACATGACAATCCCCCCCCCTCCCCCCAAAAACAACAACAAAAAAACAACGGACAAATTTTCATTAAAATACAAACGGGGAAAAAAATCCCAACAGACAAAAACAAGGAGAGAGAGAAAAAAAAAAAACGGACAAAAACTCAACTGACAAAACCCCAATCTGCATAGCAGACAAAATTCCAATAGGGATATTGGGGGGGAGGGCACAACCTAACCTAACCTACCGATTGGGGTTTGGTTTGTTGGGGTACATATCCCCACTGCGTACCTCTGCCCAGCGTCCGCACTCCGAGTCGACACAGAAGCGAAAACGCCACACCCGTCGTCACAAGTACCAAAATCCCTTGTATCAAGACCGCCATCCCCATTCATGCTGAGCACAGGACAACATGATCAATATATGCATCGTTGCTTTCTACCCGACCTTAAGTTACATAGCGTGCACGCACGCACGCACGCACACACACCTCGTGGTACAGTGGTTAGAGTTCCCGGCTGCCACTACGGCGGTCCGGGTTCGAATCCAACTCAGGGCTGAATTTGTTTAGGTATCGCTGCGCTGCGAGTTGTTACACCAACTCACGTGGGCGGGGAGTTGGGGGAGCGTGTGCATGTAAGAACACAGCATTACCCATAGATCGGTCATATATGAGCTATGAGCTCTCTTCCGGGAGGGAAATAGCTGTAGATCACGTGATCCAAGATCATGGTGAATCACACACACACACACACACACACACACACACACACACACACACTTACTGGAAAATATGGATATAGCCCGTATGAGACAGGATCAGCACGAGTTTATGCCTTTCCTGTATACTACAATTAGGCAAATATAATTAGGTAAATAAACACACAAGACACATGCACATACACACAAAGATACAAGCATACACGCACATACCCACACACAACGTGCATGCACATACGTAAACACACAAAGTTAAATGCACACACGCACATATACACACAAACGCGCGCGCGCGCGAGCGTATACTAGAAACACAATGACACGCGTTAACAACATGAGAGGCAGTTCGGCAAAAGTATATGTCCTGGAACATGGGATTCTGTCATGACCATGAACGACGGGGCTTCATCCACCCCCCCCCCCCGCCCACCCGCCATTAATGATGGCCACTTGCCACCCACAGCATCGCGGGGGCTGAGTCATTTCCGCCCTTCACGGTGTCCACCTTTTCTTCTTCTTCTTCTTCTTCTTCTTCTTCTTTTCTGTCAGCCGTCTCTAGACATTATCGCGATGTGTCTCAACCTTCCTTTTCTCCCAGCTCCAACACAATACCGTGCTTTAATGATTTTATGGTAGCCAAAGACCTCATACAGCCGGGTGGGGTGTTGAACAGAGGACCCCAATAGGTGGAGGAAGGGTCTTAAACAACCTATTTTCTTTAAGACCTCTTCAATGCAGCATTCAGCCACCCCCCCACACACAAAAAAAAAAAACAGTCATGGTATAGCACGCCACATTGTTTAAAGGATCCAATACCAAGATGAACACGACCGACGTCACGGTTCGGTGACGTCACAACGCTTACGTCACAATTGTGACGTCATGACACTTAAGTCGCAATTATGTGACGTCACAACGCTTCTGTCTTAGTGCTTTGACGTCATAACACTTAAGTCACAATTATGTGACATCACAACGCTTCCGTCTTAGTGCTTTGACGTCACAACGCTTACTCATAGTACTGTGACGCCATTATGCGGATGGTCGTCTATTTAGGATCTAACCTGTGGGGCTCAATCGACTGAGACCTGTTCACAGTGAGGTCCGCTTGTTTGTTGAATGTCTTGTAGTTCAGTTTCTGAGAATGTGCCCAAGTAACCATGGCGCTATGTGGGAACAGAAGCCACACAAACATTATCCTGAATAACAATCTCTCTCTCTCTCTCTCTTCTCCAATAAATACACAAACACACGAGCAAATGCACACACACAAGCAAGCACACACACAAGCAAGCAAACACACAAACAAGCACACAGAAAGACAAGCAAATACAGAAACAAGCAACACAAAAACAGGCAAACACGCAAACGAGCATAAAGAAAAACAAGCAAATACACACAAACAAGCAAACACACAAGCAAACACGGAAACAAGCACACAGAAAAACAAGCAAATACAGCAAATACAGAAACAAGCAACACAAAAAACAGGCACACACGCAAACAAACATAAAGATAAACAAGCAAATACTAACAGAAACAATCATCACTCAAGCAAACACGGAAACAAGCAAATACAGAAACAAGCAACACAAAAACAGGCAAACACGCAAACGAGCATAAAGAAAAACAAGCAAATACACACAGAAACAAACAACACACAAGCAAACACGGAAACAAGCAACACACAAGCAAACACGGAAACAAGCACACAGAAAAACAAGCAAAAACTCACAGAAAAACAAACAAAAACACACAGAAACAAGCAAACACATGCAAACACAAACACAAGTACACACTAATATCACCCACCACCACAACCCACCAATAAACACAATCACTCCCGTCTCCTGCGCAGCCTCTCCTGTCACCACGACTCCCACACCCCCAAACGCGCCATCAACCCTGATACACCGCCTAATGAAAGCCAATCCCACCACCTCCCACCATCTCCTCCTCCTCCTCCTCGGCACTTGCGCACTCACGCGCATGCGCAGGACGGACCACAACAACCGAGACATTGTTTGGGTCAATGATGTAAACAACATTAGCGGTGGCAGGCGGGCAACAAGCACATCGGAGACTGCAATGATGACGGACAGGCCGCCCGGCTTCTTGTGAATGACACTTGTTGACAGCAGAGCCTCTGTCCACACCTTAAACACAGTTTCCCAACTTTTTTTTCAGGCGACCCCAATATGATCCTCATTATATGACCCCACTAACCTACTTGTATACTTGTTAATACTTGTATATATGACTAGTTGTTGACTGTAAAAAGTAGGGGGCAAATATGATAAATATACGTGCAAGAAAGGTATAAGGTTATAAAAGACAAAGTTAACACGTATGGTTATTGTATTGAATTCATATAATTTTGCAACAACAAAAATTTAGCATACAAGATGTCTTGTCAACCCCAGAAAAAAAAAAAACACTTAGCGACCCCAGGGTTGGGAAACTGTGCCTTAACACAAGGGTCACCAACTTCCTCTCCTCCCACCCAGCATGTCTGAAAATCATCAAAACCCCCTCCCTCCCCAACACCAGACACCCCACCTTTACTTCACAAAATTACCTGAATCAAAATGTTGCACATTCATCTTCAAATTTTATCTTAATCTGCGACACCAAAATGCGCGACGTATATCATTGGAAGAACATGTAGAAATGTAATTGTTAAATGGCGGCGAATATCCCAACAGCACCTGTGGTCCTAATCACTCTCCCTCTCCTTGATATCCCTAAAATTCCTTCTCGTGGAAGGAGCACGATCATCCATCTTAGATCAGAAGTACCTTAAGATGCCCAGTATTTTGACGTCACATTACGCGCGCGCGCACACACACACACAACTCGTGGCGCAGTTGGCAGAGTTCCCGGCTGCCACTACCGAGGTCCGAATCCCGCCCGGGGCTGAAATAATTTCAATATCGCTGCGCTGCAGTTACTCCAACTCTCGTGGGCAGGGAGTTGGGTGTGTGTGTGTGCGTGTAAGGTCACAACATTACCCAGAGTTCGGCCATATACGAGCCCTGCGCTCTCTTCCGGGAGGGAAATCACTGTCGATCACGAGTCCAACACGTGATCCAAAGACCATGGTGAATCACACACACACACACACACACACACACACACACACATATATATATATATACACATACAGTATATTATAGAAGAATGTGGGCGATTTTTCTTTGTTCAATTGAGGGATACCCGCCCTCCCCCATCCCCCTTCCCCACTCATCTCCTTCGGGTGCCTGTTTGTAGCCCCAGAGTTCAACAGCACGTTGCGCGTATTCAGGTCCATTGCTGCTGCCCACCAGGGAGCGACTACCTACACTCCTGACTCCTCATCATATTCGTATGGACCTTCCCACAATTGTTGTCAGTGCCCGATTTATCTTCTTGACAGACAGACAGACAGACAGACAGACACACACACACACACACACACATATATATATATATATATATGTATATTAATATATGTATATATACATATATATATGTATATATATGTATCAATATACATACATATACATATATATATATATATATATATATATACACATATAGGATATATATATATATATATATATATATATATATATATATTATATACATATACATATATTGAGACATTGGGACAATTATGAGAAAGGTGGAAGTGGGAAACACGGGTCTTGATTCGATTATTGATTTTATTCCTGACCGGTTTCGCTTTACAGTAGCTACTGAAGAATATATATGTAAATATATATATATAATATATATATTAAATAATCGAAAAAGACCCCGTGTTTCCCCCTTACTTATTTTCACTGCCTATTACTGCAAAATATATATATATATATATATATATGCAAGCAATCACATCACCGTGATACAAAAATGCAACCATCATACTGATTGGTCTACGGCAACAATTTTAGCCAAAGGAAAAAGCCTACAAGAAAGAAATATACTAGAATCCTGCTTAATATCAGGCACGTTTGATAGAAATATAAACTTAAGCTATGGACATTTTAAATGTGATAAATTGGTAACTCAAATGGCACCAAGATAATTCCGCCAGATTGAACCTTATGTGTTGGTCAGGTCGATAGAGGTAAGGTCATCTCCCCTTCCCGCATTATTGTCTCCCCACCCCCCCTATGGTTGCTACTTGATACATTTAAACACAACTCTGTATCTATGTTATTTAGTCTGAAGATGTAATATCCGAAAGTACTTATTGTCTACAAGTTTCCCTTCTCCTGTGGTTATTTGCATACACACACACACACACACACACATATAGGGGCTGAAATAATATCAGTATTGTGTGTGTGTGTGCAAGGTCATAGCATTACTCTCTTCCAGGAGGGAAATAGCTGTCGATCACGAGTCCAACACGTGATCCAAAGACCAAGTGAAATACACACACACACACATACGTATATTTGTTGTGTGTTCGTAAGTCCACGCGCATCATGCCTAGAGTCAACGCGTGTTCGTGTGGGAGTCGAGGATGGAGTGTGTGTGTGGTGGGGAGGGGACTCTGGGGGCCACTAGACAGTGAGGAGGGCGGGGAGGGAAGGGTGAGGGAAGGGGGACAAGAGAAAGGGGGACAGGGAGGGGGGACGAGGAAAGGGGGACAGGGAGGGGGGACGAGGAAAGGGGGACAGGGAGGGGGGACGGGGAGAGGGGAGAGGGGGAGGTAAGGGGGGAAAGGGAGGTAAGGGGGAAAGGGAGGTAAGGGGGAAAGGGAGGTAAGGGGGAAAGGGAGGTAAGGGGGGAAAGGGAGGTAAGGGAGGAAAGGGAGGAAAGGGAGGTAAGGGGGGAAAGGGAGGTAAGGGAGGTAAGGGGGAAAGGGAGGTAAGGGGGAAAGGGAGGTAAGGGGAAAAAGGGAGGTAAGGGGAAAAAGGGAGGTAAGGGGGAAAGGGAGGTAAGGGGGGAGGGGGAGGTAAGGGGAGAGGGGGAGGTAAGGGAGGGAACTATGGCGTAGTTTGATATCGCCCAGGCCTGACACCCCCACCCCCACCCACCCCACCCGGGTGAGACGAAGCATATTGCTTTATCTCAATTCATATTAATCCCTCCCACATTCGAACTGGTATTCCATGGACCGCCATTATTCGAACACGATTTGTGTGTATTATTTATAAACCAATTCTATTCATCCAGAAGTGACAATATAGCACCGGAGTGAGTGGCGAAATGGAGTGGGAGTGGGATGGTGGGAGTGGGATGGTGGGAGTGGGAGTGGGATTGGGATTGGGAGTGGGGGTGGGGCGAGGGAATAGTTTCAACTCGCGTATCCGAACACCCCACCAAATCCGAACACCGTGTAACCTCATTAGTTCGGTTATGGGAGAGGATTACTGTATCATTATCTCTTATCTACATATGTAAAGCCAGCCATATCTCACCATATCTATAGACTACCAAACCCTAAAGCTGATCAACATACAAGAAAAATAAAATCGAAAACATTTGAAATAAATCAATTTTAGATACGTTTCACGACAAGGTGAACTATACCAACCAACCTCTTGCTACAAGACGTGCTCTGTCGCTCAAATGGTCATGCTCGTGGATTTCCCACGGGCGGGGTTGGGGTTGTTAGGATCATTACTATAAACCATATTATTACTATTTCTGATAGTAGTGGTAGTGGTAGCAATAGCAGTGGTCATAGTCATTTTTGTTGTAATATAATGATACTGACACACGTACTCCACTGGCCGAGTCCTAAGAATTTGTCATTCTAATTTCCTTCTGAACTTACCAAGCAGGTCGATCACCCTTCGCTGGCAAAGACCAGAAGCCGCCAAGGTCCTCACAGAAGAAAGGAGGAGGAAGTACTTCCTTCGGTGCCTCAAAACAGGCAGGCTGAAGGACGGAATGGGAAGACAGATAGATGGACATACAACAGACAGACAGACACACCTGGACCCTCAGGAGGACAGGC
Source organism: Oratosquilla oratoria (assembly GCF_046742065.1). NCBI lineage: Eukaryota > Metazoa > Arthropoda > Malacostraca > Stomatopoda > Squillidae > Oratosquilla > Oratosquilla oratoria. Next base: position 79,981,839 of record NC_134780.1, read on the forward strand.
TCAGAGTTCCTCGGGACCCGCGCGTCACCTGCCGAAGTCCGACGGCGACCGGACGAAGGGCAGTAGGCGGCGGCGGCGAGGAACAGGAGGAGGAGGAGGAGGAGGAGGAGGAGGAGGAGGAGGACGAGGAGGAGGACGACGAGGAGGACGAGGAGGAGGAGGAGGAGG
>NC_134780.1:79987006-80032006 GCF_046742065.1 Oratosquilla oratoria
AATAACCTATATAGAAAAACACAGACGGAGGGAGGGAGGGAGGGAAAGAGAGGGAGAGAGAGGGAGAGAGAGGAAGAGAGAGGAAGAGAAGCAGGCAGACAGAAAGACAGACTGACAGACAAATTTCTTTCTTCCGTCTCTTCACTGCCGTCTACCTCCCGCCCTCCTCCTCTTCTTCCTCCTCCTCCTCTTCCCTTCCTGTCCGCTTTCTCCTGCGCTCGTGGTGCCACACCCTTTCTCATGCCCAAACAAGACACATCCCCCCTCCCCCTCTCCCCTCCACCTCCAGGCTTCCTCCCTCCACCTTCCACTTTTCTTTCTCTCTCTCTCTCTCTGTTCTTCTCGACCTACTTGTACCATCGAGAGATTGCTAAACAAACAAATAGACAAACAACACAAATCATATAAATGTAAATATTAAACAAATAAACAAAGCAGTGATATACGTAAAATAATTTTCAAAAATTCACGACTTTTGACAGCGTCAGCCAATCGGAGAGGATGTTCATATTTTCTTATGATTATAACCTAAGATCTACCTCGCAAGACAAATGCGAACACACACACACACACACACACACACACACACACACAGAGTAGTAGACACTTGGAACAAACTGGACAATGAAATAGCATGCGCAAAAACCATTCATGAGTTTGAAAGCAAACTAGACACTGCGAGATACAAAGGCGGGACGCCACGAGCATAGCTCACCTTCCCGCAAAATACAACTAGGTAAATACACACACACACACACACACACACATACACACGCACGCACATACACACACACGCACGCACACACACAAACACACAGTTGGTAGAGCGATGAACTACGAGCATGGTGGTGCGCGTAGTGCTTGGTTCGAATCCTGCCCAGGCCGAAATTATCTCGGTACAGCTGCGCTTCGGGTCGTTACTCTGACTCTCGTGGGCGGGGAGTTGAGGGTGTGTGTGTGTGTAAAGTCATAGCATTACCCATAGATCGGACCTACGAACTCTGAGCTCTCTTCCAGGAGGGAAATAGCTGTCGATCACGAGTCCAACACGTGATCCAAAGACCAAGTGAATACATCATCAGGGCCGGTCCTAGCACTTAGCAATACTATCTCACTCGGAACAGGTCAAAAATGGAACAGACCCGTATCCGACAGCGACGTACATTTCCTGTCAATGCGGACAGGAAATGTGCGTCGTTGGTTGTGGTTGTGAGTTGTCACAGGTTAACTTCAACAATCACCACAGTTAATGCAGCAACGACCAAGACGCTCTCGTTTGGGTCTCTCTCTATCTCTTCTCCCCTCCCTCTCTCTCTCTTTCCTCTCTGTGCTTCTCCCGTATCTCCCTCCCCGTCCTCCCTCCCTCTCTCTCCCTTTCTATATTTTTCTACCACTCTCCCTCTCTAGCTTTCTCCGCCTCTTTCTTTCTCTCTATCTCTCTTTCTCTCTATCTCTCTCCTTCTCTATCTTTCTCTCTCTCCTTCTTTTTCTCCCTATCTTTCTCTCTATCTCTCTCCTTCTCTTTCTTTATCTCTCTCCTTCTTTCTACCTATCTTTCTTTATCTCTCTCCTTCTTTCTACCTATCTCTCTTCTCTCTCTCTCTCCCTCCCCGTCTCTCTAGCGCTTAGTGATTTGCGTCACACCCCGTCACCCTGAGGTACAGAGTTCGCGACCTGCTCAATGCATGAAAGCATTCACTACTATTATTGCTACTACTACTACCCGGAACAAACTACTACTGCAAGCCGTTACTGTCCCCCTTGAGTGTGTGGTGCGTAAGGTCACAGTATCACCCATACATCGAACCACACGAGCTCTAAGCTCTCATTCGGGGAGGGTAATAGCTGTAGCTCACAAGTCCTGCACGTGATCAAAGACATAAAGAAAAATCAAACAGAATACGCAACCACTGACATACACGTATACACAGGTATATTTACCGTCCATTATATTTATTTCTATTGTTCGTAATTTTCTCAGTTTTATTATCGCGTGCTGGACTAGTGACTGACGGTGATTAATCCCAGGTTAAGAACTCATAGTTTATATAATGTCTGATCTATTATGTTGTAACTTTACATACGTACCAAACCCTTGCACATGGGGACAGTAACGGCTTATAGTACCTGTGTGTCCGTGTGTTCGTGTGCGTGTGTGTGTATGTGTATGTGTGTGTATGCGTGTGTATGCGTGTGTATGTGTGTGTGTGTATGTGTGCGTATGTGTGTGTATGTGTGTGCATGTGTGCGTGTGTATGCGTGTGTATGTGTGTGTGTGTATGTGTGCGTATGTGTGTGTGTGTGTGTGTGCATGTGTATGTGTGTATATGTGTATGTGTGTGTGCGTGTGTGCGCGTCCGTGTGTGTGCGTGCTCGCGTGCACACATGCCAATTAAGTACAAGTGATTCACTGGTGGCTAGAATAACTGTCCATAATTATCGGAGAATCAAGAAAAAAAATCTACCACAAAACCAAAATAAATTTCAAATGAAGCCGATGACCGTTTCCACTTAAGACGACATGACGTCAGCGCCACCGCCATTTCCAACGAAACCACAACAAAGATGGCAACTAATTATTTTACAGAGCAGCGGCCACCACGGAAACCATGGCCAGTGAAGGACAGACATGGGCGTGGTGAGCGGCAATTTATTTATATTATACTTCAGTAGTCACTCTGTGCCATATTATTATTACGATTTTATCATTTGCTGTCTCATCGAGGAAAGGGAATATCAGTTTTATCCGTTTAGGGTAAAACGTTCTTTAATACTTTGTTTATAATATCATGAAAATTTTTAATTTACATTTAACTGACAAAATGTCCACCTTTGATATGAGTAAACGCAAAATCTAACAAGTTATGAAGAATTGTTCCGACTTTTCTTAGTCCCTGCCACAAATAAAAATGTCGACAGATTTCTTCAGTTGTGGAAGTAGACAATGTAAGATTCAAACCAGCGACCTTTCTGGGCTGTGGCCGAGCACTCTAACCCCCAGACTACCACAACTCTGGTTACGTAGTGGGTGTGGGTGGAGAGTGAGAGAAAGAAATGTGAAGGAAACTAGAAATGGCAGCCGAAATTTGCAAGAAAAACATAACCGATTTTTTGCTGGGTCACAGGTCGCCGACACGCCTCGCTTTGGCCGTCCCAAAAGTTCGCAATAAGTTGTCAAAAATGAAAAAAAAAATAATAAATGATAAAAATAGATAAATAAATAAATAGAACACACGGAAAGAAGTGACAAAGTTGTACGAACGATTCGCTTTGGCAGTGATGAAGGACAATTTAACACTTTGGTGTTTTATAATAAATCGCCCCAAATCTCAATCGCCGTGGAGTCGGACCTGGGGAAAACAACGAAACAATTATGAGCTCTATTCCTTCTTTGCATAAGGCCGTGAGTAGTTTTCGAACGTCCTCTAAAGCACTGCTCGTTTCTTTTCGTGAATGTCAGTGCAACACTTCTTTATATTTTGCGCTACGTCGGAGGGAGTGGGGGTGGAGGAAGGCAGAGGAAATACAAGAGAAGGAAGGAGGGAAGGGAAATAGGTGGAACGAGTGACCGTAGGTGGAGGAGGAGGAAGTGAAGGAGGGGGAGGAAGATAAAGTGAAAGAGAAGGAAGAAGAGGGGAAAGGATTACGAAAAGGAGGGGAAAAGGAGGGGAAGAGTTGGAGGAGGAGGAGTAGGAGGAAAAGAGGAAGAAATGAAGCACGAGAAAGAAGAGGAGAAAGACGAGGAGGAAGAGGAGAAAGACGAGGAGGAAGAGGGGTAGGAAGATGGGAAAGACAAAGAAGAATAGGGGTAGGAAGAGGAGGTAGAGGAGGAAGAGGAGGAGAAAGAGGAGGAAAAGGTGGACGCCGACGTGACGCCCCCAACTTCCCAATTTCCTCGGAGCCATTAGAACAACTTCCTTCATTCCCACCATTTTGTCAGGCTCATCGTTTTAGATGACAAGTTAACTACATACCAGACTTAGTTTTATATATATATATATATATATATATATATATATATATATATATATATATATATTGCAGAAAAAACATTGGTAAATAAGGAACGTAATCCGAACGTTTTCGTCTATTTAAGACATCATATATACATATACACACACACACAAACGCGCACACATACGCGTGGCGGATAATGTCCGGATTAACGTTACTTGGTTTCCCACAGACCAAATGGACACTTGTCGACGTGAACGCATGACCTTGGCTGGAAAGGACGACATCAGAAGAGACACACGGGTCCAGTGTCTCGAAGTCTGTCCACACAAGAAACCCTATGAAGTTTGAAACGAGCAAACCTTGCTTACACAATTTATATATTTACTCTATCGCCAGATTATTATTCTCTTCAGGTGAAGGAAGGAAAGGGGGAGAGCCTAGGAATATCGAAAATATCGTGTCAATGTGTCCAACAGACTGTTGAAATTCGTCGTCTTCCAAACGTGTTTGTCGCTTTCGTCCGGCTCAATGCGACGCGACATGACGTCACTACTGTTTCCTTGTATGACGCGATCGGACCGACTATGGCGCCCAAACATGGCTCGATCGACTGTCGTTCTTTTTTTTCTACTGTTTATTTTCTTCTGAATAAGTCTTTAGCCACGTTTTTCGACTTAAGTGGTGATTTTGGCTTTCGTCAAACCATCTTATTCAGCTGTGGGATGCCCTCTATTCCCAGTTAAAAGTAAAAAGCATCAATCGTTTCTTGTATATTCTAGATTTCTTAAATTCTACTCGCATAAGGAACACGTATATAAAAATAAACCCCTAAACTTTTATTCAACTAAGGGAAAACCTAATACATCACGAATGAAAAAAGAAAAGAAAAGAGTAAAACCCTTTCCGCCTACTACGCCATCTGTAAACAACAGATGACGTAGTTCCCGTATTCTTTGCTGTGACTCGGTCATCATGGAAGGCGTATTCCCACGGTCCCCCCCCCTCCCCTCTGCCACTGACGGTGAGTCATGACAACCTGCGTCTTCCCACCTCTTATACACATTTCCTCTGTTTAAAAAATAATTTGATTTAATCTACCGCCAGGATATTTTAATAAAATGTGGAGTAATATACAGACATAAGAGGGAGAGGGGGAGGGAGAGGGAGAGAGAAAGAGAGAAATGTGCGTGCGTGCGCGTGTGTATACATGCAGCATGGAGGGGGCAGGTATCCGCTAAGACAGTCATCACAACATAACCCATCAGGGAGGACACGAAATAAAAAAAATCACCAACACGATGTTATTGTTGTTGTTGTTGTTGTTGTGGGCTGTAGTTAACCAGCGTTTCTATCCATACGGACAATCTCTCGCCGCTATCATGTTATATTTCCTATGCTAGTTTACTTAAAGAAGGGTAACTATAGTTTAATCGACAGTCCTCTTTTCTGTAGACAGTTGTGAATCTCCCTAATTACAAGCGATTCTGTGAAGAGTGTGACGGCAATACTTGCCCGTAACACCGTTACCGTATCACGCCAGTGCGTTCCTCCTCCTCAAGCACAAATGAAAACGTGGTACTCGGGACTCGAACCTGCGTTTCGTCCCAGGACGCGCGGGGGGGGGGGGGGCAGACCGCGCTACCCGCCGGTTTCCAAACGATCACCCTAACCAACATAGGCCGTTTCTCACCTCGTGGCCTTGTAATGGGGGGGGATGGGGGGATGGGGGGGGGCGGACGGGGGGTGGGAGGAAAGGACAGGTAAGTGGGGGAGAGGAAGAAGACGGGAGGGCAGTAGGAGGAGGAAATGAAGAAGACGGGAGGGCAGTGGGAGGAGGAAAGGAAGAAGACGGGGGAGTGCAGTGGGAGGAGGAGGAGAGGAAGAAGACGGGAGGACAGTGGGAGGAGAAGAGGAAGAAGACGGGAGGACAGTGGGAGGAGGAGGAGAGGAAGAAGACGGGGAGGGCAGTGGGGGGAGGAGAGGAAGAAGACGGGAGGGCAGTGGGAGGAAGAGAAGAGGAAGAAGACGGGTGAGGGCAGTGGGAGGAAGAGAAGAGGAAGAAGACGGGGGCAGTGGGGGGAGAAAGGGGAGAAGGGGGAGAAGAAAGGGGAGAAGAAAGGGGAGAAGGGGGGAGAAGAAGGGGGGAAGGGGAAGGGGGATTTATCTTTTTTTTTAAGAGAAGGGTGGCGAGGCAGAGTCATATCTAAGCCATGTTGGTTAACCCCCCGTGGGTCTATCTACGGCGCCACGCTCAGCATCGCCAGACGATTTAATTCACCACGAGGTGGACCGTGACCGCACTGACGAAGGTGACGAAGCACCGCCGTCCTTGAAGGGAGACCACAGCCTTGAGGCTCGAGGACCACGTCAAGGAACAATGGGGCGCATCAAAAAATTAAATATATATATATATATATATATATATATATATATATATATATATATATATATATATATATATATCTTGATAGCCTAGTTGAAAGTCACTGTCGCACTTGTCATGAGGATGCCGGGTTCGAGTCCTGGGCAGTACCACATTTCAATTTCAGCATGCTGGCCTTTGATGGCTTAGAAGTAAAGTGCATTGTGGTTGTGAAAATGTATCTCTATTCACTGGGACCCATTCAGTGTCGTACATACATCCATACATATTATATGTGTGTATATATATATATATATATATATATATATATATATATATATATATATGTGTATATAAATTTAAATATGTAAAAAAATATAAATATATATATTTACAAATATAAATATATATTTAAATAAATATATATATATATATATATATATATATATAAAATAACATACCAATAAATGAATAAATAAAATATACATAATTAAATTATATACAGAAATAAAACAAAGGTGATCAAAAATGCCCATGACCAACTAGGCATGGTACAATGGGCGACCAAAGTTCGTTCGCTCCCCCCGTCGACGACAATGACGAAAACGGTGAGGAAGAGGACGGAGGAGGGAGAGGACGGAGGAGGAAGAAGAAAGAGGAGGAAGAAGAAGAAGGAGGAGGAAGAGGACGGAGGAGGAAGAAGACTAAAGAAGAGGAGGAAGAGGAAAAAGAAGAAATAGCAGAGAGAAACATCTCTAAGCTTCTCTGCCAAATGACTGTTTAAACATCTTCATTTTCCTTCAGACAGCAAATGAGCGCTTGCCACATCAACCCTAGTGGGTACCGTGTGCAACTCATAAACAGGAGGTCGTGAGTTCGATAACCGGGCCCCACTGTGTGCTTCTTGCCTTGGTTTCCGACAGCCCTGGCCAGGCGGGGAGGCGACCCAAACCCGGCCTTAAAAAAAAAAAAAAAAAAAAAAAAAAAAAGCGACTGCGCAAGCCTACCAGTGGGTTTTTCACTTCCCACTACGTGATAGCGGGATGATTTTTTTGGGGGGGCGGGACAACCACCACCACGGGGCGAGCGCACGCACGCACACACACACATTCGATGGCGCGGTGGTAGCGATCACAGCCGCCACTGCGGCGGTCCGAGTTCGAATCCCGCGGACTGAAATAATTTCAGTATCGCTGCACTGCGAGTCGTTACTCCAACTCTCGTGGGCAGGGAGTTGGGAGTGTGTGTGTGTGAAAGATCACAGCATTACCCATAGATCGGGAGGGAGGGTAGTAGCTGTCGCTCACGACTCCAACACGTGATCCAAAACCATGGTGAATGGTGAATCACACACACATACACAGGGCGTTGTCTTACACTCACTAAACGTTCATTGTAGTTATGCACGAGTTAGGCCAGATGCCGACACGGGCAGCTGTTGTTCTACAAGAAACATTACGGACAAGGCACGTTCTCCCCCCCACCTCCCCCAACCCCGCCTCCCCTCTCCCCCAACCCCTCCTCCCACCTCCGGAGAGAGAGGATCTATCAACAACTTAGTCGTCTATTTCTGTTTAATAGTTATTCTAGTTTATTATAATTTCAGTTTATCCATTTCAACCTGTTTTCTTGATGTATTTATTAATTTATTTCATCAAGGTTTCAATTCATTTCAAGGGTTATATTTACTTCATAAAATATGTAGAAACGTATAATAACGAGTCTAAAATTCCCCAGACCATCAACACGTAACCAACCACTGACCACCTAATCACCACGACCCGTTACAATACAAACTATGATCATTTTATCTAAACACAACGTTTATAGAACTTCCATTTCACTTGAATATTTCATCTTTAATCATTCATTCATAATGTCTATCACGTTCATGTAGGAAGGTTAATATTCCTAACTGAACATCTGAAGATATTTTGAATTCTTTTTTTTACGGAGACTTTCGCCAAATTGTGCAGTTGTGAAAACAAATTCCTCTGCCATTCCCCGATGTGTACGCAGACGTAATATACACTTATAGTTATAAAGGACAGGAAAACTATCGTATTGTAGCTTTCCATGAATAACGTCAAAACACACACACACACACACACACACACACACACACACCATTACACATGAGATCGGTCATAGATGAGCTCTCTTCCGGGAGGGAAATAGCTGTTGATCACGAGTCCAACACGTGATCCGAGACAATAGTGAAACACACACACACACACACACACACACACACATATATATATATATATATATACATATATATATACACACACGAGCATACATACACACGTATGAATACATTAATACATTCTAGCGGAGCCAAGAGGTATTTGTTTACGCAAATGTACACCTGACACGAACGCGAGGAGAGTCACCCTGGGGCAAACACGCTGGCTTGGGAGGTCAGGATTGGCCATGTAAACACACGAGATAACTTGAACAAACAAACGAGGACGGAGGAATAGTGCCGTCTCCAAGACGAACTGTACACCGTTTACTAGAACCTGGCAGGGATTTATTACCCTGAACCCTTTCCATTCAACAAAGTTATAAAAAAAAAATAAAAAAAAAAATCGATGTCAACACATACTTATAGAGCTCCGAAGAGCCTGACTTCCCAAGCGACACTTCGCAAAATTTCCGGACAACACCGCTCTCTAGGGCGGTTTGGGCTTTCTCGAAATGAACCTACATGGGGTGGGGGGTTCTCCTTCCCTTCCCCACCGAGGGGATGGAGTGTGTGTGCTCTCCATTAGTAAAGAAAAACACATCACGACAAGGGCCTAAGCTTGTGATCACTCACACACACACACACACATGAATCATTAAAGGCTTAGAAACTACTGGTAGAGAGGACCTAATAAAATGGGATGATAAAAATACAAGAGGACATGGAGAGAAAATCAAGAACAGTTATAGAAGAGATCTGAAAAAGAACAGCTTTCCCCACAGAGTAATAGACATTTGGAACAAGATGAGAAAGGGGTGTGTGCAAAAACAATACATGAATTTAAAAACAGTTTAGATAAAATGAGATATGAAGACAGGACACCACGAGCATAGCTCCCCTTCCCGTAAAATGCTACTAGGTAAATACACACACACATATACACACACACACACACACACACACACAACCTTTACATAATTATTACACCCAACGCCACACCAATTTATTCATTAAAAGTAAAGTAAATACAACCACCATCTGCTATAGGAACAAACATTTCACTACATACTTTAACCCTCGTTACAAAAAAAAAAAACTCCCGTAACCAGATACCATGACAACGACAACATACATTTCTCCAAGTCCAAACACACGAGCGTCAGATATCCTGATGTTATGGTGCCAGGCCCTCTCCAGCTAACGACCGCGGGCATTCTAAACCTTCATGAAGAGGATCCAAGACTTAAAACCCCTCATTAACAAGTCGGCCTTGCCGGTCGTATACACGGGTTAAATGCATTCTACAGCCATGGTCTTGGTTCGTAAAAGCCACCGTGGCCCGCTACGTATACATCTTTCATGAGGGATTTTCATTCAACTTGTGTTACCAGGAGTTTCGGCTCTGCCGAATAAAACCCTCTATCAACATTATCAAATAATCTTTACCAATCGATATTAGTATTCTGTCAGTAATATGGAGCGACTGTATCCTTGGAGACGACAGCGCACTGAAGGGGCTGAATCAGAGATGGTCGAGGGCAGTAGCATAACAAGGGGGATAGCAAAAGTTAAAAATGACAAATTCTTTTTCATAAGTGGAAACTATGCTCACAAATAATAATAATAATAATAATAATAATAATAATAACAATAATAATAATAATAAATAAAATAATAATAATAATGATAATAATAATGATAATAAATAATATTAATGATAATAATAATGATAAATAATAAATAATAATAATAATAAAATAATAATAATAATAATGATAATAATAATAATTAATAATAATAATGCCAAGAATTTGGTCAGGAGAGATGTCAAAAAAGTAAATGATTTTACATCCACTCGAAGCGCGCGCCGGTAAAGACAAAGTGGAGAGCGTGGCGAAGCAGTACTCCCGCATGAGAACGACTTAGAGGGGGTTTACACGATCTAACGGTTCGTCGAACGCGGTTCGACAGACCTGTGTTTAAAGTGATGTGTGGACGTGTGAACGGGGTATTTGGTTGTCGAACACGTTGGTTAAACCCCAAATACCCCGTTCACACATCCCTTGAAACACGTGTCCGTCGAACCATGTAAACCTCCTCTTACGGTAGATATGGACTCTTGTGGGGATGCAGAGGACTGGTGGGGTGGAGGCGATGGATATGGATCGGCTGAGAAGAGCAAACGGCGCGAGGAAAACTTCAAAAGAAATCAAATACGGGCACAAGAACGATACATGGGAGGGAAAAAAGTGAGCGAGTGAGCGAATGTAGACACAGATCTCCCGAGATGGTATGGCTATTAGACTAAAGTTGATAGCGACGTAACAGTTTATCATACAAGGTTAAAATGTACAAAGTGGGATCAAGGTAAACAGAAAATAAATCTAGAGCACCGCTTGAAGAGGAAGCAGGCAAGCAAGGATGCTAATGCATTCGCGTAATAATAATAATAATAATAATAATAATAATAATAATAATAATAATAATAATAATAATAATAATAATAATAATAATAATAATAATAATAATAATAATAATAATAATAATAATAATTAAAGAATAAATAAATAAAAAACGGGGTGGGGGATTAAACGAAACAAGAGATTAGATTAGGAAGGTGTGTGTGTGTGTGTGTGTGTGTGTGTGTGTGTGTGTGTGTGTGTGTGTGTGTGTGTGTGTGTGTGTGTGTGTGTGTGTGTGCGCGCGCGCGGTAGGGTGGTTTATCTACTGTTCTACCTCCCATCTTACATTACTGCCCTGCACTAAATGAGTAAATTTCCAGGTTCAAGGTATCACCAACTACCTAAGATCATCTTATCTAATGAGCGAGACTTCAAATTATCACGAATGCCCGACTAACCTCTCTGGGAATGGGGGATGGGGTGGGGGGGGCAAAGATATATATATATATATATATATATATATTTTTTTTTTTTTTCTTTTTTTTTTTTTTTTTTTTTTTTTTTGAATGACGTATCACTCCCACAGGCGTGGTTGTTATCCCGAGACCCAAGCCCAGTCGCATTTCAAAAATACTTAACTATGAAAACAAAAAAAGTTACGGGTCTGGATTAGGTTGCGCTAATAAAATATCATTAACAGGGCTCCCTTTTAAAGCAAGACGGGTAAAAGTATACGGCTTCATCCGGCTTATGTAAACGATATGATGGCACATAAAAGAGGTAGACAAGACCCGTTCTTGCTCGTGGCCAAATACGGTCATCTTCACAAGTTCGAGAACCCTACGACATGGGGACTAAAAGCTTGACAAAAATTTCTTCTAGTACGACGATAGTATCGCTACAGTTCGTGTAAAGGCTGTATTCATTCCATACACAGACAAACGCACAATGTATGTTGTCTGTGTAACTTAGTGTAGAATAGCAGTCTAATGAGGACCACAATGGAAATAAACTTAACGTTTTTTCTTTTTTGTTATCCTCGGCAACTGTAATTGTAATTTCGAACTGTGTGTTCTTTTCATTATCTGTATTTCATGTATTAGATTCATTGCATAAACATTATTATTATTACTCTTATTATTATTATTATCATTATTATTATTATATTATATAATGATACAACACTCACGCGTCACAAGCGACTTGTACCTCAGGATCCACAGTGCCTTGATCTAGATAGGCTCCACTTTCAGTCGGGAGCCAAAGGTCACAGCCTTTGGACCCCAAGACCCTCCTGACGGAGCCGACGACGACGACGCAGCGTCGCTGCCGGACCACGTCCTCCCCTCCCGAATCAACAAACACTTTCTTTCCTTCGCCGTCGCCGCGGCCGTCGCCCTCCTCCTGCAGGATAACACACCATTTTGCTGGAGATAACTAGCTGAAGAGGAGAGTGGACTAAGGCTAAAAGGTGCCTTGTGGAAGCCTGACCCGAGCCAACCAACACAAACAGGTACCGCGTAAACAGCTAAACAGACGTGTGTTGACGTGCTAGACGCTAACAGCAAGAGCAAATATGCTGACATAATAGTTACCATCTCTTGAACATGTTACCCCTCCTCTCTCTCTCTCTCTCTCTCTCTCTCTCTCTCGCCCTCCATCTTTCACCCACCTAACCGAGACAAACTATCGAGTCCAAGGGTGGGATGGGGGGTCAGTTACAGGAACCCATTCCTCGCCCTCGTCTTGAACCTCCTAAATATCCGCTCCTCGGCATGCAACCTCGCCACGCGGATAATTTACCCTGCAGAGTCTTAGTGCCCTGGAGGGGCTCTCAAGATCCCCCCAGAGGTGGAGGAGGTTCCTGGAAATCAAAGAACTGGAGACCAACTAAAAACCCTCAGTCATGAGATTCCTATCCCATGAGCGTGGGTGGGAGGTTATAGCAAGCTGCTTCACTATTGTGGACAACCACCATCTCCCACCATCCGTGGCATCGGTGGAGGATACCCGAAGAGAAATCCAAGGGTCGCTGGTATGTTCTGTCCTACCACTTAGGCATGTCTGGGTGGAAACACTGGTTTAGTGTTTGGCTTGGGTGTGCAGGTAGTAGGACAGTGTTGGAATGGCTTTGTTTTGTTTGTTTGTTTGTTTGTGTGTGTGCGCATGAGTATTTGTATATGTGTACGCTTGTGTGAGTGCGCGTGTGGAAGCGCACGTATGTGTGCGTGTTTGGATTGGATGTGTGTTTGTATATGTGTGTTCGTGTATATATGTGTTAGTGTGTGTGTGTGTGTATGTGTGTGTGTGTTAGTGTGTGTGTGTGTGTCAGTGTGTGTTAGTGTGTGTGTCTGTGTTTGTGTGTGTGTGTGTGTGTGTGTGTGTGTGTGTGTGTGTGTGTGTGTGTGTGTCTGTGTGTGTGTGTCTGTGTGTGTGCGCGCGCGCACTCGCATGAGAAACTGATACGAAATTTGTTGTATACACCCAAAGAAGCATCGGCAAGTGCTGCCACGCTGGATCCTCCTCCTCCTCGCCAAATTTGTTTAATAACAATTTAATTGATGCAGCGGCCGCAACGATTTTGTCATACCGAGGTCAGAGTAGCGGTACATGGGCCATCTACGAACACTGACATACACACACACACACACACACACACACACACACACACACACACGACTTGTGGCGCAGTTGGTAGAGTTCCCGGCTGCCACTACGGCGGTCCGGGGTCGAATCACGCCCTGAGGTGAAATCATTTCCGTATCGCTGCGCTGCGGGTTCTTACTCCAACTCTCGAGGACGAGGAGTTGGGGTGTGTGTGCGTGTAAGGTCACAGCATTACCCATAGATCGATATAAGAGCACTGAGCTCTCTTCCGAGAGGGAAATAGCTTTCGATCACTAGTCCAACACGTGATCCAAGACCATGGTGAATCACACGCACGCACACACGCACACACACACACACACACACACACACACACACTGATAAGGCCAAAATTGGAGTACGCAGCGGCACTATGGTCACCCAGTACCAAAAAAGAATGTAAGCAAAAATGAGAGAATCCAGAGAGCAACTAAGAAGGTGGCTCCAACACTATCAACTCTGTCATATGAAGGGAGATTGTCAAAACTAAAATTACCGATTCTGGAACAAAGGAGAGGAAGAGGTGACTTGTTGACTACAGAATCATGAAAGGTATGAAAATCCTTGATAGAGAAGATTGACTAAATTTGGATAAGAAAAATACAAAAGGACATGGAAAAAAAAGTTATAGAAGAGAACCTGAAAAAGAACAACTTTCCCCACAGCGTGGTGGAGGTATGGAACAAACTAGACGAAGCAACTATGTGTGCAAAAACCGTAGACGACTTTAAGAGCAAATTTGACATGGCGAGATACAGAGACGGGACTCCACGAGCGTAGTTCCCTTTCCCGTAAGATACAACTAGTAGGTAAATAAACACACGCACACGCACACACACACACACACACGCACATAATCCCACACGGAGTAACGAACAACGGATACACAAACAAACACTTTACATGAATGAGCACACACGAGAATATTTTTTAAATAAACAGGGAAGAACAACAAAACAAGAATACACAAGAGAGTTATATCGAGTAAGAGAGAGAGAGAGAGAGAGAGAGAGAGAGAGAATAAGAAAGCGAAAGAAATAAATAAAGAGAAAGGAGGAGGAGAGAAGGAGAGGAGAGAAAAATAGAAAGAAGAAAAGAAAACAAAGAGGATAGGAGAGAAGGAAAGAGAAAGGGGAGGGGGATAAAACGATCCCATTCTGAGTCAGTGGCCCAATTTCAACGGGGCAGCGTACACCACGAGTCGCTTAGCCGTCAAAAGACCTCGCTTTCTCCGACGTGCCATCGATAGGCCAGGTGTCTGTCCATCAGACAGAGACCGTTGAGGATCGAACCCGAGCCTTCAAGCTGGCGAGGAAAGTACCGAGACAAAAGCGTCACAGCGGTACGTACACGCACGCACACACACACGACTCGGTGGCGCAATTGGTAGAGTCGCCGACTATCACTACGGCGGTCCGGGTTCGAATCCTACCCAGGGCTGAAATAATTTCAGTATCGCTTCGCTGCGGGGTGCTACTCCAACTCTCGTGGGCGGGGAGTTGGGTGTTTGTGTGCGTGTAAGGTCACAGTAATACCCATAGATCGGTCATACGAGCTCTGAGCTCTCATCCGAAAGGTTAATAACTGTCGATCACGAGTCCAGCACGTGATCCAAGACCATGGTGAATCACACACAAACACACACACCGTGTCACTCCAATCCAACCCCATCTCAACCCCCCAAAACCTAGCCCAAACCATAGTCCCAACCCCAGCTAGTCCTCTAACCCCACCCAGGCTTAACCACCAAACCCCGCCCCCCCAGCTCCGCAATAGTCTCTCCGGGCCATTACCTTCGTCTCCCCCTCCCCTCCCCCCCCCCCCGCTTTCCTCATACATATCCAACTCCTGCCTTCCCCCTCCCACCCCCCGTCACACCTGTCGGTACCCCACGACATTATTCAGCGGGCAAAAATCGCGAAAGGAAACGGGGGAATGGTAGGGGAGAAGTGTACGGGAAGTGGAAGGGTAGTGGATGGTAGGGAAGATGGAATGGAGGAGAAAGAATGTGGAATGGTAGGGGGAAAGGGAAGATGGAGTTTTGGTGGAATGGTAGGGGGAACGGTGAGGGGAGAGGGCTGGGTGGAATGGTAGGGGGAGCAGTAGGTGGAATGGTAGTGGTAGGGGTAGGTGGGATGGTCGTGGTAAGGGTAGGTGGAATGGTAGGGGGAAGTGAATGTGTAAGGGAAAGGGTAAAGAGAAGAAAGGGGAAGGGTAAGAGTGAAGGCAAGGGGGTATGGGTAACGGGAAGGGTAAGGGGGTACAGGTAAGGGGCAAGGGTAAGATTTTTTTTTTTTTTTTTTTTTGGGGGGGGGGGTGATGTATCACTCCCACGGGCTATGTTTGGTTCCGAGGGAGGCAACCCGCTCCCCGACGGGGATGCCTTCTTCATGGAAGGGAACTCCAGTCCAGTCCCGGACATCGGTCAAGTTCATTATCATCATCGATTTTTTTTTTTTCCTCTTTAGATACCAGTGACGCAACCCTTCCTTGTCCCGCGACCTTTGTCCGGGCGCCATGGAAAGAGCTTTTCCTCTGAGGCAACGTCGTTTCAACCGGAGAGGAGGATGAGGAAAAGGACGAAGAGGAAGAGGAGGATGAGCAGGAAGAAGAGGGAGACGAGGGAGAAGAGGAAAAAGGGGATGAAGCGAAGGAGGAGAGGAAGGAGGGGGGAAGTGAAGAAATGGAGGAAGGAGGGGAAAGAGAGAAAGGAAGGAAAGGAGGGGGAGAAGAGGAAAGACAGAAGGAGAGGAAGGAAAGGAAGGAGGAAAGGAAAGAGGAGATGAAGGAGGAGAGGAAGGAGGAGAGGAAGGAGGAAAGGAAAGAGGAGATGAAGGAGGAGAGGAAGGAGGAGAGGAAGTGAGGAAGAACAGGAAAGACAGAGTAAGGAGGGGAAGGAGGGGAAGGAGAGGAAGGAGAGAAAGGAGAGGAAGAAAAGGAGGTTGCTGCTCTAAGGAGTTCTATCCCAAGTTTGCAGGAATTAATTAATAAAGTTTTTTTTATCCTTGACGGCTGAGCAAGCCAACAGACGGCACACATGTGAACTACCAGTGGCACCGATTTACCCCGCTAACTCAGCGGTCCTGAGTAAGTTCCCCACCCAAGGCTGAAATGCATCACAGCACTGCAAGCTGGCACCCATTCCCGTGGGGAACTAGTGTGCGTGTGTGCGTGGGTGTGTGTGTGTGTGTGTGTGTGTGTGTGTGTGTGTGTGTGTGTGTGTGTGTGTGTGTGTGTGTGTGTGTGTGTGTGTGTGTGTGTGTGTGTGTGTGTGTGTGTGTGTGTGTGTGTGTGTGTGCGTGGGCGTGCGTGTGGCCTCAAAAATGTTACATGAAGAAGGTTCAATGCCGGCATTAACACCCTTTAGCACGGCTGGCGAAAGAAGACCTTTTTGCCTTATTCTGGCTGGGGCCAGATGATTACATCCACCCGCGTGGGTTCCCTTCAACAACCGAGTTGCCAAAAAAGGATTCTGTATTCCCCAATTGCATTACAAAACCTTAGCAGTAACCCTCAACGTTGCAACCCACAAACTGCCTCACCCCTGCATTCCACTCTTCGGCTTGATAATCCCGATGCGCTTACTGGAAGTTAACAATATGTACCTAAAGGGCTTTGTTTACCTTAAATCACACAATTCGAACTCGTACACCTCTAGGACACCAACCGATCCCAAGCCACCCCCTGGGTCACCACCACGACTTACAAACCTTGGCTGCTGTCCAGCTGGCAGCCACTTCCAGGAACGTCCCCTCAGACTGCCAGACTCACCTGGAAATAAAAGACTCGTTTAAAATCCGGTAGAGACGCACGTTGAGTGTTAAATCATTGTACAAATGTAAATTATAGCATCGGAATATAATTATCTACCTATTCATGGTGGTAATGGTGATGATGATGATTATGATAGTGATGATGATGATGGTGGTGGTGGTGATGATGATGATGATGATGATTATGGTGATGATGATGATGACAACGATGATGATGACGATAACGACGACGATGATGACGACGACGGTCATGATGACAACGATGGTGATGATGACAAGATGGTGATGACGATGACGATAATGATGATGATGATGACAATGATGGTGACGATGATGACGACGGTGATGATGACAATAGGTAGAAAGAAACAAAAAAAAAAGATACACATATTCGAAATGAAAGGGAGGAAGGTGGATTCCAGAGCCTCATTCTATCCTAACCCACTTGGGGGGGGGGGTGAAACAGCTTCTATGAAACCATCCAACCACAACATGGGTTCTACCCTTCTATCCCTCTCCCCTTCACCACATTCACACCAGCGACGTCCTTGAAATGGTTCATTCTGGTTAAAGGCGGGCTATGCCAATCAAAACCAGATCATTCACACTAACGGCCCTCCCCTACCACCACCATCTGCATAAAAATAGTCTATCCTTAGCACAAAAAATAAATAAATAAATAAATAAATAAATAAATAACATAACATAAAAGCTTCACCGTGTTTAAGATGTCGGGACCATTAAGTCCCTGGATACTGTACGTGATCATCTGCACAAAAATACGCTTTGATATTTGCGAACTGAAAAGGGAGAGGTTCGCGACCAAGACGACGACGACGACGACGAAGATTACGCAATTATGGACTTTATCATCGGGGAGAATACGGTCGACTTTTGATATGGTCTTATGTTTCCGGATCCCGTGTATTCAAGTGTATTCGGTCTTCCCTACATCCTCATCCTCCTATCGTCAATCACGTCAAGTAATACATACATACAAATATTTACTGTAAATGCATACATACATACATATATATATATATACATGTGTGTGTGTGTGTTTGTGTGTGTGTGTGTGTGTGTGTGTGTGTGTGTATGTGTGTGCGTACGACACTGAATGGGTCCCAGTGAACAGATATAAAATTTGATCAACCACAATATATTTTAATTCTAAGCCAACATGCAGAAATTGAAACGTGGTAGTTTCAATTTCTGCATGATGGCCTCCTCGAGTCTCTCGATGTTGATGGCTTAGAATTAAAGTGTATTGTGGTTGATATATATATATATATATATATATATATATATATATATATATATATATATATATATATATATACATATGTATATATGTGTGTGTGTGTGTGTGTGTCTTGCTGTTCTCTGACCTCCAGAAAAACCACGTCAACAGTGAATGAAACAGTCGTGCATCCACTCACATTCATTTCCTGCTTGTGGCCCAAACTGTGAGCCACGGGGGACCGCCCAGTGGTTCACGAAGGATCAGAGGCTGAGGACCTCTCCCCCCCCCCCCCGTGGGAGGACTAACGAGACTGCAGGGGACGATTAAGCAGTGGGAAAAGCGGGTCGTTTGCTACGCACGGTCCAGACGCGTTAAAATAAATAAATAGCTAATGTACGAAAAGGAAATAAACACACACAACACGGAAGGAAATAATTTTTCAAAAATTAATAAAATAAGAGCCATGAAAAATGAACGCGTTTGTATTTCTACTGAATATATATATATATATATATATATATATATATATATATATATATATATATATAATGGGCATCTATATATTATATTAATTTCTAAACATACATTACATATTACTAACACGATAAATTTCATGCAAACAAAATTGCGCTTGAACTACGAGATGTTCCTTTAATAGGGAAAAATGCTACACAAGTTCCATTGTCTTGCACCATGGCATTTGGCAAGTTAGGTCGGAAGGTGGAGAGGGAAAGGGGGGAAAGGGGAAGGAGGGGGAAGGGGGAAAGGGGAAGGGGGAAAGGGAAGGGGGAAAAGGAAGGGGGAAAGGGAAGGGGGAAAGGGAAGGGGGAAAGGGAAGGGGGAAAGGGAAGGGGGGAAAGGGGGGTTTTAAGTGTCCGTCACTGAATAAGACGAGGAGAAGTCTGAAAGGTCAGCACAATCCTCTGATGGCATAGAGAGGGGGAAGGCTGGCACGGTAATCTTCCTCCTGCTGACCATGCCGCTGACAAGCCGAGTCGTTTATTTATTTATTTATTTATTTATTAATATGTTTATTCATTCATCCACACGTTTATTAATTCGTTTATGTCTCTAATGTGATTTCTTTTAAGGAGCAATTTTATTTCTTCACGTTTTTATTTGCATGTTTGTTTATTTTCCTGCGTCTCACCTCGTAATGGGACAAAAGGTCTCCAGTCGGCCTTCAAGCTGTCTTTGCAACTCAATGCGACTCTATGTTCAGTTTCCAGAATTTAGATTGAAAAAGTCGTTTTGCAAAGTCAATGTTTCATTTTTAATGCATCCCCACCCTCTACTCACATCCCTTTAATCAAGTTAATTTAGGCCAAAGTTAAAAACAGCGAAAAAACAGGAGACAATGAGAATAAATAAACAAACGAAACGCGCTCACTGAATTCCCGCCTGATCACGCGCCATATCTAACCGACATGACGTCACCCATGATGCAATAGGTGACGTCACTACTTTATATACGGGGCTTACGTCACGCGCCCACCCAACCCACCTACCCACACTGCGTTATTAGTGACCGCGACAACACAAGTGCAGCGCGTTCTTATTCATTCACCTATTTGTTTTTACTTTATTCATCTTTTCTTTACTTGTTTATAAATCTACCTATGATTTTTTCTACTGCATTCTCTGTTCTGTTGGCAGCTTGTGCAGAAACAACTATTGGGATAGTGTCATTTAGTTTCAGGTCTTTTCCATTTTACATGCATATTTTTTAGGTTTGGTTAGATTAGGTTAGGTTAGTTTAGGTCAGGTTATGTTAGGCTTCAGATTAATATTCATTCATTACCTCTCTAAAGTTGTTGAAATCAACTGCATGCCGTAAAACGAAAAAGATACTTAGTTTCATACAAGTATTAACAAGTCGAATACCTTTACCACTGTAAAGATGAACAACAATTCTAAATACGATTTTATTCAGTTGAAGGGGTAGGCGAGTGGGGGAAGGAACCCTGGGGGTGCAAACGAGTTTAATAGTTTCGCGGCCGGCTAGCCCCGAGCCTCCCACTCGCTGACATCACACGATCGCCCACCTGGCCAAAGCTCTCGGTATCCTCGCAAAGGTTTGGGGGTTCCTATGTCGACAAATCAATTCATCCGTCGTTTAGAGCTCCCTTGATGAATAAAGGCCTCTTCCAACTTCTACCACGCGGTTTACGAATGCGCAGCCTTTGTCATGTCACTCTTGCAGACTTTTCCCATCTCATCTATCAAACTTTTTGGAAATAAAAAATATCCTTGATCCAGCTCGTTGCAAGCATTGGGTAAGCGACGAGTGAAACCAATCCTTACGTGGGCCTTGCGTAGCTTAACCAAGAAAACCTTTTTATTAAAAAAAATCCGTAACTTTGTAAACAACTCTTCGTCTTTCTTTCTTTACATGACCTTTCTAATGTATCCCGCTTTCATGTGCAACTAAAGGTTTAATCAAGATAGGTCGTTGGGTCCTTCAACTGATTAAAATAGTTCAACGACAGACAGAGTAAGAGCACAAATCCTCTCTCTCTCTCTCTCTGTCTGTAGGCGAACTCACCAACCTACTTGACTGACGTCTCCTACACAAATATGCCTGACCTTACTGACGACGAGACCCGTCCGCCTCCATTCGCCCTGCCACTCCAACACTCCTCCACCACTCCAACACTCCTCCACCACTCCCACAACATTCTTCGCCACTCCCCCCAGCACTCCTCCACAGCAGGGACACTCAGTGTCCTCCATCAATATGACGCCATCCGCACTCTGATCACTTGCCTCCATCGCATCTTCGTCTGCACACAGAACTCGTGGCGCAGTTGGTAGAGTTCCCGGCTGCCACTAAGAAGGTCCGTGTTTGAATCCCGCCCAGGGCTGAAATAATTTCAGTATCGCTGCGTTGCGATTAGTTACTCCAACTCTAATGGGTGTGGAGTTGTGTGTGTGTGTGTGTGTGTGTGTATAGCATTACCCATACATCGGTCATATACAAGTTCTGAGCCCTCTTCGCTCTCTTCCGGGAGGGAAGTAGCTGTCGATCACGACTCCAACACGTGATCCAAAAGACCATAGTGAATCACACAATTGTCACTATTAATCGGTACGCCACTGTCTGGATACAGAACGCCACCAGCCTGCATCCCCAACGCGCCAATAGGAAAGTACAGTAAGCAGACAATAATGAGAATAAGAGGTAAGAAAAGAATGGGTGGAGGAGGGGGGCTGGCAGATTTTTGTCATCGATAACCATCAATTCTATCTTTTGGAACAATATCGCAACAAAGGTAGCGTCGCAGATGGAGAGGTGGGGAGAGAAGGGGTGGAGAGATGGGGAGAGAAGAGGTGGGGAGATGGGGAGAGAAGAGGGCAGAGAAGAGGTGGAGAGATGAGAGGGAGAAGTGGGGGAGATGAGGGAGAGAGATGGGGAGAGAAGAGGAGGATAGAAAAGGGGATGAAATGGGAAGAGAAGATGGGGAGAATGGGGAGAGAAGAGGTGAGAGAGAGAGACAGGGAGAGAAGAGGTGAGAGAGAAGAGGTGAGAGAGAGACGAGGAGAGAAGAGGTGCGAGAGAGATGGGGAGACAAGAGGGGGAGAGATAGATGGGGAGAGAAGTATCAGTAGATTCTATGACGGGCAAGTGTCAACACTTGTACGAGTCTGCCAGGAAGGGGGGGAGGAGAGGAAGAGGCAGCGGGGGAGGGGTTGACGAGGTTAAGTACATGGTTATCAGTGGGTATAAACACGGGTTGGAGTGCCAACGGGTACTAAGAGGGGGTGAGAGAGTGTCAGTGCCAAGACGCCCGGGTCGCATGGGCCTCTGGAGGTCGCAGCAGGTGCCGAAAGGGGAGATGGAGAGGGAGGAGGAGGAGAGGGGAGACGGAGAGAGAGGGGGAGGGGGGAACGGCTTCTCGGTCTCTCCACGGCGACCCCAGTGCTGTCTCTCCTCCTGTGGAAGGCGTCGGCGTTCTTAGTCTTCGGTCATCGTTTTGGTTTGTTGTCGTTGGCTCCCCTTAAGAGCACCGCTTCTTCGAGAAGACTTCGCGGGAGACTTGGAGGAATTCAGCCAACAGCTCTCATTTCGTAAACAACTTGTGTATGCTTAAAAGATGACCTCGTAACATTAAAATATTTTTCTACACATGGAAAAAATATTTTGCCAGACTAATAAAGAAAGAAAAGAAAAGAAAACAAATAAAAGCTATTCTTTGAAGACTTGTATATCTATATATTTATTTTATTTCCTTTTTTTGTTACGAAGCATGGACGACCTTGTCACGGCCAAACGTGTCTTAGGATACGAATGTATACACGAGGGAGGGTTCTGAGAGGAGTGGAGGGGGGACGCCACCCTCTCCCACCGCCTCCACTCCCTCCCCTTTCAACAGGGCCTCCCTTATCGTAATCCCCTCCCTTGTAAACATAAACCCCGGGTTTACTAGCACAGTTGCTCGTGTATGAAGACCGCCGTCGCGACGAGGGTTAACTTGAGCGATTTCCTAATGCTGATAACCTTCGACACATATTGTGGGAAATTCAGGTCGAGTCCCGCACCTCCGCGTGTAGTTCACTCACTCACTCACCCGGCTCGACGGCGCAGTGGTACCTTTCGAAATCGTTAATCTAGAGGTACGAGTTCAGTTCCCGCCCAGGCGTGAAATCATTTCAGCAGCACTGCACTGCGAGCCGGTACTCCAAATTTCGTGGACAAGGATTTGTGTGTGTGTGTGTGTGTGTGTGTGTGTGTGTGTGTGTGTGTGTGTGTGTGTGTGTGTGTGTGTGTGTGTGTGTGTGTGTGTGTGCGCGCGCGCGTAAGGTTCACAGTATTTACCACAGACCGGACCATACAAGAATTTTGACCTCTTTTTCGGGAGGGTAATGGATGTCGATCAGGAGTCCAACACGTGATCCAAGGCCATGGTGAAACAAACCCCCTTCCTTTAGTCTAACTACCGCCGGGCGATTTTATTCAGCCGTGCTTACACGCAGTGAATTAGCGGTAGTCCTTCAGATTGTGTGTGTGTGTGTGTGTGTGTGTGTGTGTGTATGTGTGTGTGTGTGTTTACTGGATGTTTATTTGTTTATTACACGTGACCTAGCCATTCTATCCAGTTACTGTCTTATAATTGCTAATACTAAATCTCTAGAGGAGGTACTGGTTCAAAAGAAGAATCACTGGTTAGCTGGCAGACTGACAGGCACAGAACCTGACACAGTCCAGGCACTCCCTAGGCAATGATATGGGAGGGAGAGGAAGGAGGGAGGGATGGAAGGAAGGAAGGAAGGAAGGAGGGAAGGAAGGCGGGAGGAACAGAAGAGAGGGAAAAAGACAAGGCAGATGGGGGAAGAGGAAAGGAAAGGGAGAGGGAAGGAGGAAAAGAAAGAGGGAGAGAGGGGGAGAGGGAGAGAGTAAGAGAGAGAGAGGGGGAGAGACAACGCACCGCAATGCAGGTTTTGTTGACAGGTAGGTGTGTGCGTGCGTGCGTGCGTGAGTGTGTGTGAGGGGGGGCACACGCAGCGGTGACGATTCAAGAGGACGAGTGCGGCGCACGGCGTGGGCGGAGCCCCCTGAGCACAGAGCTATGGGCGAGACGTGTGCCTGTAACAACAATCTCGTCGCACAACCTGCCACTTGACCGTGTTGCGTTATCTTAACAACATCGCAAACAAAATAATCACAGACGATGGGGGTCGGGTTGTGTGTTGTATCACCACTACGCATATATGCGCATATTGACGTCATACTTGTTCTCCGTCATTAAGATCACTAAAATTCCGAGCGGGTTAGGGCGTCGTTACTTACGGCGAAGGTCGAGGGGATGGCGGTTCGAACCCTGCCACCGGCGAAGTTGAACTAAGGGCATTATGGTTCATTAAATTCCACGCCACAAAGTCCTCTGTAAGGGGCACCGTCCTAGCCTCCCGACAGGAGTTTGCGACGTTAAACCATGTCACATCATCACATTATTCGTAACTGTAGTTCCGTTACGTTGTAAGCTATGTAGTTTTTTCTTTATGGGAGATCCTAAAAATTAAATCAACTCTAATATTCACAACTAAAATAAATTTCAAAAATATACACGATTATAAGAAACCCTGGCCGGGATTTTCTCTATTTCGGAAAATTTCGTTTCAATTATCGGAGAGTTCCCAATGGAAAAAGACTCCTTGTATATTCAGAGACCCGAGTTCGAGTCTCGACAGCCAGCGGTCACTTGACCGTTCAAGGGACTGCTTTCAAAATCGAGTGACGGAGTTCAACATAATTTCTGAAAATACGTCGCGGTCAATAGCGTCACAAAGGCCGTACACGGTACCCACTCGTGTAACGAGTGTATAGACACGTCACTAACACTAACAAATAAAAAACAAGTGAAAAAATAAAATACACAAATAAAATAGAATAAATTAAACTAATAAAACAAGCAAATAAATGCAAAATAAATATACACTTAAGATAAACATTTAAAGTGTTTATTTTAGCATCTCCATCTGAGGCCTTCCCAGCCTCCTGTTCCTGTGCCGGCTTACATTTCTTCCAAACATTTGATCCTTCACCGGTTCCGCGACAGGAACCCAAACACAAGACCCTCAGCAAGACAAAATGGGAGGAGAGGGAAGAGGAGGGAGATGTACAGGGAGGGAGAGGGGAGAGTAGATGAGAACGAGGGAGAAGGAGAGGGGGAGAGGAAGAAGGGACGGGGGGAGAGTACAAAGACGACGTAGAGGACGAAGAGGAAAAGGGTGAAGGAGAGGGGGAGAGGAAGAAGAAGGGACGGGGGGAGGTAGAGCACAAGGAGGACGAAGAGGATGGGATACGTAGAGGAGGACGAAGAGGGGGAAAGGAAGAAGAGAGGACAGGGGAGAGTACAAAGAGGATGTAGAGGACGAAGAGGACAGGGATGGGATAGGTAGAGGAGGACGAAGAGCGGACAAGGGGGTGAAGAGGGAGTGCCCCCACCCCATCGTTTCATCTCTTCAGCTTTCTCCGATGCGATCAAGACTCATCTCAGGGCAATCTAATGCATTTTCATGAACACGCGGCTGGAATTTATGGCCATGTGGTGGCCGCCGGCTGGCACGCTACGGTATGGTACAGTGTGTAGTACCACTAAACCAACATCATCAGGCCATTACGTCGTCTGGTACACGACGATGTGACCCTCCCAGATAAGGGCGAAGGTCTTGCCAGTTATACTCTCTCTCTCTTCTGCAATACGATCCGAAAACCACGTCATTTGACGGGTTGGCGTGCATATAAATCTGTTTATTCTGGCTGCAGCCATGATATTTTAATTAAATGAACCTTCCTGGCCTGAGTTAATCCGCATATATCCATTTGTCATGGTAACCTCTTCAAGTGAACGTAGTTAATAATATCCCAATTAGCAAACCTGACAACACTTCCTTGGCCCCATATCGGCACCCACTTCCCCCCCTCACCCGACACCGCCATATTAGGACGTGTAGCGCTGTCACAGTGCCCATGTTCCCTATGACAACCTGTCAACTTGACATCGGGAGATCTTGTGGCCCAGTGGCTAGCATGCATAGTCGGTCCTCCTGCAATTCCACAAATACGAAGAATAGAAAGAAAGGAATCTTGAAGCAGAGGAGGGGAATTGGGAAAGAAGAACAATTAAACAGGAAACGACTGCGACGCACAACACAGGATAGGAGAATGGGGTGGTGGATAGAGGATGGGGTGGGAGACAGAGGTGGGGGATGGAAGGATAGAGGATGAGGGATGAGGGACAGGGTGGTGGATGGGTGAATAGACGATAGTGAGTGCAAAAACCAAGGAGGATTTCGTGAATAATCCTTAACCTAACCATACCCCACCTAACTTTAACCCTTAACCCTAACATTTTTTTTTAAATGAAATATAGTTATCCAAGTACCTGGAGTGATAGGGTATCAGAATATATATATATATGGTTATGGGGGGTCTATCTCCAAAACCCTAGGAGGAATTCATGAACAGACAGACAGACAGACAGACAGACAGACAGGCAGAGGCTACTACTTTATAATACACACACACACACACACGTATATATATATAATATGTGTAATATATATATATACAAAATGTGTAATATATATATATATATAATCATCATCATCATCATCATCATCAAATGATGAAAAATTTACTATGACAAAAATTCGAAGCGAATAAACGATACATACGACAGTTAGACGAATAACGATGCCATTTTCTTACCATTATACCAATTACCATATTATACTTTTTTTCATTTCCTTTGATTACGTGGCCCCCAACCACGCTGCCTCATTTCCAAAATGTCGATTAAGAGATACCTTAATCGACTTGGAGTCAACTTTTTGTCCACAATTTCTTGAATGTCCGAAAATATGGCATTGACTACTTGTGTGCCAGTTTTGGACTTTTTGGACGTTTCTTCCAGTTTCCTGCCCGCGTGTTGTAGTAAAGCGCAAATAGCCTCTATGGACGTCTCGTCCATTTTCTTCAAGAGGGACTAGATGCATGCCCCTATTCTTCTCGCCGGGATAATACCTTCGAGCGAGAGGCTCGCCACAAACGTGCATAAAGCGACGTAGTCCTTTCGCTTTCCGAGCATTTTAAGCTCTCTGTCAGCACGTTCCTCTGGAGTCAAGGAATTTGGATTCTCTTCTTTGGACTCCGCGTGTACTACGAATAGTGTTTGGCATTGGTGGAGTAAACTGCCCTTGAAGGACTCTGCACTGGGTTTTTCCAATTCATCAACCAGCTTTTTGCAGAGCCTTGAATATGTGCCTGCATAAAATTTCTGCTTCGAGGCATTTTCGGTGATCATACAAGCAGCATTTTCAACAATGGACGGATTCTAGGCGATCAAGGAACAAATCTGACCAGAGACTTTTTCAAAGTTATTGGGCGACACCTTGTTTAAAAGGGACTTCAGGGCTCCCTTACCCGATGGCTGCTTCTCCAACTGAGGCTGGCTGTCGTGCGGGGATGGCTTTGATTTCTTCTGGCGTTCGTGCCAGTTGCTAGGTGTTGGAATAACACGCGGGGCGCTTCTGGTGACCCGGAGGGGGTCGGGGTAAGTGGAGACTCCTCGTTGGACCTGGTGTGCCGATCCTGTGACGACAGCGTCTCTGTAGGACATAACTACAGGTTCCTTTGGCCTGCTTTCCTCCGTCTTGTTCTCTGCCTCTATTTTCTCACTTTCTATTTTACTTTCTGTATTTTTCTTTTCCATTTCAGGTGGCGAGGCTGTGGCAGCTGTGTCCGTGTGGGACATCACGACGGGTTGCTGAGGCTTATGTTCTTCTTGTTTAATTTCTCTCTTTAGACTTTCAATTTCTCCTTTATTTTCAGGAGTTATGTCCTTAACATTTGTTTCTTCTTTTACAGGCTCCTGGTGATTGTTCGGCCCATTTTGTATACCTGGAGAAGGGCTTTCCATTCCCACTGGTCTCCGTGTTTCGTCCTGGCAGTGTCGATCTAAGAGGAACTAGGCCAAGTCCTTGTCCATGGGTTCCACGAGGGTCTCCACGCTATATAATTTATATTTATAGACCCTTATATACGTGTTGCCTCTTTCATCCCTCACTAGTTCTGTTCTTTGGATAAATTTGTCGCCTTCGTCCAGTCCACCAATGCCAAAGAGGTCCCCTTCGCTGACGAAAGGCACTGGAAATGTCATTAAGATAATCCCATCAGTTGAAACCCACTGGGCCCCTGAGCAAGCATATTTCATGTGAAGAGCACAAAGGAGATGTGGATGGACAGGAGCCCGGGGCCTAACCTTGGCTGACTGGAATTCAGAGTTGGAAATACATATTTCTCACCTCTGTTGAATAGACATTGATACTAAGAGGATTTGAAGGCAAATATAAGTAGAAGAGAGTCTCCCAATAAAAGTCTGAAAAAGAAATTGATACTCATGATCAATTACTACAAGAGATCTTTATTTCTATTATCAAAATTCAGGTGCTTTCACAAGAAAATGCCGAGGGCCATTTTCACCCGATTGCACTCGTACGATTTTCCCTCCTATAAGCGGGATAGCCGAAGCACCCTTCCTTCCTATCACAGGAAAATCTATGCGTCCTGCTTTCACTATACCTCTTGGCTCATGTGCAGTGCAGCGAGACAGAGCTCCTTCATAGTAGTGTCCTGCAGCCGAAACTGATGAACGCCACTCGCCCAGGCGACCGAAGCCCCTCTTGGGGATATGTGCCACCGAAAAAGAAAAAAAAAAGAGAAAAAAAGAGTAAAGAAGACGAAGAGTAAAAGAGCAAACGAGAGGAAACTGAAGAAGGGGAAGGAGGAAAAGAGGCGAAAGTCGAAGAGCTTCTCCCAAGGAATTTAAATAGTTAATGACTGCTTCCTTCACGGTTTGTAAGTCTTCCCTCAGTTCTTCCCTTCCCTTTCCACTCTCCGTCACTTCCCCTCTCCCCTCACTCTTCCATCCACACACACATACATAACGACTCCCGAATACCCACTGCGTTGTAACTATGACGTAATTATATATATATATATATATATATATATATATATATATATATATATATATATATATATATATATATAACGCATAGCTCTCAACTCAACCTAATCTTTATTCCACTGTTGCTATTCGGCATACTGGAGTGACAATTCTTCATATGGGCCATCCTGGATTTACGATTCTTCGGTTGTACAAGTTGATGACAATAAGCATAACCCTCATTCAACCTAACCTAACCAAATCTTTACTCCACAGTTGATATTCGGCGTACTGGGGTGACAATTCTTCAGGGGTCTCATGGGGTACCGATCCTTCATGTGGGCGTTCTGGGGTGACAAATCTTCATGCGACCCCATAAAAAATATGAATACGTAAGTTATGAAGGTAAGACAGACGAGTGGAAAAGGTGGTAGAGACACGCGGGTTAGAGCGAGAACACTATATTCCTGACGTTTCGACTACAAGTCTTCTTCACACTGAAGAAGACTTGTAGTCGAAACGTCAGGAATATAGTGTTCTCGCTCTAACCCGCGTTTCTCTACCACCTTTTCCATTCATGAATACGTAAATAAATCTAATGGCATAAAGTAAGGCATACCTCGCAACCACGAACACTCAAAGAATTCTTAACACAGACACGTATCCAGCCGTGCAAGTCAATCTATAAATACATGCTTTGGTGACATATGCATAACTACACGCGCACACAATAGACAGCAGACGAGGAGATACTACAAGGTACCTCAACCATACCAACCAACCAATGGGCAAGTAGCACCACATAAACAAACAGGCAAGCAAACACACACACACTGCCCACTTGAACACCCCAATCATCCAAAACATAACCAACTACCACCAAGTAAACGCACACAGCATCCATGCGAGGATGCATACATCATACACGACATGTGCATTATCGGAGAAGCTCAAGAGCGCGTCCCGTTATAGTCCAGCACGCGTTCTAAACTCTCGACGGCTATCTCGACGCGTTGCATTCGAGCGGCACTCGAATCGACAAAGCGGTGGCAGCCCATGTGCACACACTGGCACCTAAATTGGCACCTTATCGCCCTGGCACTCCATTACCATCGGCCTCAGCGTCTGGCGCCGTGAACACTCCTACCAAAGCTAAGGACAGGAAGGGCACAGCCTCCCGTACAAACACCTCAAGGTCAGACAGAGAAAAAGGCACCCTGCAGAGGCCAAAGGAGAATCTAAAGACTTAATAGTCAAACTACTAAATAACCAAGCGATAGTATATGTATGTATAGTTATATCTATATTAAAAATGTGGCTCGTTATTCCGAATATAAACCAGCCCTATGGAGCAAGATATGGGAAGTATTAACGCATTAACAAACTACGCACACACACACAATATATATATATATATATATATATATATATATATATATATATATATATATATATATAGTTACAATTCATGTCTGCAGTGTTTTAATCGAGATGTTTATTTTTTTCTATTTTTCTTCCTGTAAAAATAAAACTTTTTTTTTATTAACAATTCTTACACTTGTAAATTAACTATATCCTATCTAACCCCGTACCAACTGGTCCCCTAAACATACCTTCACCCGGTATGAACCAGTTCCCTCGCCAAGTCTTCCTCCTACAACGTCAACACCTACGGTACATTCGATCCTTGAAAGCGCCCGTGTCCTATACGGTTTGAGCCGTGTGTACTTGTTGTGCGACGTTATTTATGATACGCTGTCTTTATCTGTGTACAAGTACTACGTAACGCAACTCTCCTCGCTGGGCGCATACATACGCACACGCTAAACGAACATCACGCCCACAAACGCAAATACCTACAAGTACACATTTTTTCTTGAAAAAAAAAAGCTCTCCGACTTCCTCTTACACTACATATCCCTTCACTTTATAAAAAAGTAGGTCTTTCTGCACCTCCACTGTTGCCAAATCTCCAACTCCCTTCCCCCATTTTGTTGATGAACTGGATCAGCGGCAGCCTATCATATACACTCCCTTTCCTTGCCTCCCAAGCTGCGACACACATTCTACAAAAAAAAAAACACTACAACAGGGCTTACAGTCAATAGCAGTGTCTACATACAACCATCCTTTTATTTTCCTAGAACTAACTTCCCTTTCCAAAAATACCGATCCCGTGAAAGCGGGTGGTCTATGCATGACGATCACAAGACTTGTGTTCCACTACCAACTGACCCCCCCTCCCTACACGACTTCCCACAGCAGTCGACGACAGCACCAGAACAATCAAATCAACGAGCAATAAGAGACCCTATGCGCTAAACACCTAACTAGATAAAACAACCAATTAAAGCCGGGGGCAGCCTAACAGGAACAAATACGGACTAAACTGGGGAGTGTTGTAAATCCCAGCTGACGTCCCTAGGCCGTTATGGACGCCTTCTACGTGGTCCAGGATCGAGATATAGACCACTTCGACAATTGGGACATGTGTGAATAAAACCTGCCTACATTCCCGAGGCTATAAAGACGACGCCTACATACTGAGAGTCCGAAATCTCGACCCTGGCTATCCCTACACCGTCCAACATGGTGTCGATGACGGAACTCTTGTGATCGATCCAGGCCCTTATCAGGAACAATGACTTTTTCGTAAACACGCCACACGGTCGTGCCCAAGGTCGTTCGTCCAGTACCCTACGGGCGCCCATACTTTATTATTTCATATTTGTGGAAACTGACATACGCACTCGAACACCTAACCTACATACTCCAAAAAAACTTAGTTTATTCCACAAAAAATTAATATAAATAAAAACAAGATAAATCAATAAAAATATATGTAATAATAAATAAATCAATGAATAAATAATGAATAAAAGAAAAAAAATCTTCGGCCATCACCTGTTCGGCGCGGCGGCCGAATGAGGGCACACACCTACCCCGTCACACTACCTAAGGGCCCAGTAGTCACACGAAGCTTAACCTGTTCCCGACCACCGGCGACCAGGCTCCTTTGTTCTGTTCCTCTGTTTATTATAAAAAGAATCCAAGGCCATGATACAATTGGAATGAATCTCCTTCCCCGTCATGAAATAGATGGATATGAAATAGCCACTTGGCGCTAACCATGAGAGAAACAAAAGTGCCACCGTCGAAGGAGGTGGTCGGAAACAGATCGTAAGCTTGGTGTGACTGGGGCTTAAGGTGAATACCCCCCACTCCGCCTGTGGCCGGCACTGGCCCAGCTGGGCAACATCTGGCTACACCACCAATGCCATTAAGAGATCGGACAGTTCTCTCGTGTTTCCACTTCGGAGTGTAGGCTGCTGGGCGGACAGGCAAGGAGGGGTAGGGGAGGGGGAAGGAGGAAGGAGAGTGAAGGAGGAAGGAGAGGGGGAGGGGAAGGAGAGGGGGAGGGGGGAGGGGGAAGGAGGAGGGGGATGGGGAAGGGGGAAGGAGAGGGGGATGGGGAAGGGGGAAGGAGAGGGAGATGGGGAAGGGGGAAGGAGAGGGGTGTAGGAGAAGGAGAGGGGAAAGGAAATGGGGGTAGGGGAGGGGAAAGGGTAATGGGGAGTCGGTGGAGGGGGAAATCGAGTAGTGAATGGAGAAAAAAAAAAAAAAAAAAAAAAAAAATCATCGTCACACTGCGACGGCAGCGTGGCATCAGTCCCCGGGAAGGGTGCAGTCGCCGCATAAGGCAAATACAGTGCAGGATCCTGGAGGACCTGCAAGGGAATGGGAGGAAAACTGCACATGAAGTATATACAAGACACAAAGGAAATTGGAGAGCGAAGGCGAAAGTGGGAAGAAAACAGGAAGAAGCGACAAAAGGAACGGAAGAACATAAGAATGGAGGAGACCACAAGGCCTACACTAGGAAGCTCCATGTCCCTTACTACCTGTATTCCCTATCCAGCAACCCACTCACACGAAGTGGGAAGTGAGAAACCCCTGGTAGGGTAAGCCCTGTCAGTTGCAGCAAGCCACCGTTTTTTTTTTCTTTTTTTATACCGAGGTTTTGGTCGCCTCCCCACCTGGCCACGGGTCGACGCAAGAAGCACACAGCGGGTCCCAGGACTCGAGCTCACGACCACCTGGTCATGAGTTCGACATGATATCCAGTGGTTTACGGCGAGGACGAATCCATAATATTAAAATATTTGTTTCAGCGCTCACTACTACATGGTTGCTAAGTTTATTCCATTCCTTAACTACCCTATTAGTAAACCAGTTCTTGCCTATTTCCTTCGCCCCAGTCACACGTTCAAGATTCTAATCCAGTGGTTCTTAACCTTTTCCAGTGCCCGTATCCTTTGATATCTCAGAAAATTTCCTCGTACCCCCATCCAATACAAATACAATGCAAATATATGAAAAGGATGAGTAATACAAACCTTATTTGCTTTCTCATTGTAAATATACAGTACCATTGCACTGGCTCGTACCCCCAGGCTTAAGGTTTCGTACCTCATAGGGGTACGAATACCCCGGTTAAGAACCACTGTAATCTAATCAAATGTTGTGAACTTGAAAAGGTGGAAGAAGATTTTGTCTACAACATTCTAATGAAAATTCAACAATGGGTCTAACATCGGTATAGGTACAACTTCTCTTCGTTCGTCATACATCTTCTCAATATGCGATGCAAAGGTGATCCATCTAGAGTTTCGAAAAATAAAATATTGTAATCCAAGTTTGCCTCAGGCGACAGAGGAGAATTTCTGTCAATAACCAGCGATTATATCTTTAGGGATGTTATTGAATCGAAGAAGTGGTACAGGAGGTACAGTAGAGGTGGTACAGAAGGTGGCAGCTGCAGAACGGAGGAAGATGAAGAAAATAAACGTGGTCAGCATTCTGTCATTGAGTGAAATTATCCCTGACGATTCCTCATCAACCACGGCGACGTAACAACATGGTCATCACAACCAGCTCATCGCATAAGTATCCATACTTTCATCCCCGACCGGACCTCCCCCGGAGGTAGTCGGCTGGGTGAGTGCCTCGACCCCGGTGGGCAGTCAGCGAGCTTCCAAGCACCCGGCAACAACGGGACCCGTGTCCAGGGGGCACAAGACAAGACACACGCACACACATTCTTCAGTTTCTTGTTTTCTGCGTTCTTAAGGTGGCAGCGTTACCAATCGTTCTTGTGAAGGGCGATGTGACGTAGGATTACGTTTACTTGTCGATTATAAAGACCTACATGTTTATTTGTTTTTCTCGAAAGGAATGAATTATCCCCATCGATGTGTTCAACGGCAAGAACGGAAAAATTCCTAAAGGTATAACATATATATATATTATATATATATATATATATATTATATATATATATACACATACATACACATACAAATAATGTAATATGTTCAAAAATTTTATTCAGGTCACGTGATAGGACATCCTCAAAGCGAGTTCTCAAGAACGACATCGGTGTTCAGGGAACAGGGCAGTATTCGGGACAACAATGTGATCGAAACGAGAAAATAAACGAATAAATTAACAAATACATAAAGGAATAAAGTACAACAAAAGATGGCACCGCACGCAAACAAACACAGCAAAGAGGAAGAAGAGTATTCTTTATCGTGACGTCATCGGCACAGCCCTTCCTTTGATTGGAGCGCGAGTCCTGCCAATCATTACCCCATCATTAGCTGACGAGGAGGAGGAGGAGGAGGAGGAGGAAGAGGAGGAGGCCCTTCGCCAACGGCGCTTCCTGCATTTCATGTGCCACGATGTGATGTGACATAACGGACGCTGGTAAATCACAATTGTGCGCGTCTTTCATGGGAGGTCCGCAAAAAAAAAAAAATCGATGTCGAAAAAGAAATCCAAAGATAAGAGAAAAGGAATCGGATGGGCAAACAAGGAGAAAGTGGAAAAGGAGGGATGGGAGAGGGGAAGAGGAGGAAGAGGGCGAGTTGACGATTATGGTGTTTGTGGTGATAGGCTGTGGTTGTGATGGTCTGGGCAAGATTCCACACGAGAAAGGAGCAGAACCCCGCTGCTGGTCCCCCTCTCCCTCCCCTTTCCCTTTGCTGCTGCTGCTGGGGATTGTCGTAGGTTCTCCATGATTTTATACATAATTACGCCCACTGTATCATCTGTACCGATGTGACGTCATATCCAGTAACAGTATACCCAGCATGATGACATCTCGGTGATGTCATTACATTTCACTGTATTCAATGAAATTCCGTTTACATGATCACTATGCATCATGTTGAGGCACAATAACAACAATTTCCGAACCTCGATCCAAGGGATGTAATTCCTGGGCAAACGGCTGTCACGGTTGCCAACTCGTTGTTTCTTAAGTTTCGTTGCTTCTTCACTAGTTTTTTTTTTTTTTTCTTTCTGCATCAGACTTTTTACTCGACGAACGGTTTCCTGTTGTCAGCAAACTTTGCCATCAAAGGCCAGACCTGGGCCCGAACCACCACTCGCTTCCACTTCCAAAGTACACAGACAGCACTACCAATAAATTGCCTTTATGACTGCCTTATCTACCAACGTTGATGCAAGTTCTTCGTTTAGCAAAACCAGAATAAGGACTCGAAGATTACGCAAAGATTACCCAAAGAAAGTTTAAAAAAAAATGAACAAATAATATACTAACAAATATCAAAGAAATTATCAACTAAAGAAACAAAAAATAAAAATATAGATAATCATTAATATGATAATTAAAGACATAAGGAAAACAGATAAATAATATAAAAATAAAACGCTTGGTCAGCCCGAAATTTGAACTAAGAAAGACTTATCACACTGCCGATGATAACAGCCAT
Source organism: Oratosquilla oratoria (assembly GCF_046742065.1). NCBI lineage: Eukaryota > Metazoa > Arthropoda > Malacostraca > Stomatopoda > Squillidae > Oratosquilla > Oratosquilla oratoria. Next base: position 80,022,829 of record NC_134780.1, read on the forward strand.
TTCACAAGTAGCTATCAAGATAATCACAGGATCAAATGAAGAGTCGGAACAGGGGTGTTTTTGTTTATATATAAAGATGACGAATGTAATATATCTAAGGGAAGGGCAAGGGCACAAAGACCCTGCAGGGGCAGGTAGACTGGTCGGGGGTGTAATTACTGGTGATTTATGCTCTCAAACAGGATTTCAACAAAAGGGCAACAGCCCCTAACCACAATCAGAATACATGCACGCAAGCGACGGCACAACCTAACTGGGTACTTAGTGACAAAACACACTAAAGGACACGACACGAGGCAATGACCCGTGTAGCTGAAGATACGTCATAAGACTGTCTATGGACCCAAGCACCGAAAGCAAGATTTTATTTGTATTAACTACGAGGGTTGTTCTATTATTTTCACATTATTCATAGAGGCATGAAACTAATATTATGGTAACCTCTCTGATATTACATATGTGAGAGATGAGACGGATTTGAAATTATATCATCGAAAAACAGACGCAGTAACAGCTTTCAAGCTAAATTAGGCACAAGGAAACGATGACAAGTACATACACGCACTTTTAAGTAGACACAGGCGTTACAAGGCACGTTTTATAACAGTGTATGCATAATCATACATACGAACACATGACACTATCCAAGAGTAAAATATTAACTTCGAACAAGAAAACAACTGTAAAATGTTAAAATCAGATTTGCATGCTCCCCCGCCTTCAACCGCGACGTGCCAAGGCCGACGCTGTGCCGAGCGAGCGTGATGACGCAATGTCGACCGTCATTATGACTTACATTCCTAGCGCAACTGATAAAGACGATCCAGAACAACTGACAGTCACGAAAATGATAACGCACTGGGAATAGCGACATGTTGGGAAGGTGGGTGAGAGAGAGACACTGTCGAGGGTAAGGGATGTGTATGGTGACATAAAAGACGTGCTGGCAAAACACATTCTCGCTGCGCAGCGGGCCAGTCATCAAGATAACAAGGAAGCCTGGGGTGGTCAGCATCCATAACACTATACCAAAACACTTCACCCCCACAGGGGAGGGGGAGGGGAAGATGGAAGTGGGAAACTATAGGGCAAATGCACGCACAAACACGCTAGAACGTCCATACACAGATTAATTACTTTGCGCGAGACTTGCAGACTTGCTCCGGATGAACAAGATAGCTGCCCTTCAGCTTGTTAGAGGTTAGATATTACTAATACAAAACACGATACAATAAAGTGTGCATAAGCGCGAGAGAGAGAGAGAGAGAGAGAGAGAGAGAGAGAGGGAGGGAGGGGGGGGTCATAGAAACTGAACCATACCTGCACATTGGTCAAAGTTCGCCCGTGTTCAAAAGAACTCGACTCGACAAGTCTGGACCATGCATTCGAGAGCGTGCAGTCGTCCGCATGCGCAGGCGAGTCGTGCGCATGCGTGAAAATATCAGACTGCTGCAGCTGTGCATGCATGCGAGCACGCACGCACGCCGAGAAGGAATACAATAAAAAAAGGAAAGAATAAAGAAGAATGGTGTATGAAGATGAAAAAGAAAAACATTCAATTAATACAATAAAATACAATAAAACAAAATACAATAAAAAAAGGAAAGAATAAAGAAGAATGGTGTATGAAGATGAAAAAGAAAAACATTATTAAATTGATCTTTTTTTCAATCGTCTCTCCAAAAGATTTGTACACAAGCAACCCTTCCCCGGTCAGTCAACTGTCCTGATCCCAGTGACACCGATATTTACTCGAGATGCCAAATCTCTGCTGCGGCCGTAAGATTTCTCTCATTTATGCATCCGGAGCACAGATCCAATTAAGAAAGAATTCGACGGACCGAAAAGGGGGGCATATATACGGGAGTTGGAGAGCATACATCCTTCACATGTTATAATCATTATATTCAATCATTACTTGTGGAGGCATTATTACCTGATCACCCCGACAGTTCACAAACGTTTTCTTTACTTGTGGACAAAATTACACAGCACAATTTGAAAACCTTAGCGTAGATCTGCAGTACCCAAAAAGTATTTCCATCAGTGTCATCATCCACAGGAGACAGGAAGCGTGGAAACAGGATGGAGAAAATCAACAGGTATTACTTAAGATTCGCAAGCGTGACCCAGCAGGAGAAAACGCAACCCGCAGACAACTTCGCCCAGGGATGCCTATCAACGCCAGATAATTCAATTCAAAGTATATTTTTCAGGTTTACGCGAACTACACGTACGATTACAGTAGCGTTTTGTTAAAGCAGTGTTTCCCAACCCCGGGGTAAATTACCCCAGTGGGGTATTGGATCAATATTTTTGGGGGTAATGGATGTTCTGTGTTGAGAAGAGGTAGCCTGATCAGTTCAACTCTCTCCAATTACATATATATCACTACACTCATTTATGTTGGATCCTTAATTATATACAGCCAATAGCGGGATTTAGTCCATGCAGTTCATCAGATGACAGCGGTGGAAAAAAAACATCCGATATTACAAGGTATATGTTCAATGGGGTAATTGATAACTGCGAAATTGAATTTTTGGGTGATAATTTCGAAAAGGTTGGGAAAGACTGTGTTAAAGGAAGTAACTAGAGTAAGACAATGGGGAGGTACTTTGAGATCTCTTTGTTCCAGTGTTGAGGATCGTACTCACCCCAATACCAACAAACGGCTAAAAGTTAGAAGTGTGCACCTATGCGATACAGCAGTAGAAAATTAAATAAACATATTGTAAATTATCATACATCAACGTAATATACGTTTTCTTTGTGGAAATTACAGAAAAAGTTGCTAAAAGCGATGCATTAACGAACTGGGGCACGACGACTGCTTGAGGCGCCATCTTTGTTTTGTCAAAAGATGCGGAGGTCGAAGGAATTAAAGTAAAATAATCTCGCCTAACCTAACCTACATTTAGCAATGCGGTGCCTGTAATTCTAGATGTCTTTAGGGTTGTCGTCGTCGTCAGGAATGTTGACGGCCGATTTTGGCATCCGATCGGATTGCAGAAGTTGAAGAAAAGCATGATGCTCAGCTCCGCAGAAATGCTTTTAAAAATTATTTAGCGTGGTGGCGTTACTTGGGGCGGGAGAACACCCGGTACACAACGCCAACTGACATTGAGGGGACTGGACAAACGACAATATGGCGTCTCGAACCTATCACGGCACTTCGTTGATGTATATAACTCACAATATGAATTATCAATTTTCTATTGCTATATCGCGTTAGGTATGCACTTCTAAAAAAAAAAAAAATACCCAACAAACAAAGCGGTGAATATTGCCAAATGCAGTATTGGTAATTGCTCTCGTCACTGTTGTTACGAGGGAAGATGCATTTATGTATTACAAGGTATACGGAGAGGGTGGCTGAAGGCAAGAATGAAAGAAAAGATGAAGTGAAGTTTTATGCAGTCACCATTTAAAGGATTTCATAGACATCCCTACGGCCCAGAGTTACGCAACATTCCCTTATATCTGGAGATGGGTCTCCACCAAAGAAAATGATAATACATACGTGTGTAAATATATATCACATCTCGCGTACCTGCTAACCACCTCGATGATTCCATCTCGTAGGCGCAATTCTTTCCCAAAATTAATTTATAAAAAAGCCTAAGGCTTTTTGAAACGACGAAAGTAGAATCACTTAACTTCAAAGATCTCAAAAATAAATTAAGATGAACTTCAAAAGCCCACGTCTCTTTCTATCCTTCCCTCCCTCCCTCCCCAATCCTATCCGGAAATACCTGAACAACAACAAACCAATCCCAAAGTCCTTTGCGCATCGTCATTTATCCTTCAGATCGAGAACATTCTTCATCATTAAACCGATCTGCTTGACATAAATGACGCATTATACAATGCTGTCCAAGGTCGCCACGCACCGTACATGGACTTGGGTCAAAGGACAACACGTATTGTGCAGCGTAACAAACGCATGCGCAAAGTCATGGAGTAGGTAATGGTTTTGCTTAAATTGTACGATTGGCAACCCTGACCAAACAACCATGGCAAACGAGGAAAACACACACATATCACTTACCAATCAATGCACAGCAGAGTTGATCCTCAGAATTTTGCATTGTCAACAGGTTACGTCATTTAAATTCCTATTCTACATAATCCTGGAAAGGCGAGGGAAGTATGTGGAAATTCCATTTAGTAATAATCTAAATATAATTTCCACATCCTCCCCTCGCCCTTCAATGATTATGTAGAATAGCGATTTAAATGACGTAACCTGTTGACAACAAAAAATGCGGGCACAACACATAATAAACGACTCAACAATGATTCACAATATTTCATCCGTTGTTACTGCAATGGTATGCAATCCGTCTATTACGAGGTCGGATGCTGTGGGGAGAGAGAGAGAGAGAGAGAGAGAGAGAGAGAGAGAGAGAGAGAGAGAGAGAGAGAGAGAGAGAATCCAACGTGGATAGTGCAAAGAAACAAGGAACATGGCAATGCGCGGCCACCATGCATTAGCAAACCCGCACGTTTTCTTATTCGCAGAAAACGATACGGATGGATCGGGTTTCTGCCTTGGAGCACACCCAAGGCTATCGTCCACATGTCGCATGGGTGAGTCGAAGGGCTATACAGGCAGTCACTTTTAACGTGATGCACTTTACAATGTGGACACAAAACTAAAGTATCTTATCATGCTAACAGTAATAGTAATAATGTTGGTAGTAGTGGCATTAGTTGCAGAATCAGTGGTTGCAGTAATGGTAGTCGTAGTAGTAATAGTAACGGTAGTGGTGGAAGCAGTGGTAGTAGCGACAATGTTGGTACTAATAACAATAGTTGTAGTAATGGCAGTAGTGGCACAAATAGTAGCCGTAGTAGTAATAGTAGAGGAACAACAACAAAAACAATCACTTACCACCATACCGATAATTATTTATCTACGTGGCTTCTTAAAATAACCGAGATACAAGAACACCAATAAATTAAAATAATAACTACTAACGACCATTTTCTACGATAACCCCCCCTCCATCTATTGAATTCTTTCCCACACTTTCACTCCCTCCCTGCCATGCGCACGCCTCCTTCCTCCACCCCACCTCGCTTCCAACCACCTCCTCCCCCTTCCCTTGCTAAATTAATCTTCTCCATTCTGTATGCACTCATGCGCATTACATCTGGCAGGTGTGACCCATCCTACATTTTTGTATACAGCACGTTCGCCATAAGGTACCAAAGGAAATTCTGTTGATACCCTACTAAGGTTCCTAGAGCACCTGTATACAATCGTATCCTACACACTCAAGGTAGAACACAACTGAAGATGTTGGCAGATGTATAGACAACGAAACTGGCATACAAGAGGATGGAAAAGAACTGGATGCGCACACGCCTACTCACCAAATCACTATACATAGCCTCAAATCCACGTACAGTTCAAATTTAATTTATATCCTTGATTTCCAATTGTCATATTTAGATTTGAATTCATGTGATATTCCATCATGTGTTATAAATCACCTAAGCTATTCTAGGTATTTATGCATTTATATGGACAACTTCATTTTTTCATATACTTCAGACATGCAGTCTTTCTTCATATTTTATCATGACACACAGACCAATTTTGCCTCCTCTACGCGCGGAAATTACGCTCGTAAGGCACTTCAAAAAACGAAATTTACACAATTATATAAAGGTGAGGACATGTCATAAATACCAATGTATGGAACAAATAATACACAAAAAACAATTACATGATAAAGCTGAGACGCAATCGTTGTAACAGAAAACGCGAGCAAAACCGAATTTCCAACGAACTTCGCATCAGCCGAGAGAGAGGGCGGCGTTTAAGGGCATCCATCCTACGTAATGCCCCACAAACAGATGATCACAAGTCGCTACTGCGCCACACGAACCTACTTCCGTGATCGAGAAATACTGCAGCATCACGACAGGATGCAACAAGCCTTTCAACAAAGATACAAATTTCATAGCGGTAAAGAGGCGGTTACAAAGAGCTATTAGCATCAATTAATTTGAGGAAATCAATGCTGTCAGAGTTGGAGAAAAATATAATTAAGAAAAATGACAGATTTCGTTCAGAAAAGGGGAGATCAGGGACACGCAATGTTAAAAATATCTTATTATTACTCGTGGTAATAGTAATAATAGTACCGTAACTTCAGTCCCCTATCAAGGAATAAAATATCCTTGTCTGCTAAGTCTAGTACATTAAACTCCATCAAGCCACTTGTATCAGTGGTACACTGAAGGAACTTCATTCTGACAAACACAAAATAATTTAACTAACTCGAAGGGGGAGAGGGGAAGGGGTGTGTGATTTTTCACATATTGGTCAGGTGGTCCAAACCTTCAAATAATTTGATAAATTCTATCAATCACTGGTCCTTCAATCTTTAGATCAATATACGGTGTCCATCCAGAATAAATTCTAATAAATAACTCGGACAAAATAAATTCTGTAATTATCTAACTTTTCGATCCATTAGTATTTTCGATCCACCCAGGTTTTGTTCACGTTCCAAGAATGATTTCCCCTTTTTTTCTTATACGATAACTGACCCCGTAAATACGGTTCAAAATTCCAACGTGTAAACTTGGACGGCATCACCAACCTTGGCTAAGAATTTTTTTTATAATTCCAATTACTGTAAACTATACAAAATCATCCAATTAAGTATAATTCTATAATTATTCGGATTATTATATACCGTTGGCAAGTACTACGAATTTATATCCAAAGTCAATCTAATTTACAAACCCAAAGGCTATATATAATAAAAGGCATCTTGCTTAGTGCACAATAAGTTGTGGAATATTCAATTTGATCTTGACCGAAAAAACCGATCCGAAATATTTTACTCAAAAAAGCGTACACGTCTTATGCCAAATATTGGATATTAGAGTTTGTACATCCTTTAAAAAGATGCACGGTATATTGTAAATCTTAATATGCACTGAGGAACCTTGCCTAAACGGGTTGACAGTCCATTCATAAACTCTAGGTTTACTTGATAGACCTTAATATCATCCCTCACCGCTGGGAAGTGATGTACACAAAAATCACATTCATATATGTATCATTGATTATCCAGTTGTTCATATTTGACTTTTTCCATGCTATTTTATTTTTCTAGAGTGTTCTTATTTCTTCTACAAACAACATTGTCAATTTGTTTCAGTTCTAAGTAATCAAGAAAATAAATCTTCAAGCAGTATACTTCACTTTCTTTTAGCCTTCTAATACCGAGGTAGGGATGCTGGACTGCTTAGACATGACAACAGGGGGTACTATGGTGGGAAAAGGCTGGGAAATTGCTTTACTCATTCCCTCTCCTGATACCCTCTCACCTGGACTTGGGTCAGTCAAACCAATATCTAAACAGAGCACTACAATATCATTTGACATCGGCATTATTGCATTTATACGTAAACATTATATTTTCTATATACAATATGGTATATATTGGCCGATATCTAAGACAAAAAGACAATGTTATTATCAAGAACCCCTTCACTGAAGTGCTGTCATGTATAATTATATAAAACCACAAGAGAATATACAAAATCCAAGCGGCGCATCCAACATCAGGCAGTTCCCTACTCCCGCAGCACAAAACAAAATTCTGGCTCAAATGATTATCTTCTGATAAGACAATATGGACTATTCCTATTTCAAGGTCATTGTCAAATGCTCACGTCTTCCATCACCCACTATTTAAATGACGTAACCAACCCAAAGTAGGTAAAATAAAAGAATGACATCAAATAAAAACGATGATTGAATGCTAACAAGCTAATACCACATACCCTACTCCTTCCGTGTTCATTAGCAATGCAGTTGTCCTTTTTGCATTTGAATTACGTGATTAACTTGTCAAAAATTTGAAGATAACTTTATTTTCCTTACCTTTCCAGTGCAGGTCCTCGTTCAGGTGTACAACTTTTGAAACACCTGACTACTCGAACTTGATATTTAGGAGAAATTGACGGTTATTTCCACAATATTTCAAAATCATTGTCACCAGTACTCCAAATTAGAATTTCACAAGTATCTATAATAATATTCCGTCAATTAAGTCCACTAACACATAGTTTTAAGCCATAAAACAAATAAGATTCATACGACACTGAGCGCACACCCTCACTCCCCCTCGTCTTTCGCACAACTGACTTGCCAACTTTGTTTAACCCGGTTGGTGGGCCGAAGACTGTGGATGGTGGAAGGCGGGGGTAGCAGCCGCATCAAGGCCCCTCCCACTGGGCATTTTCTTAGCCAATCAGAACCAAGTTCAGGGAAAACGAGAATTATGAACGGCTACACGCCGGAGTGTGGAAGTTTGCATGAAAGTTCCTCATCCCCACCTGGTCTGCCCACACAAGCCTTCTCTATCCAGGTATCTGTTTGTTTGCCAATGTTCTCTAAAGGCGATAATAAATCATCCATACGTATGCTATTCAAAATTTCCAAATAGTTATTACCGTTACCTTGGACATCTCTCTAATGATGGACATTCGACAGAAATAAGGTGGACGATGTAAGTTCGTCCCACGGCAACGGACTAGGCCCCTCAAGCCTACCCACGCTTAAACCGTAAGTAGTACAGCAAGACCAAAAGGGGGATCATCATTATTGTTTTATCTCTTCGACACATTAAATACACGTCTATATCAGTTTTAACAACCACTGACTATCTTAATCCCGCTGTCTATCACTGCTCCATTGCTGTGATGAGCAAACATTTTTATATTCTTTCTCAAATCAGTGCAGAGATGTGAGTATTGACCAAGATTACAACAGATAACTGCATGCAATAAGCCGTACTGACGTAGAACTATGAACAGAAATATATGAGAAACGTGTCATAATTCTCCAGAAGTGCGAAATAAATGCTAAAGTTAACGTACAACATACATGTCAAATCAAATCAAATCAAATCAGCCATCCTGAGTCCACTGCTGAACAAAGGCCTCCTGCATAGCATTCCATGACTCACACGACCGCGCCAACCTCTGCCACATCACTCCTGCAAACTTCTTAATCTCTCCATCTCCTGTCTGGTCTCCCTTTTCTACGCTTCCTATCTCGCGGCGTCCACTCAGTAACAGACTTGTTCCATCGCTCATCGGATGTTCACACTAACTAACCTACCCAATTCCACTTCCTCTCTTT
>NC_134780.1:80037006-80184506 GCF_046742065.1 Oratosquilla oratoria
CAGAATAATCAAGAAGCATATTTTAATTAAGAAGGAAGAACGTTCTGAATTATATACTCAAGTCAAACGAAAGTATGAAGCCCAACCCAATTTATCCATCGTCTGGCGTTAGCTAGAACGAGAAATATAGAGTGTAACACGGTTAATCCTCTATAAGCACAGAGTACTGACTATTGTATCAACTTAGCTGTCGATAAACATAGTTCACCTTTGTTAGCAAAGACGTTGGAACTAGCTTTCTTCATCTCTACTAGTTAAACTAGCTCTATCTTCACCATCTTAGCAAGGAACGAACTTATGCATCTCCATTAGTTAAAATAGTTCTCTCTCCATCATCCAGGTGTATGATTTGGGCAGTCAGACCATGCCGGTGTGTCCGCAAAGAAACAAGACAATATCCTATGAAGACATTTATTCAAATGTCATAACGGTAATACAATATAAAGTTCCCAGTGTCACATGCATACACTTTTGCTCGAGTTTGCTCCCACTGCTCTGCGCATGCGTCATAGTTCGAACCTGTTCGCAATGATCAAGATTTCTGTTGCACAGTACGTTTACTTATCATATGAAGGTATCAAGGAAACAATTTATTGTTTCTTTTCTTAGTAGGACACAACAGAGAGGTAATAAGTTGTTAAACATTGTCTTTGTTACACTGTCATGTTGTCGGGAACGTCCATGCTTCTAACTCTTTTTCACTCTAAAACGAGTGGTGACATTTGGTGAAGTGGTCTTCGACTATTAAATGATTTCATCACATTTACGTGGCAAGAGTATGAATGAGATTTTACTTTTCATAAAGAAACTATGAAGTTCAAAAATATGGATGTGTCAAATTGATCACAAAAGGCCAAGTTCTCTAAAAGAATCTCACACGGCCATGACGCCTAATCATGATATAGGTGTTTCATATAATAAAATATAAATCATTATATGAATTTATTGAACCTCGATTTGGTAGTATGATAGAATAGGGGTTTGCAGAATCCACTCATATTATTTACAATAATATATGTGACATTTCTGTGTCTGAGAGTTGGATGGTACTTAGTGATTTTATTACATCTATATTTCTATTTATCTTATACTTTCCATGAACCCTCAGAACTTGAAAACACTGATGTGATAATTGATCAATTCATAAGAGTGACACACATGGATGTACATTGTACATAACCTATTGTGCTCCACTCGCAGAGAAGCAGCAGTCTTAAAATATCTTAAAACAACAGCTTCAGATCACAAATTATCCTCACTGGAAGTCACCTATTCGGTACTACGGTTGCAGACCAGGAAATCTCGTGTTTATATTACAAACATGGTATTTTCTTCACGAAGAAATATCAGCATGCAGCGGGCGGCGGTGTGTAGGAGGTACTTGTGTACTTATACCCAAGGGAAGAAGCAGCACATGTGATAGAGGTCACGCCGATTGACGAATCTAGATGGCGTTTACAGCGGCCAGAATTCCGGCGAAGGCTTCTTCAGCTGTGGGGAGGATGTACTTGGGAGGGAGGAAGAAGCCGTAGTTGCCAGTGTCCCTGAGTTCAAGGGCATGAGTCTGAGGGATGCTTGCCTTGTCGTAGGCCCAGTCAGTGCTTCCTCCAGCTGCCAAATCTGGAAAGGTATTCATCTCGACATGAGATTCGGGCAAGAATGAAATCGTGTTCACAAACTTCACAAACTTTCAGGGGGAGACAGAAATGTTATGAGAATCCGTCTCCACTGCGAAAGGGGATGTAGGGTTTAGGGAAGGGAGAAAAAAAAATTCAAACGTCACTAGGCTGTAGGCTTCCTGTATCTTTAACCTTCAGCCGGTATCAGCCCTGCGAGGTGACTAAGCATGATAGCCCCTGACGGAGCTCAGGGGATTGAATAGCTTCATCTGCCGTCATGTGCTGACTATCTAGCGGGACTCGGACCGTTATATCTCTAGCTACTCATCTTCCACGTCTCATGTAAGGTACATAAGTTAAGATATAGTGCATCTACCTTTATTAATCACGATGATGAAATTCATTACTGAGGAGGTGTATATTATAAAAATACATTTGAGAGAGAGAGAGAGAGAGAGAGAGAGAGAGAGAGAGAGAGAGAGAGAGAGAGAGAGAGAGAGAGAGAGAGAGAGAGAGAGAGAGAGAGAGAGAGAGAGAGAGAGAGAGAGAGAGTATGGGGCGAGAAAGGAAAAGAAAATGAGTGCAAGAAGGAGAGATCGACGACAGCGTTGGTTGGGTGGGTAAGGTGGTGGGGGAAACTGCCATGGACGATAAACAACAGCAACAATTGATGTACTTACAGACAACATCGGCGATGTTCCCAACGGTGTACTGTGTACCATGGACTTCGGCGAGGGCCTTGGCGCCAACCTGGGCAACGCGCAGCTGCAACAGCAAGGAGAAATGCATCAGCACAGAGCGTGATCGACCGCAAGAACAAGGAAATTAGTTAGGATGGTAGTTCTTATTATCATTATTGCAGTATTGTTGTTATTTCTGTATCATCTATTATTTTCATTGTTGTTTTTAATATCATTATTATAATTATTGTTGTGTATAGCATTATTATCATTATTATTGTTAGTGATGTTTTTTATTTTCTACTGTTGTTATAAGTATTATTATTATTATCATTATTATCATTATTGTTATTATTATCATTATTATTATTATCTATTATTATTATTATCATTATCATTATTATTATCATTATCATTGTTATTGTTATTATCATTATCATTATTATTATTATAATTATTATTATTGTTATTGTTATTATTATCCCTATGCTCCTTCTGGCTGTCATCAAGTGATTTTATCACGAGGAAAACCTTAAAAGACGCCAAAGGGCCAATCCCCCCCCCCCTCGCTCGGAGTGACACCTATGAAGACGTCACCGAAGTTGAGGAGTGGGGGGGAGGGGGGAGGTCGTCCTTGGCGAGATCGAAGCCCAAGACCCACCTGGTCGTCGTAGTTCGGGGGGAGGTCGTGGGTGTAGCCGTAGGGGGTCATCCAGAACTGGGAGAAAGCGTGGAGGGTGAAGAATGCCTTGACCTTGAGGGCCGCCACACTGTCCCGGATCGCCTGGGACTCGGGCTCGGAGAAGGCGTACTCTCCTGCCGAAGGAGGGGAAGAAGAAGAAGGTGTTCGAGTCTCTTTTTTTTTTTTTTTTTTTTTTATGTTCAGTCTACCATAGACTTAAGTGGCAATACGTAATTCTCCCTTCAAAAATGTATAAATAGATAAATAAATAAAAACAAAACACACACACACACACACACACACACACACACACACACACACACACACACACACACACACGCACACATATATATATATATATATATATATATATAAAATATATATATATATACATTTAGAGAGAGAGAGAGAGAGAGAGAGAGAGAGAGAGAGAGAGAGAGAGAGAGAGAGAGAGAGAGAGAGAGAGAGAGAGAGGCAGAGAGAGGGGGAGGGAGTCCAGAATGGGTCAGAAGTCCTTTATTCTTCAAGATTTCGAAAGAGTCCTTCTCTCTGGGGGAGACTCTGTTGAAACGGTAATGACTGAAGTATTCCTGATCCGTCCTGGACTTTCTCTCCACACGACTTTCCCCAACCATTTCTCTTTCCTTTCATCTCCCAGAACGATCTCTGTCAACCTCCTCTTGCTCCTCCTCCTCCTCCTTCTCCTCCTCCTCCAACTCCTGCTTCTCCTGCTCCTCATACGCTTCCTATTCTTCCTGCTCGTCCTCCTGGTCCTACTCCTCCTCCTCCTCCTCTTCCTCCACCTCTACCTCCTCCTCCTCTCCTCACCGTGGTAGATGTCCGAGCAGGCCACGTTGGAGGTGCCGGGGCCCCCGAAGTCAGAGTCGAAGTTCCTGTTGGGGTCGGCGCCGTAGCAGGTGAGCAAGTTGTTGGGGAAGGGGTGGCGGTTCTTGCGCCAGACGCGGTTCTGAAAATGAGATAGAAAGAAAAAAAATATAGGATATATGTTAGTATGCATGCATACCGCATGTACATGTATAATATATACCTATGCGAGTGATAGGTGGGGAAGGGTAAACGAAGATGGGCTAAGAATTTGTTGTCTTAACGTTTCGGTCTCTATGAGCTTCTTCGGAGATCATGGAGACCCAAACTTTAGGACAACAAATGTATTCTTGGCCCATCTTCGTTTACCCTTCCCTACCTATCACTCTCATTTGTCTCAAACAATTTTTAAATATACCTATGTGTGTGTAGGTGTATATGTATATGTGCATGTATATGTATATGTCCATATATATGTATATATGTACATGTACATGTATATGTATGTGCATATATGTGTATATATATATACATGTGCAGTATATGTATAATTGAATCTAACCTCCTAGAGAGAGGGAGAAATCTCCATCGTCAAATCTATGTGTTCTGTATGTGCGGGCTCATATTGTATGCGCACGTGGGTATGCACCCTTGAACACACGCACAGTCACAAAAAGCGAACCACTTCGCCTACCCTAACCTCACCTTCGTCCAACTGAAGACGTATCCGTCAGGGTTGGCCAAGGGCATGATGTGGAAGTCGTGAGCGTCGAGCATGTCCGTGATCGTCTGGTCCGTGCCGTAGTCGTTGGAGAGCTTGTCCAAGAAGTACTGGCAGGTCGCGCTGCTGACCCACTCCCTGGCGTGGATGCCGCAATCGATCCAGATGGCTGGTTTCGAGTCTCCGCCTGTGGACACCTTGGCCACCCGGAGGACGCGGCCCTCGTAGGTCTTTCCTGCCACGTAGGTCGAGACGAGGTCCGGGTGCGCCTTCTCCGCGTTGTCCAAGAGGGTCATGACCTGGAAATGAAGATTAGTGATGTTATTGTCTGTATTCTAGTTGTTGTTACTGTTATTGTTATTACAATTATTATTATTGTTATTATGATTATCGTTATTATTATTATCATTATCATCATCATCATTATTACTATTATCATCATCATCATTACTATTATTATTATTATCATTACTATTATTATTATTATTATTATTATTATTATTATTGCTGCTGCTGCTATTATTACTATTATTATTATTGTTATTATTATTACTAACACACTACTACTACTACTACTTCACACACTACTACTACACACATACACACACACACACACACACACACACACACACACACACACACACACACACACACACACACACACACACACACACACACACACACACACACAACACACAAACCAAACACGCTACCACTACGGAAATCCGGGTTCGATTCCCGCCCAGGGCTGAAATAACTTCAGTATCGCTGCGAGTCGTTACTCCAACTCTCGTTGGCGAGGAGTTGGGTGTGTGTGTGTGCGTGTAAGGTCACAGCATTACCCATAGATCGGTCATATACGAGCTCTGAGCTCTCAACCGGGAGGGAAATAGCTGTCGATCACGAGTCCAACACGTGACCCAAGACCATGGTGAAACACACACGTGCACACACAAACATTTGTGCATTCAGAACCTTGCAGTCTCGCTGTGCCAGAGGGTTACCTCGTCGTAGGTGTGGTAGGCGGTGTGGTCGAAGGAGCCGTCGAACCGCAAGGAACCCCTCCGGTTCCATACAGCTTCCGTCTCGATCAGTCTGCGGTGGAAGGAGGTCACGGTGAGCTGAGTGCAAAGCTACCTAAGTTAAGGTCTAGGTTAGGTTTGAACAGGTTAGGGTTAGTTACGGCAGGCTGGGTTAGTTTAGGTTATGTTCGGTTTGGTTAGGCTAGGTTAGGGAACGTTAAGTTAGATTAGGTTAATGTTAGGTTATGTCAAGGTAAGTTATGTTATATTAATTAGGTATGGTTTGGTTGGGATAGATTCTGTGCATTTGTGTGTGTGTGTGTGTGTGTGTGTGTGTGTGTGTGTGTGTGTGTGTGTGTGTGTGTGTGTGTGTGTTGGTATATATATATATATATATATATATATATATATATATATATATATACATATATATATATATACATATATATACATATATATATACATATATATATATATATATATACATATATATATATATATACATATATATATATATATATATATATATATATGTATATATATGCAAGTAATCACATCAGTGTGATACAAAAATGCAAAATAACCACATGAGAAGGAAAACTTGTAGACAGTAACTACTTTCGTATATTACACCTTTATACTAAATGACAGAGATACAGAGTTGCGTTTAAATGTAAATATCAGTATCATTTAGTCTGAAGATGTATTATACGAAAGTATTTACTGTCTACAAGTTTCCCTTCTCATGTGGTTATTTTGCATGTATGTATGTATTTATGTATGTATGTGTGTGTGTGTGAAGGGGGTGTATGTGTACGTATGGCAAAACTTCTAGATGAAAAAATGTTACGAGTGGAGTTCCACAGGATTCCGTTATTGGGCCACTTCTATCCATAGTATATAAGTGATATAGACCACGGACTGAAATCTATTGTCTTCAAATTTGGTGATGATGCAAAACTGTGCAGAATGACAAATGATACTTAAAAATCAATCAGATTTTCAAGAAGATTTAGATAAATTACAGCAAAGGTCTGAAAATTAGCCAATGAAATATAACACAAGTAAATATAAGGTTATGTATATAGGTAAAAATAATAATAAGTATGATTACAAATTATTTGGAAATTCGTTAACAAAAGTGGATAGTGAAAAAGATTTCAAATCATCTAAGCAGTGTATTTCCACCTCAGAGAAAGCAAATAAGAATCAAGGGCTGATTTCGCGATCTCTTGATTTTAAAAGTCTATATGTTATTAACAAGCTATATAAATCGTAGTTTGTCCTCATTTGAAACAGGCTGTATCCGCATGGTCACTGAATCTCATTAAAGACATTGACAGATATCAGAAAAAATCATACGAAAATCGACTAAAAATCTACTTCCCCTAAAAAGCGTAGACTCAGGAGTGGTATAATACGAGTCTTTAAGATTCTAAAGGGAATTAACATCAAAAGTGACGAAATTTCTGCACCGAATGAGAATCAGCCAACAAATAATGAACTTAAACTGTCAAGAAATAGATTTAATTTTGGAAGTGGGTAGAAACAAATTCGCCAATCGTGTAGTAAATGAATGGAATAAATTTCCTGCAGAAGCATTGCAATGTAGTGCAGTTCGAAGTTTTAAGATTCATTTAGATACACACCTAAGCAGTATGCTGTAATGCCTGCCATTCATTTTATTTCTTTATTCTATTAATTATTATTTATCTATTTATTATCATATATCTGTTAATTTTTATTCTTTATTTATTTATTTTTATTTTAAATTATTTTTATTTTTGTGTTTTTATTATCTATCATTATCTATTTATTCATTTTAGTTATTTACTTATCTATGTATTTATTTGCTTGTTATTATTTTCCCCCGCATCAGACCCAGTTATGGACCAAAAGGTAACCTATCGGCATGCTCTTCCTTTGTAATCTTTAGTAAAATGAGTGCCGGAACCCAAATGCGCACAGTACACAAATGTAGATCAACAAACGAAGCACAAATGTCCCAACACAGATTCAAGTAATCGAACTAAGCTCACCTTTGTACGTTCTCGACCTTGATGGCGTAGGGAAGAGCCAGCTGGTCCAAGACTTTGGTGAAGGTCTTGTAGTGTTTGGGTGCTACCATGACATCGACAGCGATGTCGTCAGTTCGGAGAGGTGTCCAGAAATCGAGTTCATACTTCTCTCGAACTTCCTCGAGCACTTTGACTTCTTCCTGGTTGCCGAGGTGGAAGCTGAGGACGCGGTACCTGAAGGAGGCGAAGAAGAAACTTAATACTTCGGGAAGGAAAGATTATCTCAAAGATGTACTCAAGTAGTGTACATCAAGAGGATGAAAAGCTTTCTTTCTATCAATATTTTACATTGAGAAGAAATAAATAAGATAAAACGAAATTAGATCAAATAAAATATAACAAACACAACAAAAATAGATAAGATCTATGGACATGAAAATAAGATCAAACAAGATATAATGACCTAAAGTAAAAATTGGATAAACTACATACAGAAATAGCATAAAATGAGAATAAAAGATAAGATAGAGAACTGAATAAAATGAATTAAAATAGAATGAAATGAAATCTGTCTTCGCACAGCGAGATGCATGGCTGAACTTAAAACATCCTAGTGAAAACCGAACGTAAGGTTTGCAAGTCACCCTCCTTTGTATTCCCTTGCATGACTGGCTAGTCTGTCCGTGTCGTCAAGCTACACTAGACAAATAAACAAGTGAATAACTAAACACACATACACACACACGCGAGCGCACGCACACACACTCTCTCACTCTCACACACACACACACACACACACACACACACACACACACACACACACACACACACACACACACACACAAGTTCTATACACGTAAGTTAAAAGGAAAGATCCCTGGCTACCACCTGTGCTGTTCTTCCCCGACCCCTGGTCCTCGAGTACTAGGCGACACCCAGAGAATCCCCTGGTGCCTTTGGCGCCAACGCTCTCACCCCGAGTAGTCGACAACGTCGTCCTCGGCGCCGGCGATGGCGGCGCTATGGGCGACAGCGACGGAAAGTGCCAGTGCCAACGCGGTGAGAGCCAACTTGCCCATGATGCCTTCTTGGGTCCGTGCAAAGGTGCAAGTGCCAGGAGCCGGGCACCCGACGCCTTATATCTCTCTCACAACGAGAGAGAGAGAGAGAGAGCGAGAGAGGGAAGAGCAGAGAGGGAGGTGGCGAGTGGGTGCCCGGTGGGATGACTTGAGGAGTTCGTTTGCTGTGGGCACTGGGAAGCTGTAGGAGTACGCAGTCTGAAGCGGCTCTAGGAGTATTTCCACTAAGTTGGCTGTTCTGTGGGAGTTCGCAGACTAAGACTGCGGCAAGTTGCAGCTAATTAAAGACAGGTTGTGACAATCGAAGGGGAGGTTGCAGTAAATCATGGACAGGTTGCAGTAATCCATGGACAGGTTGCAACAAATCATGACAGGCTGCAGTAACCCATGAACAGGTTGCGGCAATCCATGGACAGGTTGCCGCAGTTCATGGACAGGTTGCCACAATTCATGAACAGGTTGCGGCAATCCATGGACAGGTTGCCGCAATTCATGGACAGGTTGCCACAATTTATGAACAGGTTGCGGCAATCCATGGACAGGCTGCGGCATTCGAAGGAAAGGTTAGATCAAATCATGAATAGGTTGCGTCAAATTATAAACAGGTTGTGGCAATCCATACACAGGTTGCGGTAATCGAAGTTGAGGTTGCCGTCATCACTCATGGAAGGGGTTGATGCAACCCACGGCGAGGTTGAGGTGGTGACGGTCGTGAGAAAAAACAAAATGGCGGAGGCAACAGGCAGGTGCTGGTGATAAGGGTTATGTTACGTGGCGGGGTTGTTCATCATATCACAAGGTGGTGATAAGTACTGTGGTGGGAATGGTGAAAACAGACGGACGGCGTCGTGGTGGTGGGAAGACAAGGGAGGAAAAAGGGTTGATAAAAACGGGAGGGAGAAGAGGGAGGGAGGGAAGACTGGAAGAGAGGAGGAAAGGGAGATGGTCGGAAAGTGGGGTGGAGAAAAAACATCTTTCACTCTTTCAGGTCGATAAGACTTATTTGTTTATATATTTATCCACTTATTTATTTAATTATTAATTAATTTATTTGTTTATTAATTCATGTATTTCATTTATCTAATCATTTGTTAATGTATCTAATTATTCATTCATCTATCTACTTTTGGTGTAGTGTCAGTGTGGTACACTCGGTTGATGATGTAATTGATTGTGCGGTTTACGGAAATATTTGTATATAACCCTTCCACGTTGAGACAAGCAAGCCTTCCTTTAGCAGAGTTAATCTTCAGGATGTCTAGGAAGTCGGATGTAGACTGCAGACTGTAGGTGGTAGGAGTGTAAGGAGTCAAGATGGTGCAGAGTTTCTTAGCAAGTTTGTACGTTGGTGCAGGATGCCATGAAACTGTGCACCAGCTTTTACACTCCTACCACCTACAGTCTGCAATCTACATTCGACTTGCTAGACATCAACCGAGTGCACACGATGACACTACACCAAAACTAGATACCCCAGATACACAACTCTGACTGCTTGAATGCTGCACTAAAGAGGTCCCATTCATTTGCCCCCGCGGAAACAAGTACTGTCAAATCGATGGTGTGGCAAAAGTATCCTCCCTTGGAGTTTTAATGGCAAACTTCTTCATGGGCAGCATAGAAGAAGTATTCAGAAAAACAGAGAAACCAGACATTTACTGTCACTATACTGACGACATTTTCATAAAAACCAAGAACAGTCATGAAGCTGAAAAACTACGACACCTACTACAAGAGACCTCTATGGAAGAGGGTGTTGACGAAGCTTTGCGCTTCATTGACATCCTAGTGGACCAAACTGAATATTCTTTTAACACACAAGTGTACACTAAACCCACAAAAACCCACAAACCCTGGTCACTGCCTTAATGGTTTTAGTGATTGCCCTCAGAGATATAAGGACTATACCATCGGTGCCTACATTCGAAGAGCACTCACCCACTGTAGCACATGGAAACAAGTACACAATGAAATTGAGCGCTTCACCCAACTACTAATCAATGATGGCTTCAGTGAAAAAGATATTAACCACCAGACCAAGAAAATAATGAACTGCTGGTACAAAGATGATAAAAAATAAAAATATAGAAAAAATTAACATCTATTATAAATCTACATTCTCATATGCCTATAAAGAAGATGAACGTACAAGGAAACAGATTATAAAGAGGAATGTCAAACCAGCCAACCCAGTGAAAATAATAAACTTGGTGATCTATTATAAGACAAGGAAAACAAGCCACCTCCTTCTTAAAAATAGCCCCTACCAAGAGAGAAAGGAACTTCAGAAATCACATATCATCTATAGGTTTACTTGTGCACGAGGGAACTGTGAAGTCCTCCCCTCCACCTATATTGGCATGACGACAATGAGGTTATCCCGTTGCTCTTTATACCACCTTACATCAGGAGCCTCGAAAAATAATTTAAGAAAAGTCCATGGCACATTATTAACAAGAAATATCCTAGAAGAAAACACTGAGATTTTGGAGATATGTACAGATACCAGACACCTCCCAATTTTACAAGTATTATACATTGAAGAGTTGAGCCCAAATCTCAATATACAAGCAGATGACCTTAGGGCCCTCCCAAGTATGAGACAAATCACCACAAGCCCAAGCATAAGACATAACCCAACAAATCAAAGCCGAGACAAAAACGCCGCAATCCCAAGCACAGGACATTTTGTCACAACATGGAGTTGGAGGTTTTCCCCTAGCACGTGACATTTCATCACCGCCTGAGTTATCAGGTAACATCTCCCAGGTGACCTGGTAACCTCCCCCAGTGAAGAGCAAGTATAGAAATTTAAGTATATAAAGTAACATAATTAAATATAACACCAGAATATTTTTTATTCTGAACAGCTAGAATATTCCTAAGAGCTACTGAAGAAGGGTCATGAACCCGAAATCGCCATATAGCAAACATAACCACCTACAGTGAAATCATAAACTTCCTTTCAAAGGAACATAAGTCCATAGTAAGACATATGGAAAATACATTTATGAAAACAATAAATGAACAATTAGGCATCACTTTCAGTGATACACACACACACAAACACACACACACACACACGCACACATATATATATATACATATATATACACAAACTTAAGTTTGCTATCCGATCGTTCGTTATCCGATCTTGTTTTCAGGAACGCAACCCAATCGTATAGTGGGGAAAACCTGTACGTATACATACATACATATATATATATATATATATATATATATATATATATATATATATGTGTGTATATATATATATGTATATATATATATAATGTGTGTGCGTATTGTATATATATATATATTTATATATATATATATATACATACATATATATATATATATGTATATATATATATATATAGATATAGATATATATATATATATATATACATATATGTATATATGTATGTATGTATATACTGGTATACATATAAGATGTACAGTATGTGTGTGTAAATGCAGTTTATGAATTTTGAACGCACTTACACAGACTGTACGACTGTGACCAAATCGTAACTGGGGAGGAGCTTACACCAGAAGACGCTTGGCTGCGACTAAGCAGTCAGGGTCATTGACATTCACCTAAAGGCACCAGGGGATCTTGGTAGGTGAGCTCGAAACCGAACACGCCTCTCTGGCTTGCCACCGGTATCAGAAATAAAAATTGAAAAAAAGGTATGGGAGAGGAACACATGTCATGGTCCACATGTATGAATGGGTTGAATTAGGCCTATTGTCCGGAGAAGAGTGATAATGGAAAAATATTTCGTAAACTTGGGGCCTCCTTAAAAAACCCTCAAGGTCAAAACAGTTTCAGAGTCATCGCATCGTTTCGTGGCGAGAGTTCGGAGGAAAAAAATCCACATGCCATGTAACTCGTGATGAACGACAGAAGATAACTGTACTGAACCAAAAGGGAAAAAAAAATGCAGCTTTCTTTGTTGCAAAAGAGAGGCTGCATGTGGCTATTTATTTACCTATACAAATATTGTTGTTTATATATATATATATATATATATATATATATATATATATATATATATATATATATATATATATATATATGTATGTATATACATATATGTATTTACTGTACTTGTATTCATTTACTTGTTTACTTTAGCTATACAGCTAATTACTTATTTCTTTATCTAGCTACTTATTACCTATTTGTTAAATATTTGCCTAATTATTAACTTCTCTAATTGCCATTTACGTACAGGTTTTTTTTATCTTTCATTGATATTTTTTTTTCCAGTATTGCATTCATTTACATTTCTGGATGTTGGTCCTCCCGTAGTGCTTATGCACTTGCCCACCTCTTACATAAAAAAGATGCCCAGAAAGGGGGATATCGTAAGTGTGGGGGGGCAACTTTCCTTTGCTCCCCCTCCGGGGGTGTGTGGGAAAGTCCAAGGGGGGAGGGGGAGGTGGGGAGGGAGGGAGGTAGGGAGGGTAACGCGTCAGCGTGAGAGAACGCCCGCTGGTGGCCGTCCGGGTCGACACAACTCTTCGGCGTCCTCAGTAGGAAAAGTTGACGTAATCTCACCCAAATTCAAACCAAGAGATAGTTAATAGTCCAGCGATAACCAGCGTTTCTATCCTGTGATCAAAAAGAATTAATTTAAGGAAAATGGTAGGAGAATGGATGGGAAACAAAACTAAAAAACTGATCATATTTTTTTCAAGAGAGGAGTAGTCGCTATTCATAAAAGAATGTTGGGTGATTTTGGTCTAGAGAGGTGTCACTAAAACGTATGCAGTCGTGGTCAGAATATATCAGTATACAGAATATAGGAATATATAGTGAATCACTCTGTCCAATTTCCTCACAATTTGTAGAGAATTCTTTCAGTCTCTCGCTATATACATACCCTTCCTCTAAAAAAAGAAAAGTTATATACATACATACATATATATATATATATATTATATATATGTATGTATTTATATATTCATATATATATGTGTATATTACACACACACACACACACACACACACACACACATATATATATATATATATATGTATATATGCATGTATGTATGCATATATATATATATATATGTGTGTGTGTGTGTGTGTGTGTGTGTGTGTGTGTGTGTGTGTGTTTTAGACCAAGAAATAAGAAAAATATATGATATTGCATCGGACTTGAAATATCCTAAATATGTTGTAGATAAAGCACAATATAGGGCCAGGAAGTCTTATTTTAATACATCCCAAAAATTAATTTTTTGCAAGAAAAATCTTTTAGTTCTTCCCTTTCATGAAAATCTTGTAAGACTTCCTCGCATCCTTAAGGAGTTCAATATTAATGTTATTTTCAAAAACAGTACCATCAAAGAACTCCTCATTAAAAATTCCCCTTGCGATAATGTAGGATGTGTCTATAGTATTCCTTGTAAACACTGTAGCTCCTGTTACATTGGCCAAACTGGTAAAGAATTAAATATTAGGATGAATCAACATAGATATAGTGTAAGGATGGGCCAAATGTCTAGTGGGGATTTTGTCAATGTAAGAGACACTAACCATAGTAATTACCTTTTAGAAAGGAACATCATTGAATCCAGTTTTATAAAGAGCAATTTTGATCACAACATCAACTTGAGTTTAGGTTTATTAAACTAAATAATTTCATAATTAATAGGATAGTAAAGCAGTACCATGGCTCCTAATTGTGCCAGATGTCCTGTGGACGTTTCGGCCACATGGTTATGCTCTCTTGTATTTGCTGTTTTATTGTTTTATTATTACTATTATTAGTTCCATTTGTATATGAATGTATGTGTATGTATATTGTCCGAAGCTTTTATGTGGCTATTACTTTCCCCAGTTTTCTTATTTCTGTATAGATATTGTATTCTATTTCTCTTTCTTGTACTCTGAGGATGTCGTAATAGACGAAAACGTTTAGTATTCTGACTTTATTTTCCCTGTTGTTTCTGCAATATATATATATATATATATATATATATATATATATATATATATATATAATATATATATATACATATGTATATATATACATATACATATATATATATATATATATATATATATATATATATATAATATAGACTGAGTCACAAGTAAAAATAGAATAATATACTAGATATAACTCAAAACAGGGGTTTATTTCCAAGCAAGTCCCAAGAAATAATATAGCAAAAATATACTTAAATGCAAATAAGAAGTAATGCCGTAATACATGTGGTAGTTCTACACAAATATTAGAATGAAAGATCACAAAAGTTGTTTGGACAATAATACTAAGTATAAATATAATTGCTAAGACTGCTGGACAAGTATGCATCTCAAACAAATTTCCTAGAAGATACTTTGAATTACATAACTTTGAATTATTTGGATTTATATATCAAACTTGTTCCATAAAATTGAAGCTGTGAACTTGAAGGATCTTTTGTCCAACGCAGTTCTAAAACGAGGTATTAACAGAAGCTCCACTGAATTGTTTGTTGTGAGAGTGTTTACAGCGTACGTGGACTGAAAACAGTTCTAATAAAACAGAAGCTCCACTGAATTGTGTGGTGTGAGAGTGTATACAGCGTACGTGGACTAAATTATGTTTACTCTATCTGCTACTGTAAACCAGTTGAGGCGACTAAATTGTGATACATCAAGATATTTTCTAGGATTTAATTTAGATTTGTGGAGATTAATATCCAATGTGTACAAGACTACTGCGTGTCATTAAATCTGCAAAATATTGAGTTCATAGATTTTGTTGTCAATGCACCATCTTGTAGATATATGTATAACTATTGTACAATTTGTACTACAATTACTTAAGTATTAAGTAAATAAATTAAGCCCGTGTCCCCGGTTAGTCTCAACCTAAGGAAAAGACAACATTGTGTCTTTTGGGGTCTATTGGTTGTTAAATATGTCTTATCACACACATATAAGTGTAAATATTTTGTTTTATGGAGACACAAGTAGATAAGCGAATGGTAAAATGTGTTTATCCTTGAAAAATAAAGAAAACGAAATTTCACTTGGATAGAAAACAAAATAGATAAGGGGTAACTATATAAATTATCAAAAGGTGGTCAAAATATAGTTTGCATAATGTTTAGTATTGGTTATGATAATACAAATGGCAATTTAGTGCTAGAAAGACCATTGATGACCATTCATTCTGACTGAAAATGACCAATAACATATTTAGCCAGAAAACAGGAGAATCCCAACGAACCGTAAACAATTTTGCAAATTATCAAGTAATCAAATCATAAAAAGGAACGACAAATCCCCTGAACTAGAAATGAAAAAGTTTCATTAACTAATCTAATTAGGTTAGGTTATGCTAATTGTTGGGTCAGAAATCGAGTAGAATGAAGTGAGAATCCTATATTTCGAATAAAAAGGTACTCCATGCTCACGAAATTGCCGAAAATATATATTTTCTAAGACAGTCACAATGGTCAAATTATAGGTTATATTCTGACTGACTTGAAGTGATTTTATTCAATTAAGGAAAACATCTGGAAGTCAAAAGCTATATATACTATCTGCCCCTCAACTGGATGATTTTTTCTTACGGTAATCCGGACATTTTTATAAGCAACACGCACGCACGCACGCACACACACGGAAAGAAAATCAAGAAAGGCAGCTACAGAAGATATCTGAAAAAGAACAGCTTTCCTCACAGAGTAATAAAAAGTTGGAACAAGTTAGATGAGAAAGTGGTGTGTGCAAAAACAATACATGAATTTAAATATAGTTTAGATAAAATGAGATATGAAGACGGGACACTACGAGCATAGCTCCCCTTTCCGCAAAATACAACTAGGTAGATACACACTCACACACAAGTTACAAAAGTGAACATGGTTTTTCCGCATAGCCTAAGATCGTACCTCAAATAAATAAAGCTGTTAAAATTCATTTAAGAAAAATAATAAAATAAGGCAATGAATAGATATATTAATATATTAATTAATTCATAAATAAATTAATAGATCAATGAATTATTGAGTAATAATTAAACGACTAAATTAATAAACAGAAATTAATGATACATAAATATATATAAGTAAATAAATTAATAGATAAAGAATATGCCAACATGACGGCGTATTAAAAGCTGTTTATATAATATATATTTTTGTTACATATAATAACCATTTTCATTACCTGTCAAAAAATTATTCTTATTTTGAATTTGAATCGAACGCACTCGAACGCGGCGGGTGTGTCTCGCGGGTACAAGAAGTTTCAGATCAGCTGATTACCCACTCCTGCCCTGAGACGGTTGAATTTGTTTATGCAGTTCCTCTCCACATTAGCAGAAGGACTAGGCTCACTTCACGAAAAAGAAAATAAGAGAAAATGAGTAAATAATGAGAATAAGAGTAAATAGACTATATACTTAGAGAAGCTTTGAGACCACGCCCAGCGTCAGCTATTATAGATTTTATGCGTAACGAAATACGGTCGGTATTTGCGATGGTGTGAGAGGATATGGAGCAGTCTTTTTTGTGGCTTCTCTCTCTCTCTCTTTCACACACACACACACACACACACACACACACACACACACATGCAGCAGAGGTGAATACACACACACACACACACACACACACACACACACACACACACACACACACACACACACACACACACACACACACACACACACACACGCACGCACGCACGCACACACACACACCTCGCCTGCCACTACGGCGGTCCAGGTTCGACTCCCGCTCAGAGCTGAAATTATTTCAGTATTGCTACGCTGCGGAGTGTGTGCGTGCGTGTAAGGTCACAGCATTACCCATAGATCGGTCATACGAGCTCTGAGCTCTCTTACGGGAGGGAAATAGCTGTCGATCACGAGTCCAACACGTGATCCAAAGATAATGGTGAATATACACACACACACATATATGTGTGTGTGTGCTATATATATATATATATGTATATATATATATATATATATATATATATATATAATATATATATATATATATATATATATATATATATATATATTGCTGGTAACCACTAAGGAAATCGGAAGAAAACAGTAATCCCCAAGCGCTTTCGTGTAATTCCCCTGAAGTTGTGAATTACACGAAAGCGCTTGGGAATTACTGTTTTCTTTTGATTTCCTTAGTGGTTACCAGCAAAATTTGTGGATCATGTGCTGTTTTTAGTGATCTTTCTGCATACATATATATATATACATATATGTATATATATATATATATATATGTGTGTGTGTGTGTGTGTATGTGTGTGTTATCATTATTTTTATCATTATATTATTATATATATGTATATATATATTTATATATATGTACATATATATATATATTTATATATATATGTGTGTGTATATATTCATATATATATACATATATATATTCATTTATATATTTATTTTTATGCTTATTTATTCTTATTCATTTATCAATTTATTTGGTTTACTTCTTTTTTGATTGATTCCCCAATTTATTCATCAATATATGAGGTCGAGTTATTTTCGTAGCAATGAAATTAATAAAAAAAAAAAAAAATACAGTAAACATACGTGTTGACCTCCTTGTTTAATATGCCGTTGGCACCGGCTGCTGCCGCGTCACTCATGCAAACTTCTCAGCATCGTCTCCCCCTCAACGTCTCCTACGTCTTCGAAGCTTATCGTTTCCTTGCGTCCAGTTAGTTAAACATTTTCATTTGTTGTTTTCTTGTTGTGTCCCAGTAACCCGACAGCTTACACCATTAACTCGTATCACTGGGGATGAAGGCTGAGTGGAGAATGGTTGCATTAATTGTGATTTTTCGAAACGGCCCGAAGGGATTTCCACCCGTCTTCTCAATTTTCCGCACGAGGTTGGAAGAGTCGCCATGTATATGAAGCAGCTGGTCCTGAGGTGGAAGTGACTGCGCCTTGCTGCACTGCTTCTGACCCCGGTAGTGTGCCGGAGACAGGGAAGACCTTTCATCCAAGAAGACCTATGGGAGTAAATGTTGCAATCAAGACAGACTGCAAGAGACTGACGTCACAAGACACGTCATAGCACGTTACACAAAGTAACGTTCGCTCCAGCACCATGCACGCAAATGCGCACACACATTTTAGGAGTAATGTGGTACTGGGCCGCTAACGAGAACCTGACCTTCCCACGATAACGAGGGAGAGCGACCTCACAACCCAGGTCAAACGCCCAGCGGTCAGCTCCGCTGTCAACTTCCACAAGGCGACCGTTAAAGACTACCATACGATGACATTTCTTCTGTATATATATATTTTCCCTCCCTGTTCTATTTCATTGATGCCATGTTTTCCTATTGTTCTAGGTTAGGTATATTCATTGTAATTAGCAAAATATTGAGTGTATCACTCAATTAGCTTCACGCCAATTTTGGCCACTTGTATATCAGTGCTATCTGTAAATTGACGTAGTGTCGACCGACACCAAACCCTTCTTCGCCACGGCTCAATGCTCCGTGGACAGATTGAGATTTCACCACGCTGAGGCTCGAGCAGGCAGTCTCCTCTCTGTTATCCACGCAGAATAAAGTCCATAAAGCTCATCATTGTTTACATTCGAAAAACCTGCTAATCGTTGGTCGCCTGGGCACTCAATTATCTACCTCTAAGCCTCCGAAGAACTTATCAACAGTGTAGATAGGAGCGCAAATCCTCACACACGAAACAAGGAGTGGTGGATGGGAGTGTGTGCGTGCCTTGGCTGACTACGTCTTCTATACAGGGAAAAATCCCCCTGATATATAGGTAGATATCTATCATTGTCATCATTATTCTTGTTATTGTTATTCTCATCATTATTATTAACATTATTATTATTATCATTATTATTTTTATCCTTATTATTATTATCATTATTGTCACTATTATTATTATCATTATTATTATTATTATCACTATTATCTTCATTATAGGTTCTATCAAGCCAAAAGACTACGTGTTTTTATTCAGGTGAGGGGACGAGTGACCTTAGCCTGGACTGGGTCTCGACCTCTCGGGGCCCCTTTCAGCCCCGTGTCCGCCCATCACCCGAATGGAATTATCCGTCCGTTGCCGTAACGTAACGGAACCTCCAAGGAGCGTGTCACATCTGATCAAAGAAACCAACTCACCAAATATTTCATTCTGACTGCCGCCTGGCGATTTTATTCAGCTGCTGGGCACCTCAGGGAGCCAAAGGGTTAAAGTGTCTATCTGCACACCACTACGGACCAGAGACACGAAGGGTTCGTTTATGGTTATCCCTCTTGAGTTCCTCCCATCCTTCTGCCCTGCTATTATCCTTCCTGAAATCTATCCTTGGTCACCTTCGTGACTGAGACTTGCCAACGTAGTGGTACCGTCTTGGCCTGCTCACTCAGCGGCCCTGAGTTTGGTTCCCGCTTATGGCTAAAAATCACTACACCAATGCAGTTCGGCACCCGCTCCGTGCGTTCGTGCATGTGTGTGTGCGCGCGTGCATGTGTGTGTGTGTGTGTGTGCGTATGTGTGTGTGTGCATGTGTGTGTACGTTCACAGATCGGGCCATATATAAGTTCTGAGCTCTTATTCTGAAGGGTAATAGCTGTCGATCGAGCGATCCAAGACCATGGTGAATCAACTTTTTGACGAAATATTCATCGAAGATAGAAGCGCTGGTTATTGTAGATAAAGTAATCAATACATGTACGTCCATTGCGTAGCTAGTAGGCGTAAGCGCGAGGCGGCGGCGGTGGCGGCACTCCCAGCTTCAGAATCTAACGGTTTTAACCGCCTCTCGTTCTCCGCAAACTCTCTCTATTTATCTATCTCTATTTCTCTCTCTCTCTCTCTCATTCTCTATCTACCTATCCATTTCTCTCTATCTATCTCTATCTTTCTATCTATCCATCTATCTATCTATCTATCTATCTATCTATCCCTCCCCCCTCTATCTCTCTCGTGGTCGATTGTTGTCCAACGCAGTCACCACATTCTTCGCATCCCTGAGTGAGGCAAGAAGATGGAGTGGGTTGTTCTCGTAGTGTTTCGTCAGCAACGCCAGCGGTTCTGTCCTCTTGGACAACATCGCGCCAAAGAGGTCAAGTCACAAAGGTCAGGTCAGTTAAAAAAAAAAAAAAAAAAAAAAAAAAAAAAAAAAAAAAAAAAAAAAAAAAAAAAAAAAAAAAAAAAAAAAAAAAAAAAAAAGGGACTTTATATATGGGGAGCTTACTACGCCAGGAGGCGCTGAGTAACTGCGGCCGAAGCCACTATCTTTGTCCAGTTGTGTGTTTGGACTGTTGGGGGCAGGTAACAGACACTATTGGGCATCGGAAAGGGATGAGGGACTCGAACCCATTACCAAGCGAACGCGAGACCAGCGCACGACGAAGGAATAACAGAAGATAGAAATGATCGACGCTATTTTTCGATTGAAGGCGAGTCTCAAAAAAGAAACAAAAATGCATGACTTTGATTACACAAGTCGACGAAGCAAGCACTAAGACAATATTGCATTATATTGCATGACCCAGCATTCACGAATCCAGATGCTCTTAATGTACAGACTGTACCGTCCCTAGGGATAGTCCTCTTCTGATGTTTAGCGCCGTATCATGAGCTCAAACATACATGAATGGACGGATAATGAACTCTTCTTCTTCAGATTTAGTTAAATTCTGCGACATTTTTTCAATAAAAACCGCGAGCGTATTCGCAATAATCAATTCAAAGGCGCTATTATACAATGTTTAACTACTATGACGTTCCGCCGATGAATGATGATGAATGGCTACGTGGCTCGGGGATCTTCGGAAATCTTGGCAAATCCGTTCTTATAAACATGATTCTAACCAAAATATGACTATTACGATGATGGAATCGACTGGGATCATTTACAAAACCATCTCTAAGAGGGAGTGGGTTGTTTAGGAAAATTATTTCGTCTATTGCATTTTCATCTCTAAAGTGCAGCGCCGGCAACAGCGGGTTCGCTGTGATGGAAGTAAGATCTACCTCAGCCCAATAGATTCGTGTGATGCCAGCTAGAATAAAGACTTTAAAGAATACCACAAGGATTGTCCCTTGACATTTTATTTCATTCTTATTTTATTTCATTATTATCTTATTTATTCGTTTATCTATTTGTTTATTTAATTATTTATATTTTTATTCACTATATTTTTTTCTAATTATTGATTTGCTTGTTTATTAATCCATTTATCTATTACCACTTTCCTTTTGCTAAATCCGTACGATTTAGCTCAGATGCGAGGCAGCCTGGTGAGATTTCAGACTTAGTGGTCCCCTGCAAGACCAGCCTACCCATGGGAAGGACTGTGCGACCTTCGTACCCGACCACCATGTGTCTTCATTCGGCCTGATAAGGTTAGAAGCCCAAATCGACCTTTGGACGTGTGGTTGAGGACATTTGGGCCTTCTGGAATGGCCCCGATTGCGATGGGCGTCTGGAATCGGTCTCGACTACAGGGACTACAGATACCAGCGCTGGTCAACTGCACCTCGCATGTCCGCAGACTGCAGGGCGGGGGAAGCCAGAAGCTTTCCCCCGCCCTGTACAAAAAGTACTTTTTGCACTGGATGTAATATACGAAAACTCTCTGCTTCGTTAGTTTCTTTTTCCAAGTGGTCTACTTTGCATAAGTGAACACACGTACCCGTGTCGTTATTAGCATATATATACATATATATATATATATATATATATATATATATATATATATATATATATATATATATATATATATATATATATATATATATATATATATATATATATATATATATATGGGGCAGAAACAGGGAACATAAGAGAGGAAGAGAGAAGGAGTTCGAATGTGTTTGAAATGAGGTGTCTGAGAAGTATGATGGGGGTTACTACGCTGGATAGAGTGAGAAATAGGAGGAGAGCAGGGGTGGAAAGGGAGTTGGGAGATAGGGTTGATGAAAGAGTATTAGGATGGTTTGGACACATGGAAAGAATGAGTGAAGACTAGTGAAAGAGGTATGGAAGACAGATGTGGAGGTAGTGAACATGAGGGGACGTCCTAGGATGAGGTGGATGGATGGGGTGAAGGGGGCTTTGGGGAGGAGGGGAATGTCTGTTGAGGAAGGATGGGAGAGGATAGAAGACAAGGGTGAATGGAGAATGGTTGTATATGGAGGATGTTGTGATGCATGAGGTGGAATGGGCGGGGGATGGGGGATGAGGTAGTATGTGTGAGCAAAATTTGACGCAGCCAAAAGGGATTTCTCCCCGTCTTCTCCTTTTATGCATGGGGAGACGGAAAGGGGGGTTCGCCGATTTAATGAAACGGCCTTGCTGTGGATGTGCTGTGTCTTGCGACACTGCTAGATAAGAGGGAGGGTGGAGGGGGTGTGGAGTGTATTTGGGGATGGAATGGGTGGGAATGATTTTATGCCTTTTCCTTTTTGGCTACCCCCCTTGTAAGGGGGAAAAAGCCTTGGTAAATGTATGTATGTATACAATGAAGTGCAGTGCAAAATGTATGGAGTACGGAACTGGACCGAAGAACGTACTGATGGAAACGAGTTAGGTGCAGCCTGCCACGCGGTTTCGTTTCAACAACAAAGAGGGAGGGGAGGGGAGGGGAGCATCACAGTACACGCACGTTAAGGCTGAGAGATTTCCCCATCTGCCATACGTAACAGCAAGATGCCGAACCGGCTTTATTTTATGTGTGTTGACTGAACAAGGCGTAAGGCGAATGTACGACCATATGTAGAAATACCTTTTTATTTATTCATTTGTTGGTTATCTAATTATACATTATTTATCTGTTTGTTCATTCACTTATTTATCTTTTTTATTATTTACCGGGAGATGCTCTTGGGCGAGTCTTGCAGTCTTTCCTAAGTCAGGAAATACCAGCAACGATGTCCTCACATACGATATGTCTTCATCGGCAGATCCAAAGGACCATGCGTCTTCTCGTTTCTCTCTCCCTATCTCTCTCTCTACAGTATGTTTGTGTGTGCGTGTGTTTGTATGTGTTTGTGTGTGGATGTGTGTATGTGTTTGTGTGTGTGCGTGCGTATGTGTGTGTGTGTGTGTACACGTACCCGCCCATGTGTGTGTGTGTGTGCGTGTTTGTGTGTGTGTGTTTACGTGTGTGTGCGTGCGTGCGTGTGTTTACATGTGTGTGCGTGCGTGTACGTGTGTGTACGTGTGTGTGCGTGTGTGTGCGTGCGTGTGTGTGTGTATGTACATGTGCGTGCGTGTACGTGTGTTTGTGTGTGTACGTGCATCCTCTCGTTCATCAATACAAACTCCTTTAATGTGCTGAAATCGGTAATGTATAAACAAAGTTAATTGAAACACCGTAATTCAGTCAAGATAACTAACATTTCAACCCTTCGCCGTATAAAGTTCCTCTGGCGTGAATAAAATCGCCTGACGGTATCTAAAATAAATAGCTAAAATCACACAACTCAGCGAGAGCGTCGAATGAGGCCAAGGAAAGTTGATCACTATCCTATGCAATGTAGTAATTGCGTTTTTCAACTTGTTTCAATTTATAATGGCTGAATAAATTAAACGTGACAATTTGAGTGCACACTTCATAAATAGACATTATTTCTGTAGCACTTCGTTAGAAGAAATGCCATACTCGAAACCATATAGCAGCAGCAAGCCTGGGAAAGCGCAGCCTCTCATATTGTTTACATTGCAAGCAGCGCCCAAATCAATGACGTGTCTCTGGACTTGCTTGGATGCGCATGCGCACGACTTGACGCCTGATATGACGTCATTGAAGCGAATGCAGACCATGTATATTTTGTCGTATTTTTCAACTGTTTATTTAATAAATTACTTATCTTTCTATTTATTGATTTGTTCATTTATGTTTATCTACTTATTCACTAATTTATTTATTTCTACATCGACGCTCCTTCAGTTGGTTCAAAACAAATGCATACGTCATCAGAGCAAAGAGGTGTGATTATAAAGTTAGATGAGTCCACAATCTTATGAACCCCTTCGGTGCAGTTGATGCCTGGTTATTGTCAAGCGATTTTATTCACCGAAAGGAAACCTCCATGCGCCAACCAGGAAAAGATCTTCAATAAACGCCAGCGAGGCGGTCAACGGAGCTTAAAGCAGATGACAACTATATAGCGCCGAACTCGCCGCCGTCTCCCCCTCTTTTAGCAAATGCCAGCTCCCGTAGTAGATAGGAATACAGGGAATATTAACAATTTCCATTTCGCCAAGATACGTTTTGTCAATTTCCCATTTCTCCAAATTACATTCGGTCAACTTTCTCGTTCGCCAAATTACTTGCCAATTTTTTTCGCCAAAATATGTTGAGACTAAATTCCCATTTCTTCAAATTGCCAAATGCAAAATTACTATTCCTCCATATTCCCATTTTGCCAAATTATGTTTTCCAATTTCCAATTACGCCAAATTGTTTTCCAATTTCGTCAAATCATGTTTTCCAATTTCGCCATATTACGTTTTGCCAAACTTCCATTTCACCAATGTAGGTTTCCGCCTGATACACCTCACCCGAGGGAGTAGGGTGAAATGTAATTTGGCGAAATGGAAAATCGCCAGGACGACCAGCGGCGGCGTCCTCTGGCTCAATGTCCGTGGGTGCATTTGCCTAATTGCAGTGGACAGGATGTGCGTGTGTGTGTGTGTGTGTGTGATTCACCATAGTCTTGTATCACGTGTTGGACTTGTGATCGATAGCTATTTCCCTACCGGAAGAGAGCTCAGAACTCATATATGACCGTGGGTGCATTTGCCTAATTGCAGTGGACAGGATGTGCGTGTGTGTGTGTGTGTGTGTGATTCACCATAGTCTTGTATCACGTGTTGGACTTGTGATCGATAGCTATTTCCCTACCGGAAGAGAGCTCAGAACTCATATATGACGGTGAATGTATGTGTGCGTGTGTGCTTGTGTATGCGTGTGTGTGTGCGTGCGTGTATGTGTCTGTGTCCACGTGTACATGTGTGTATTTACCTAGTTGTATCTTACGGGAAGGGGAGCTACGCTCGTGGTGTCCCGTGTCCGTATCTCGCCATATCTAATTTGCTCTTAAATTCGTGTATGGTTTCTGCACACACTATTGTTTCGTCTAGTTTGTTCCATACATCCACCACTCTGTGGGGAAAGCTGTTCTTTTTCAGGTCTCTTCTATAACTGTCCTTTTTGGGCTTCCTTCCATGTCCCCTTGTACCTGTTTCTCTTATCCCAATTCAATAAGTCTTCTCTATCAAAGACTTTCATACCTTTCATGATTCTGTAGTCAACAAGTCACCTCTTTTTCTTCTTTGTTCCAGAGTCGGCAATTCTAGTTTTGACAATCTCTCTTCATATGACAGATTTGATAGTGTTGGGGCCACCATCGTAGTTGCTCTCTGGGTTTTCTCAATTTTCCTTATAACAAATTTGGGCCTTATCAGTGTGACTAGCATTCTTTTTATATAATTTCTTCATCCAAGTAAAAGCCAAAGAGGCTCATATAACCTTCCACACCCTCGTCCATGTCATTCACATAAATAGCAAATTTATTGGAGCCAATACTGATCCTTGTGGAACTCCACTAATCACTTCTTCCCAAGTAGAACTCCTATCTCTGAGCACTACTCTCGTTTTTTTTTTTTTTTTTATGCAAGAAGTCCTCCATCCATCTCATTAGCTTACCTTGTATCCCTCCTATGGTTTTCAGTTTTCTTAATAGTTTTTTGTGTGGTACTTTGTCAAAAGCTTTTTCCAGATCTAGGAAAGCACGATCAGCCCATTCGTCCCTTCCTTGTACTATATCTTGTAGTCATGAGTAAAAACAGATAAAATTTGTGGCACATCTTTCCTGTCTAAAACCAAATTGTCTCGGATTTAATATATTATTCTCCTCCAGATGATTTATCCATCTACTTTTTATAAAAATTTCCACAAAATTGGGCTACTATGTGTGTGTGTGTATAATACACCATGGTCTTGGATCACATGTTGGTCTCGTGATCGACAGCTATTTCCCTCCCGGAAGAAAGCTCAGAGCTCATATATGACCGATCTACTGGTAATGCTTTGACCTTACACGCGCACGCACACCCAACTCCCCGCCACGAGAGTTAGAGTAACAACTCGCAGCGCAGCGATACTGAAATTATTTCAGCCCTGGGCAGTATTCGAACTCGGACCGGCCTAGTGGCAACCGGGAACTCTAACCACTACGCCACTGTGTGTGTGTGTGTGCGTGCGCATGTGCGTTTTCAATTTCAGTAAAAGTTTATATGGCAATGTGATTCACCACGGTCTTGGATCACGTGCTGGACGCGTGATCAAGAAATGTGACCTTCCCGAAAGAGAGCTCAGAGCTCATAAGTGGCTCGATCTATGGGCATCGCAATGCAAAGAATAATTGTGAGATTGTTCGGTCTCAAACAGTCCACTGCTGAACGAGGGTCTCTCCCAGCCTTCTTCATAAGTCGCACAACAACGCCAGCCTTTGCCACACTACTCCTGCAAGCTTTCCTCTCTCGTTTCTTAAAATTCTGCCTAGTCATCTCCACTCATAAAAGAACACTGATCACTGTTAATTTATGATATCCCTACGTTCTGCCTGAAACTTCACCTTTACAACTTTTATAAACACCTCTTTGGGGCGATAGTGTCCCCATAGGAGATGGTTACTGTTGACAAAATACCCTCTTTCGTTCTATGATCCCCCACCAAAACGTCGAAGACAGCGGAGGAACTTGTCTACATTGTAAACACACTTCCTCCTCCTCCTTCGATCACCCCAGGACGGAAAACCCACGACAAAGAGTAACAAGTTCCTGTGTGCGTTCGAGTCCCGAAAGCACTAGGTCGAGAGGTCCTCTGCATCCCTCAGCACTCCCCAGGAAATGCTGAGTGGCTTTGCTGACCGAGGACGCCCCGGCGACGGTGGCGACCCAGATTGCTGCAACGACCATCGCTACTCAGACCAGACCGAAGCCACATAACAACGGGTACAGCGTTGAGGAGGAATGAAGCGAGGGATAATAAGTGGGGAAGTGGAGAGTGGGATGTGGGGATAATCGAATCAAGACCCGTGTTTCCCTCTTCCACCTTTCTCATAATTGTCCTAATGTCTCAATATAAATATATATGCATTTATTAATGTATTTTATTTGTTATTTACATTATTATAGTTTTTATTTATTATTAATATGATTTTTTTTTTGCATCCGACCTAGATATGGATCAAAAGGTCTCCTGTCGGTATGCTCCGCCTTTGTAATATATATATATGTATATAAACAATTAAATAAACAAACATAAATAGATTGATAGATTAGATTGATAAATAAATGAGACAAGATAATAGACAAATAGGTAGGTAAATGGTTAAATAAACAAATAGAAGGATATCTCATCACCCACTTAGGGCTTACCTACTTTAGAATTATTTGTCCCAATTAACTAGAATTCGTAATTAGTTTAGCTAGGTTCTGATCAAATCAGAGGGAAGGAGAATATAAACTAAATATTTTCCATTTACAAAACTCCATTACTAAGAACTTTAGTTAATTATAAATGTGTATGTAATAATAAAACATTAAACAACATTTATAAGCAATATACATTATTACCTAGAGAGGTAGTGAGAAATGGGGGATTAATTTGTCTCTTAATAATTCGCCATTTTTATCTAATATTTTCAATTAACACTTTCACTTTAAGCTATTTATTAATATTTTTAGTTTGCAGTGGAGAAGATAAGACATTTACCTATTTATTGGTCGTGATTGTGAAATAACAATCACTTTCCTAATCTTCTGTCAGGACTTGGAGTCAGCAAATAAAAATCACTTTCCTGGTCTTCTGTCAGGACTTGGAGCTAGTCAGCAAAGAACAATCACTCTCCTAATCTTCTGTCAGGACTTGGAGATTGTCAGCAAAGAACAATCACTTTCCTAATCTTCTGTCAGGGCTTGGAGGGAGTAAGCAAATAAAAATCACTTTCCTAATCTTCTGTCAGGACTTGGAGATAGTCAGCAAAGAACAATCACTTTCCTAATCTTCTGTCAGGACTTGGAGGGAGTCAGCAAAGAACAATCACTTTCCTTATCTTCTGTCAGGACTTGGAGAGATTCAGCGAAGAACCGACATTCGATCTGGTAGACACCATTCAGGCCGAGACGTTGTTGAGGGTTGGCCAGAAGACATCAGGAGAAACAGTACACTGTTCTTCATCTCCACTTCTTCCTTATTACCTAACTACGCGTACACTTTCGGAGTAATTTATATACTTGCATAGGTATGACGTCACTTTAGGAATATATTAAGAACGTTCGAGTTCTTTTACACATTCAAATCAAGGTTCGTTTTAGAACGTCACTTCTACTTTCGTTCTCACACCTGCACTAGCTGAATCGCACGGGCGGTTTGACTATACATATAAAACGAACTTCTCTATTGCGTCCGCGGTCTAGTGAGACGTTCAAAACGTACCTCTATAACCACTTGCAATCATGTACCTTATGTGTGTGTGTGTATTTATTTACCTAGTTGTATTTACCTAGTTGTATTTTACGGGAAGGGGAGCTATGCTCGTAGGGTCCCGTCTTTATATCTCATTTTGTCTAAACTATTTTTAAATTGGTGTGTGTGTGTGTGTGTGTGTGTGTGTGTGTGTATGTATTCACCTCGGATCTGCTTCAGTCTCTTGTCGAGACAGCCAGACACCACCCTACTGCAGTGAGCTCAGAGCTCATTATTTGCCGATCTCTGGGTAGGCCTGAGACCACTCGCACAGCACACACCGGGACAGCAAGGTCACAACTCCTTGACTAACGTCCCTTACCTACTCACTGCAAGGTGAACAGGGGTTACACGTGAAAGGAGACAAACCCAACTTATCTCCGCCCGACCGGGGAATCGAACCCCGGTTCTCTGGTTTGTGAGGCCAGTGCTTTACCAATCCGCCACCGAGCCGTGTGTGTGTGTGTGTGTGTGTGTGTGTGTGTGTGTGTGTGTGTGTGTGTGTGTGTGTGTGTGTGTGTGTGTGTGTGTGTGTGTGTGTGTGTGTAATTATTATATTATTTCCATAATCATGAAAAGAATGACTAACGCAAATAAGTAAATTAATAGATAAACAAACAAATATGTCAATGAATAATGTATTGAGTTTAATGGTACCTATGAATAATTATCATATGTAATTTCGTTATTTTTCTTTGCATTTGTATACATACGTATGGTCTATATGGCATCGCGGGATTTGTTTGAAAACTGACCCTCTGGCCTATTCTTGCACATCACTGTATTGCATTACCCATGCCATTTCGACTGAAGGTGAAGAGCATACGCCAAGAGGCGCTTAGCTGCAGCCGAAGCATCATCCTTACCCGCTTTGGGGACTGTTGGGAAGTCGGAGAGGAGTGCGGGGTTCGAACCCATAGCTAAACAAATGCGGGAGCAGTACGCTTCCGACTACGCTACCAGAGCACCATACATGTTTATGGTCGACCAAGAGGAGAGAAGGACAACAGCCATGTCGTCTTGGGAGTCTGAAAATATAAAAATAAAAGGTTCGTTTTTGCTCTTGCCCAATCCCGCACCGTCGCTCATATAAATCGTCCGACAGCTGCCGAGTTATCGGTTAGTTCATGTGCGGCCAATTCATACACCGGTCGCTTTGATAAACTTTGATAAACTTTGGGAAGGTTTTAACTGAGAGGATTAAGAGCGGAACAGAGGGAGTAATTGGTGAGGAACAGTGTGGGTTTAGGAAAGGTGGGGGTTGCGTGGATCAAGTTTTTGTGGTAAGACAGATATGCGAGAAAGCTTAAGGAAAAGGTAAAGGAATATTATTTGGGCATTTATGGATTTGGAAAAGGCTTATGACAGGGTAGTCAGGAAGGCACTGTAAGAGGTATTGTGTATGGGATTGGGGGAAACTTGTAAGAGGATTTTTTTTTTTTTTTTCTTAACGAGAGTAGTAGAGCCTATGTTAGAATTGGAAATGGAGAGAGCGAGTGGTTTGAGGTAAAGGTGGGGCTACGTCCTATCGCCATGGCTGTTGAATGTGTGTATAGATGGAGCGGTGTGGGGCGTAGCCGCGTAGAGGCAAGGGTAATGGGCAGAGGACTAGAGGTGGTTTAAAGAAAACGTAGATTAACTAAAATGAATAAATAAATAGGCAAATGAATAAATTATTGATCTAATTAATGATTAAGTAATAAGTAAATGAATAAATGAAAAAACAAATTGATTAATAAGTAAATGACTGATGGCAATTCCTACGACGTCTCAAACCTTCATGGAATGTCGTTTTTGAGCGATCGCGCGCGATCTCATTTGATCGAGGGGCAGGGTGTGGGGGGGGGGGGACCTGCACGAGTTTCAGTCAGAGTTTCTCAACTTTTTTACCCTTGCGTAACCTTTAAAATGAATTGCATGTCTCAAGGAACCCCTGCGGGAAGAAAACATATACCATATCTTTCTCATTTTATTTTCATTGTAATAATAGGTTAGATAGGATGATATCTATATTACATTATTGAAGTAACCAAGAATATGTTGTGCGTGTTGAATTATAATACGTATATGAAATTAAGTAAAAAATCAAAAGTGCATTAGCTTATCTCACTTGTTCTCGCGGAACCCTTAGGGACCTTTTGCGGAACCTTAGGGTACCGGGGAACCTTGGTTGAGAAACGCGGCTACATACGCCTTATACTGTACCTTGCTTTCACTTTAATCTCCCTCCAACAGCTACTCGCTCGAGCCTTTGGCATGAATAGTAGCATCCCCCTACCCCCGCTCACCCGCCCTCATCTCCACCTGAACGGCCACCTTAGGGCATCACGCGCAGCCTCCGTGATTACCTAGTTCACAGGACGAAAGCCGCTCTGTTTCTGTTCGTTCAAAAACGACGACAGGTTTTTGGGTGATGAAGAGGTTGGGGTGGAGAGAGGGGCTTCCTCCCCTCACAAATGGCACCTTGAGTTATCTTGTTAGCCCTGTAGATACAGCACAGCTTCAGAGGTATTTTGTCAAGTTTTGGTATAAGAGTGGAAACTTGGCGGAGTACACCTGTAGTGATCCCTTTCTTACTTAGTTATTGCATATATTTATTGTATACGTAACTCTCCTTTAACATTTACAATAAATATATATTGAGATTACGTACTACATGTATGATAAATGAGTATTACATATACAATAAAGGAGAGTTACGTATACAAGAAATATATGCAATAACTAAGTAAGAAAGGAATCTCTACACACCTACGGCCCTTATCTACTTATCAGTTTCCATTTCTTTGGGTAACCTTCGGTCTCAGTACCAATAGATATGATATGGTATCCGTTCATACCAAATCCTGGATATAGTGTTAGCTTGTGTCGTCTTCCGAAAACTCATTTAAGTCACTAAATTCTACTCCTCATCCCATAATGGAAGTACAATGATTACTCTGGCTTTCTGGGGGTGTCAGGTGGCGAGTGAGTGGTGTTCATCTTCAGTGATCGTCTTGTTTAACCTTGGTGAATATTTCCCGTCTTCCTGCAAGGACCCAGCATTCCTTTGAGGAGAGAATGGTACGCGTGAAAACCAGACACACTAACGACTTTTCCGATGTGCGAAACCCAAAGCTCACCCCAAAACAAATATCCAATAAATCTCCAACTTCTGGTAACCGCATGTTGTGCTGGGCGGCGGATTGGGACCCTTAAGAACATAAGAATAAAGGAGACTGCTAGAGGCCATAAGGCCTACACTATGCAGTTCCATGACCATTACTACCTGTCATCCTCATCCATAAAGTTGTCTAACCCTTTCTTAAAACAACCGATAGTTTCAGCACATGGTTACTAAGTCTATTCCATTCGTTGACAACCCTATTAGTAAAACAATTCTTTACTATTTCCTTCTTAAATCTAAAATTGTCCAATTTAAATCCATTACTGCGAGTCCTGCCCTGTTGTCTTAATACGATGACCATGTTTGCATCACCCTTGTTAAAGCCTTTGATCCACTTGAACACCTCTTTTAGATCACCCCGGCACTCTGCGTTTTTCCAGAGTGTAAGTTAAGGTGCATAAGCCTCTCTTCGTAGGGTAAATTTCTGAGCCCATGTATCATTTTGGTCATTCTTCTCTGTATTGATTCTAGTGAATTGATGTCTATTCTATAAGACGGAAACCAAAATTGTACCGCATAGTCAAGGTTGTGTCTAACTAACGCTAGATAGATTGATTACCTCTGCACTTCTATTCGTAACTGCCCTAGAAATGAAACCTAATGTTCTGTTAGCTTTATCCCTGGCAGTAATGCACTGTTTCCTGGATTTAAGGTCAAGACTCACTAGAACTCCCAAGTTTCTCTAACACTCAGTTTTCTCTAAAAACGTGTTATCTAAGCCATATCTGTTTTCGGGGTTGTGTAGCCCTACGTTTAACACGCTGCACTTTGAGATATTGAAGTCCATTTGCCATTTCACCGACCATATGAACAATTTGTTAAGATCATCCTGCAGAATCTCGGCGTCGTCTCCTGACCTAATTTGGTGTCCTATTTTAATGTCGTCCGCAAACTTACTAACATCACTATTAATCCCATTGTCCAAGTCGTTTATGTACATAATGAAC
Organism: Oratosquilla oratoria; assembly: GCF_046742065.1. Classification (NCBI taxonomy): domain Eukaryota; kingdom Metazoa; phylum Arthropoda; class Malacostraca; order Stomatopoda; family Squillidae; genus Oratosquilla; species Oratosquilla oratoria. The sequence goes on from NC_134780.1 coordinate 80,070,302, forward strand.
AATAAAGGACCCAAAACCGAGCCTTGGGGGGACTCCACAATAAACACTCCCCCACCTGGATTTCATACCATTTATGGTGACCCGCTGTTTTCTATCTCTGATCAAGTTTTAATCCATTCTAACACTTTTCCTCCTATGCCATAGGCTTTGATTTTATTTAATAGTTTCTGGTGGGCACCATCTCGAACGCTTTGCTAAAGTCAAGATAAATAACATCGTAACCATCATTGTTATCAAAGGATTACAAAGGCGGAGCATGCCGACAGGAGACCTTTTGGTCCATATCTAGGTCGGATGCGAAAAAATCATAATAATAATAGAATAATAAATAAAAACTATAATAATGTAAATAATAAATAAAATACATAAATAAATGCATAGGTATAGTTAAATAATAAACAAACAGGTAAATAGTAAATAATAATAATTTGACATATAACTAATAATAAATGAGAATCAAACAGACAAATGATAAAAAAAAATCAAATAATATAAAATGAATTATAATCATTACAGCATCTTGCTTAGATATTTATCTAAATGATTCTTAAAGCTTCGAACTGAATTACATTGCACTACCTGTGCAGAAAGTTTATTCCATTCATTAACTACACGGTTGGCAAATTTGTTTACCTACTTCCAAATTGAATCTATTTCCGAACAGTTTGACAGTTTATCTGATACCTTATATACGTTAGTGTAAAAAGATAGAAGATTAGTCACACATGACTTACCCTTGAAGAAACCATGCTGTGAGTCATGAATCAAATCATGTCTCTTGATGTGAGCTCTGAGTCTATTAACTATTACTGATTCAACCATTTTACCTATAACTGATGTCAAACTGATTGGCCTGTAGTTGCATATAGACGATTTACCTTACCTTTTTAAACAACAACATTTCCCTGCCTCCAAGCAATAGGCACAAAACCAGTGTCTCCAATTTATTAAATATCTCTGTTAACTGGTCGTAGATTTCAAATTTATACTTTTTAAGCACTCTCAGAAAAATTACGTCTGGACCCAGGGATTTTGTAGCTTCGAACCAATATATAATATCAAATCTCTCTACGCATGCTTTACCTTGCAGCAAATAAAATTGATTTATTACACTTCTGTTGTTTGTATAGTAAATTTATAGTTTATCCTCCCTCCACCTGATTAGGTGATTCTTTTCATAGTCCCTCTCTGAGCTGTTTCTATTGCCTAAACTATATTCCGATACTTCCCCCCTGACTCCCACGTAATCTAAAAAGAAAAAAAAAATGCAGGATGCCTACTTCTCGCTCAAGGGATTCAGCAAGGAACCGAAATCCTTTGGATGACAAGTACACCCGTCCCTTGTATATAGATGATTTTTGCCGTAAAAGCGATCCCAGTTGTCGACAAATGCTCATCCATAGCCTTACAATGCTTTGCCAGCCTGCAATTCATTGCCCTGGAATACCACGTGCCTCCAACTGCACGCCTCGGAAGGATTCCACATACAACAGGAACCCCTCCCTTATTTCTACTCCTATTTAGCGCATCCCGGAACCGCGCAAACAATTCCTCCCTCCCTAACTTACCTATGTTATTCCCTCAGCACTCAAGCAAACTATTGGTTTTACCCCTTCCCCGACTATGCATTCTTCTATCCTGTCTCTAACATCACCTATCTCCACCTCGGTGAAACACACCTGGGTCCTATGCTTCCTATCTTTGTCGCACAAGGCCCTATCTAAATACTTCACCTGGCTATTTCCTACAACCAAAATTTTACCTGTGGGCAGTGATCTAGAGATTACCCTACCCCTCTTCTCTTACATTTCCTTTGTTTCTTATCCTTGTAGACCGCGAGAGCTTGAAAAGAGTTTCTGCATTCAAGCGGGCCTGGCGAGGGCTTTTTACCATCTCTCCGTGTTTTGTTTGTCAGCGTTTCCACGCAGGTTCCAAACATGGTTTGTCGTCCGTGTTTTGAGTCTTCGAGCGAAGAACTCGATTCTCCTCTATAAGGCCTTTAACAGTCCTCTCTAAGGCTATAATTCTACTACGCAGAGATCGTATCTTTTCACCGCTGATCACTGAAACACAACCACTCGCCATTTCACTGTTTAAAGCAACTACCCCGGTTTGACCTGACCTGAGTGACGCCTACTACTCACCTTAGAGGAGGTGATGGGATATCATAATTGTATGTAGAAAGCACATACTCGTACTCGGTTCTCTGCCTCGCGCCTGTCTTGGCTGTGTTGTCTGCCGGCCAGGGCGTTTGATATCTGTCACCCAACAATGAAACCAGAGGTTGATAAAGTCACAAGAGAAGTCCTGACAACTCAACTTTTCATAGCTTAAATGTTGACCATTTTAACTATTATCATTATCATCATCATTGTCTATTTATCTTATATAACTCCTGTTTTTCCTCTTTCACAGCTGCCTGAACACCTGTAGTATCGACTCTCGGGTTCTTGGTGCTCAGGACGAGTTGCCTTCACCTTCATAGCACAGTAATATCTTGTATTACCTGTTACCGTTTCCAACACAGTGAGAGAGAAAAAAAAAATACCTACTGCCAAATATCTATTTAAAAAATATCTTATTTCACACCAGATGATTTATGTTGACATTTATCATTCCGTTTGAATATATATATATACATATATATATACATATTATATATATATATATATATATATATATATATATATATATATATATATATATATATATTGTCTATAAACCCACTATCGGAGAAATAATATCGGAAGTACAGGAAAACTGTATATTTCGACTACTAACTGTAGTCCTCTTCAGCAGATAGTAGTCGAAATATACAGTTTTCCTGTACTTCCAATATTATTTCTCCGATAGTGGGTTTATAATGAGCTTTTACAAATGTGTTATAACATACTAGTTTCCATGTGTATATATATATTCTAGTTGCGTATGGAAAACACAACTTTCCAATGCACCTGACATCGGCGCCCACAGGCACCTAGAACAGCTGGTCGCCTGCCTGACCGTTTCACAGTGGACCTTGAACCGGCCCTGAACACCTGTGCCTTCAGGGGATCCAGCGTAGGGCGGCAGGTCTCCCCTAACGACCCACCAGGCACCAGAACGTTGGTTCTTATTCTGGGGGCCATGACAAGAATTTAGGGAAGCATGGGCTGCTGTTACAAAATATACATTTCGATGTGATGTGAGGTATACGAAAAATATATTATTCTGTCCTGGCAAAAGAAATATAAGATAATTGTGGTCGTCGACTCTGTTATAAAGTAATGAGTTGTATCAACATGTATCAACTCTGTATCGACATTTGATTATTATTATCATCTTACTTTTTTGGTGGAGTGACATTTGGGAGAAAAATAACGGGGAACCACACGAATATTAAGAATTCACGAATGGGGGAGGGATAGAGTGAAGAATGTGAAGAACAGTTCGTGCAGATAGTGTGAGACAGACATGACCCGGCACCCCTCGAAATCGCGCGACGAGAGGGCACAACCCAGAGCTTCGTAAGCAAGAGTTAGCTCGACCGTTTCGAGGTTGAAGTCTCGGTCATTCACCCTCCAGGGAGGTGCCCCTCCATTGTCCACTACGAAGGTCGTCCCGCTGCGGACGCCGTTGACCGTATGGTACCAGAGGCCTCAGGGATGGGAAGAAAAGGAAGTGGAGGAGTGGGAGTGTTGTACGTTATTAGTCGTACACAGCGTACAGGAAGGGTGGGAATGCGCCAAAGTTATGTTGTGCGACGTTATGTTGTGGTGTCCATCTTCTGTTGTAGGTTATCCGTGCAGGACCCGCAGTCGTAGCTCGTATTGTTCGAGTTGTGCACACACACACACACACACACACACACACACATGTGGTGTCACAAGATATCTTTCTCACAAGAGTTAACATGCTAAGCCACCTCACAGGGCGGGGAATAGCTGAAATGTTGGAAAAAATAACTGGGATGTGAAAAAAAAAGTTTGTCATTCCGATCGTATTGTGGGAGGAAGAGGAGGAGGATTTTTAGTGAAGGTCCAGGGCAGGATGTTCTGGGTGCCAAAATCAGCCAAATATTTGATACAATAAGAGCCCTTACATGCCTAATAATTAAACATATTTTGAAAATTTTATTTAATATCCCTATTGCAGAAAGGATAAAGGAAAGATATTTCATATTCTGTTGATTCTAACTCAAAATTCGTATATTACGGTAACATATTCAGGGCTCCTTTGACATTTCTTATTATAATTATTTTGGCAACCTTGTGGGCGGCATGTCCAGACAAGAATTGTCACCCCCACACCTAATGTGCCGCCCCAGGGCATATGCCCCCCCCCCTCCCACCATGTGGGAGATCTGGCCCCAATCCGCCCCCCTCCCCACCCCCAGCGCTCATGCGGTTACCAGACGTTGGAGATTTATTAATTATTTGTTTTAAGGTGAGCCCTGGGTTTCTTATATCGGACGAGTCGTTAATGTGTCAAGGCTAGTGAAGTGGAGAAGAGGAAAATCGCGGAGGGTTATGTAGAGGGTATGGTAGTGAGGATCTAGTCTAGTCTATTAAATTCGGGAGTGAAGCTCCCACGGGCTTTTAAAGTGAGCCTGTTTAGAGGGTGATTTGTACATATGTGTGTGTGTGGGCCCAACCACACACCCTCATACATTCACAAGATGTGCACACGCATACAAAATGCGCATGCACATCTCAGTGAATGCACCCTTCAAAATATAGCTAAAGAGGTCGGGAAGGGGGTGGGGTGGGGTGAGGGCGAATTCTCCTACAACTATCACCCAGAATGTGGTGTCTACCCCCCCCCCCCACACACACAAAGATGGGATATATCTATTCCCTTCCCTACTTTTCATGGCTGGAATGAAATTCGATTATCTTATGTTAAGGGTGTAAAACATAAAAAAGAATTCAATGTTTTTTTATCTTTCAAATACCTCATGAGACTGTGTATATATATATATATATATATATATATATATATATATATATATATATATATATATATATATATATATATATATATATATATATATAATACACACACACACTGAACGTAACTATTCAGCGTGCAGTAATTAAATTACAGTCATTTCTTATTTTCCCTCATGATTATTGTTGGCCTATTTCATTATTTACCATTTTGATGGCTCATATTAACGTTGGGTTGGTGATTTTTAGAGTGAACTGTAAACTCCATTCGCCGTCATTGGGAAGGTTTATGGCTAAATCTTTGCCAAACATAATACTCTCTATTATATTTCTGTCACAGTTATCACTAGGAAGCAATCCTGAATCACAACCGTTGTCGGAATAAAAGCCCATTCTACCTAACAGAACCTAATATACCATATTCAACGAATGGCCAACTGCCCTGATTTGACCAAAACATATGAAACCGGTGAAAATAAGATACCGCGCTAAAGTCACGTTTTGGTGAAAACAGTCGTTTCGATACGTACGCTGTAAATATACACGTACAGTCACTAAAAATATATAGGTAAGAAATCGTACGGAAATGGACGTAAGTAAACGCTAAACTCTGACACATTGTTCAAAAGACTTGGAAACTGTTGGTACGCATTCGAATGGAATTTGTATCACATTAATAATGCTTCACAGTCGACAGAAACCATAAAAGATTGCAAGTCACAGCGGATAGGATGTTAAAGCGACACTTCCAGAACGATGATGTATTCTTATTGATAATTATGCTTTCTCAACAGAAGACGGGACACGATGGAAAGAAAATAAGAAATATGGTTTCTTTATTTTGAACAAACCCTGTATGTGGTAGATAAGTTCAATACGTTAGTCAGAAGAAGAGGAACTACACTACCAACTGCCTGCTGTCCCAGGCGCCTCGCTCCAACACTACTGCCTCTCATATCCACTTGTTAGACATTTATTACCTCAGGATTAAGCATCAGCGGCTCATTGCCGTCACCTGTGTGTGTGTGTGTGATTCACCATGGTCTTGGACCACGTGTTGGACTCGTGATCGACAGCTATTTCCCTCCCGGAAGAGAGCTCAGAACTCGTATATGACTGATCTATGGATAATGCTGTGACCTTACACGCACACACACACACACCCAACTCCCTTCCTACGAAAGCTGGAGTAACAACCCATAGCACAGCGATACTGAAATTATTTCAGCCCTGGGCGGGATACTAACCTGGACCTCCGTAGTGGCAACCGGGAACTCTACAACTGCGCTACGAGTTGTGTGTGTGTGTGTGATTTCAGTAACAATTCTTGTCGGTGCAAATATAATTACTTTCAGTCTTGTCACATCTCCACACATCAAATGCTTATTCTACACCACGTTTTTATAACAAGGTGTAAAAGGTAGGGCGCAACTCTGTCAGGAGTACCAACTGTACAGGAACATCGATTCTGTTTCACTCGTCTCCCACGAACACCTAAAACCACCAACCCATACTTTATGAGTGACTGTACGCACATATGCACGACTTACATTTTTTACTAACACTTCAGAGGTGTTAACTCCCCTAGCAATAGGTGTGCGTATGAAGAGCGATAACTGTTGATCACCAGCTCAGCACTTGATCCAAGACGATAGCTGCGAATCCCACGCGCTTTAAAGACGGGGCCCCATTCCCAAACCCTAGCTCAAGTCCTGCTAAGGGTTTGAAACATTCTCAAACATTGCAAGTCGTTACTGTAACCCTTGCTTTAAAAGGCGGACTGTGTTTCGTTTTTCAGAGCAATTTCGACCCATTAATAGGGTTGGTACACTCAGCCTATTGTAAACAGGTAGGTTCCATCTTGTTCATTCACCTACGACGGTACACAGTAGGCTTTATATTCATTTTCATATTACACTGTCAACAAATCCTGGCTAAACGGTTGTTGTGAATGTCAGTGTATCCAGTTGATGTCGAAAGAGTATTTCACGTGTTCGGTGAAGCGCGCTGCACGGCATACTTATAAATGTAGTGTTGAAGTGAAATACGAATGATAAATCACAATGTTGATTTTTTCATTTACTTATCATTACACAACATTTAAATCACAAATAAAAAGTTCACATGATTTGATTGAGATTGATTAAATATAACAAAATTATTTTTATTCTAAATGGAGCGATCGGAAAACTTCACTCAAAGAATGGAACAGCGGTTGTAAGACTTTCATGATAAAAGAGAGAAGTGTTATGGTCTCATATCCCATTTTCCAACTATTGTTCTAGAGTATTATGAGGAATGTCATTCATCGCTCACTACGACTTCGGCTGTTAACGTTTTAACAAGAGTCATCCTTAACATTTCCCATTAATAACAAAACTTGCCCTTATGTAGTGGGATTCTCTCCTGTTGCATCAGTCCCCTATTTGTTTAAATATCCATGTAGTACAAGTCTGTTCTCAGCATTTACACTTACGGAAAACTTGCGCAGGACTTTTGTCGCTTTTTATTATTTCAAATCCCAAATGACTAGACCAATCACAACTAAAGTCTTGACAATGTTGACCAATTATTTTTTAGATTCATTTCATCATGACCAATCCGATTAAAGCTTTGTCGCGCTTACGACCAATCAGATTTGAGCTTCGTTCCCGCGCTTCCAAACACCAATGGCTGTCACCCAAGCCAGATCTGTTTGTACATACAACTTCAGAATATAGGTAAGAATAATAATTAATGTTGCTTTTAATAATTATTGGGGAATAATAGCAAATGCAAGTTACGTTATGACTGTTAGAGTTAAAAGTGCTTAAGTGTCCGTTGTGTTTACGGCGTGGAGATGTGGGATACATGGAGGGTGTCGGAGTTGGAGAGCTGGTACTGATCATTGCCCCGACAATTTGTGCAGTTCAGCGCAATGGCCGCCTCTAATCATCAGTTCTAATTGTCAACAACTGTGGAAAAAATCGTAACCGCAGAAAACTTGGCGATATCATTTACCAGAACCGTAGTTTGTGAGTACATAACATTTTGATATAAGGCCAGCTCTTCAGCCTCCCAAACCTACACTCAGCTTTCCCTTGGCGTAATAGTATTTACAACGTTGTGTGCTTAATTTGGACTTTTTTGGTGATATTTATGCCTGGAAATATTAGTGAGTGCCACTAGTTGGGTTATCGTGATGTTTTCAAGTTCGTTTTGAGCAAAACAGGTGTGGTTATGGAAGTGGGTTGCCCCAGAACAAAAATGGCTGGATAATAACCTCTCGTTTTCATTCTGCCTGGTTTTGACGTCTCAACGACCTCGCAGCGCTCCATTCCTGTCGAAATCGGTTGAATTGGCTCTGAAATAGGTTGAAAAATGTCAAATTTGGTGACTTGAGTTTCGTTTGTGAGTTTCTGGGGCAAACTGGGGAATCTGGATATTGGGATGAGGTGGAAGCTCAGGGACATGAGCTTTCCTGTTTGGAAAGTTCGTAGCTAAATCAGTTAATAATACGTGGACAGGGAGAGTGTGAGGGAAATCAGACTCGTTTTTGTTGTGGATCATGTTAAGAGGGCCTGTTATGAAGTATTGAGGAAATATGCAGAGTAGTGGTATTATTTAAATGATTTTCAGTTGTAGAAGTAGTGTCTGGGTGTGCAAGTGCATGAATTTGGGTGAAAATTTAACATCAGTAATCAGTCCTGGATATGTTGATGTTTTAGATAAACTATAAATGTTTTGCATTTGAATTATATAGTACATATATTGTATTATATATATGGCAGGTGCCCATGTTGTGCTAGTTTTGTTAAAACATTAGTGTAAAGCAATTTTATTTTCAAATTTTTAGCACAGTGCAGGAAGGGGTTGCATGTGTGCCCATCCCTATGTAGATGCCACTTGCTGGGCTTGGAACTTATCCCAAATTAACTCGATGAAATTCCCATATTTCCAGTTCATTTACCCCACAAGGAGTATATGCGGCTTCAGTTTCATGCATTTGGTACTTTAGGAGGGACCGATGATGAGAACTATGAAATGGTGGTTTGGCAGGACAGATGTCAGAGGGTGATCTTGCTGTCCATCATGAAAACCTCCCTCTCTCTCTCTCTTTCTCTCAAGAAAAAATAAATATGTACATATAGTCCAAGGGCTGATAGTTGGTCGCTGGACTAGGTCCACTATGTCTTTGACTATGTTGATAACATCACTAATATCTTAGCACGCCAAATACAAAACGGTAGCTGAAAGCATGCAGACATACAAACAAAATATCGGCAACCTCTCAATGGTCAGTAAATTATCACTCTTATGGGTCAAAAGTCATAAAAATGCTTGGCCGACATTTGACACATCTGACCACATCATCCATAAAAAGCTCCACATTGAAAGCAAATATAAAACTTAATGTGCTCCGAGCAGTCACAGGCACATTTAAACAAAGAAAATAATATAGAAAATTCTTAAAAACTACTCTTAATGATGCATTCACATCAACAATGAAAAAGCATACACCCACCAGGCAACACAAAGGATGAATGATAATGAGCTTCACAAAAACAACAGTAGAATATTACACTGAAACTGAAACGAAAAGAGCACGTGAAAATAATAGGCATAGATCTATATGATAGCCCTCAAACCCACCTATATCTCACATCACATATAAACAACTCTCCATATGATACAAAAAACAGCCTCAGCACCATTCTGCACAAATGTTTACAGTATCTACCCGCAATACCCCATGTGTCCAGGCACACAGATCAGGAAAGGGTCACTCCATAATAGACTGCAAAATTCCCTGTTCCACCAAACTTCCAGAGATCAGTTGTGCACAGAAGTCACTTTCAAGGTAGATCAGTGACACTTTCGTACTAAAAACTATCAACAAGAAATCAAACTGCAACAGACACCAAATGACCAAGATCCACAACACATAATATGAAAACTTTGTTTCTCCTATCTAACACTAATACAAAATATCTTCATTGAGTGATTGGCCTGGTGGCTCTGGCCCGTTTCTTTGAAATCCAAGCTTGTCTGCAAAAAAGAGAGAGAGAATCAGGGCAATTGATTGATTAGCTTTTGTACTATTTATATATATTTTATATATATACACTACCCACACTGTTTGCAGTTTGCTTTAATCAGCTGGTCATAATAGGTTAAACTATTTATTATTATTATTTTTTTATGTGTGGAGGTTATTGCACTAGCATTGTAGAAAAAAATTTAATTGCAGAATTTGGCTACAGTTGGTCACCTAGAATATGTTTCATGGGTTTTTATTAAAACAAAAATGTTCAAGTTTTATCATAATTTTGCTTTGTTGACCTGATTCAGTAGATTTTTATATTTTTGCTTTGTAAGACATGATACTGTAGATTTTTTGTTACATGCACTGAAATGAATTAGTCATTATGTGTACCTTCATGTTTATTTATCATTATTATTATTTTATTTTACTTTTTTTCCATAGCATTTGACTTAGTGTTATACATGAACAGTAGAGGAATTAAGTTCCACAACAAATTGTGGAGGGACACTGTATCTGGTAATGAAGATATTTTTGTTGTAATTCATTATGAAGGTTCTTGTTTACATCTGTTAGGGAGACCATAGTGGAGAATGAAGTTTGGATTATACATGAAGTGAATTTGTTAAATCAACAAGACACATTAACACAGTCTTTGAATAAAGAACTTGTTTTCCCAATTGTACAAACTGACCCCAAAATTTTGTGCTAATTAGTATATACAGATTTGCAACTTATGACCAAATTGTAAATATGAAATAGTGTTTAATGACGGAGTATTTTCCCAATTTCCTGATTTTGGATAATAACCATTACCCATAATCACTGTCTGATATGGTTTAAGCATGGTATTACATCAACTTAGGTATTAAGTGCTGCATTTTTGTATTGTCACTAACTTTGCTTTATTTTGTCAAGCATATATTAAGAACACACGCATTAATTAAGATATTCTTATTGGCAAGTATGGTTTTGTGAAAAAATGGCTGTAGAAATTTTTTGTGGATAGCATGTATTCTTTCTTGAAACTGATTGTTCTTTGGACTGCAACTAGGTGTATCTGTATTTGATAATTTTGCTTTATTACCCTCGTCACTTTTGAGTACAAGTGCTTGATAAATCTAGGCCCTCATTGTGGTTTGATTGAGAGTGCGCTTTTATTCTCTTCATAGTACAGGTTCCCTGTACTGTGGTATTGACTGCACATTTATATGCAGTCAGTACTGTAAGGATATGATTGGTACTCCTGCAGACCAATTTTAGTATTCATTATGCCATGTTTATGCTGCTCTTCATGAATCTCTTGAGACACCACATTCATTTTTCATGCTGTTGCAGTGGGAATTGAAGACTGATTGTAATCCCACATATTGTGGAAGGCAAAATAAGGTGGGATGAAGGGATTGGGGAGAGCATTTACTTGTTTCTTAGTGAAAAGTCAAGGCAAGCTTCGACTGTTTCTTTTACAAGGTGAAAAAAGGCTATTTGTGTGTATCTACAATATAACTTTTTAATTGATGTACTTATTTTTACAGAATTTTCACCACATATCCTTGTGTCACAGTATTGTGTACTTTTAGGTTACTACTAGGGTTTTATGAGTGCTAAATAGTTGAAATGGTAAAGCATAAGTAAAATAAAGTCATAGTTCAGGAGATAACTGCTTTAGCTGTACTTGATATTTTCTTTTAACTTTGTTTTAATTAGACTACAGAACTAAATTTTTACAGACGTTTGAATTGATATATCAAAAGAAGTTCGGTAAGACCTGGATGGACCCTGATTATGACGCCCATGCTCCAACAGGTTGGTTCTGTCCCAACAGATGGTTTAATTAATATAGAAAACTAGTGGTTTAGTGAAATTTAACCTTTCTAATTGAAAGACCTGTGTTCTCAATATAATTTATTAACATTCTGCTAGTGCACTCACTAGACAAAAAACATTACTTATATGATACACATACTCCATGCAATAAAGACCCCACAGTGAAGGGAAAGGAGAAATTGCACATCCTCAGAATAGTAGGTGCATGATTTAGACAGCAAAGACACATATCCTTAAAAATAAAGAACTATGCTTGGCTATGTATCCACATGGTGATATTTGACAGTTTAAACAAAGACATCCAACAGACACCACCAAATGAAGCATTAAGACCAATAATTGGCTGTAAAAGAACACCAAGTGTGTCATAATGTTGGACCCACCCAACCCTCGCATCACACCATGCAAACAACCCATTAAACAATATAAAATCAACTCCAGCAATGTTCATTATAAACATATACAGTAACCTGCAACCAGTACCTTAATTGCACACACTCAAATCACAAAACAAGTACTCAACTGGCTTTCTATGCCTCTTGTAGGCTTGCGGCTCCCAGGTAACCAGCCTTGGCCATTGGTTCATCCCATAACTCACTCAGAGATGAGATTTTGTGTTGTTTGGATAGGGTGAGAGAAGGGTAGTATAGAATTAGGTGCACAGTGTCTTCCTTGTGGTGGTTGTATTGGGGCTGTTGGAGTCACTAGCCAGGCCAGTTCTGTGTTGGCACCGTTTTAGTGCAGGGTGGTGGCCTAAAGGCATTGTGCTTCTGTGGTTTTTCTTTGTCATGGGAGTGATTTCTTATCAAGCACTCCACAATAAATTGCTATGTTCTGTGCTTGAACTATTTACAGAATACAGGGGGGGGGGGTCACTTCCAGTGAAAGTAATGATTGTATTGACATGCCTACATTCAGCCCAATACCCTTCATGAAAATTGTACCAATGCAGAATTGACTTGGCAACAAACTGTAATTACCACAGTATGTTACAATTAAATGCATACAAATAGTAGTCTTTTGTTTCTTCAGGGATAGATCTGGGTGATGATGTAAGGACCATTGCTGGCCACTGTAGGATTGTGGTTTTCCTGTTGGTGAAGCTTGATGCAACAATTATTGTATTCCTGTACCATCAGCACTTGTGCCTATATGTAGGTGCACTGTCAGAGGACTGGTCACAAGACCTCTATCAGCTTTGGCTTTCTCCTCATTTGATCATAGAAAATCTTACTACTGGTGACTGCTCTCTTCTCATTCCTTTCCAGTCAGTAACATAAAATTGGATTTCTGCTATCATAACATGGGTGCTAGTCCATTGGTTTACCCAGAAGGGATGTAAAAGAAGTCCTGATGTCTATTGTTAGCTACAATGGGGCTTTGGTTTTGTCAGTGGAAGTTTAGTCAACAATTCTAATTATGAGGTGCTGAGATGGGAGGGGCATTAAATGTGTTTTAATATGTATATTTGTGTGTGTGTGTGTTTGCTTTGACTTTGTCACCTATTGTAGTGGAAATTTGCAATTTGTGTTTACCTAATTGTAGTAGATGGAAAAGAGCAATGATTGTGGGGTCCAGTCTCTAAGGCCGGCCAAACATGTGCAGTTTAAACCGACAGTTACAACTGTTCAGTTATAACTGTCAGTTGAAACTGCATGTGTGTGGGTATCTCAATGATACTGAGATACCCATGCACATGCAGTTTCAACTGACAGTTATAACTAAACAGTTGTAACTGTCAGTTTAAACTGCATGTGTGTGGCTGGCCTTACTCTCCGATTATCATACCAAGTTTCAAATTAGTGTGAGTGTGTGTATACAAACTTGAAAGGGCAAAAATTTCATATGTATAATGGTGTGGTGGCTTGAAAACAGTTTTTATTTCTGACATTATTTTATTATTTCTTTAACAGGAGTGGGACAAACCTTAGTGTGATTAGAAGAGCTTCAGGAATGTTCAGGAAATTGGTCTCTTATTTGTGGAAAGGGATATTCAGACTTGAGGACCTTAAAACTGGTAAGATATTTTGTAACAAATTATGGTTTTTCAATAGTAGAACATTCTTAATTGGCAGGTGATTACTTCCAGATAGATACTGTGTTTAAGTTGGATCTTCTAGTTAAGTTTACCTTGTTTATGATATGGCAGATGCATGTACTTAGTGAAAGATTTTTGATAGGTACGATCAATCAGTCAGTTGCACCTGGTCTGTTGCAGAAGACCTATGACATCCAGGAAATCGGTAACAGCTTCTGGGTATGACTAGTCACTTAGGGGAGATATATTGTGCTGTCTGAGGATTGATAGTGTGGTGCATTGTATTATGAGGTGATCTATGTCTTCTGCATGGTGGATGTATCTGGGGCAGTTTGAATCAGCATTTTTATTACATAAATAGCAATGTCCAAGCATATTGACCTCTGACATTCAGTATTGCATCAATTTATGCTAAGTAAAACATTGGGGTACTGTTTAGGCAGTGGGGGCTTTTTTGACATAGGAATTTACTGAGTGTGAGAAGGAAAAGGTCATTATAGATTTTATTATTAGAAGCACACATATTTAATGTTATTGATTTCACATGTTTGAGCATGCAAAGAAATTTTTTTTATTTGCCTTAAGATGTTTTCCTAGGATGAGGTGGATGGATGGGGTGAAGGGGGCTTTGGGGAAGAGGGGAATGTCTGTTGAGGAAGGATGGGAGAGGACAGAAGACAGGGGTGAATGGAGAATGGTTGTATATGGATGATGTTGTGATTGCATGAGGTGGAATGGGGGGTGAGGTAGTATGTGTGAGCACAAGTTGACACAGCCCGAAGGGATTTCTCCCCGACCTCTCCTTTTATTATGCAATGGGGGGACGGAGAGGGGGGGTTGCCGATTTAATGAAGCGGCCTTGCTGTGGATGTGCTGTGTCTTGCGACACTGCTTCTGACCCAGGGTAGTGGACAAGGTGCAGGGATGACCCATGATCCAGGAGGTGCTCAGATAAGACGGAGAGTGGAGGGGTGTGGAGTGTATTGAGGGATGGAATGGGTGGAAATGATTTTATGCCTTTCCCTTTTTGGCTACCTCCCTTGTAAGGGGGAAAAAGCCTTGGTATATGTATGTATGTAAGATGTTTTCCTTGTCTTTGCTCCTTACTCGTGAGAGGATTAGGAGGGAGGGTCAGTATGTAAATGAAGCTGTGGGGGTGAACTTGTTTTGGCTGTTGGGCCCTGCTGTTGAAGTACTGTGTCTGCATTGCTTCTGACCCAGACATGGGTGAGGGGCAAGGATGGCCCTTCATCCAAAAGTAAGATATTTTTATGAGGGAAATCAATTTCTTAAGAACCAACCTTGACTACACTTCCACAACATGGTTCCCAGCAATCAATAAGACAGCCACAAACAGATAAACTGTAAAGAATGAAGGCATAAGAGTAGTAACAGGATGCACCAAAACGACTCCTAATGGACACATGCATGCATACATACATATATATACCAAGGCTTTTTCCCTTACAAGGGAGGTAGCCAAAAGGGAAAAGGCATAAAATCATTCCCACCCATTCCATCCCTGAATACATTCCATACCCCTCCACCCTCCCTCTTATCTTAGCACCTCCTGGATGACGGGTCATCCCTGCACCTTATCCACTGCCCTGGGTCAGAAGCAGTGTCGCAAGACACAACAAGGCCGCTTCATTAAATCGGCGACCCCCCTCTCCGTCCCCCTTCCCTTTGGGCTGCATCAAATTTTGCTCACACTTACCACCTCCTTTCCCATCCCCCCATCCATTCCACCTCATGCATCATATCATCATCCATATACAACCATTCTCCATTCTGTCTTCTGTCCTCTCCCGTCCTTCCTCAACAGACATTCCCCTCTTCGCCAAAGCCCCCTTCACCCCATCCATACACCTCATCCTAGGACATCCCTTCATGTTCACTCCCTCCACATCTGCCCTCCATACTTCTTTTACTAGTCTTTCTTCACTCATTCTTTCCATGTGTCCAAACCATCCTAATACTCTTTCATCAACCCTATCTCCCAACTCCCATTCCACCCCTGTTCTCACCACCTCATTTCTCACTATCTAGCCTAGTAACCTCCATCACACTTCTCAGACATCTCATCTCAAACACATTTAAACTCCTCTCTTCCTCTCTTATGTTCCATGTTTCTGCCCCATAGAGTGCTGTTGGCACAATCACTCCTTCATACAGTCTCCTCTTAGCATCCATTCCCAAATGTCTATTCCTCATTACAGTTTTTAATCCACCAAGGCATTTACTTGCTTCTCTCAATCTACATTCCAACACCTCCACCTCCACTCCACCTTTTCCTGCCACATTTGCATCCAAGTATCTAAAACTATCCACTTCTTCCAGTCGCTCTCCCTTAATGCTCACTTCCAGTCTATTGGCACTTTCACCCCTTGTACATCTCATCACCTTACTTTTACCCACATTTATCTTCAGCTTTCTTCTATCACACACTCCCAAACTGTCACAACTTCCTCAATCCCTCCTCCGATCCTGCCACAAGCGCAGTGTCGTCTGCAAACAACAGCTGGCTCACCTCTCACTTTTCTCCATTTTCTTTAACCATCTCCAATCCCTGACCCACTACCCTTGCATTTATCTCTCGCACTACCCCATCCATGTATAAGTTGAACAGCCAGGGCGACATAACGCATCCTTGATGAAGTCCTACCTTTACCTTGAACCACTCACTCTCTCCATTTCCAATCCTGACACAAGCTCTAGTACTCTCATAAAAACTCTTGACAGCTCCTAGAAGCTTTCCTCCTATCCCATATATCTGCAAAACCTCCCACAGTGCCTTTCTGTCTACCCTATCATAAGCCTCCTCCAGATCCATAAAAGCCCAAAAAACATCCTTCCCCTTTCCTATAGCTTTCTCACATATCTGTCTTACCATAAAGATCTGATCTACACAACCTCAACCCATCCTAAATCCACACTGTTCCTCACCAATCCCCCTCTTCCTCTCCTAATCCTCTCAATCAAGATCCTCCCATAAGCCTTCCCAACTACACTTAACAAGCTAATCCCTCTGAAACTACTACATTTACACTTGTCCCCTTTTCCCTTGTAAAGTGGAACTATACAGACACTCCTCCAGTCCTCCGGCACTCTACCCTCTCTCCAGCAAACATTAAATAACCTCACCAGCCAGTCCAACATCACTGTACCTCCTTTTTTTTTGACATTCTGCATGGCATCCATCCAGACCAGGTGCCTTACCTGCTTTCATCATCTTAACAACTGCCTTCAGTTCATCCTTCCTTATTTGTCCTCCATTTTCCTCACTCATCACGGTCATTTTCTTAGCATTTCCCACTGCAACTATCTTTCCCTCCCTATCCTCCTTCACATTTAGCAACTCCCTAAAATATTCTGCCCATCTTCCCCTTACTGCCTTCTCTTCCATTATCATCTCTCCATTTACACCTTTTACCTTTTCTTCTCTACTTGATTTGCCTCCTCTTCCTCTCTTAATATCTTTCCAAAACATTTTTTTATTACTTTCAAAATTTTCTGTCACATGCATACAGAAACCAAAATCCTGCCCATATAACACCACATGAAAATGGTGTGATTTGCACCAGAACCCTAAACAGCACCCTCCCTTTACACCATATTTCACAACCACAAAAAGACTGCATACATGTACCAAAGGCTTTTTCCCCCTTATAAGAGAGGTAACCAAAAAACAAAAGCATAAAACCACTCCCACTCATTCCATCCCTAACATTCTCCGCTCCCCTCCACCCTCTTCCCTCCCTCTCATCTTGGCACCCCCTGGATGACAGGTCATCCCTGCATCTTGCCCACAGCCCTGGGTTAGAAGCAGTGTTGCAAGATACAACACATCCACAGCAAGGCCACTTCATTAAATTGGTGACTCCCCTCTCCACCCCCTGATGCAGAAAAGGAGAAGACGGAAAGAAATCACTTCGGGCCGCGTCAGTCAATTTCTCACACATACTCCCTCACCCCCACCCCACCCCCACCCACATCCCTTCATGCATCACAGCATCATCCACACAAAATTATTATTCACCCCTATCTTCTGTCCTTTCCTGTCCTTCCTCAACAGGTATTCCCCTCTTTCCCAATGCCCCTTTTACCACATCCATCCATCTCATTGTAGGTCGACCCCTCATGTTCACTCCCTCCACCTCTGCCATCTACTCCTCTTTTTCTAGTCTTTCTTCACTTATTCTTCCCATGTGTCCAAACCATCCCAATACTCTTTCATTGGCCCTATCTCCCAACTCCTTTTCCATCCCCGTTCTCCTCCTCACCGCATTTCTCACTATCCAGCCTCCTATCATACTTCTCAGGCACTTTATCTCAAACACATTCAAACTCCCCATCTTCCTCTCTTATGTTTCATGTTTCTGCCCCATACAGTGCTGTCGGCACAATCACTCCTTCATACAATCTCCTCTTAGCATCCATTCCCAAATGTCTATTTTTCATTACATTTTTTAATCCTCCAAGGCATTTACTCGCTTCTCTCAGTCAATATTCTACCTCCACCTCCACTCCTCCCTTCCCCGCCACATTCGCA
This sequence comes from Oratosquilla oratoria, assembly GCF_046742065.1. Taxonomy (NCBI): domain Eukaryota; kingdom Metazoa; phylum Arthropoda; class Malacostraca; order Stomatopoda; family Squillidae; genus Oratosquilla; species Oratosquilla oratoria. The sequence goes on from NC_134780.1 coordinate 80,088,670, forward strand.
CCCAAGTATCTAAAACCACCCACTTCCTCAAGTCTCTCACCCTTAACCCCTTCCATACGGTGCCGCACACGTAGGCGTCATGGACTTAGATCTTGGTGGCAGCAGCCAATGCCAGCCGTACGACGTGTCGTAATAATACTCGCATCATAAAATATAGTCACCGCTTATATCGATCGTTCTCTCTTCACCCGTGAATTTTGATAACCATAGAAAATGCGATTACAAAAGAATTAGAAAGAATGTCATTATGGAGGGGCGACTACAATAAATATAATCAAGACGCCGATATGGCAGCCTCGCTAATACACTCGCTCCCCATGACGCCTACGTGTGCGGCACCGTATGGAAGGGGTTAATACTCACTTCCATTCTGCTGCCACTTTCACCCTTTTTACATCTTATCACCCTACTTTTGCCCACATTTATCTTCAACTTCCTTCTTTCACACACCTTCCCAAACTGGCTTATCTCCTACTTTTCTCCATTTTCTTTAACCATCTCCAATCCCTGACCCACTACCCTTGCATTCACCTCTCACACCACCCCATCCATGTATAAATTGAACAGCCAGGGCGTCATAACACATCTCAGACGAAGTCCCCCTTTACCTCAAACCACTCACTTTCTCCAGTTCAAATCCTAACACAGGCTCTACTACTATTGTAAAAACTCTTGACTGCTCTTAAAAGCTGTTCCTCATATCCCATATGTCTGCAATACCTCCCACAAGTGACTTCCTGTCTACCCTGTCATAAGCCTTTTCCAAATCCATAAAAGCCCAAAAAATGTCCTTACCTTTTCCTAAAGCTTTATCACATATCTGTCTCACCACAAAAATCTGATCTACACAACCCCTACCTGTCCTAAACCCACACTGTTCCTCACCAATCTACCTCTGTTCCTCTCCTAATCCTCTCAATCAAGATCCTCCCATAAGCCTTCCCATCTACAATTAACAAGCTAATCCCTCTGAAACTACTACACTCACATTTGTCCCCTTTTCCTTTGTAAAGTGGAACTATACAGGCACTCCTCCAGTCCTCCGGCACTCTACCCTCTCTCCAGGAAACATTTAAATAACCTCCATTTTCTTCACTCATAATGGTCATTTTCTTAGCTCTTCCCACTACAACTACCTTTCCCTCCCCATCCTTCTTCACATTTAAGAACTCCCTAAAATACTCTGTCCATCTTCTCTTCCATTATTGTCTCTCCATCTACACCTTTTACCTTTTCTTCTCTACTTTGTTTGCCTCCTTCCTCACAAAAATATGTACTTAGGTAACTAAACAAGCCCTTCAAGACAAATTGCCAAAGTCAGCTCTCCAACAACAATTTCAAGATATGAGACCCATAGAAAAAAAATCCTCCCACACTATTATGAATCACACTGGCATGCCAGCATTCAGGACACTGTCCAGTATTAAAATATTACCAACACAGAATAGGCCTGGTCATAGATTCAAACTGCCCCAGATGCAACTACCACACAAAAGACACAGAACACCTTATAGTACAATGTGTCAAATTAATAATTGTAAGGTAACAACACAATATATCTTAGAAAAAGTGGTGAGAAAGTCCAGTTGAACCAGGAACACTTATAATCTAACGTTTTGGCTTTATGTTGAGATGTTAATAAAGTCAAAATGTATTCCTGGTTCAACCTAAGTTTATTTACTACCTTTTCCACTTAACTGTAGCACCTTCAAACAGCAATATATCTTCTCTATGTGACTTGGGTCCTACCTTGAAACTGTTGCCAATTACCTGAAGGACACTGGTCTTCTGCAAGAGAGACCAGGGACAACTGACTGACTGATTACACATACTATTAGTTGTAGTGTACAGGAAAGGAGCAATGCTTGTTGGGTCTCACCTCCTATTCTACAGTTTATCATGCCTACCTTCAAATTCATGTATTTTCAACTTATTCTGTATCTTTGATTTCTAATTATCATATTTAGATTTGAACTCGTGTATTGTTCCAGATTGGGCTATATCTCTTAGGCTATTCCAAGTATTTATTCATCCATATGGAAACTGTTGGTTTTGTCAGTACATTCTTTAACTGTTTTTACACTCAACAGCTACACAATAGACCACAATTTATTCAAATTCTCTCACAGCTATTCAATAGGTTCAATGTTTATCAGTGGCAAACAATGGTATGTGAATAGCTGTGTTTGACTACTCATATGTCACACTTCCAAAGATTCAGGACGATAGCTGAAGCCGATTCCAAAGTGCAGACGATTTATATGGTGTTGCAAAATAGTATTTTTGTTGCCTAAATTTGTCTAATAGCAAAAATATTTTGTGGGAAGGTTGGCAATGCTTCTTAATTTATCCTGCTTTGAGAGAGAGAGAAAAAGAATATATATATATATATCACACTGCAGTGACCTTTCAAGTAGCCTATGCTAAAGTAGATAATTTACTATTGGCCAGGTATGAGATAAATGACTATTTGTGGAGACTAAACTAAATAAGTAAATATTCATAAAATGTGCAGCATCAATAATGAAGTCATAATTGGATGCACAGATAATGAATCCATTTGACATACATTATTAAGATTCATAAAGGTTAGGCTCATGTGTGCATGTTTAATGGATTCGTTATCTGTGCCCAATTATGAATTCATTATTGGTGCTGCATATTTTAACATAAACCAGTGCAAGTTCGCAAATTCTGGATGATAAGCTTACACAAATGACATACCACATGCTTAGGCCTAGGCCCTATGATAAACCATGGAGCTGAATATGACTGACCCAGCACTTCTAAGCTATAGACTGTGTTGTTGGCTTATGCCTATGTGACATGAAACTGAGAATATCATGACTGGCACTAGGCCTATGGCTATCCCCCCCCAACCTGGCCTGATGTGGGGGGTGGATGAGTAATTCATGGTTTGGACTATGGCCACAGCAATTCATTGATTAGGTTATCTCTGACAACACTGTATGGGGCAGAACCATGGAGTTTAACCTCTTCAGTACGGGCCAAAATCTCGCGGGCAGCATCAGCTGCCAGATGTACGATGTGTCGTAATAATACTCGCATCATAAAATATAGTTACCGCATATATCGATCGTTCTCTCTTTCACCCGTGAATTTTGATAACCATGGAAAATGTGATGAAGACAGGTTAGAGAGTATGTCATTATGCAGGGGCAACTACAATAAATATAATCAAGACGCCGATATGGCAACCTCGTGTATCCACTTGCTCCTCGTGCTGCTTACGTATGCGGCACCATATGGAAGGGGTTAAGAGAGGCAGAGAGGGAATATTTAAGTGTGTTAGATAAAATGTCTGTTATGCTGTCCCCCAACACCTTGTTACTGCCCTGTACCATGTTTCTGAATATTCCTTTTTTTATTTTTTATTCTATTTATTTATTTATTTTTATTTTATTTTATTATTATTATTATTATATTTTTGCCTACCTTGTGGCGGGGGAGGAGAATGCTACCACCAAGTCTTTCCACGTGAGTTGTAAGAGGCGACAAAAAATGGGATGGGGGATGGGATTAGGAGTCCTGCTACCTGTAGCCCGAAAGGGGACATTCCTAAAAAAAGTAAAGGCATAAGAGGGTCTGGGAGTTTCCCAACCAGTATCCTAAGGTTTGGTTCTTTTAATGTGCATGGATGTGGTACAGATGAGAGTAAAAGGGAAGAGATAGGCAGTATGTTTGCGAGAAGAAAGATGGATGTGCTGGCTTTGAGTGAAACTAAAATGAAAGGGAAGGGCGAGTGTGAGTTTGGGAGTGTAACTGGGAGGTACTCAGGAGTGAAAAGGGGATGAAGGAGAGAAGGGGTGGCTATACTAGTAAGTGAAGAGATAAGTAAGCTTGTAGTGGAGTGGAAGGAGGTTTCATCAAGGTTGATGTGGATGAAGGTGAAGCTGGGAAGGGAGATGTGGGTTTTTGTAAGTGTATATGGGCCTGGTAGTGAGAAGAGCATAGAGGAAAGAGAGGGTTTTTGGGTAGATACAGATGAGTGCATAGAGGGATTAGGGAGAAATGTCAATGTAGTTGTATTGGGAGACCTTAATGCTAGGGTAGGAAATGAACCAATAGACGGAGTGATTGGGAAGTATGGAGTTCCAAATAAAAATCATAGTGGAGAATTGATGGTGGAGATGTGTCTTGAAAGAGAGTTGATGATAGCAAATACCGTGTTTAGGAAGGAAGTCAAGCATAAGTACACATGGGAGAAAGTGGTGGTTGGAAGGGTGGCAGATAGAGCATTAATGGACTATATAGTGGTGACCAGGAGTATGGTAGGAAGAGTTAAGGATGCACATGTTCTAAGGGGAGAGAGTGGGTGAATATCAGATCATTTTCTGGTGGAAGATAAATTGAGAGTGGAGAATAGGTGAAAAAAGGAAAAGGGCAGACGGTAGGGAGTGAACTGCTTAAATGAGAAAGAAGAGGAGAATTATAAGAAGCTGAGAGAGGAGTGTTAGGGAGTGAAGGATAGAGTAGAACTAGGAGTGGAGGAGGAATGGGGATGGTTCAAGGAAGGAGTTATAAGGTTGGAAAGATGGTGTGTGGTACAAGGAGGGCGGGAGGAAATAGAAGGAAGGGTAGTGAGTGGTGGGATGAGGAAGCAAAGAAGGGTGTAGAAGAGAAGAAGCAGGCATTCATAGATTGGCTACAAATTAGGACGAGGGAATCATATGAGAGGTACAAAGTAAAGAGAAGAAAGTTAAGCATAAGATAAAGGAAGCAAAGAGGAGAGCAGATGTGAAATGGGGTAAAAGTATGACAGAAAATTTTAAAAGTAATAAAAAGATGTTTTTGAAAGAAATCAAAAGAGGAAGAGGAGGCGAATCAAGTAGAGAAGAAAAGATAAAAGGTGCAGATGGAGAGATGATAATGGAAGAGAAGGCAGTGAGAGGAAGGTGGGCAGAGTATTTTAGGGAGTTGCTAAATGTGAAGGAGGATGGGAAGGGAAAGGTAGTTGCAGTGGGAAGCACTAAGAAAATAAGAGTGATGAGTGAGGAAAATGGAGGAGAAATAGGGAAAGATGAAGTGAAAGCAGCCATCGCAGTGAATTTTCGATTAATATAAGAAAAAAAAATTTGAAATATTCGAAAAAACTCCCTGTCATCTAGTGGCCTTTGGCAAGCCAGTCCTGAAATATTTCAGCGAAATTCCAAAATATAAAGGAGTTATGTCTAGTTTTCTGACTCCCCACCCTGCTTCCACCCTTGACCACTGGTGTATCATGTTCGTGTATATATATATTTTAAAAAGATAAAAAAAAAATCGAAAGCGATTTCCCCGTGATGTATTGGCCTTTAGTAACCCCGTTCTGTAATATTTCTGTGAAATACTAAAAAATAAAGGAGTTATGACTAAATTTCTGACCCCCCTCACTTCCTATACCATGCTTGACCCTTTGCTGTATTATGTTCGTGCATATGTACATATAAATTCGAAAGCAATTTCCCTGCCATCTAGTGGCCTTTGTCAACCCTGTTCTAAAATATTTCTGCAAAATACTAAAAAATAAAGGAGTTATGACTATTTTTCTGACACCCCCACTTCCCACTACACCTTCGCTGCACATATATTCGACTAAGTTATTTCATCGCAATAAAAATGGAACAAATGTGATGTACAACCACTCCTCGTATAACGACGACAATTGGGACCAGTGTGCTGTTGTTAACAGAATTGGTCGTTAAGCGAAAGTGTATACATATACGTACATGTACTGTATGTACAATGTCCAGCAATACATATATCTTTATTTTCGTGTATTTTACCTCTTTTATACAGTACATTAAAGCTTTACTGTTTATTTACGGTGGTTAGGTTCCTAAAATTACTGTATATGACCAAATCCACGTATGCTGACATTCCATATTGAATACCCGGGTATTTTTTTAGTTTCGACCATTGGCGCAAATTATCAATAGAAAATTAATTATTAATTTTGTAAATTAAAATGTATCAATGTAATATGCAATTTTGTGGGCGGAAATGAAAGTAAAAAATACCTTGCTACAAGAAAATATGCTAATGAACGAAGTCGGTAGCATAGGCTCGGGACGCCATCTTGTCGTCTGCCAACGTCTCTCGCGACGACGACAACGAGGACAAGCCGGATGACATTTAATTTGCAGGTAATGATTTATTAAACACAGGTGAGGTTAATTTAGCTTAGGTTAGACGAATTAATTTATCATCCTTTCATTTCTTCGACATCGGCATCTATCATAACAAACATGGTGTACCATTCGTCCAACATGACTTCGTTACTTACGAAATCTGTTTTAGCATTTTTTTTTATTTCCGCTCACAAAATTGCATATTACGTTGATACATTATAATTTACAAAATTAATAATTAATTTTCTATTGCTATATTGCGCCCATGGTCGAAACTAAAAATTTACCACTACCGGTATATACTGTACCCCAGGTAGTTTTTGCAGCTTGCAGGATGGTAATGTAGACCTAAGCTTCAGAACACTTTACCTCACAGCTAATATCCACCGTACAAGTTCATTTATAACATCATACAAATTTGCCTCAGCCAACTTAATTATCGTACACGACATCGTAACTTCGGGAGATTTACTGTAAACGACGTCATAAAGCCCGTCGTTACTCCGAGTTGTCGTTAACTGAGTAGGTCGTTAAACGAGGAGTGGGTGTATTTTGTTATTCACAAATAAAAACTAGCTGGAAACTTGTCCTACACGTGGGGAAAGCACTTCACACTTGAATACGTCAGAAATGTGAGTAAACTGAGAGAATTGTTGTGAGTAGGTGGAGAAAGCAAATTGTCACTCCTTGGAGAACTTTTATTTACTTTTATTTGAAGCTATAATGATTTCAAGAATGCCTAAACATTCGAAGAAGGAACATGCGTTTCATGAAAGAGCTAAGAAACTGAATCAAATTATTGAGAAAGTGTACTTCTGCCTCGGTTATTACTGGAGATGATCATAGTGACAATGAGGGAGGTGGTGCCTCCTGAAACCCTCTCCTTCTGAGCGGTTAATACCTCGTAAATGGGGGGACCAGGTACCAGCTACACTTTATAATAACATGTGAATGACATAGAATGCATGAAGATTGGCGCAAAGAAAAAAAAAATCTAAATGAAAAATATATAAAATGCAGGGAAATGTATTTTGAACTTCAAAGCTCAATATCTCAAAACTACACTTTTCTCTACATTTTTTCTATCTCCTCCAAAACTATTTGGCCGATTTTAATGGGGTTTAGATAATTTGAAAGCTGAATAGATTTGCAATTTTTCATTGTGGCGTTTTTCATTTTTTGTGATAGAAGTCCATATATTGTATTCTATGTAAAAAAATTGACATTAAAAAAAAAAAAATCTTTCTCCTAAACTAAGAGGAAATTCCAAAAACTGTACAATAATTATTTAGGTATTGCTATAGAGCATTTGTGGTATGTTTTTCAGCATGTTCAGTCAATGGATAAATGAGGAGATAGAACGTTTGTGATTTAATTTTTTTTTTTTTTTAATTCATTGTTTTTCAACCAAATGATATGTAAATTGGTGGTGAACATCACAGTATATATATATATATATATATATATATATATATACACATATATAACATAATAAAAATTCGCGAAATTCCTATCGTAATTGACGAAGTTCGTTCTCGAGTGCGACGGCCCCCTAAGATGATGAGAGCAGGTAAGGCACCTGGGTTGGATGGATGCCATGCAGAATGTCTGAAGAAAGGAGGTACAGTTATGGTGGACTGGCTGGTGAGGTTATTTAATGTTTGTTTAACCCCTTCCATACAGTGTCGCCTACGTAGGCGGCATGAGGAGCAAGTGGATACACGAGGCTGCCATATCGGCGTCTTGATTATATTTATTGTAGTTGCCCCTGCATAATGACATACTCTCTAAACTGTCATCACATTTTCTATGGTTATCAAAATTCACGGGTGAAAGAGAGAATGATCGATATAAGCGGTGACTATTTTTTATGATGCGAGTATTATGACGAAACATTGTATGTCTGGCAGCTAATGCTGCCCGCGAGATTTTGGCCTGTAGTGAAGTGGTTAAGAGAGAGTAGAGTGCCAAAGGACTGGAGGAGTGCCTCTATAGTTCCGCTTTACAAGGGAAAGGGGGAGAAGTGTGAATGCAGTAGTTTCAGAGGGATCAGCTTGTTGAGTGTAGTTGGGAGGGTCTTGATCGAGAGGATTAGGAGAGGAACAGAGGGTGTAATTGGTGAGGAACAGTGTGGTTTTAGGACGGGTTGTGTAGATCAGATTTTTGTGGTAATACAGATATGAGAGAAAGCTATAGGAAAAGGTAAGGATGTTTTTTGGGCTTTTATGGATCTGGAAAAGGCTTAAAACAGGGCAGACAGGAAGGCACTGTGGGAGGTACTGCAGATTTATGGGATAGGAGGAAAGCTGTTAAGAGCAGTCAAGAGTTTTTATGAGAGTAGTAGAGCATGTGTTAGGATTAGAAATGGAGAGAGTTAATGGTTTGAGGTAAAGGTAGAACTTCGTCAGAGATTTGTTATGTTGCCCTGACTGTTCAATCTATACATAGATGGGGTGGTGTGAGAGGTGAATGCAAGGGTAGTGGGTGAGGGGTTGGAGATAGTTAAAGAAAATGGAGAAAAGTGGGAAATAAGCCAGTTGTTGTTTGCAGATGACACTTTGCTTGTAGCAGGATCAGAGGAGGGATTGAGGAAGTTAGTGACAGAGTTTGAGAAGGTGTGTGAAAGAAGGAAGCTGAAGATAAATGTGGGCAAAAGTAAGGTGATAAGATGTACAAGGGGAGAGAGTGACAGCAGGCTGGAAGTGAGCATTAAGGGTGAGAGACTGGAGGAAGTGGATAGTTTTAGATACTTGGGTGTGAATGTGGCATGAAAGGGAGGAGTGGGGTTGGAGGTAGAATGTAGGTTGAGAGAAGTGAGTAAATGCCTTGGTGGATTAAAAAGCATATTGAGAAATAGACATCTGGGAATGGATGCTAAGAGGAGGTTATATGAAGGAGTGATTGTGCTGACAGCACTGAACGGGGCAGAAACATGGAACATAACATAAGAATGAAGGAGACCGCAAGAGACCATAAGGCCTACACTTGGCAGCTCTGTATCCATCACCACCTGTCATCCCCATCCATAAAATTTTCTAATCGTTTCTTAAAACAACAGAGTTTCAGTGCTTACTACATAGTTGATGAAAGAGTATTAGGATGGTTTGGACACATGGAAAGAATGAGTGAAGAAAGATTAGATAAAGAGGTATGAAAGGAGTGAATATGAGGGGGCGTCCTAGGATGAGAGGGATGGATGGGGTGTAAGGAGCATTACAAAAAGAGGAATGTCTGTTGAGGAAGGACGGGAGAGGACAGAAGATAAGGGTGAATGGAGAAGGGTTGTGTATGGATGATGCTGTGATGCATGAGGGGGAGTGGGTGGGGGATCGGGGGTGAGGAAGTATGTATGAGAAAAAAATTGATGCAGCCCGAAGGGATTTCTCTCCGTCTTCTCCTTTTCTTCATGAGATGGACGGAGAGGAGGGTCGCTGAATTTATGAAGTGGCCTTGCTGTCTTGTGACACTGCTTCTGACCTAGGGCAGTGGACAGGATGCATGGATGGCCAGTCATCCAGGAGGTGCCAAGATAAGAGGGAGGGTGGAGCGGAGTGGAATATGTAGGGAATGGAATGGGTGGGAGTGGTTTCTATGCCTTTTTCTGTTTGGCTACCTCCCTTGTAAGGGGGAAAAAGCCTTTGGTATATGTGTATGTACCTTCCCATACTCCATCACCATTTCCTTTAACCCCCTCTGACCCTGCCACAAGTGCAGCGTCATCAGCCAGAATGCATGAAGATCGGCGCAAAGAAAAAAAATGTAAATGAAAAATAAAAAATGCAGGGAAATGTATTTTGAACTTCAAGGCTCAATATCTCAAAACTACACTTTTCTCTACATTTTTTCAACCCCAGGCATAAGGGGGTGGGGGGTTGAAGATAGTTAAAGAAAATGAAGAAAAGTGCAAGATGAGCCAGTTGTTTTTTTGCTGATGGCTACCTTCCTTGTAAGGGAGAAAAAGCCTTTGGTATTTGTATGTATGTTTGTATCTTCAATCCTGCCCATTACCCTTGTATTTATCTCCCGCATCACCCCATCCATGTACATATTGGATAGCCATGGTGACATGACACATCCCAAATGCAGTCCCATCTTACCTCAAACCACACTCTCTTTCCATTTCTAATTCTAACACAGGCTCTGCTACTCTCATAAAAACTCTTGACTACCCTCAACAGCTTTCCTTCAATCCCATGTATCTGTAAAACCTCCCACATTGCCTTCTAGTCTACCCTGTCGTAAGCCTTTTTCAAATCCATAAAGGCTCAAAAAACATCTGATCCAGGGAATCCCTACCTTTCCTCAACCCAAACTCTTCTAGTATAGAGATCTTGGGCCCAGTCCAGAGACCAAGTGTCAGCCCCACAGGGCTGCACCTCCTAATGGATATGAAGGGTTCAAAGGGTTTCGAAAATGGGCAAGCTCTGTTGTTCATATTGCAGGATGACTACAAGCAGGTACCCATCATTGGTTCTTATCAACATATGGATGCGTGAATAGTAATGTTTAGTCCTTATGGATGGTTGAGGTGTGTGTATGAGAGAAGGAGTGTATAAAATAAATTTACACAATGAAAGGAAATTATCATTTGCCTTAGGCCAGGATGGAGTGTGATGAAGGCAGCTCCCTGGAAGATGGGGCAGCCAGCTCATTGGAGGATGGGGTGGCCAGCTCTTTGGAGGATGGGGCTGCCAGCCCCCTGGAGAATGGGACAACGAGCCCCGTGGAGAATGGGCCGATCTGCCCCCTGGAGAATGGGACAACCAGCCCCTTGGAAGATAGGGCAATGACCCCTGTCAAGCATCATAACTCAGGTGAAATTCTTCAGCTTTTTAGTGTCATTGATTATTATGAAAAGATTAAGTGAAGAATAACTTGCAGAATGTGGAAAAAGGAAGTGGATGAACAGAACTTGAGGGGAAGACCAAGAATGAGGTGGATGGATGGATGGGGTGAAGGGATCTGTCAAGCAAGGGAGAAGACAAAGGATCTTGTGAATGGAAAGTGGTTGTAAAGGAAGGGATTTTTTCTTGTGCTCTGTACATATCTTGAGTGGATGCTAGAGTGAATGATAGTTTGCTGTGTATTGAAGCAGGTGAAAGGTAAACCAAGTCTGGCTCATGGGCCCTGGTGTTGTGTTGTTTCTTGCTGTGTAAAATTATTATATCTTATTTTGGCACCTTCAATTACAAATAATTTCTTTTTCCAAACAGATTTTGTTTATGGTTCCCCAATGCTGAACTCCATTTCGTCAGAAGCTTCAATGGCAACTACTGACTCTACTGCAGGTACTGTAGAATCTGAAGGCTGGGCTGCAGAAATTCTTTCTCAAAACAATGGTTTGGAAGATAGTGTTGCCAGTTCAGAGGATTGGTTGCTCAATAGCCATAGTAACCATAACCACAATCACAGTATGGAGAGTGTCGAGTTAATAGAAGAAAAATATTCCAAACTCTCATTAAAGAAATCGAGAAAAAAGACTCAGCCAGTTCTCTATTTTGATGAGTATGGCAACCTGACAGCCTCACCCCAACCAGCATCATCATCTTCGTCATCATGTCCTACTCTTAGTAGGAGTGATATAAGTGATGATGACCTTAGTCATGACCAGAAGTCCTTTTCTAGTGTTCCTGGGGATACAAAATTTTGTACAGAAAATGCTAGTGATTCTTATGTTGAATTGCCCAAAGTTGCTGACGATAACAAAATGAACCAGGAAAGTTTACAGGAAGATTCCAACATCCAGAAGTCTCCATTTCTCGTCTCCCCACAAAAAACGTCATCGAAGTTGAGAAATGGTGAGGTGCGGGCACCAAGGCCAAAGGTAAAATCAAGATCACTGTCAGGAGAAGTAATGATAAATACACTAGTTCTGACACCTTCAGATGAGGAACTTCAAGGGGCCTTTAAAAGCAATTTTGAGTCAGGTTCAGCCACTAGTCGTTATGGAAGGGCACGAAAAAAGAAAACGGAAGATGGATTTTTCTTTGGCACATTGAATTTTAATGAATTACGTAAAATTACCAGCACAAGCCCAAAGAAAGGTAAAGGCTCAGCTGTGAAAACAAGCCCAGAATTAAAACGTCAAAACTATGTTAAGAACGAAGTGAAAAAATCCCTCAACTTTGAAAGAGATATTAATGATGCAAATATATTAAGTAGAAATGTAGATAGTGTTGAAAATGATATGCAAACTAACTGTGATATACCAAGTCATCCACCTCAAGTAGTTGAAAATAGTGAATCCGGTGTTTTGGAATGTGATGCAAAAAATATGGAAACAAAAGTCAAAGAGGAGCAGGAGGTGACCATGAATGGCACTGATGAAGAGATGTTAGAGAATCAAGAACTTGTAATACAGAGTGCCACTGAAAATGTAGACAACCAGGTCACATTAAAAGAAGAGTTTGAAATAAAGGAGGAGGGTGAACACTTGAGTACTGAGATAGAGTATGGGTTGAAACCAGAGAATGAGCATTTGCATTCCGATGCAGAGGTGAAAAGTGAAAACAACTATCATGATATCTGTCCAGATAAAGTTGAAGTTAAAGTTGAGAAATATAAAGTTCCAAAGAGGCAGCGAAACAAGGTTTCATATATTCATAGTGAAGAAAGTCTACTTTGTGGGGTCATGCCAGAAGTGAACGCCTCAGATCTGATGGTGCCATCAGACCTGGGCAGCACCGAGACTAGTGAGGGCAGCAGTGATGAGTTTTGTATTTCAAAAACTAAATCAGGGAGGATGGTGAAGAAGCCTTGTCTCATGGATATGTCAGATGAAGAGAAAAAGCAGAGAGAGTTACGGGACAAACAGAAACAATTAGGATTTGAATCGATTTCTAATCTACAAGAAGTGAGTAAATTATTTGTTTACAATATAGCATAGAGTATTAGACTTTGATTAATAGGTACTAAGATGTATTCATTTTGAATGCTTATTTGTTTGCACATTACTTACAATATGTAATTTTATTTTTTGGTTGATAAGGTATGGCCCTTGGAATACCGAGTAGACATGATGAAAATGTTAGAGAAAGAACACCCATGTGAGTACATGGTTGGAGATATGGTGTGGGTTAACATCAGAGGAAGTCCACTTTGGCCAGCTCTAATGTCCTATGATCCTGAGGAAGCAGAGTACACCAAAATTGCGGGTAGGTTCAATTTTTTGTTCAAGTTTATTAGATTAGCATGTAATTGTTTATATAATCTCTCTTTTTCTTTCTTCATACCTTGTCTGTCTGCATATATTTGTATGTATATATATATATATGTGTGTGTGTGTGTTTGTGTATATACACACACACACACACACACACACTTCAACGAACGGACGGCATAGACGACGTTCTGAAGAAAAAGTGAAATTTCGTGGATCCCAAAGCAAAGGAAGTACCTATTGTATTTACAGGGTGGGGGGGGGGGGAAATTGCTCGTGGTGTAGGGAAAGTAAGGAAAAAGGAGAAGGGGAGGGATTACTGAGGGAAATGGAAGGAAATGAGGAAGGTGAGGACGTGGCCCAGGCAGGCAGACGAAATCTAAACAAACGAGGGCCGGACCAATTTAGCGATGAGGAAATGTCTAATAAAAATGTAAAGATCAGAAGTATAGATAAGAGCAATACAGTAGATGATGAGAATATTTTCCAGGGATTTAAAGAGGGTGGGGGGGACACAACCCCCCCCCCCCCCCCCCCCCCGATTAACAAGACTAGAAGAGAAACTCGATAAGATGTTCGAGCACTGGGAATTTAAGTTCGGTCACGTTAACAACATTGTGCAGAGAGTTGAAAAATTGGAAGAACTAGAGAAGGCGAACAAAAACTTAACTAAGGAAATTGAAGAATTAAAAAAACAGTTAACAGAAGTAAAAGAAGAGAATAAAGTCTTAAAGGAGAATAATAAGGAGAACAAGGAGGGTTGGAAAAAAATCCAAGAAAATAGCAAAGTTGCATTCGCTGACATAATCAGACAGCAAATGAATGAACAAACTGAAGACTCAGTTATTAAAGTGATGAGACAGAAGGAGAATATAGTAAGAGACTTAGCAGACAGAAAGAAATGTATAATTATATTAGGAATGGAAGAGAAATATAACCCAGATAGAACCACAAGAATCAAAGAGGAAAATGAAAAAGTAAGAAATTTACTAGAATTAGTTCAGGAAGATGAACCAGAAATAATGAAACAAATCGAAGAGAAATTCAGGCTCGGGAAATATAGTACAGACAAGACCAGACCAATTAAGATTAAATTCAGGTCACAAACTACGGCTGAGAATATCTTATCCAAAACAGGGAAACTAGCAACAAATGAACAATATAAAAAGGTATGGATAAAAAGAGAAATGAATAAAGAGGAAAGAGAGGAAGAAAAACAGAAAAGACTTGAAGCAAAGGAAAAAAAAAACAGAAAAGACTTGAAGCTAAGGAAAAAAACGAGAGAAGAACGGAGTCAGAAAAAGAGAGATTCTATTGGAGAGTAGTGAATATGAAACTAAAGAAAGTCGACATACAAGAGAAAAACAAAAGGGAAACAGAGAACACAATGGAAGTGGCAGAAAACTAAGAGTGTCTTACACAAATATAGATGGATTAATAACAGGATTGAATGAGCTGAATGATTATTTGAAGGAAAAAGAACCAGACATAATGGGAATTGTAGAAACAAAATTAAAAGGTCCACTACCACCCAACAGTGTAGGACATGATGCATATAATTATTGGATTAGAAACAGAGTGAAAAAGGAAGGGGGTGGAGTTATGTTCCTGACTAAGAAGGATATAAACGTGAAGTGTGTCACATATGGAAAGAATACAGTAGAGATGATAATGATGGAAGTAGAAGACAGAGATAAGAAGACCAGAAAGTTTGTAATAAATTATGTGCCCCCGAAAACAGCCTCATGGGAAGAGAGTGAACATAAAAGTATGTTAGAGGACACAAAGATAGCATTAAACAAGATAATGGAAGAGGGAGGAAGAATAGTTATGATGGGCGACTTTAATTGCAAAGAAATCTGCTGGGAAGAAATGACAGTAAAGGGTGGAGACGGCTCATGGGGAAACGCTCTACTTGAGATGGTTACTGACCATACAATGACACAATGGATACAGGAGAACACTATAGGTATAGAAATGAAGAAGAGCCATCGAGACTAGACCTAATAATTACATCTGAACCTAGAATAGTGGACAAAGTTGAATATAAAACACCAATAAGTAAAATTGACCACATATTGATTGAACTGGAACTTAATGAAGAAAAATATATGAAAAGAAATGAACAATATAGAAAAGGAAGAATGATGTATGAAAAAACAAACTTTGATAAAATAAGAGAATTCTTTCAAAAGGAAAACTGGGAAGAAATATACAAAGAAGAAACAACAGTAGAAGAGAAATGGAATATTTTGACAAAAATTTACAAAAAAGGAGTGGAAAAGTATGTCCCAATACAAAAACAAGAAAAAGAATATGTAAAATGCTGGTACAACAAAAGTTGTAGGGAGTTAAAAGACAAAAGAGACAAAGCCTGGACCAGATGGAAAAAAGACAGAAGACCTGAAAAATGGAAAATATATACCTGTTATAGAAATGAATATGTACAAACATGCAGAGGAAAAGAGAAAATATGAAAAAGATATCATAGAAAAGTGTAAAGATCAACCAAAACTATTCTACAGATTTGTAAACAATAAACTGAAAAACAAAATTAAGACAAGAGGGAGTTGAATACACTGAGGAAATGGAAATGGCAGAAATTATGAACAAACATTTTAAATCGGTGTTTACAAGGGAGAACATACAACCTGAAGAGAACGAATGGAAAGAGAAAGTCCCCCCTATGGAAGAAATAGAAGTAACAAAGAATGAAATATTAACACTTGAGTAATCTTGATGTCAGAAAATCGCATGGACCAGATGAAATAGCAAACTGGATACTGAAAGAATGCAGGAATGAACTGGCAGACAAAATACATAGCATACTAAACAGTTCCTTGAAAGAAGGAAAAGTTCCAGAAGATTGGAAAAAAGCAAATATAGTACCTATATATAAAGGAGGAAATAAAGAAGAACCTACCAACTATAGACCAGTCTCTCTAACAAGTACAATAGCAAAAATTTGTGAAAGAATTATCAAAAGTAGATGGGTAAAATATTTAGAAAAAAACAGTGTTAAATCCAAGGCAATTTGGATTCAGACAAGGACGATCATGCGTCACCAATTTAATATGTTTCTATTCAAGGCTAATAGATTTAATACAAAAAAGAGATGGATGGGCGGACTGTGCATTTCTAGACCTAAAGAAAGCTTTTGACAAAGTACCACATAAGAAGTTGCTTAAGAAATTAGAAACTGAAGGAGGAATACAGGGCAAACTACTAAATTGGATGGAAGACTTTTTGCAAGAAAGAAAAATGAGAGTAGTGATAAGAAACCAGCACTCAAAATGGGATGAAGTAATAAGCGATGTTCCGCAGGGAACAGTTCTGGCCCCAATAATGTTTGCTATATATATTAATGATATGGATGAAGGAATAGAAAGCTATATGAGCTTCTTTGCAGATGATGCAAAACTACTGAAAAGAGTGAAAACTGAAGAAGATTGTGAATCACTACAGAGAGATCTAAATAAAGTACAGGAATGGAGTAGGAAGTGGGAGATGGAGTTCAATACAAAAAAGTGTAGTATAATGGAATTTGGAAAAAGCAAAAACAGAATAACAGGAGCATATAAATTGGGAGAAGAAGGAATAAAAAAAGTAGAAAATGAGAAGGACCAGGGAGTCATTGTTATGAATAATATGTCACCTGAGAAACATATAAATAAGATTTTTGGAGAAACTTATAATTTAATAAGAACAATCAAAGTTGCATTTACATACCTGGATGAAGAAATGGTGAAGAAAATCCTAATCACCCTGATAAGACCAAGATTGGAATATGCAGCAACGATATGGTCACCAAGTACAAAAAAATGTATAAGAAAACTTGAAAGAATACAAAGAGCAATTACAAAATTGGCACCAACACTCTCAAAACTATCATATGAAGAGAGACTAGAAAAACTTGACCTACAGACACTGGAGCAAAGAAGAGAGAGAGGAGATTTGATAGCTATTTACAGAATCATGAAAGGCATGGAAATTACTGATAGAGAGAATCTGATCAAATGGGATGACAGAAATACAAGGGGACACGGAAAGAAAATAAAAAAAGACAGCTATAGAAGAGATTTGAAAAAGAACAGCTTTCCTCACAGAGTAATAGACAGTTGGAACAAGTTAGATGAGAAAGTGGTGTGTGCAAAAACAATACATGAATTTAAAAATAGTTTAGATAAAATGAGATATGAAGATGGGACCCCACGAGCATAGCTCCCCTTCCCGTAAAATACAACTAGGTACAACTAGGTAAATACACACACAGAGAGAGACAGACAGACAGACAGTGGCTTTTTCCCCTTTACAAGGGAGGTAGCCAAAAACAAAGGCATAAAATCTACTCCCACTCATTCATCCCCACATACTCCACTCCCATTCACCCCCTTCACTCCCTCTTTTCTTGGTTCCTCCTGGATGATGATACCTGCATCTTGCCCACTGCCCCGGGTCAGAAGCAGTGTAGTAAGACAGCACATCCGCAGCAAGGCCGGTTTATTTAATCAGTGGAACCCCCACCCCCCCTCCATGCAGAAAAAGAGAAGATGGGGAGAAATTCCTTCAGGCATTTCATCTCAGATGCATATAAACTCTTCCATATGCTCCATGTTTCTGCCCCATACAGTGCTGTCTGCTAAGTCACCCCTTCATACATTCCCAAATGTCTATTTCTCATTACACTTTCTAATCCCCCGAGCATTTACTTGCTTTCAATATACATTCTACTCCACCTCCACTCCTCCCTTTGCTGCCACATTTGCACCCAAGTATCTAAAGCTATCCATTTCCTCCGGTCTTTCTCACTTAATACTCACTTCCAATTTGCTGCCACAGTCTCTCCTTGTACATCTCGTCACCTTACTTTTACCCATGTTTATCTTCAACTTCCTTCTTTTGCACACTTTCCCAAACTCTGTCACTAACTTCCTCAATCCCTCCTCCGATCCTGTTACAAGTGCAGTGTCATCAGCAAACAACAACTGGCTTATCTCCCATTTTTCTCCATTTTCTTTAACCATCTCCAATCCCCGGCCCTTTACCCCTGTGTACTTTTCACACCACTCCAGTCAGTCATTACTCCTGTGGTCACAGGGTCATTCTGTAACCCCACCCAGTGATGGGGTTGTAAGCTGTGTAGGGAGACAACACACCTCCACAGCAGTATCTAATTGTTGAAGCTAGATTACTTTGAATGCTTCATTATATGGCAACCCTCTCCCCTCATCCCCACAAAAAAATTATGAAAGTGAGTGATAAGAAGCCTTTGAGTCAAACAAGTTTGTCATTTACAACCCCGCTCCTCCTCCTCCTCCTCCTCCTCCTCCTCCTCCTCCTCCTCCTCCTCCTCCTCCTCCTCCTCCTCCTCCTCCTCCTCTTGCCTTCAAATATACAAAAATCTGTAGGCCTCATTTTGTATACCCTACCCAACTTGTACTTGCTAAGGTGCTCAGAATTTAGTGCATATAGGTTGTGCTCTGACTTTTATTTTTATTGCAGTGTCCCATAGCCCGTACAAAGTGAAAGGTGGGCGCACATACCACGTTCAGTTCTTCAGTGATAATGCGCAGCGGAGGTGGATAGCTGGAACAAGTCTCCTTCCCTTTCATGGTTATGATAAAATGATCAGATACCTCACAGAGCTTAAATGCAAGGTATGTTTTTTATGTATTTATTTTTCTAGACTACCCAAACAACAATATAACATAACTCAAACCAAAGTACAGTACTACCTCTCATTAACAGACTAAAAGGGGGGTAATGGTGTCCGTTGATGTGAATAATCTGTTGATTTGGAGTGGTTTTTGGGTGGCATAGTGATTGCATGCAATAAACAACAGCACCAAAAACACAGCGAAAACACCGCAAACCCGGCTAATTAATGTTCTTTAATGAGAGGTCTCACTGTACTTACCATAAAGTAGCATGTGACAATGATCGGCATGCATTTCTAAGCAAAAACCTTGAAACCACCCACCTCTGGCATTATATACAAACACTGCCCAACATATGCAACATGAAAATTGATGATATGGTTATTTTGTGAGTGACTTGGAAAAAGTGTAGATATATCCTTTATTAACTTATTACAGGTACGAACACTGAAGAAATATAAGCGAATAACTGCCGAGTCTTTTCTGAAGACATTGGTACATATCCAGAGGGGCAGAACTGGTGTTAAACATGAACGTTGGACTGAAGCAATTCAGGAGGCTGAGGAAGCTTTAATTATAGACAGGTTGGTGCATAAGTGTTAGGGTCTCCATGTATAGAACAGTCTAAGTTTATAACCCATTATGCATGGAAAGGAGTGGGTGAGGGAGTATGTGTGAATGATATTTTGACACAGCTGAAAGGGATTTCTCCCCAGTCTTCTCTTTTTTCTTCTTGAGGGGATGGAGAAGGGGATCGATGATAAATGAAGTGGCCTTGCTCTGGATGTGCTGTGTCTTGCTGTATTGCTTCTAACCCAGGGCAGTAGGTGAGATGCAGGAATGACCTGTCATCCAGGAGGAGACAAGAAAGGAGGGGGTTGAATGGGTGTGGGGATGAAGTGGGTGGGAGTGGATTTATGCCTTTGATTTTGACTACCTCCTTTGTAAGGAGGAAAAGGCTTTTGGTATATGTATATATGTACCAAAGACATGTCATTGAGTAAACCCTAAATAGAATTAATCAATTTAGGGGAAAGGCCCAATGGTTATATCTGAAAGTTCGGTTTACAAGGTGGTGTGTGTCTTTGCTTCTGAGCAGAGTTCAATTTTTTAGAGGTGACATTTATCATAAGAGTTAAAAAATTTACTGTGTACTGCTTCCAAAACTGGACAATGGTTAGAGTATAAAGGTGATGTCTGCCAGTGTTCAAAGTCTGGTAGTGGTACTAAACTGTATACTTGATAATACGTTAATTATTGTTAATTTTTTAACAAGGTGTTTGGATAATCCATGGTTTGGTGTATGGTATTTATTGTTGGTTCCTGGAGTGTTTTTTAGGTATATTGGCCATCCCCTTGTAAGGGGGAAAACCCCTTTATTCTATATGTGTGTGGTATATGTACCATTATGTTATAAACATTGTTAACCACTTCCATATGGTGACGCCTATGTAGGCGGCATGAGGAGCAAGTGGGTACTCGATGATGCCGACGTCGCCATCTTGATTATGTTTATTGTAGTCGTACCTATGTAATTTCCATTCTCTCTAAACTGGCTTCATCAATTTTCTATGGTTATCAAAATACACGGGTGAAAGAAAACGAACGATTGAGCACTGACTTTATTTTTTATAATGCGATTATTATGACGCAACATCGCACGTCGGGCAGGTAATGCTGCCAGACATGCGATGTGCCCTGGAGTGAAGAGGTTATTTTAAACAAGGTTACCAAACATGAATCTGGTTGAGTGGTGCAGTGTCAAGAAGGGTGTTCCATTTGTTGGAGACCAGCCTGAGGTGAGGACATTTGGCTCAGTGTTTATTGAGCCAAAGATCTCTTAGCAACCTTGACTTTATTTTCTTCACTGTTTCCCATTAGGAGAGTCTACATCCAGTGACTGCTCTCCCAATGGAAACCAGTGACATAATCCCATGTAAACAAAGCAGGCAGTTTCTTCCCATAGAGAACTGTAGGAGGGCTCAATGATTCTTGCTAGTTAGGCTTTAGGATTCCATTCAAGACAATTGATATTCATACATATATACACCAAAGGCTTTTTCCCCCTTACAATGGAGGTAGCCAAAAAAACAAAGACATTAAAACCATTCCCACCCATTCCATCCCCAATACACTCCACTCCCCTCCACCCTCCTTCTTATCTTGGCACCTCCTGGATGACAGGTCATCCTTGTATCTTGTCCACTACCCTGGGTCAGAAGCAGTGTCACAAGACACAGCACATCCACAGCAAGGCCGCTTCATTAAATTGGCGACCCCCCCTCTCCATCGTCTCATGCAGAAAAGGAGAAGACGGGGAGAAATCCCTTTGGGCTGCGTCAAAGTTCTTTCACACATACTACCTCAACCCCCCATCCCCCCACCCATTCCACCTCATGCATCACATCATCATCCATATACAACCATTTTCCATTCACCCCTGTTTTCTGTCCTCTCCTGTCCTTCCTCAACAGACATTCCCCTCTTCCCCAAAGCCCCTTTCACCCATCCATCCATCTCATCCTAGGTTGCCCCCTCATATTCACTCCCCCCACATCTGCCTTCCATACCTCTTTTACTAGTCTTTCATCACTCATTCTTTCCATGTGTCCAAACCATCCCAATACTCTTTCATCCACCTAATCTCCCAACTCCCTTACCACCCCTGTTCTACTGTACACATTAGTAATTTTTTTTCTATTATCACCAGGTATGAAAGAATACAGAGGTACTCGGTTGAAAACCCAAGTAGTGAGGAAGTCCAGCCCAATGGAGCAAACAAATTGAAGAATAATAAGCGATCTTTAGACAAGAGTACTGATTCCATCAATTCTCCAAACAAGAGTCTAAGTGAACCACCTCTGAAAAGACGAAGAGGAAGACCCACAAAGTTTTCCATAGTTAGTGAGGATACATTTGATGAATGCTCACCCATATCCAGCTTGAAGCATCTCAAGTCACCCATGTGTGATTCAACAGATGAGGAATTCTCTGGTTTTGAGGACTCTGTTTTGGATGTACAAAAACGAAAATCCAAGTTGAAAATGCTCTCCAAGAAGGATGAAGAAAGTATGTATGCTGTGTTTCTGCAGAAAAATTTACACAGTCTCTTGCAGGCCTCACCCCACTTGACAGAGATTGGGGCAAAGAAACAGTTACGGTGGAAATGGAAAAAAATGACTGATGCACAGAAAGCAAGATACAAATCTAAATTCTCTCATTGTGAGAATGGTGACGTTAAGCGCAAACTTGCATCAGACTTTGCAGAAGATGGCAAAGATTCTGACAATTCCACGTCTAAAAGAACACGAAGTGAAGAAATAGAAGAAAAGGGTGTTTATCGTGTAGTTCGAAATGAAAAAGTTTGTAATGTGTGTGAGACAGTAAGCCACAAAGGTGGAATGGACATGGTGCGGTGCAAAGGGCCTTGCTGTGGAACCTTCCATTTAGAATGTCTTGGCATGGGGGGTTGCACAAATAAGGAATTCAAGTGTAGTGAGTGTTTGACTGGGATACATCCATGCTTTATATGCAAGTCCTCAGAAGGGGAGACAATAAAGTGCAGTGTTGTGTCGTGCGGCAAGTTTTATCATGACGCCTGTGTCAAAAAATGGCCTCAAGTCTACAAGTTAAGACAGAATGAGGTTAGTAAATTTTTCATGTTTATTCGTTTGCTAGTACTTATATTTGTAACAGCATATGGTGTTTAGACTCTTTAACTTGAATAAGAGAAAATTAGGTAAATCTTTGAATCATAGATTTGCTCTGGTGAGCACAAATCAGATAGAAAGGGGTGAATGAAAATATGCTGAATAAGTACCTGTATAGTTTATAGGGATGATGGATAATAATTTTTCTTTTTTTGTATTGGGTTATCCCAGAGGTTGATATGTCCTCGCCACATTTGCCACATGTGTGCAGCTATGGTGGATGACATGAATGACCCTGTGGCTCGAACACATCCCTTTACAAGATGCCTGCGATGCCCAACCACTTATCACACAGGTAATAGCTATTGGGTGAACATCAGTGGTAAAAGGACCAGTGAACATTTTATAGTTAGTTTATATATTGTATGTGGCTGTTTTGTATATATTATATGAAGGTTTTGATTGAGAGGATTAGGAGAGGAACAGGGAGTAATTGGTGAGGAAGAGTGGGTTTAGGACAGGTAGGGGTTGCATGGATCAGATTTTTGTGGTAAGGCAGATATGTGAGAAATCTTTAGGAAAAGGTAAGGATGTTTTTTTTGGCCTTTATGATGGGGTAGACAGGAAGGCAATGTGGGAGGTATTGCAGATATGTGGGATAGGAGGAAAGCCGTTAAGAACAGTCAAATTTTTTATGAGAGTAGTAGAGCCTGTGTTAGAATTAGAAATGGAGAGAGTAAGTGGTTTGAGGTAAAGGTGGGACCTCGCCAGTGATGTGTTAAGTCACCTTGACTGTTCAGTTTATACATGGATGGGGTGGTGCAGGAGCTAAATGTAAAGGTGGTTGAGGACTGAAGATGGTTAAAGAAGATAGAGAAATGTGGGAAATAAGCCAGTTGTTGTTTGCTGACAACACTGCTTGTAGCAGGATCAGAGGAGGAATTAAGGTAGTAATTGACAGAGTTTGGGAAGGTGTATGAAAGAAGGAAGTTAAAGAAATGTGGGTGAAAGTAAGGTAATAAGATGTACAAGGGGAGAGGATGGCAGCAAATTGGAAGTGAATATTAAGGGAGAGACTGGAGGAAGTGGATAGCTTTAGATATTTGGGTAAGAATGTGGCAGGAAAGGGAGGAGTGGAGGTGGAGGTAGAATGTAGATTGAGAGAAGCAAGTAAATGCCTTGGTGGATTAAAGAGTGTAATGAGGAATAGACATTTGGGAATGGATGCTAAGAGGAGATTGTATGAAGGAGTGATTGTGTTGACAGCACTGTATTGGATAGAAACATGGAAAATAAGAAAGGAAGAGTTTAAATCTGTTTGAGATGAAATGCCTGAAGTATGATAGGGGTTACTAGGCTAGATAAAGTGAGAAATGAGGTGAGGAGAGAGGGTGGAAATGGAGTTGGGAGATAGGGTTAATGAAAGGGTATTAGGATGGTTTGGACACTGGAAAGAATGAATGATGAAAGATTAGTAAAAGAGGTGTGGAAAGCAGAGATGGAAGGAGTGAACATGAGGGGATGACCAAGGATGAGATAGATGGATGGGGGTAAAAGGGGCATTGGAAAAAAGTGGAATGTCTGTTGAGGAAGGAAGGCAGAAAACAAGATAGGAGTGAGTAGAGAATTGTTGTGTATGGATGATACTGTGATGCATAGAAAGGAGTGGGTGGGAGATTGGGGGGGGGGGTTAGGGAGTATGTGTAAATGATGTTTTGACTTGGGGCCCAAAGGGATTTCTCCTCATCTTATCTTTTTCTGCATGAGGTGATAGAAAGGGGTAGTCACTCATTAAATGAAGCAGCCTTGCTTTGGATGTGCTGTGTCTTGCTACATTGCTTCTGATCGAGGGCAGTGGGTGAGATGAAGGGATGACTCATTATCCAGGAGGAGCCAAGAAAAGAGAGAGAGATGGATGGTGAATGAGAGTGGAGTATGTGAGGATTAAATCAGTGGGAGTAGAATTATGCTTTTGATTTTGGCTACCTCCCTTGTAAGGAGGAAAATCATTGATATATGTATGTATGTAGGTGTTTCATAAAAGTGAAATAGTTAGGTAATTGTGATTTGTTATAGGTTGATATTTATAAGCTTATTTTAGTGCTTGTGTGAAAGTCCATGTCTGAATTTTTGGTTTTGTTTCTCTTGTAATTAGCAATGTTGTTAAGGGTTTATGACTTAATTTTCACATTGAGACCAATGATGGATGGTGGCCTGTGGTCATGCAAGATGGACAGCATACATATACTGAGAGGCTCTTTCCCCCCAAAAGGGGAGGGGTGGCCAGCCAAGGCATATACTCACCCTCACCCAGCATACATCTATCCCATACTCATTTTTGATCCCTTTTGTCCAATTCTTTGCATGCAACAAGACAGCACCTCCACAGCAGGAACCAGAAGCTGAAGTTGGTTTACCCCTATTTCTTCATTACATGACAGCCCCCCCACCCCCCTTATCCACTTAAGAATTTACAATTCTCGATAAAAAATTAGGTTCATCCTATCTGCCTCATTTAGATTTGGTTTCTACTTCATACTGTGCTATGAGTACAATCACTCATTGTGTTCATCACCTGATACTATTTTTCAAACACATTTTGTTCTTTGTGTTTGCTTCCCTCATAACTATCATTGGTCATTCACTAGCTCCTCCATTTCTCCATCTATTGCCACATGTAACTCCAAATAATAATTGCTAATAGAATCTAATATCACATGGAGAGGCACAGTGTGATTTATGACTCCCAGCAATGGTTCACCTAAGATAAGTTATATGTAATTAATCTTCTATCTTTTTACACAAATCTACAAGGTGTCATAACAATGATAGTTATGATGTCATTTACCTTGACTTAGCAAATCATTCGACTACTAAATAAAGTCAAAGCCCATGGCATAGGAAGAAAAGTGTTTGAATGGGTTAGAACATGGATCTATGATAGAAAAGTGGGTCACCATGAACGGTGTAACATCCAAATGGGGGAGTTTCTCAGGGCTCGGTTTTGGGGCCCCTATTGTTCATTATGTATATAAATGACTTGGACAACAGGATTAGTAGTGATGTTAGGAAGTTTGCATATGACACTAAGATAGGACATCAAATTAAGTCAGATGTTGAGATAGTGCAGGAAGATCTTAACAAATTGTTCACATGATAAAATGGCAATTAAGCTTGTTATCTCGAAGTGTAGTGTGTTAAACTACACTAGGTTTACATAACCCAGAAAGTAGATATACCTTAGATAACACCTTTTTAGAGAAAACCAAGTGTGAGAGAGACTTGGAAGTTCTAGTGAGTCTTGACCTGAAATCCAGGAAACAGTGTATAAGTACTAGAAACAAAGTATTAGGTTTCATTTTTGGGACTGTTGTGAATGAAAGTGCAGAGGTAGTTATCACACTAATAGGCATTAGACCCATCCTTGACTATGTGGTACAGGTTTGGTCTCCATCTTATAGAATGGATATCACTTCACTAGAATCAGTATAGAGGAGAATGACCAGAATCATACCTGGGCTCAGAAATTTACCTCAATGGGACAGGCTTAGGTACCTGGAAAAACACAGTGTGGGGTGATCTAATAGAGGTGTTCAAGTGGATCAAGGGCTTTAATAAGGGGGATCTAGACAAGGTCATCACATCAAGGCAATAGGGCAGGACTCTGTAATGGATTTAAATTGGACAAATTTAGATTTAAGAAGGAAAATAGGCAAGAACTGGTTTACCTATAGAAGAGTCTGAATGAAATAGACCTAGTAACCAGATAATAGTGCTGCAATTATTGGTTGTGTTAAGAAAGGGTTAGATAACTTTATGGATGGGAATGATAGGTGGTAATGAACATGGAACTGCCTAGTGTAGGCCATATGGTCTTTTGCAGTTTCCTTCGTTCTTATGTTCTTATAGCTCCTCCAGCTCTCACCCTTTAAACCCGCCTCTAGCTCATCACCATCATCACTCTTACATGCACGTGTGCACACACACACACACACACACACACACACACACACACACACACACACACAAATAAAACATATAACTTTGCCACCATCTGTTTCACTGTCCTGAGTCCCAGGAACGTATGTAGTGTCATGTACATACAGGTATTGAGTGTACTAGGAATTTAAGTTTCTTTTCATGTGCTGAAAATGGCTTTTTCACATTATGGATTTAATTCTTTACAGGTGAAGAGTGCATTGCAGCAGGTTCTGATGAAATTTCATTGGGACACCATATTTGTACAAAACACCTCAAATTCCCCAAAAATTCTGTCAATCATGTTAATGTCAATTGGTGCTTCTGTTGTTCCAAGGTAATAAATAAGTATTACTTATATTCCTTTATATTTTTTACATTTTTCTCTCTATATTTAAGATAGTTTAGATTTTTGTTCTGTTGTTTCTGGTATAGTTGAAGGAAAGTGTAATAGAGTAATTGTAACTGATATTAATTTTTTTTCTTATCCTATTTTCAGGGTGGTTCTCTTTTACTTTGTGACCAGTGTCCAGCTGCATTCCATGCTGATTGTATGAAAATCACGGCTCCAGAAGATGGTTATGTGTGTGAAGATTGTGAGAATGGAAAATTTCCAATATATGGAGATGTTGTCTGGGTTAAGCTTGGAACGTATAGGTGAGGAATTGTTTAAAGTTTTAGTTTCTTTTGGATAGTGAAAAAAAATGCATGCACACGTGTACATACCCCCATTGCTGAATCACAGCATGGGTTTAGAATACTACACTCCACACTCTAATGCCAGACCTCACACAAAGAGGTTTTGATGGCATCAATTGAGAGAAGCTCACACACAGAACACTTTTCATACTACTAGACATTAGTAAAGGTTTCACTGCTGTCCTTTTCACAATCTCACAAACAAAATATATAACACATGCACAGTAATACCAAAAGATGGCTGGCCAATTCTCTGGTAGGTAGAAATGCCTATGTGTCATATAATGGCCAATCATTACACACCAGAAACTTTAAGAACAAGAGTACCACAGGGCTCAGTTCTATCTTCCACACACTTTAATCCATATATGTATAATATAGTTAAGACTCAGAGATCACATCGAGAAATAATTTGATTTGTGACTCGCAGCATGGTTTCTCCAAGGGTAAATCATGTGTGACTAATCTCCTGTCCTTTTATAGAAATGTAAATAAGGCATCAGATGACAATGATAGTTATGATGTTATTTACCTTGACTTTAGCAAAGCATTTGACAAGGTGCCCTACCAGAGACTACTAAATAAAATCAAAGCCCATGGCATAGAGGGAAAAGTGTTAGAATGGAATAGAGCTTGGATCAGTGACAGAAAACAGCAGGTCACCATAAATAATGTAAAATCCAGGTGGGGGAGTGTTTCTAGTGCAGTTCCCCAGGGCTCGCTTTGGGTCCCTTATTGTTCATTATGTACATAAACAACTTGGGTGCTAAGATTCTGTAGGAAGATCTTGACAAATAGTTCATATGGTTGGTAAAATGACAAATGAATATCTCAAAGTACAGTGTGTTAAACATAGTGCTACACATCCCCGAAAGCAGATATAGCTTAGATAACATGTTTTTAGAGAAAACTGAGTGTGAGAGAGACTTGGGAATTTTAGTGAGTTCTGACCTTAAATCCAGAAAACCGTGCATCAGTGCCAGGAATAAAGCTAACATAGCATTAGGTTTCATTGCTAGACTGTTATAACTTACAGAGGTAATTATCAGACTCTATCTAGCTTTAGTTAGACACATCCTTGACTATGTGGTACATTTTTGGTCTCCGTCCAGTAGAATGGAATTCAGTTCACTAGAATCAGTATAGAGGAGAATGACCAAAATGATACATAGGCTCAGAAATTTATCTTACAAGGAGAGGCATAGGCACCACTCACATTCTGTAAAGACACAGGGTGCTGGGTGATCTAATAGAGCTGTTCAAGTAGATCAAAGGCTTTAACAAGGTCATCATAATAAGAGAAGAGGACGGGACTTGCAGTATTGGATTTAAACTGGACAAATTTAGATTTCAAAAGGAAATTGGCAAGAACTGGTTTACAAATAGATTAGTCAATGAATGGAATAGACTTAGTAACCATGTAGTGAGTGCAGAAACTATTGGTTGTTTTAAGAAACGGTTAGACAGCCTTATGGATGGGGATGATAGGTGGTACTGGACATGGGACTGCCTAGTGTAGGCCTTATGGTCTCTTGCAGTCTCCTTCATTATGTTCTTATACAACATGACATACAGCATTGTTATCTCATGTAACCATCCTGACAATGCAAGACCTAAAGTATCTTGCCGCACATGATAAAATTAATTTTGAGTGCCCTAGTTTAAGAAACATTGGATCAGGTTTTGCATGCATGTTGTTCTTGAAAGGTAGTCATTGTGACATGCTAATACCAAATCATCATAATCATCATCGCTCATTGTTATCATCTTTTTCTTCTTCACCATCTTTGTATTAATATTTTAGAGTACATAAAACTTTTTTCCTTTATCCAGATGGTGGCCAGGACAGGTGCTTCATCCACGTTATATTCCGGACAACATAGAAAATCTACCACATCAGCAGGGTATGTTCTGTGTTCACTTCTTTGGTTCCAACGACTACTACTGGGTCACTCGAGGGCGGACCTTCTTGTACCAAGAAGGGGTGAGTAACAGTTGGTTCTTCAGTAGTAATAGAGCTGAGGTAATGTTTGATGCTTTAAATCTAGAAACATATTACTTGTTTCCATGTAGATCACTAGCAAAATTCATTAGATTCATTGTATATACATACACCAATGGCTTTTTCCCCTTACAAGGGAGGTATCTAGAGTCAAAAGGCGTAATTCCACCCCCACCCAATTCATCCCCACCCAATTCCACTCCCATTCACCACCCTTTCCTCCCTCTTTTCTTGTCTCCTCATGGATGACGGGTCATCCCTGCATCTTGCCCATTGTCCTAGGTCAGAAGCAATGCAGCAAGACACAGCACATCCAAAGCAAGCTCACTTCATTTAATTGGTGACCCACCTCTCTCTCCATCCCCTCATGCAGAAAAAAGAAGACTGAGAGAAATCCCTTCAGGCTACATCAAAATATCATTCACACATAACCACTCCCTAACCCCCCCCCCATCACCCACCCACTCCAATCCATGCATTACAGTGTCATCCATATACAACCATTCTCCAGTCACCCCTATCTTCTGTCTTCTCCCTTTCTCAACAGATAACACCCTTTCAAAATGGCCTTCATCCTTGGTCACCCCCCTCTTCTTCACTCCATCCACTTCTGCCTTCCCACACTTCTTGTACTAATCTTTTTTCACTCATTCTTTCCATGTGACCATACCATCGCAATGCTCTTTCATCAACCTTATCTCCCAATACCTTTTCCACCCCAACTCTCCTCCTCACCTTATTTGTTACGCCATCTGACCTTGTAAATACTTGATGTAAATACCCAACTCCTTGTCTGGAGGGCTTGTTCACAGTCCAGTAATGCTGAAATTTTTTCAGGCAGAGCTAGACTTGGAACTTGTATCAGTAGATTAGTGATTGAGAACTGTACCACTACGCTGTCAAGCCTGTGTGTGCTTGCATCTTTAGAATTATGCACTGCCTGTACATGCTGCATCACTGCATTGCATGTTAGCTGGTGATGTGTATTCTTATGGATCATTATAATAGCTGTATTGAATAGTCCTTTTGTAAATACTTGCTACTAAATAATATGATTTGGTTTATTTTTAGGACAAAGGATCGAGTTCAGCTTCAAGCAAAGCGCTGGAGAAACAGTTTCGTCTGGCACTTGCAGAGGCAGCTGAAATGTACAGAGCACAAAAAGACCATAGGGCACAGAGAGAAGCAAAGAGATCTGAAAAGGGAAATGTTGTAAGTTGCTCAAGAGCTTTTGTATGACAGTATATATATATATATATGGTATTAAGATGTGCAACCATCTTTGTCTGAGAATGGGTGGGTGGGGGATAAGGAGTAGTACAGAAAGACAATTTTGTACAGCAGTTTAATGAAAGCAAATTTTAATTGTCATTTTATAATCTCAATCCCTTCAGTAAGACCCTGGCCTTAGCCAAATGAAATTTGCTGGCACAAGTCAAAACAAAACCTTAGCAAGGTGTCTTTTCAATGAAGGGTTATATAAAGATAGCCCATAACCTCTTCAGGACAGGGGTTGTGCCATAAGCTACATGAAATTGGCATTAGCTTAACCACTTCAGTACGGGACTTAAATCTCACGGGCAGCACATGCCAGCCGTATGACGTCACGTAATAATATTCGCATCATAAAATATAGTCGCCGCTTATATCGATCGTTCTTTCACCCGCGAATTTTGAAAACCACAGAGAATGGGATTCAGGGCGCATTTGGGAGAATGTAAAAACACAGGGGCGACTACAATAAATATAATCAAGACGCCGATATGGCAGCGTCGCGAATCCACTTGCTCCTCATGACGCCTACGTGTGCGGCACCGTATGGAAGGGGTTAAAAAAAAAAAAAAAAAAAAAAAAATTGCTATCTTAGGAAATGGGGTTGATCACATGTGTCCAGAGAGGGTAGGGCAAAAGGTTGTGTAATGAGATGAGAATGATGTTAAATGGGCTGTAATTGCATATTAAGTGAGCAGGTGTTTTTAGACTTACACCATTACAAGGGGGAGTGGGGCCTTTGGTGTATATGTATATACAAGATAATTTTGGCATTAACCTTTTCCATATTATGATGCCTATGTAGGCATCATGAGGTACGAGTAGGTATACGAAGATGTTGCCATTGGCGTCTTGATTATGTTTATTATGTAGTTGTAGCTGTGTGACCCCTGAATTCTGTGACCTGCCTTGATCATGTTTTCTGTGTTTATTTCTGTGTTTATTATTACTCAGCCTTTACTTTTTCGTTTAGGAATGTCCCCTGTGGGGCTACAAGGAGAAGGATGCCTAGTCCCACTCCCCGTCCCTTCTTGCCTCTTACGATCCAAGTGGAAGAGAAGGCAGTAATGGGAAGATGGGCAGAATATTTTAGGGAGTTGCTAAATGTGAAGGAGGATAGGGAGGGAAAGATAGTTGCAGTGGGAAATGCTAAGAAAATAAGAGTGATGAGTGAGGAAAATGGAGGAGAAATAAGGAAGGATGAAGTGAAGGCAGTTGTTAAGATGATAAAAGCAGGTAAAGCACCTGGTCTGGATGGATGCCATGCAGAATGTCTAAAGAAAGGAGGTACAGTGATGGTGGACTGGCTGGTGAGGTTATTTAACGTTTGCTGGAGAGAGGGTAGAGTGCCGGAGGACTGGAGGAGTGTCTGTATAGTTCCACTTTACAAGGGAAAAGGGGACAAGTGTGAATGTAGTAGTTTGAGGGATTAGCTTGTTAAGTGTAGTTGTTGTTGTTGTTGTCATTCCCTAGACTGTCTGTCCGAGCAGTCCCGAGTGTAGTTGGGAAGGCTTATGGGAGGATCTTGATTGAGAGGATTAGGAGAGGAACAGAGGGAGTAATTGGTGAGGAACAGTGTGGATTTAGGACAGATAGAGGTTGTGTAGATCAGATCTTTGTGGTAAGACAAATATGTTTTTTGGGCTTTTATGGATCTGGAAAAGGCTTACGATAGGGTAGACAGAAAGGCACTGTGGGAGGTTATGCAGATATATGGGATAGGAGGAAAGCTTCTAGGAGCTGTCAAGAGTTTTTATGAGAGTACTAGAGCTTGTGTCAGGATTAGAAATGGAGAGAGTGAGTGGTTCGAGGTAAAGGTGGGACTTCGTCAAGGATGCGTCATGTCGCCCTGGCTGTTCAACTTA
The DNA here is from genome assembly GCF_046742065.1 of Oratosquilla oratoria. Taxonomy (NCBI): domain Eukaryota; kingdom Metazoa; phylum Arthropoda; class Malacostraca; order Stomatopoda; family Squillidae; genus Oratosquilla; species Oratosquilla oratoria. Next base: position 80,121,083 of record NC_134780.1, read on the forward strand.
TACATGGATGGGGTAGTGCGAGAGGTAAATGCAAGGTTAGTGGGTCAGGGATTGGAGATGGTTAAAGAAAATGGAGAAAAGTGGGAGGTGAGCCAGCTGTTGTTTGCTGACGACACTGCGCTTGTGGCAGGATCGGAGGAAGGATTGAGGAAGTTGGTGACAGAGTTTGGGAGAGTATGTGGTAGAAGAAAGCTAAAGATAAATGTGGGTAAAAGTAAGGTGATGATATGTACAAGGGGTGAAAGTAGCAGTAGACTGGAAGTGAGCATTATGGGAGAGCGACTAGGATGCAAATGTGTCAGGAAAAGGTGGAGTGAAGGTGGAGGTAGAATGTAGATTGAGAGAAGCGAGTAAATGCCTTGGTGGATTGAAGAGTGTAATGAGGAATGGATGCTAAGAGGAGACTATATGAAGGAGTGGTTGTGCCAACAGCACTGTATGGGGCAGAAACATGGAACATAAGAGAGGAAGAGAGGAGTTTGTGTTTGAGATGAGGTGTCTGAGAAGTATGATGGGGGTTACTAGGCTAGATTGAGTGAGAAATTAGGAGGTGAGGAGAAGAACGGGGGTGGAATGGGAGTTGGGAGATAGGGTTGATGAAAGAGTATTAGGATGGTTTGGACACATGGAAAGAATGAGTGAAGAAAGACTAGTAAAAGAGGTATGGAAGGCAGATGTGGAGGGAGTGAACATGAGGGAACGTCCTAGGATGATCTGGATGGATGGGGTGAAGGGGGCTTTGGGGAAGAGGGGAATGTCTGTTGAGGAAGGACGGGAGAGGACAGAAGACAGGGGTGAATGGAGAATGGTTGTATATGGATAATGTGATGCATGAGGTGGAATGGGTGGGGGGATAGGGGGTGAGGTAGTATGTGTGAGCAAAATTTGACGCAGCCCGAAGGGATTTCTCCCCGTCTTCTCCTTCTATGCATGGGGGGACGGAGAGGGGGGGTTGCCGATTTAATGAAGCGGCCTTGCTGTGGATGTGCTGTGTCTGGTGACACTGCTTGTGACCCAGGGCAGTGGACAGGGTGCAGGGATGACCTGTCATCCAGGAGGTGCTAAGATAAGAGGGAGGGTGGAGGGGTGTGGAGTGTATTGAGGGATGGAATGGGTGGGAATGATTTTATGCCTTTTCCTTTTTGGCTACCTCCCTTGTAAGGGGGGAAAAAGCCTTGGTATATGTATGTATGTACAGTCAAACCTCGGTTATCGAACGCTTCTGTTCTCGACCAAATCGGTTTTCGACCAAAAAGTTCGAGAATTTTACGTCTCAGAACTCGACCAAATTTCGGCTCTCGAACAAACCGAAAGAAGCCGAGCGTACCCGAACGCGGCTCATTCGCGAGCCGAGAGAACTCGAATGCTAAGGACGCTTCCTCCGTAGCGCATTTGCGATCAAAGTTCATTCCGAGCAGACGTGTTCGTTCTTATTTACGTAAATCTGACTTTTTTTCATCTTTGCATCGTGTATTAGCCCCTAATCATGGGTCCAAAGAAAGCAAGTTCAAGTGGTGAAGAAAAGAGGAAAATAGTGCGCAAAACTATTGAATTTAAAAAAGAATTAATAGCGAAATATGAATCTGGCGTTCGTGTGTCTGCGTTGGCTAAGGAGTTTGGGATGGCGAAATCGACGATAAGCACCATCCTAAAAAATAAAGACCAGGTTAAAGCAAGTGATGTGGCTAAAGGATCAAGTGTTTTTAGCAAACAAAGGCCACAGGTATTGGAGGAAGTGGAGAAACTTTTGCTGATTTTCGTAAATGAGAAACAGTTAGCAGGTGATACTCTTAGTGAAGATGCAATTTGTGCCAAAGCAAGACAATTGTATGAAGATTTGATAAAAAAAGATTCTAGCATTATTCCGGAAGGGTTTGATTTTAAAGCAAGCAAAGGGTGGTTTGAAAAGTTTAAGAAAAGAAGTGGGATACACTTATTTATGGTAAACAGTATACAGTGCAGTTTATGGTGTAAAATAGTAAAAAAAAAAAAAAAATTAGAAAAAGTTGTTTTTTAGACTTGGAACGGATTAAAATTATTTACATTGATTACAATGGGAAAAATTGTTTCGGTTTTCGAACAAATCGCTTTTCGAACAGCCTTCTCGAACGGATTATGTTCGAAAACCGAGGTTTGACTGTATTATTACTCAGAGTGAAAGAGAACAAATAATACAGCAGTGACTTTATATTTTATGTGAGTAGTGTGATGTATTGTACATTAGGCACCCAATGCTGTGCACAAGAATTTGATATGTATTGAAGGGGTTAAGATTCACAATGGAATTTTTTTTCCTTGTTTCAGAAACCTCCACCATTTATTAAGATAGACAGCAACAAACCAGTGGGCAATGTACGGCTTGGCAAATTGGACTCGGCATCTGTCAACAAGTGTGACTGCAATAGTGAAATGGAAAATCCATGTGGTTCTGACGACAAATGTATAAACAGGTGAGTCTAAGCACAAGGTGCTATTTGAAGGATAAGCACATCACAATTTTCAAACCCAAATTTTCTTAAGGGGGTCGTCGCGCTCGAAAACGAACTTCGTAAATTATGATCGGAAGTTCGCGAATTGTTAATATGTTATATATACATATACTGAGATGTTCACCACCAATTTTCATATCATTTGGTTGAAAAACAATGAAGTTATTAGTAAAAAAACAGTTTTTGACCAATTACAAAAGTTCTATCTCCTCACTTATCCATTGACTGAGCATGCTGAAATAAATTCCACAAATGCTCCATAGCAATACCTAAAAAATCATTGTGGCGTTTTTGGAATTTCCTATTAGTTTAGGAGAAAGAATTTTTTTTTTGAAACGTGTCATATTTTTTTTCAAAATGCAATATATCAACTTCTATCACGAAAAAAAAAAATCCCCACAATAAAAAGTTTGCAAATTTATTCAGCTTTCAAATGATCCAAACCCCATTAAAATCGCCCGAGTAGTTACGGAGGAGATAGAAAAAATGTAGAGAAAAGGGTAGTTTTGAGATATTGAGCTTTGAAGTTCAAAATACATTTCCTTGCATTTTTTTGTATTTTTCATTTCGATTTTTTTCTCTGCGCCAATCTTCATGAATTCTATGTCATTCACATGTTATTATAAAGTGTAGCTGGTACCTGATCCCCCGTTTTACGAGGTATCAGGAGGTCAGAAGGCGAGGGTTTCAGGAAGTGACGTCTCTCATTGTCTCCAGGTTTGCTTAATAAAACCCCCCGGCTTGAAATCGGAGCTGAAAGATAGTTAGATAGAGATAGATAGACTTTATTTGGCAATGAATCAACGTTTTTGTCTTGTTCAAGTGCTTTTGTAATGATGGAATTGACTCTAACCAAGTGAGAAAGAAGATTATGTGTCCTTCCAAAGTTATGATCAATGACAGTCGCTCTTGTGATGAAAAAAAAGCACACGGAGCGTCATTTGTAGTCTCGTGACGTATGAAACGTATGCTCGATGGTTGCGGTGGCGTCATGTGAGAAACGAGGATAAGGGGGGCGGAGGAAGGGTTAACACATGTCCCGCTTCGCGCGTCGCGGGCTGGCGCAGCAGCAGCACTGTTCAAGGTCACTGCTATGAGTCGTCACCAGTATCTCAATGATTTTATTCAGTTTCTTAGCTTTCATGAAACACACACGCTTCTTCTTCGAATGTTTAGGCATTCTTGAAATGATTATAGCTTCAAATAAAAGTAAATAAAAGTTCTATATATCTATCTATCTCCAAGGAACGAGAATTCGATTTCTCTCCACAATGATTCGCTCAACTTACGTACCGAGTGAACAGATCGCAGACTAGGATGTGTTTCCAAGTAGTCTATATTAGTAAATAACAAAATACAACGCATTTGTGCCATTTTTATTGCGATGAAATAACTTAATCGAACATTTGTGCAGCGAAAGTGTACTAGAAAGTGGGGGTGGGGGGCAGAAAAATAGCCATAACTCCTTTATTTTTTGGTATTTCGCTGAAATATTTCAGGACTGGCTTGCCAAAGGCCACTAGATGACAGGGAATTTTTTTCGAATATTTCGATTTTTTCGGACATTTATCGCGACGACCCCCTTAATTGAGTTTTAGATTGTAACTAATTAGGTTAAATTTGTTTTTCTGTCACTTTGGAATTTTCTTCAGTTTTTATTGTCATTTTTATTTCACCAAAATATGCCTTAAAAATTGGGACAAGTGGTTATATTGATGATGTAATGCTGTGAATCTAAACACAAATCTGCCATCAATTTTGTGCATTTAAAGTACATAGGAGATATACAGAACTGCGCTGTGGATCTTTAGCTAATGTTTATAATTTTAATTGTTTTTGAGCCACATAATTTTGTCTGTGAGAGAGGAAATTATATTCATAGAGAAATTATGCTACTTTATTATACTGTGACTGCCCCTCCATTATGCTGTCCCCCCACTCTTACTACTGTCATATACCACTTCTCTGATCAGAGAAGTGGTACAAGACAGTATTAAACATTAGCAAAAGGTCCACAGCGCAGTTCTAGGAGGCGAGCCAGCTGTTGAATATAATTTCCTTTCCAGACAAAATTATGCGGCTCAATAACAATTAAAATTATAAACATTAGCAAAAGATCCACAGCATAGTTCTGGGAGGTGAGCCAGCTGTTGTTTGTGGATGACACTGTGCTTGTAGCAGGATCAAATGAGTGATTGAGGAAGTTGTGACAGAGTTTGGGAGAGTGTGTGAAAGAAGAAAGTTGAAGATAGATGTGGGTAAAAGTAAGGTGATGAAATGTACAAGGGGTGAAAGTGGCAGCAGACTGGAAGTGAGCATTAAGGGAGAGCAACTGGAGGAAGTGGATAGTTTAAGATACTTGGATGCAAATGTGGCAGGAAAGGGAGGAGTGGAAGTGGAGGTAGAATGTAGATTGAGAGAAGCGAGTAAATGCCTTGGTGGATTAAAAAACATAATGAGAAATAGACATTTGGGAATGGATGCTAAGAGGAGACTGTATGAAGGAGTGATTGTGCCAACAGCACTGTATGGGGCAGAAACATGGAACATAAGAGAGGAAGAGAGGAGTTTGAATGTGTTTAAAATGAGGTGTCTGAGAAGTATGATGGGGTAACTAGGCTAGATAGAGTGAGAAATGTGGTGAGGAGGAGAATAGGGGTGATAAGGGAGTTGGGTGATAGGGTTGATGAAAGAGTATTAGGATGGTTTGGATACATGGAAAGAATGAGTGAAGAAAGACTAGTAAAAGAGGTATGGAAGGCAGATGTGGAGAGAGTGAGGGGGTGACCTAGAATGAGATGGATGGGGTGAAAGGGGCTTTGGGGAAGAGGGGAATGTCTGTTGAGGAAGGACGGGAGAGGACAGAAGACGGGTGAATGGAGAATGGTTGTATATGGATGATGTTGTGATGCATGAGGTGGATGTGCTGTGTCATGGGTGGATGTCATGGGGAATGAGGGAGTATTTATGAGAAAAATTTGATGCAACCGTAAGGGATTTCTCCCCGTCTTCTCCTTTTCTGCATGAGGGGACGGAGAGGGGGTGTTGCCGATTTAATGAAGCGACCTTGCTGTGGATGTGCTGTGTCTTGAGTCACTGCTTCTGACCCAGGGCAGTGGACAAGATGCAGGGATGACCCATCATCTAGGAGGTGCCAAGATTAGAGGGAGGGTAGAGGGTGGAGGGGAGTGCATTAGGGATGGATTGGGTGGGAATGATTTTTATGCCTTAGTTTTTTGGCCACCTCCCTTGTACATACATATACCAAGGCTTTTTCCCCCTTATAAGGGAGGTAGCCAAAAAGGAAAAAACATAAAATCATTCCCACCCATTCCATTCCTGAATACACTCCACACCCCTCCACCCTCCCTCTTATCTTAGCACCTCCTGGATGACGGGTCATCCCTGCACCTTGTCCACTGCCCTGGGTCAGAAGCAGTGTCGCCTTTGGTATATGTATATGTATGTATGTACAACTTCTCTGAATGTGAATTTCCTTATTTGCTGAATCCTGTGGTAGGGGAGAAAGAATACTACCACCAAGTGTTCCCACTTGAGTCATAAAAGGCAACAAAAATGTGATGGGGATAGGACTAGGTGTCCTACTCTCTGTAACCCCAAAAGGGTCTTTGAATGTGTATTGATGTGGCACAGATGAGAGTAAAAGGGAAGAGATAAGCAGTATTATTGTGGGAAGAATGATGGATGTGCTAGCATTGAATGAAACAAAGTTGAAAGGGAGGGGCAAATGTAAGTTTGGAAGTGTAGTTTGGAGGGTATCAGGAGTGAAGAGAGGATGAGGGAGAGAAAGGGTGGTTATACTGGTGAGTGAAGAAATAGGTAGGAGTGTGGTGGAGTGGAAAGAGGTTTCTTCAAGGTTAATGTGGATAAATGTTAAACTGAGAAAGGAATTGTGGGTCTTTGTAAGTACATATGGGCCTGATAGTGAAAAGAGTGTAGAGGAAAGGGAGCCTTTTTGGATAGATTTGAAAGAGTGCATAGAGGGTTTAGGGAGAAATGTCAAAGTGGTATTGGAAGATCTCAATGCTAGGGTAGGAGATGAAATAGATGGAGTGGTTGGTAAGGGTGGAGTGCCAGGAAAAAATCTTAGTGGAGAGTTGATGGTGATGTGTCTAGAGAGTTGATGATAGCAAACACAGTGTTTAGGAAGAAAGTCGAGCATAAGTACCCGTGGAAGAGGGTGGTAGATAGGGCATTAATGGACTATATAGTGGTAACCAAGGGAAGAGTAGGAAGATTTTTAAATTTACGTGTTCATAGGGGAGGGAGTGGGGGAATGTCATATAATTTTTTGGTTAAAATTAAGTTGAGAGTGGAGGGTAGATAGGGAGAAGGACAGAAAGTAGGGAGCTGCTTAGAGTAAACTGCTTAAATGAGAAAGAAAAGGAGGAGTGCAAGAAGAAACTGAAAGAGGAGTGGGAGAGAGTGAAGGATAGTAGAACTAGAAGTGGAGGAGGAATGGGGATGTTTCAAGGAGGGAGTCACAAGGTGTGAGAAAATGGTGTGTGGAATGGGGAGGACGGGAGGAGATGGAAGGAGAGGTAGTGAGTGGTGAGATGATGAAGCAAAATAGGTTGCAGAAGAAACAAGCATTCACAGATTGGTTGCAAAATATGATGAGAGAATCATGAGAGGTACAAAGAAAGAAGTAAAGCATAAGATAAAGGAGGCAAAAAGGAAAGCAGATGACAGAATATTGAAAGTAATAAAAGGATATTATGGAGGGAAATTAAGAGAGGATGGGGAGGCGAATCAATTGGAGGAGGGGTAAAAGGCACAGATGGAGAGATGATAATAGAAGAGACTACAGTAAGAGGAAGATGGGCAGAGTATTTTAGGGAGTTGCTAAATCCTAAATGTGAAGGAGGATAGGGAACAAAAGGTAGCTGTTGTGGGAAGGGCTAAGAAAATGACCGTGATGAATGAGGAAAATGAAGGAGAAATAAGAAAAGATGAGGTGAAAGCAGTTATTAAAATGATGAGAGCAGGTGAAGTAACTGGGTTGGATAGATGTCATGCAGTGTCTAAAAATGGGAGGTATAGAGATGGTGAAGTAGCTGGTGAGGTTGTTTAATGCTTATCTAAAACAGGGTAGAGTGCTGGAGGACTGGAGGAATGCCTGTACAGTTACACTATACAATGGAAAGGGGGACAGCCTCTACTACTCCCATAAAAGTTCTTGGCTGCTCTTAACTTTCATCCTATTTCATATATCTGTATTACTTCCCATAATGTCTTCCTGCCTACTGTCATAAACCTTTTCCAAATCCATAAAGGACCAAAAAACATTCTTACCTTTTCCTAAAGCTTTCTCACATATCTACCTTAACACAAAAATCTGAGCCTCACAAACCCCACCTGTCCACCCACACTGTTCCTCTCCTAATCCTTTTAATCAAAACCCTCCCAAAAGCCTTCCCAACTACATTCAAACTATCACACTCATATTTATCCCCTTTTTCCCTTGTAAAGTGGAATTATGCAGGCTCTCTTCCAGTCCTCCGGCACACTACCCTCCTTTAGACAAACATTAAACAACCTCTCCAGCAAGTCCACTACCTCCATTTTTTAGACACTCCACATGACGCCCCTCTAACCCAGATGCCTTGACTTCCCTCGTCATTTTAACTGCTTTCATTTTATTTATTTATTTATTTTTTTTTTTTTTTTCTCCCTCTCTTCTCCAACCCCAATTTTCCTTATCCATCACAGTCATTTTCTCAGCATCTCACACTGCAAGCACCTTTCCCTCCCTGTTATCTTCCACAGTCAGTAACTCTATAAAATACTCTGTCCATCTTCCTCTTACCACTGCCTCTTCAGTTATCTCACCTTTTACCTTTTCTTCTTTACTTGATGCACCTCTCCCTCCTCTCTTAGCTTCCTTCCAAAGTATCTTTTTATTACTTTATTTTGTCATACTCTTTCCTTATTTTACATCTCTCCTTTTTGCCTCCTTTATCTTGTATTTTTCTTCTTTTTTCATTGTACCTCTCATATGTATTGTTCAATTTTGCAACCAGTCTGTGAAAAGTTGTTTCTTCTCTTCTACAACCTTCTTTGCTTCATCATCCCACCACTCCCTACCTTCCCTTCTATTTTCTTCCATCTTCCTTGTTCCACACACCACCTTTGTATACCTGCTGATGTCCCTGTATTTGGGCTCAAACATATACCCACGCGACCCAGGCATGGTCTCCCAATCCTCTCCCTTTGAGATCAACCAATTCATACCAGTTACTCTCGCTCGAAGTAGAAGAATTTTCATCATCACTCTTAAGGAATATTCCGTTTGTATTGAGCTTACCATGGTCAACAATAAGCTGCACATCAATGGAAGATGTCACTGGTCACAAGGTTTTTGCAGATGATGGATGTTGGGGCAGAACAAAGATGAAAAACAGTTTGGTATCTTCAATTATTAGGGGCAAATTGAAAAAGAAAAAGAATATATTGTTTTAGTTTCTAGATATGATTTACCATACATTTATGCAAAGTAGTACATATGCTGTGTGCTTATCCTTTAAGCTTTTGTTGCCTCTCATGTGCTGTCATAGTTTATAGATTTTATTGTTGATATCAGATTTAGGTAAAGATGGATTGAAACTTGAATTTTAACCTGTGCTATTTATCAAAACTAAATAATCAGGCATTGAGTTGTAAGTTGTAAAACATTCCATGCTGAAGGAGATAACATTTGACCTGGATGTCCAGGTTAGGCACAGGCATTTTCAAAAGTAAAATTCAATTTGTATTGGCTCATAACCCAGATCAGGTAAGACTAGTAGGGTATGGTGATTTGTAGCCTTGTATCTTTTCCACTCCTTCAGTTGAAGTACAAGGCAGAATATATTTGTCATGTGATGATGATGTATAAAACTTGGATTAAGTTGTTCAGAACCCGCAAAATGCTATGAAAATAGAACTAAAAACTAAGGGATGATTGTAAATATTGAAGATATGGAGGTACTTTAGAAGACTTAATTCTCTTCTTTGGATTTTTTTTCATCAGCTATTTCATAACCTTTCCAGTAGTTCTAATCCTTAAGAAAATAGAGGATGAATGAATTGATACTGCAACCTGCTTAATAATTTATTTAAGAGTTAATGAAGAAAGGTGGAGGGTTGATAGAATGAAACGGTGGGAGTAAACCAGTTCCAGCTGCAGGAGTGCTGTGCCTCACTGCATTGACTTTTGACCCAAGCAGTGTAATGGGGGACAGTACAATCCAGTGTCCATAAGATGCATAGATAGGAGGGATAGTTGAACGAGTTTTGTGTATGATGTGTGTTTATACCGTAACTTAGCCACGGAGGGAAAAGACTAGTATACAACTAGTGCAATCTGGAGCATGCAGGTATCATGTCTTCATGGTTGCAGGTTCAAGTACCGTATCTGCAGTTCCGAGCAGTGACTGTTGCCTGCACCATCAGTCTAAGTACATAGGACAAAGGTGAAGGCTTCATCCTTAGCTACGCACCTGCATATGCTCTGCACCACCCTTTTGCCACATCAAAAAATATATGTTAAAGGACAGTTTAAGATGGATGAAAGAAAGTGTAGAGGAAGATGTACAATCTGAAACTTGTCTCTATACCAAAGGCCTCTTGCTTATATGGAAGGTAGCCAGCCATGGCACCTACACCCATCCATTTGTTTTCACTTCATCTGAGCACCACATGGATGAAGGGTCACACATCTCATGCCCACTGCCTAGGTCAGAAGCGACACAGCAAGACACAGCACATCCACGGCAGGACCAGCCGCAACCCTCTCCTCTTCCCTTCGTGTGGAAAATAGGGAAGACAGGGAGAAATCCTGGCTACATTAAATTATCATTCATACACAACCATTTCTCACTCATACCTATCCTTTTCCCAGCTCAACAGACATTTTCCACCTGCTCAAAGCCCATTTCACCCCAACTATTCATCTTATTTTCTGCCTTCCCATCAGATTTGCTCCATCCACCTCTGCTTTCCACACTGCAAATCTTTCCTTGATTATTTTTTCCATGTGTCCAAACCTTCTCAATCTTTCATCAGCCCCATCTGCCAGCTCCCTCTATACCCTTGCTCTCCTTCTCACTTCATTTCTTGCTATCCATCTTCATAATCCTTATCATACTTTTCAGACACTTTATCTCAAACGCATTTAAATTTCTCCACTTTACTTCATAATTCCAATTCTCCATCCTATACAGTTTTGTAGACACAATCATCACTTCATGTAATCTCTTTGCATCCATTCCCAGATACCTAATTCTTACGACACTTTCCGGTTCAATCAAGACATTTGCATATTTCCCTCACCCAGATTTACTTTCCACTTATTCTAATGACATATCTACCCAAATGCTGTCACTAACTGCATTAAACTCTCCTAACCCTGCCACAAGTGCAGTGTCATCAGCAAATAATAACTTACTTCCCTCCAGTGTCCCTAACCATCTCCAAACCTGTACCCATCACCCTTGCATTTACCTCCTATAACACCCCATCCATGTACAATAAACACCCCTGTTGCACTCCCACCATCACCACAAACCACTCATTCTTGCCAGTCCCTATCATAGTACTACTATTTGTGTAAAAACTTTTAACTGCCTATAATGGCTTTCCTTTGGTCCCATATATCTGCACTACCCCCCCATGATGCCTTCCTGTCTACCCTGTCATAAGCCTTCTAAAAATTTATAAGGGCCCAAAAAGCATCCTTACATTTTGCCAAAAAGTTCATGCAAATCTGCCTGTACAACAAAAATTTGATCAGTGCTGCTCTTCATCAGTTACTCTTGTTCCGCTCCTAATCGTTTCTGTTAACACCTCTCATATGCTTTTTCAGCTATACATCAAACTGATCCCTCCAAAACTAGTACATTCACATTTGTCCTCTTTTCCTGTATAAATCAGAGCTATACAAGCACTCCTGTCTTCTGGCACCCTCCCCTCCCTTAGACACATTAAACAACCTCAGCAACCAATCCACTATAACCACTCTTCCCTTTTTCAGGCATTCTGCATGAAACCCGGCCAACACAGGTGTCTTGCCAGCTCTGATAATTTTCAGTGCTCCTTGTACCTCATCTTCTCCTATATCCTCTATTTTTCCTTCAATCCAGGTGCCTTACAAGTTCTCATCATTTTCAAAGCTCTTTGTATCCCATCTTTCTCAGTGTCTTTCATTTTCTTCTCCCATCAGTAATTTTCTTGGCTCTTCCCTTTGCCACAATGAATCCCTCCCTATCCTCCTCAGTATTCAACAAAATACTCTACCCATCTTCCCCTTACTGCTTCCATTAACATTTGTTCATCTGCACCTTTTACCTTTGCCTCTCTACTTGACTCAACATCCTCCCTTAACTTCTTTCCAAAATATCTTTATTATTTTCAGAATTTCCTGTCTTGCTATTACCCCATTTTTCATCTGCTCTCCTCTTTGCCTCCCATACCTTACATTTTGCCTCTGTCTCTCTCACCAACCTCATCTGCTTCCGTAGTCCATCTTTGCAACCAATCTATACATGGTCACCTTTTTGCTTTTACTAGTCTTCACCTCATTCCACCATTCACTACCCTTCTATTGTTTCCCAACCTCCTTTTTCCACATACCATCATGGCACACCTTGTCACTTCCTCCTTAAAACAAACCCATTACTATTTACAAATGATTGCAAAGGCGGAGCATGCCGACAGGAGACCTTTTGGTCCATATCTAGGTCAGATGCAAAAAAAAAAATCATAATAAATTAATTAATAAAAACTATAATGTCCTGTATCCCACACTTTTCTCTTCCTCAGGCATTACTTCACCTTTAATTCTCATTCAATTTGTTTACCCTAAGCACCATTCTGCCTTCCATCTTTTTCCACTTCCAGTTATCTTCCACTTTCAATTTCCCTTTTACCAAAATATGAACTGACATTCTCCCACCCTCTCCCCAAAAACATGGATATTTAGAACCCATCATATCCTTCCTCTGGATACCACTACAACTCCATTAATCCCTTATCAACCACCCTACTCTAGCATTGAGATCCCCCAACACTGCTACATTGACATTGTTTCCAAAACTCCCCAGCATTTATTTAACAATCAAAACATCAAACCAAAATACCTAAATTGAACAGCCAGGGCGACATAATGCATCTCTGATGAAGTCCCACCTTTACCTCAAACCACTCACTCTCTCCATTTCTAATTGTAACACAAGCTCTACCACATATAAACATACATATACCAAAGGCTTTTTCCCCCTTACAAGAGAGGTAGCCAAAAAAAAAGGCATAAACACCATTCCCACCCATTCCATTCCTGATACACTCCATTCCCCTCCACCCTCTACTCTCCCTTTTATCTTGGCACCTCCTGGATGACGGGTCATCCCTGCATCCACAGTGCCTTCCTGTGTACCCTGTCATAATCATTTTCCAGATCCATAAAAGCCCCAAAATACATCCTTACATTTTCCTTTAGCTTTCTAACATGTGTCTTACCACAAAAATTTGATCTATGCAACCTCTACCTGTCATAAACCCACACTGTTCCTCACCAATTACTCCGTCTGTTCCTTTCATAATCCTCTCAATCAAGACCCTCTGTTACGAATCTCACCCACACTTCTGACTTGTAACACATAGTAAGAGTGAGTGAATGAATGAGTTCCCAAGACCCCATGTCTTTGGGATATCTTGAAGAAAAATTACAAGGCCTTCTGACTCGTAACACATAGTAAGAGTGAATGAATGAACGAGTTCCCAAGACCCTACATCTTTGGGATGGCTCACTTGCAGGTTGCCACTTGATTTTGCTGTATCATGAAAAGAAAAATGAAATGCACAGATAACATTTAACACTATTCATCAAAGTTAATAGGATTACATGAGTGATTACAATCAATGGACATACAAATGAGTAAATAAGTTTCAAAACAGAAGATTCCCGCTCGAAAAACTTTAATGGGGGTGAAAGAGAAATTTGATTACCAATGAAAACACTGTCTAGGCTTCCCGCTTCACTGCCATAGATGTCACATACACCTAAATGAAATTCTAGCTGAGTCAATTATCTTACAAATAATATGGGGAGTACTGAGGACTTACGTCAGCTGACAATCCTCCTGAGGCGACACAACCTCTACATGGCACTTCATATCCTAAACTGAACTCTCTGACACACCTGAAGGCACCCTGATTCCATCTACAGAAATCCTCTGATTGGCCCATAGGATTAGCATCTATGGAGAATGACCCTGATTGGCCAAGTTAGCTGAAACGTTCTGCGCCGCTCTAGGCTGGTGGGAAGTGTTATGCACAATGAAGAACAAACGCCTAATTGTATCGAAACCGCTTCCTCCTACGTGTTCTCTGTAATCGGACACTCATATTTGTCCCCTTTTCCCTTGTAAAGTGGAACTATACAGCCTCCAGTCTTCTGGCACTCTACCCTCTCTTAAACAAACATTAAATAACCTCACCAGCCATTCCACCATCAATGTACCTCCTTTTTTCAGACATTCTGCATGACATCCATCCACCTGAGGTGCCTTACCTGCTCTCAGCATCTTAACAATTGCCTTCACTCCATCTGTCCTTATTTCTCCTACATATTTCTCACTCATCATGGTAATTTTCTTAGTTCCCACTGCAACTACCTTTCCCTCCCTATCCTCCTTCACATTTAGCAACTCCCTAAAATACTCTGCCCATCTTCCTCTCACTGCCTTCTCTTCCATTGGTGATTACTTTGCCAAAACTATTGGCAATTCCCCTCTTCAAACAGGGAGAAAGGAAAGTATTGTAGGTGTTACAAGGATGGAGGAGTGAGAAATATGGAGGTGAAACAGTTAGGGTAGAAAGTGAGCAGTCATATAGAGTAGATCAAATTGCTAAGATGATTAGGGCATTTGTAAAAAGTCAGTAAGGTAAATGAATAGCAAAGAGGGTATGGGAAAAAGTGGATGGAGTGAATTTTTCTGTTGGTGAGGAAAAGAGTGCAAAAGATAGTAGTGAGTGGAAGGTGGTTGTAAATGGATGAAAAATGTATGTGGCCCAAAGGTTCTTCTATGTTCTGTAAATATGTTTATGTGAATAAAGTGTACAACACTAATATCTCTGGGTGAAGGCATGATATGCCTGTGTGCCTGAAGAGAACACCTTCAAGCCTAGGGTTGCGTAGGGTTTTCCCTAAGGTTACCCATCAAAATGGAAGCTGTTTGTGGTATTTAGTGATAAAGTAATTAGCACAATGAAAGAAGGTTATTCTAGATAGGTTTGAATAAATATTAAATTTCCTACATCAGAATAGAATTGCCTGACAGGCAATGGCCAAAGCTGTAAAATGCAGTAAACATATTAAAAGAAGTTTTTATGTTTTATCAGTCAGAGAGGCCAGTGAAGGTACCTGCTTGAGGTGGCCCTTTAAAAGTTGTACAACACAGCTGTCCATTTTCAAAATCCGTCAACCCTTTCACCTTTATGAAACCCTCAGGGGCTCACCAGTATTTTTTACTCCTTTTCACACATAGAGGGTTTACAACTGATGACTGCTCATTTCCTACTACTTTCAGCCAGTGACATAGAAACAGTCCCACATCAATACAACACAGACAAGCCCAAAGTTTCTTCTCATAGAGCTGTATGGAAAAGCCCAAGGACATTTGCCAGTTGTTGTGGGCCTGTGGGTTTTTCAGTTGGTGGAACTTGAGGCAACATTATCATTATTTTTATTATTATCATTATATAATACACATGGAAAGTTGAGTACACAGTGCACATAAATGATTGTGTATAGATTATAACCTTGATATGTACCATGCTTTGATGCTGTGTTTTGCAAACCATAACTTGTGAATCTTGTCCTCTTCATAGGCATGGATTCCTCAGTTATTGCCATCCTGCTTGAATATCCAATCTATTATTCTGTGTGTAGTCTGATTTTTGTGTTGGGGGAGGGGCAAATTGTTGGCTGCTTTTGGTGAGCACGTGCACAAGTTTACCCTGTTGTTGTTGTCAGTGCCTGATTACATTGGCTGTTTATGGCCCAAAAAACTAACCATTTATTTGTGGAACCTCTTCCTTACCTCCCTCCTCCCACCATGCTATTGCAGAATGCTGATGTTCGAGTGCATAAGGGAAGTGTGTACGGCCAAGGACAAGTGTATGAATCAGCGGTTTCAGCGAAGGCAGTACCCTGATCTGTCCTGCTTTAAGACGAGTGCCAGAGGATGGGGACTGAAGACCAACCAGGAAATCAAGTCAGGTGTGGTAAATTATTCTATAGGGAGAATAGGGAGGGCAGTTGTTGTGGGAAGGGTGTAGCATATATGGTAGAGCTATTGTAGATAACTTCCTATAATCCTTGAATTGGTCAGAGACCATGTATGACCTGGAATACATGTTTTTATTAACCTGTGTGTTGCTTACTTAATGTTTAGCAATGTATTGTGCATGTTCGAGTTCCCAAAATATTTTTTATGCATAGGATAGTTGTTAATATGCTTGTTGATCCAAATGCATAACCTACTCACTTGATACACATGCTTTCATTTTTGGATCTGTGTGTAACATGGTCATGTGTACTGAACTCATGTGAACCCATAGAAACACACATGTATTAGATAAAAAGAAATAGCTCAGATTGTCAATGTATGGGAGAATATACACATGCACACTTCAACGTCAAGAAATGTAGTATAATAGAGTTTGGAAAAAAAAAATAATAATAATAATATCAGGACAATGTAAAGTCGGTACAAAGGAAGTAAAGAAAGCTCCAAAAAGGTCTTAGGAGTAACTATTAACAGACATGTCCCCAGACAAGCATATAAACCAAATAGTCGAGAAACTTACAGTTTACTATGATCAATAAAGGTGGCTTAATTACATGGGTGAAGTAATGGTTAAAAAATTATTAGTCACACTGATAAGACCAAGATTGGAGTACGCTGTGCCACTATGGACACCCACCACAAAAAAGAATATAAAGAAATTAGAAAAAATCCAAAGAGCGACAACAGAGATGGCTCCAACACTCAAAATTTATATATGAACAAAGATTGTATAAACTGAAACTACCAACCCCAGAACAAAGAAGAGAAAGGAGATCTATTGGCCATTTACAGAAGCATGAAAGGTATGGAAGTCCTTGACAGAGAAGACTTATTAAAGTGGGGTAAAAGAAAAACAAGAGAGCATGAAAAACTCAAAAAGGATAGTTATTGAAGAGATCTGGAGAATTTTTTTTTTTTTTTTCACAGTGGTGGATGTCTGAAACAAATTAGACAAAACAGTAGTGTGTGCAAAAACCATACAAGAATTTAAGAATGAACTAGATCCTGAGAGCTACAAAGACGGGTCACTATGAGCATAGCTCCCCTTCTTGTATAATATAACTAGGTAAATACACACACACACACAAAGAAAAGAGCTGGGGGGGGGGGTTCCACACAGAGTGGTTGATGTTTGCAAATTGGATGAAACAATAGTGTGTGCAAACACCATACAAGAATTTAAGAACAAACTAGATATTGTGAGATACAAAGACGGGTCACTACGAGCATAGCTCCACTTCCCTTATAATACAACTAGGTAGATACACACACACTACTTAAATGGGACGGAAGAAATACTAGAGGACATGAGAAGAAACTTAAGAAAGACAGTTACAGAAGAGATCTGAAAAAGAACAGCTTTCCACACAGATACATGGAACAAATTGAGAGGGAAAACAGTGAGTGCTAAAACTATACATTATTTTAAGAAAAAATTAATGTGGAGAGATACAACTGCGGGTCACTACAAGCATAGCTCTTCTTCCACAAAATACAACTAGGTAAATACACATACACTGTCACACTTAAACACACTGAAAGATGTTAGATATGGGAGCTTGTTTGAAGAAAACAATTGAGAGTAGTGACTGTGACTTTAAGAGTAGAGATGAATTGGGAAGAATGAGAAGTTTGCAGAAATGAGGCATCATGGGGTAATACTCTGGTAATTGCATGAAAGAAATAGAAAAGGAAGTTGGAGAAATTAAAACAAGCCTATATACATCCATACACAAGATTACTAACACCGTACTGAAAGCAAGAAACATATTCTTAGAGGCTACATGAAAAAAGACAAGCCCTAATTATACACCAGAGATGAAGGGACAAGGGAAGACGGTTGCTCTATATATGAAGTGGTCTTGCTGTATTGCTTCTGACCTGGGCATTGGGCAGGAGACAGGGATGAGACTTCATCCATGAGGAGCTAAGATGAGAATGAAACAAAAGGTGGTGGATGGGAATGGGTGCATATCTTGACTGGCTACCTCCCTTATAAGGGGGAAGAAGCCATGGGATTATTGATACATCAGAGATAACCACCCTTATCAAAATAGAGAAACAAAATGCCAACTGAATACCATGAAAGAAGAAAATGAACTTATTCAACAATTAAAGATGTTACAAAACTAAGGAACAAAATGACAAAAAACTGGGAAGAATACACACAAAATATAGATGAGAAGCAACAAGTGTGGAATACAAAAGCCATTAAAAACTATGAAACCATTCACCACCCATGAAACAGTTGAGAAATGTGGAAATTTTCCACCAAAACAGCAGAACACAATCAACAACTACCATTTGCATATGTATGTCAAAAGCCTTTTTGGTTGAATCGGAGAATGCACCTGTCTAAATTCCATTTGTCCTGCCACAATGCTATGCAAGAAGACAACACCTATATAGCATGGCCTGACAACCAGAGCTGGTTTACTTGCACTCCTTCATTATATGGTAACCCTCAGCCTCATCCACACAAGAAATTCATGAAGTACAGAAGAAGAATACCTCTTGGCTGCATTGTATTGTTATCCATTTACAACCACTCCCCATGGACTCCTGTTTTTTGTATTCTCTCAGCCTTGGTTGACAGCCATTCCTCTCACACAAGTGCCCCTTTTACCTTACCCATCCACCTTATGGTCTTCCCCATAAGTTCTGGGAGTGTTAATAAAATACAACCTGTCCCCTGACAAAATTATCAATAAGATTGTGGGAAAGAAGTATGGATTGCTGTAGAACATTAACCTCTTCAGTACGAGTCAAATATTCAAGCACACATTAGCTGCTGGACGTATGATGATGCATCACAACATGTACATTATAAAATATAAAATTACAGCTGTTATACATGTTCTCTTTCACCTAGAATATTTGTAACCACTGAAAAAATTATCAAGCATATTCACTGAATAAGAGGGTCATTCAGCTAGAACTACAAAATAAATATAATCTGGAAGCCAAACCTGGCATCCTCTCATTAACGGACTAAAAGGGGGGTAACGGTGTCCGTTGATGTGAATAATCCGTTGATTTGGAGTGGTTTTTGGGTGGCATAATGATTGCACAGCTCTAAACAACATCACCAAAAACACAGCGAAAACACCTCAAACACAGCTAATTAACATCCGTTAATGAGAGGTAGTACTGTACTCACTTATGCCTCATGACACCTATGTAGGCATTATCATATTCAAGGGATTAAGGTGGCTTTTCACTACATGGATGAAGAGGTGATGGCAAAACATGTAAACTCTTATAGTGTGCATCAGTGGTGTTGGAGTGTTCATTTGTTGTCATTTGGCTGAGGGCAGCCATATTGGATTTGTGTGGTTCAGTGAACAGATACCAGGTGGCTGTGTTGTTGAGCTGCTATGTGGAGTGCTGGGTCCTCAGTGTAAAGCAAGAGGCGACTGGAGCAAGACTGGTCTAATAAGTGGTATAGTTCTATACACAGAGTAAAAGATAAGCAAGATTGAGGGGATACCAATAAAGTTACTAAATTGGTTCCGAACCACTATGATAGATAAATTATACAAGGAAAGACTAAAATCATTAGACCTGTTTACATGAGAACTGAAGAGGAGTTGACATATGATGTTCAGGTCATATGTGTATGTGTATGTTTACATGATAATGAGTATGATTAATGTCAAGTATCAAATTTGTTCTTGCAGGGGAATTTGTGATTGAATATGTGGGTGAGTTGATAGATGAAACAGAGTTTCGTCGACGTATTGAACAAATGCACACTGTTAAAGAAGAGAACTACTATTTTCTCACCATCGATAAGGACCGTATGATCGATGCAGGGCCCAAAGGCAATTTAGCCAGGTAAGGATATGCATGCAAATCTTGTAAGGTCTTGCAAACTTATCTTCAAATTTTGATTCCTGTATTTATTTGTTTATGTATTTCCATAATATTTTATATGTATAATAAAACAGAGATGAAAATTTCCTTTTCAATTAATTTTTTCACAGTAATTATACAGTATTTAAAGTAGTATAATTTTTAAGTGAATTTCTTGATTAGTAATGAAATATTTACCTCATCTGTCACTCTTCATAGTCAACAGTCTCAGTCTGTTGTCTCAGTTCTCTCATGCAGGAGACACAAAAATACTAGGAAACTGGGATGAGGTGTTGCTCTCTAGTGTAGGACAGTATTGTATTAGGTGCTATGTATTTTCTAAGTTATGATTACATCAAAGATAACTTAAAGTCTCTTGCCAGGCTGATTCTGTGTTAATGGTTTAGTGTGTGGTGGTGTGAATGTAGACATGCCAGTGAGAGCCCTAGGGCAAAGTAATTTTTAATCTGTATAGAAGTATAGAATGTGGTGGTACATTAAGTCCACTCTTTCATCAGATGCTAAACATAATCAAGATTTTATATGTGAATAGTAGAGCCTGTTAGAATTAGAAATGGAGAGAGTGAGTAGTTTGAGGAAAAGGTGGGACTTTCCCAAAGATGTGTCATGTTTCCATGGCTGTTCATTATGTACATGGATGGGGTGGTGTGGAAGGTAAATGCAAGGGTAATGGGCAGGGGATTGGAGATAGTGAAAGAAAATGGAGAAAAATGGGAGATAAGCCAGTTGTTGTTTGCTGATGACACTGGTTGTAACAGCTAAAAAAAAAAAAAAAAAAAAATAATAATAATAATAATAATACTATCCTGAACCACTTCTTTGAGTATTTCCATTTTTGTCTGTCTCCTGTGATAGGGGAAGAAAGAATACTACCGAGTCTTCCCACTTGGGTTCTAAAAGTAGTTAAAATGAGATGGAGTGATTGGGCTAACATCCTGCTCACTGTAACCCTGAGGGGTACATTCCTACGAGAAGTCAAGGCTAAAGAGGGTCTGGGAGTTTTCCAAACAGAACCCAAAGATTTGGGTCTTAAAGTGCGTGGGTGTGGTACAGGTGAGGATAAAAGGGAAGATATAGACAGTATGTTTATGAGAAAGAAGATGGATGTGTTGGTGTTAAATGAAACTAAGATGAAAGGGAGGGGTGATTTTGAGTTTGGAAGTGAACAGAGGACGAGGGTGAGAAGGGGTGATTCTACTAGTAAATGAGGAGATAGGTAAGTGTGTGGTGAAGGAGGTTTCTTCAAGGTTAATGTGGATGAATATGAAACTTGGAAGGGAGATGTGTGTTTTTGTAAATGTGTATGGTTCTGATAGCAAGAAGTGTAGAGGAAAGGGTGGCGTTTTGGATAGATGTAAACAAGTGCATAGTTTTGGGAGGACTGTCAATGTAATGATTTTTGGGAGATCTCCATGCTAGGGTGGAAGGTGAACCAATAGTTGTATTATATGGGAAGGAGAGCTATGTATCTCTCAGCATCTAGTTTGTTCTTCAATTCTTGTGTGGTTTTTGCACATATTGTTTCGTCCAATCTGTTCCAAACATCACTGTGTGGATTTTTTTTTTTTTTTTTTTTTCTTTCTTTCTTTCCAGATCTCTTTTATAACTATCCCTTTTGAATTTCTTTTTATGTCCTCTTGTATTTCTTTTATCCCAATTTAGTAAGTCTTCTTTGTCAAGGACTTCCATGCCTTCCATGATTCTGTAAATGTGTGTGTGTATTTACCTAGTTGTATTTCATGGGAAGAGCTATGTATATATGTGTGTATATATATATATATATATATATGGAAATAAACTCATCTGCTGGGATTCGAACCCCCGCCAGAGCGGAATGCTTCATATAAAGTGAGGACTGTACCGCCTGTACTACACTGACCCTTCAAAACAGAACGAATTAGGGTCAGTGTAGGGTCAGTGTAGTACAGGCGGTACAGTCCTCGCTTTATATGAAGCATTCCGCTCTGGCGGGGGTTCGAATCCCAGCAGATGAGTTTATTTCCAATTGTCAAAATGGCACATATATATATATATATATATATATATATATATGTACACACACACACACACACACACATATACCAAAGGCTTTTTCCCCCTTTCAAGGGAGGTAGCCAAAAAACAAAGGCATGAGGAGATGGAGAGTGCAGGGGTCATCAATTAAATGAGGTGGCCTTGCTGTGGATGTGCTGTGTCCTGCTATATTGCTTCTGATCCAGGGCAATGGGTAGTATACAGAGATGACACATCATCTATGAAGATGACATATCATCTATGAAGAGCTAAGGTTAGAGGGAAGTGTGGGTGATGGTAGGTACTTGCTTTTGACTTGGCTACCTTCCTTCTAAGGAGGAAAAAGCCCTTGGTGTGTGTATGTATTGTGTGTATGTGTGTGTGTGTGTGTATATATATATATATATATATATATATACACACACACATATACACCAAATCACATATATAATATTATTTAACCCTATCATTCTTCTCCCTTATTATAGTCCTATTCCAGGCAGATCATTGAAGCAAACTGTGAATATTGTCTTTCTCAGGTTTATGAATCACTCGTGCCAACCTAATTGTGAAACCCAGAAGTGGACAGTGGGTGGAGACACACGGGTTGGACTGTTTGCTCTCAGGGATTTACCGGCAGGCACTGAGCTCACTTTTAACTACAACCTGGAGTGTGTGGGCACGGAGAAGAAGAGGTGTCAGTGTGGCTCAGAGAACTGCAGTGGCTACATTGGTGTCAAAGTACAAAAGGTAAGAAGGACTAGTGTTTTGCTTCCCATATGTGTAGATTATAGATTAGAATTATTTTATGTGGAAGTCATAAGTCTTTCATTTAGCTGGTACCTTTGGGCTGCATCAAAATATCATTCACACATACTCCCTCAACCCACCATCCCCCACCCACTCCCTTCCATACATCACAGCATCATCCATACACAACCATTCTCCATTTACCCCTATCTTCTGTCTTCTCCTGTCCTCAACAGACATTCCCCTCTTTCCCAACGTCCCTTTAACCCCATCCATCCATCTCATCCTTGGTCGCCCCCTCATGTTCATTCCTTCCACCTATGCTTTCCACATCTTTCATTAATCTTTCTTCTCATTCTTTCCATGTGTCCAAACCATCCCAGTATTATTTCATCAACCCAATCTCCCAACTCCCTTTCGACCACCCCTCTTCTCCTCACCTCGTTTTCTCACTCTATCCAGTCTAGTAACCCCTACCATACTTCTCTGGCACCTCATCTCAAACATGTTGAAATTCCTCTCTTCCTCTCTTTATGTACCGTGTTTCTGCACCATACAGTGCTGTCGGCACAATCACTCCTTCATACAATCACCTCTCAGCCTCCCTTCCCAAATGTCTCTTCTTCATTACACTTTTTAATCCCCCAAGGCTGTTTTTTAAGGTTTTTAATCCCCCAAACTTGCTTCTCTCAATCTACAACCTGTCTCCACCACCCCTCCCTTACTATCCACTTCACCAGTCTCTCTCCCTCAATACTTGCCTCCAATTTGCTGCCACATTCTCTCCTTGTACATCTTATCACCATGCTTTCTCTCGTAACTCTTGATTGCCCTTAACAACTATCCTCCAGTCCCATATACTTGCAAAACCTTCCACAGTGCCTTCATGTCCACCCTGTTCTAAGCCTTTTCCAAATCCATAAAGGCCCAAAAAAAATCCTTATCCTTTGCTAAAGCTTTCTCACATACCTGTCTTTTCACAAAAATCTGAAAATAAAAAGGTAATAGATGAAATAATGGTGAATGGGGTTGACCACAATCTTTGAAAAAATTAAGATAGTATACTGCTAGTTAGATCAGTGTCATTGTACTGGCAATTACTTAGGGACAATGAGTGTGGAGGTCACACATGTTTGTACAGCAGAGAAACTGATTCCCATGGGTGAATATGGCTTATTCTGCACTTCATTCTGTTATTGTTCTAATTATATGTGATTAACCACTTCAGTATGACTCAAATTCTCACGCACAACATCAGCTACTATATGTTATTTTCATCACACTACTTGCATTATAAAATATAAAGTCACTGCTGTATTACTTGTTCACGTTTACTCTTATTAAAAATAAACAAAACTTGATCAAACCAGTTCATAGAATCCAGGGATAACTCATGTACAACTACGAAAATATATATAATCAAGATGCCGACACAAGCATCCTCGTGTACCCACCCGTGCCTCATGATGCCTGCATAGGGGTCATTGTACTGAAATGGTTAAGTTTGACATCACAGAAATCCCCCTCCTAATGGGCTAGAATGGTGTCACCTTACAGAGGGGCCCATCTTTTTAAAATCCAGATCCACCAAATAAGATAACTTTTTAGGGATTTCAACTGTTCATATGATTATGGGAACTTTACCATCCAGTTGATTTAGGGACTGAGATTGTGACCACATAATGATAAAATATTCTGTACATTATTTACATATTTAGAAATTTTCATATCTCATAATATTCATTTACTGTGTTGTTTACAGAATGAAATTAATGGTAACAAAAAAAATGGTAAAGAGGGGAAGCGAAAAAAGAAAAGAAAGAGAAGAGAGGCTAAGATGACAGAAGATGATTGCTTTCGTTGTGGAGCTCCAGGGGACCTCCTACTCTGTGATATGACCTCATGCCCAAAGGGATACCACCTGGAGTGCCTCGGCCTGGACAAGTTACCCAAAGGTAAGAAATACATTATTTTTGCATTTGATACATGTGAATACATGTAGACAGGAAAGAGAACAAGAAGACATTGCACACACACACACACACACACACACACACACACACACACACACACACACACAAGATGAGAGTAGTGCTCAGAGAAAAATATTCAGGTTGGAAAGAGGTGATCAGTGAAGTACCCCAAGGATCTGTATTGGCTCCAATAATGTTTGCTATTTATGTGAACGATATGGATGATGATGTGAAATGTTACATGAGCTTCTTTGGAGACGATGCCAAACTGTTAAGGAAAGTAAAAACTGAAAAGGATTGTGAATCACTGCAGGAAGACCTGAATAAGGTATGGAGCTGGAGCAGGAAATGGGAAGTGGACTTCAATATTAACAAGTGTAGCATAATAGAGTTTGGAAAAAGCAAAAATAGAATATCAGGACAATATAAAATTGGAACCAAGGAAGTAAAGGAGATATCCAAAAAAGATTTGGGTGTAATTATCTCAAATGACTTGTCCTATGATAAACAGATAAATAAAATTGTCGGAGAATCCTACAACTTGCTAAGGTCAATAAAAGTGGTATTTATATATTTGGACAAAGAAATTATTAAAAAAATATTGGTCACACTGATAAGGCCTAGACTAGAATATGCGGCAACTTTGTGGTCACCCAGTACCAAAAAGAATATAAAGAAAATAGAAAGAATCCAGAGAGCAGCCACAAAAATGGCACCTGTACTTGCAAAGACATATGAGAGAAATATAGATAATAGCAGCTCAATGGAAAGAAAAGATAAATACTTTTATGGATTTAATGAAGGAGATGACAACCTCCCCCGAGTAGTAAATCTAGAGGAGAAACTAAGAAAATGAACGAAGCATGGGAGGTTAGGTTAACCAATTAAGACTAGTTACACAAAGAATTGATAAACTGGAAGAACTAAAGAAGAATCAAAACCTAACTAAAGAAATAGAAGAATTAAAAAGACAGTTAAGAGAAGTAAAGGATGAGAATGAGGAATTGAAGAGGAATAATAAAGAGAATAAAGAGTCCATAGTAAAAGAGGTAAGTGGTTGGAAAAAAGTACAAGAGAACAACAAAATTGAATTTAGAGATATAGTGAAACAACAGATGAAGGAACAAACTAAAGACACAGTTATTAAAGTGATGAGGGAGAAGGAGAATATAGTAAGAGATTTTGTGGATAAAAAGAAATGTGTAATTATATTAGGGATGGAAGAGAAGCATAGTCCAAATAGGACTACAAGAGTAAAGGTGGAGAAGGAAAAAGTAAATAAGGTATTAGAAGTAGTTCAAGAAGATAACAAAAAACAGGGAAAGGAATTGAAGAAATATATAACCAGGGAAATACAATACAGATAAGGCCAGACCAATTAAGGTTAAATTCAGGTCACAAAGGACAGCAGATAATATCTTAGCAAAAACAGGGAAACTAGCATAAACTGATCAATATAAACAGGTATGGATAAAAAGAGAGATTAATAAAGAGGAAAGAAAGGATGAGAAAGCAAAAAGATTAGAAGCTTAGGGAAAAGACGAGAACAGAACAGAGTCAGACAAAAAGAAATTCTATTGGAGGAAATGGTTCATAACAGAGAAAAATGGAAGGGAAACAGAAAACACGATGGAAGTAGCAGAAAATTAAAAGTGTCTTACACAAATATAGATGGCCTAATAACAGGCTTGAATGAACTGAATGATTACCTGAAGGAAAAAGAACCAGACATAATGGGAATTGTAGGGACAAAATTGAAAGGTCCACTACCACCCAATAGTGTAGGACATGGTGCATATAATTATTGGATTAGAAACAGGTAAAACAAGGGGGTGGAGTTATGTTCCTGACTAAGAAGGATATAAATGTGGGGAATGTCACATATGGAAAGAATAGAGTAGAGGTGATTATAGTGAAAGTGGAGGACAGGGATGGGAAGAGCAGGAAGGTTGTGTTAAATTATGTGCCTCCTAAAACGGCTTCATGGGAAGAGAGGAAACACAAAAATATGTTAGACACAAGGGTAACACTAAATAAGATAATGGAAGATGGAGGAAGAATAGTTATAATGGGTGACTTTAATTGTAAAGAAATCTGCTGGGAAGAGATGACAGTGAAGGGTGGAGATGACCTATGGGAAAATATACTAAAGAAAAATATTGAACAAAGTAGTAATGTAGTAACATAGAAGGAAGAGTAGTTATTGGTGGAATGATAAAGTAAAGAAGGTTGTAGAAAAAAATGATTATTCATAGATTGGTTACAAAATAGGACAAGAATCATATGAGAGATACAAAGAAAAGAGATGAGAAGTAAAGCATAAAATAAAGGAGGCAAAGAGGATAGCAGATGTGAAATGGGGTAAGAGTATGACAGAAAATTTTGAAAATAATGAAAAGATGTTATGGAAGGAAATTAAGAGAGGAGGAGGTGAATTAAGTAGAGAAAAAAAGGTAAATGGTGAAGATGGAGATATGATAATGGAAGAGATGGCAGTAAGAGGAAGATGGCAGATTATTTTAGGGAGTTGCTAAATGTGAAGGAGGATAGAGAGGGAAAGGTAGTTGTAGTGGGAAAATGACAGTGATGAATGAGGAAAATTGAGGAGAAATAAGGAAAGATGAGGTGAAAGCAGTTATTAAAATGATGGGAGCAGGTAAGGCACTAGGATTAGATGTGTGTCATGCAAAGTGTCTATAAAAGGGAGGTACAGTGATGGACTGGCTGGTGAGGTTGTTTAATGTTTGTCTAAAAGAGGGTAGAGTACTGGAGGAGTGCCTGTATAGTTCTGCTTTACAAGGGAAATGGGACAAGTGTGAGTGTGGTAGTTTCAGAGGGATCAGTTTGTTGAGTAGTTGGGAAGGCTTATAGGAAGGTTTTGATTGATGTGATATAGTTCAAGCTGGAATAATACACAAGTTCAAATCTAAATATGATGATTGGAAATCAAGGATATAGATTAAGATGGAACTGTACATGAATTTGAGGCTAGTTATGATAAAGAATTAAAGAATTGGTGGGACCCAATGAGCATTGCCTCTTTCCTGTGTACTACAATCAGGTATAGTAGACGCAATGAGAAGTGGCCGCTAAGGCAGGGTTAGGGAATTTCCCGGTGTTGCCACATCTCCACAGATAACACGGCCCGCATGGCTCGCCCACCCGCCCGCTCTCTCTCTCTCTCTATATATATATTTATATATATATAATGTATTTATCCATGGTGAGAACGTGCGTGTGGATGCAATGCTTTCTGAATGCAGTGTGGGGGCATGGCCAGAGAGGGGATGGAGTGGCAACGTTGCTCTCTCCTACTCATATGCTATGTTCACGTCTCAAGGAAATGAAACCTTTGTATAGAAAACATTGCTTTGATTTTTACCTCAGTGGTGGTGTGTGACAAAAAATTATAATATAATTATATGTGGCAACATTATAAAATTATAAAATAAAATTTAAAATGAAATAGAATTATAAAATATATGTGGCAACACAGGGGGAATCCCCATGCTCTGCCCTAATGGCCAGTTTTCGATGCACTGAGTATAGTAAATACACACACACACACACACGTTAATTCCTTTTAGTCAGTAAATATGTAATATGTAGTGAAATATATTTTTATTATAAAACCTGATTATTTGTAGGCAGAGTAGAATGTTGCAGTAATCAATTTTGCAGGGAAATGGGTATGCCCATGGCACCATTGTGATGAATGTGGGCTGCGGGCTCTCAGTCGCTGCGACTTTTGTCCGAACTCCTTCTGTCGATCCCATGCTCCAGGGAATGTTCAACAAGTCCAAATGGTTGGGAATGTTTGCAATGAACATGACCTTAAGGAACTGCAGGCGGTGAGTTTGGCTCTGTCTGGGCTACATAGTATTTTGTATATATATATATATAGGCATGTCATAGCTCTTTGCTAGTCACATGATTAAAAGTCTTTATATTATTTTACTTGACCTGTTCAGCTTAATGACGATCATTGAAGAGAATCATGATTTAGAACCCAGTCACAGTTTCTACCCATGAGAATAATCTTATGCTCAGAAGGTGGTTAAAGGGAGTAAATAGGGAAGGATGATAAAAGTAGTGATTGATATTCTTTTAGTTAAGATTAGTCTTAAAGTAAACACTGCATGTCTGGCCCATTGTGTAGTCACAAAAATTTACTACAAAGCTTATGCACGTGTTACCTTCATCTGAGTAAGATATCACATTTCATTTTATGTATATGCCAAAAGGCATATTCTCCCTTCCAAAGGAGATGGCCAACCAAGGCATTGAAGGAATTAAAAGTCTGGAGAAATACTCTGGTGATGAATGCAAAGAAAAGACTGAATCCAATATGGCTTTCGTCAGCCTAATAACAACAAACGAACACTAACAATCCCCATTCCTCCTCCACTCCTAGTTGTACTCTATCCTTCACTTCCTCCCACTTCTCTCAGCTTCTTGTATTCCTTTTCTTTCTCATTTAAGCAGTTCGCTCCCTCCCTACCCTCTGTCCTTTTCCTCTTTCTCCATCTATCTTCCACTCTCAATTTACCTTTTATAAAAAAAACTACCTGATATTCCCCGACTCTTTCCCCTTAGAACGTACATACAAAACTCTTCCTATTCTCCTGATTACCACTATATAGTCCATTAAAGCCCTATCTACCACCTTTCCATCCACTACCCTTTCCCATGTGTACCTATGCTTGACTTTCTTCCAAAACACTGTATTTGCAATTGTAAACCAACTAATTACACTTTGATATTCTAAAGTACATAAATTCCTCAACATCAACTTATCCTTTTCTTTTCTTATATTCTTTTCATCCATCAGCATCAATTTCATATGTCAAGAAATAATGCTAACTGTTCATTCATTGAAAACACTACTCAAAACAGCTCTAAAAAATATGCACTGGAGCAAATCCTAATGTATATTGGGTTACTGTTACCCATGGGGATACAGAGAATTCTAATACCAAGTGGCACTACTCCTTTCATTCCAGCTACTGCCAAGCTATTTTGTTATTCTTTGTGACATCCCTTTTGAAATGGAGTTATAGCCAATCTCAATTAACCCTTTCTGTATCATATAACATTTCTCATTTTGTCCTGGCTGGCATACATATACCAAAGGCTTTTTCCCCCTACACAGAGGGTAGCCAAAAAAAAAAAAAAAAAAGGGCATAGAAACCACTCCCACCCATTCCATTTCCTATATATTCCACTCCCCTCCACCCTCCTCCCTCCCTCCTGTCTTGGCACCTCCAGGCTATTTTGTTCACCCATACTCATAACATATTTGTATTTGATTTTTCATTTCTACCTATTTACTATTATAGAATCCATAACTGTCATATTAATGAAAAGAAATTTAGGTATGGAATGGGTAAAGCTGTGATTGGGGATAAGTGTACTTGTACAATAAAATGGTACATTGTTAATTTGCTTGTGCGTTATAGGAAATTTAGGCCTCATTATACAGTAAAACAAGTTTGTAAATTCAGAGCCCTCACATGGAGGGGGAGGATTGCATATGCCCAGGGGCAGCAATTAGCCATGACTTGCTTCCCACAATGCTGACAAAATAATGATAATAAAAAAAGAAGTCAAAGAAGCCCAGAATATTTTACTGTAATTGTATTTATGTGTGACAATTTTTGCTTTAGAATTAACAAAATGTGAAATATTTTCCCATATCCTTTCTGCAATAGGGACATTAAATAGATTTCAAAATCTGTTAAATTATTTTGCAAACTAATAGCTAAAATGTCAACATGAAAATTTTATAAAGTTTGACTCAAAATTTCTTTAACACCCCCCCCCCCCCACACACACACACAAATGCTAAGTTGATTTACTGTTTTGGCTGAGGTGGGAAGTGATGATGGGTGTGGTAATCACTGAGAACTTCACCCCAGGGCAGCACTTAGGCATGTAAGGGATCAATGTATATTTCCCTATGACACTGAGAACTTTACATTGTAATTGTTCACAAAGTAAGACTGCTGAGGATATTTAACTGATACACTCAGTATGATAAACTTTAATTGCTGAAGAGGGGAGGTGGGTAAGTAGGGTACTTTTAAAGTTAAATATTCCTGGGTTGAGAATGCAAGATAGTGTAAAAGTAGCAGTCTTGTGTATTGGATTTTGATGTTCCTCTCTTTCAGCTCAGAGGTCGGATGGAAGTGCAGGGTCCAGGTGAGGGTAACCACAGCCAAGATGACCAGCAGCAACAAGCAGGCCCTAGCAGCAGTGATTTGGGAACTGCAGGAATTAATGGTGTGGAATCAAGAAAAAGGGAATTGTGCACAAGATCCAAAAGGAGCGAGCGAAGAAACGGAGATGTGTACACAGGACCACACTGCAATGGCTCTCAGGAACATCCAACCTCAGAGGAAAGCTCAAGCGTATCACTGCCACTTCAGTCCAAAGTTGCCAATAAGGTTCGGAAGCGAAAGAACGGGGTAGTGGGGGTTATATCCAGCGAAGAACACGAGAACTGTTCCGCAGTGCTCAATGTTCATGCAGGAGGTGAAGCCAAGAGTGAAAAGCCAAAGTCAGTTAAGATGATCAATTCACCAAAGAGCTCTGGCAAGCCCAGGGCAGCAGTACCTAAGCCTTCCATGGCCAGTGAGGCATAATTTGTTTTAGTTGAAGTCCTCTCTTCTTGTACAATTGGTCGTACTCATAACTTCCCAAGTTTGTCTTCTGCTTTGCTAAATACCAGCTTGCAAATCTTTCTCAAAATGAAAATACTGTCAAAACCTTGAAATTGTGAAAGTTTTCATGCATTGTCCAGCAACACTTGTGTCATTGTACTGTTTTATATCCTTTTTTTGTCATCAAATCTTCCTTGTGGTGTGTTGGTCTTTTGCTCCTTGTTCTTTTATTCCAACCAACTTCAGTGTTTTTTTCATTGTCCATCCCGTGTTCCTAGTATCTTCCTATTTGTTTTCTTCTTCATTTCACTCTAGTAGCATTAATTCTCTATTTTTTTTCCATGCACCCTACTCACCATTATTATTAACAGTTATATATTATTATTATTTATTATTATTATTACTATTATTATTATTTTTTTTTTTTTTTTCTTTCTTTTCTTTTCTTTTTTCTCTCTCCCATTTCCTTAACCTCTTGAATACGGTGATGCCACTGTATGTATCACGAGCTGTGAGTGTGGTATACGAGAATGTGGGTGTTGACTTCCTGGTTATATTTTATCTTGTTGTAGCTGAGTGACCGAGCCTGTATTCTTGATCACGTTTTCTGTAACATTATATTTATTCAGGTGAGAGAGAACAAGTATAACGGCAGTAAATTTATATTTTGTAATGTGTGTATTGTGATGTGTTATCGTACATCAGGCAACCTAATGTGTGTGTGAATATTTGACTTGTATTGAAGAGGTTAATGTCACTTGAAAACATTGTTTTTTCCTAGGGTCACTTCCATATATTATCGCTCTTCATTTTTGCCCTCACTCCCTCGGGTTTTCTTCATTTTACTCGTTATTTCCCATCACACCCTCTAATCTTCCTTCATCTGCTATTTTCTATTCACCTCTGAAGTTAAGAGTTTATAGATTTATCACTAGAAATTATGGGATTATATTTAATTGGATTAATATAGAAGACTTGTTCCCTTTTCCCTGCTCAAAACATGCTCTGCTTCTCCCAGTATATGGACTCGTCTACCTACATGTTGTTGTTGGCACATAGGCCTTTTGTTTTTGTTTTTTCCTGCTCCAAGCAGCAAGAACATAGCAGCTAATGTCTCATTTTTAGTTGGCGTCCTTCCCAACCTAGGCAAAATTGATATTAAAATTATTGATTCACTCTTTCACTGCCTTTTTCATTTTCACTTGCTTAGCAGAGGAACGTGTTTTTATGTTATGATCAGGTCATCATTTACGTTGTGTACAGGTTATCCCCATACTGATGTGAAGAGTGGCCTGAACTAAAAGATTTTATGCAGTTTGTCATATCCTA
This sequence comes from Oratosquilla oratoria, assembly GCF_046742065.1. Classification (NCBI taxonomy): domain Eukaryota; kingdom Metazoa; phylum Arthropoda; class Malacostraca; order Stomatopoda; family Squillidae; genus Oratosquilla; species Oratosquilla oratoria. The sequence goes on from NC_134780.1 coordinate 80,153,527, forward strand.
AGATAAAAATGTTAATGTACAAATACACCTCCCTCTCCCCATTGTATCCCTTTCAGACCATTCAACATTCATTCTTGCATTTTTCATTTTATTTTATTTTTTTTATGTTGTTCAATTTCATTCAATCATTTTAGAAATGTAGAACTGATCCACTATTCTTATCTCTCCATTTTCACCTTCCCCTACCCCCCTAATGTAAATAATTAGTATATGATTATCACTGGCTTAAGGAAAGCCATTGATAGAATGGATTTGCGTCTTTGTGGACAATAAACTTAAAGATGGATCTGAGTTTTATGTAACCTTTGTGGGGTGGGTTCATCCCATTATGAAATGATACATAAGAGAGTGAAATTAAAAAAAAAAAAAAAAAAAATCAAGTGTGTATAACAAAACCATCTTCGTGCAGGTGGTGATGATACACTACCAGATGCAGAGGATGGTGAATGAAGATACTGTATGTTAAAGAAAAAAACTGAAGGATAATTTGTTTAAAATTAAGGTCATGGTTGTTGTTGTCATTCCCTAGACTGTCTGTCCGAGCAGTCCTGTCTCCCCAAGGAATGCCACAGCCAAAACTGGGTTTTCCCACAAAACCTTTATAGAGTGTATGTTGTGTTGTTTGCGTGCATGATTGTGTATAATGCAGTCTTCCATTATGTGTTGTATGGTATGGGGTGAAGTGTTACATCCTGGGCAGCTGTTCACAATGCAGTCATCCAGCCTCTTCTGGTAGTAGCTAATGCCTCATTGCATTACCTTTGACCCAAACAGTATGATGGGACAGGAATAACATTCAAGAGGTACTGCAATGGAGGGAGGTGGGGTTAAGAAGGATTTTAATTGCTTATGATGTAGGAATGGAAAATGAATAGTTTTAGGTGATTGTGGGGTTGCAGAATGTTGCTATGGTTGTTTGTATATAGGATAGTGAGGGGTACTGGTGAATGTAAGAATGCAAGGCAGGGGTCTGAAATTGGTGAGAGTGGAGGGAAGTGGAACAAAACATTTACTCTAGTCCTCTGGGGCACTTTCCTCCACAGACACGTTGAACAATCTTGAACCCCAATATTACTCCCCCCTTTGTTCAAGATTCCGCATGACCCATTCAGTCCAGGTGCTTTTCCAGCTGCATGGGTGGTAGGAGTTGCAAAAGGGTAAATGGATTAAGGCGATGTGTTTCATGAAAGGGACTAAGGATGAACCTGCTGGGTAAGTGAATATACATTTTCCTCATGGTTAAATAAAAGATTGCAACAAATGGGTTAAGAATTTCGTGCATAGTGACACTGCAGAAAAGGCATACAATTTAGGAATATAAATACCAAGTGATGTGGCAGAAGACAAGTGCTGAAATGGGAGGGATGTTAAATAGATATCAATGTGTACAAAGTGGGTGTGTGCCTCTATTACCAACCCTCCAGGAAATCCCCTATACACAAAAGGGATACATTTTGTTTCATATATTGAAAGGAGACGGCTGGTGTGGTAAACTTGGTTCTAAACAGTATTTTCCTACCATTGAAGCGTATGCTTTTGGTATAAAATTTTCTTCTCTTTTCTGTTTTGTACCTTCAAATCTTTGTATATTGGAGTTTGGTACATGGAATTCCCATAGGGTTTTGAAAGGGTTTTTAATGTCGTGGTGTGTATACCAAAGGCCCTTTCATCCTTATTGTTGGGGCTGCCAAGTCAGAGCACCCCAATATCATCTGTATACCAAGGGCTATCCCTTTATGATGGAGGTAGCCAGTCAAAGAATGCACCCATTCCCATCCACCACACCTCTCATCTTAGCTCCTTGTGGATGAAGGGTCATCCCTGTCTCCTGCCTGCTGCCCATTTTCACTGAATGAACTTTATAGATCTTAGCACTTGGATTTGTCCTAAATCCCATAATTCATCCATCCTACCCACTGTCCAAGTCAGAAGCAATGCAGCGAGACAATACATCCACAGCAGGGCCATGTCACTGTTTGTTGATCCTCCTTGTTCCCTCGGAGAAAATAGAGATGGGAAAATCCAGGCTGCATCAAAATGTCCATACATAACCATTCTCTATTCACATCTATTCCTTACCTTCTTCCTTGCTCAACAGACATTTCTCTCTTCCTCAAAACACCTTTCACCACATCCATCTTGTCTTTGGTAGCTCCCTAAATTCACTCCATCCACCTTTACTTTCCACACCTCTTTTACTAATCTGCATTCATTCTTTCCATGTCCAAAATATTTAGATAATCTTTCATCAGCCCATCTACCAGTTCTCTTTCCACCCCTACTCTCCTTCCTCACCTCATTTCTCACTATCCAACCTAGTAACCTCTATCATACTTCTCACACTTCATCTTGAACACATTTAAATTTTTCCTCTCTGCCTCTTAAATTCCAAGTCTCTGCCCCATACATTGTTGTAGGTACTGTATTGGACAGAGACTTATCATACACAAGTCCATTCAACCACCGTCCCATCTCAGACCCTTAGGGATGAAAGGTTGCTTAGTATCTCATCAAGGTACAGCTGTATACAATAGTTGTGTATTTTCTTACCCTCTTGTTTTGATTTTATGTCCTGTCAAGATGTATTATGTTCTTGTGATTATTATTTATTATACTTGTTTAGGGTATTGGCTGCATGTTATTGTAAGGTTACAAGCTAAGTAGCATGCAGGTGATACCTTAGGGTTTATATGGGGCACCCCTGTGGACTAGAGTCACACATCGTTTTGCAATAGAGGAAATCTAGTCATAGAGAAATGATACCACTTTATTATACTGCAATTATCCTAGTTATGCTGTCCTCCCACTCTTTATACTGTCCTGTACCACATTCTCTAAATATTTGTTTTCTTTTTTGCTGAACCCTGTGGTAGGGGAGAAAGAATACTGCCACCGAGTTCCCACTTGAGTTGTAAAAGGCAACAAAAATGGGATGGGGATAGGACTAGGCATCCTACTCTTTGTAGCCCCAAAGGGGACATTCCTAAAAAAGCAAAGGTATAAGATTGTCTGAGAGTTTTCCAACCAGAACCCCAAAGTTTGGGTCTTTAAATGTGTGTGGATATGGTACAGATGAGAGTAAAAAGGAAGAGGTGGATGTGTTGGCATTGAGTGAAACTAAGTTGAAAGGGAGGGGCAAGTTTGAGTTTGGGAGGGTGTCAGGAGTGAAGAAAGAACAAGGGAGAGAAGGGGTGGCTATAGTAGTAAGTGAAGGGATAGGTGTATGGTGGAGTGGAGGGTTTCTTCAAGGTTAATGTGGGTGAAGGTGAAATGGAAAGATGTGGATTTTTGTAAGTGCATATGGGCCTAGTAGTGAGAAGAGTGTAGAGGAAAGGGAGGCTTTTTGGATATATTTAAACAAGTGCATAGAGGATTTAGGAAGAAATGTCAATGTAGTGGCATTGGGATATCTCGATCCTAGGGTGGGAGACGAACCAATAGAGTGGTTGGGAAGTGTGGAGTTCCAGGAGAAAATTGTAGTGGTGTGATAATGGAGATGTGTGTAGAGAGTTGATGATAGCAAATACAGTACAGTGTTTAGGAAGAAAGTCAAGGATAAGTATACATGGGAGAGGGTGGTACATAATACGATGACGTCTACGTCTGCTTCCTGATTATATTTATTTTGTAGTTGTAGCTGAGTGACCCTCTTATTTTGTGAACAGGCTTGATCACTTTTTCGGTGGTTACAAACATTCTGGGCAAAAGAGAACGAGTATAATAGCTATAACTTTATATTTTATAATGTGTGTATTGTGGTGCATCATTGTACATCAAGCAGCTAATGTGCACGCAAATATTTGACTCATATTGAAGAGGGAGAGAGTGGGGGAGTATCAGATCATTTGTTGGTCGAAGGTAAGTTGAGAGTGGAAGATAGATGGGGAAGAGGAAAAGGACAAATAGGGAGGTACTTCGAGTAAACTGCTTAAGTGAGAAAGAAAAAAGAGGAGAACAAGGAGCTAGGAGATGAATGGGAGGAATTAAAAGATAGAGTAGAACTTGGAGTGGAGGGATGAGAATTTTTCAAGGAGGGAGTCACAAGGTGTTCAAAGATGGTGTGTGGAACCAGGAGGACGGGAGGAAATAGAAGGAATGGTGGAATGATGGAGCAAAGAAGGTTGTAGAAGAGAAGAAATGAGCATTCACAGATTGGTTACAAAATAGGACTAGAGGAGAAAATATCACGGTAGGATATAATGTCAGTGAAGAACAAAATATAATTTTAGGAAGAGATACCGGACAGAATGTCAATGAAGGCCAAAATATCAAGATAGGATGTAATGACAGTGGAAGACAAAAGATCACGATGGGATGTAATTATAGTGGAGGAAAAAATATCACGGTAGGATATAATGTCACTGGAGGACAAAATATAATTTTAGAAAGGGATGCCGGACATAATGTCACTGAACGACGGAAGGCCGGCGTGAATCACGGTGACGTAGGGGGACAAAATGTACAAAATAGATCGGATGACCGTAATCGACCAGATGTCCGTGATGGGGGAAATGTTAATTTTGATAGGAGAAATGTTAATGAGGCATTGAATGTCAATGAAGGACCAAATAATAATAATATAGAGCAAGGCATAAATAAAAAACAAAATGATAATATAAGACATGATATTGAAACTCAAAATGTGTCAAAAAGAAATAATCAGGAGTTTCTTAAAACTATGTACTTTAATGCTCGTAGTATTAGGAACAAATTTCAAGAAATACAGGCGTATGTCAAAAGCGAAAATCTCGATATGATAAGAATAACTGAGACATGGTTAAATGGTACAGAGTTCGAAGCTGAATTTAATATTGCGGGATTTAAACACTTTCATCAGGATAGAAACCACAAGAAAGGTGGGGGTGTTCTATTGTACGTTAAAAACAATGTTCATGCTTGTGTTTTAGAGAAAGTGAAACAGGATGCATATGACAGTTTGTGGGTTGAGTTAACCCAAACAAATGGACAAAAAATGAATATAGGTGTAATATATAGGCCAAAGACATTATCATTAGCAGACGACAAACTGTTATTTCAAGAACTGTCTAGTTTCTGCAACCGGGATTTATTGATAATGGGTGATTTCAATTTTACTGACATTGATTGGATGACCCTTGAACATGGCCATATAGGTAGTCGCTTGATTGATTTTCTTGGTGACAATTACTTAATTCAGCATGTAAAAGAGCCCACAAGATATGGAAACTTACTCGATTTATTGATCACTAGCCGCGAAAGCATGGCAACTGATGTAGAAGTCGGTGAATCTGTTGCAAATAGCGATCACAACTTAGTCAGATTCAAACTCCTAAACAATTTTAGAATAGATACTTGTGCTTCTAAAATACCCGATTTCAGTAAAGCTCAGTTCATAGAACTACGTCAGGAGCTTCAGCTTACAGATTGGGAGGAAAAATTAAACGAAAGGCCTGTAGATCAGATGTGGGAAATATTTCAAAATACGCTCACTAAGATGATTCAAACTTACATTCCTTTTAAGAACAGACGTCCCCCAAATCAGGCTCGCCCAAAGTGGCTCGACAAAGAAACTGAAAAAAGTATTGCTAAAAAGAGACAGGCTTATAAGAAATATAAGTGCTCGGGTGCATCTAATGACTATGAAAGTTATGTATCAATACAGAGAGATTAAAAAAGACAATAAGAAAAAGAAAACGACAATACGAAATGAACATCGCTGAGAAATCCAAAGAGAATCCCAAAGAATTCTATAGTTACATTAGAGATAAAAAGGTTGTTAGGAATCACATTGGTCCACTATTATCTGCTGACGGTCAACTTGAATATTCAAATGAAGGAATGTGTAATCTCTTAAACAATTATTTTAGCTCGGTATTCGTAAACGAAACACCTCAAAGTGAATTCCAAACTGAAACCTGTGAAAAGTCTGGGGTAAACTTACTCACTACGGTAAATATAACAAAAGAAACAATTAAAAGGTGTATAGACAAACTCAAAGTTAATAAAACACCAGGGCCTGACGGTTGGCATCCAAGAATCTTAAAGGAAATGAAAAATGAGATTGTTGTTCCATTAGAAATTATTTTCAAGAAATCCATCATATCCGGAGATGTCCCAAGAGAATGGAAGCTAGCTAACGTTACTCCCATATTCAAAAAAGGTGACAAAAAGAAACCAAATAACTATAGGCCTATTAGTTTGACTTCGATCGTAGGAAAAATAATGGAAACTATCATCAGAGATGCTATCGAATATCATTTAGAAAGTAACCGTTTGATAAATGATAGCCAACATGGTTTCAGACGGAAACGTTCTTGCGTGACCAACTTACTCGAATTCTACAACACAGTTGTCTCGAATTATGACAAAAGAAACAATATAGATTTAATATATATAGACTTTGCAAAAGCTTTTGATACCGTCCCACACGAAAGACTACTTACTAAATTAGCTTTGCATGGAATAAGTGGTAGCCTATTAGGTTGGACTAGTAATTGGTTGAAAGGTCGAAAACAGAGAGTTGTTTTAAATTGAAAAACTTCTGGATGGAAAAGTGTTGCAAGTGGAGTTCCTCAGGGTTCCGTTCTTGGGCCACTTCTATTCATAGTATATATAAATGATATAGACCATGGACTAAAATCTACTGTTTCCAAATTTGCTGATGATACAAAACTGTGCGGAGTGGCAAATGATCACTCAAACCAATTAGATATTCAAGAAGATTTAGATAAATTACAGCAATGGTCTGAAAAGTGGCTAATGAAATTTAAGTTAATGCAAGGTAATGCACATAGGTAAAAATAACAGCAAGTACGATTACAAGTTATTTGGAAATTCGTTAACAAAAGTGGATAGTGAAAAAGATCTCGGCGTAATTATCAGTAACGACCTCAAATCATCCAAGCAGTGTATTTCAGCCTCTGAGAAAGCAAATAAGATTCTGGGATTGATTGCGCGATCTTTTGATTTCAAAAGTCCATCACTCATTAACAAGCTATATAAATCGTTAGTTCGTCCACATTTGGAATATGCTGTTTCCGTATGGTCACCGAATCTCATTAAAGACATTGACAGACTGGAAAAAGTACAACGGCGAGCCACAAAACTGATTCCAAATATCAAAAATAAATCATACGAAAATCGACTTAAGCACATGAATCTGTTTTCCCTAAAAAAGCGTAGACTCAGAGGTGACTTGATACAGGTCTTAAGATTTTAAAGGGAATTGACAACATCAAAAGTGACCAAATTTTCACATTGAATGAGAATCAGACAAGAAACAATGGTCTCAAACTGTCCGGAAATAGATTCAATTTGGAAGTAGGTAGAAACAACTTTGCCAACCGTGTAGTTAATGAATGGAATAAACTTCCTGCACAGGTAGTGCAATGTAGTTCAGTTCGAAGCTTTAAGAATCATTTAGATAAATACCTAAGTAAGATGCTGTAATTATTATAAATATGTTATATTATTTGTTTTTGTTTTGTTATAATTTGTCTGTCTGATTTTCATTTATTATTAGTTATATGTCAATTTATTATCATTTACTATTTACCTGTTTGTTTGTTATTCAACTATACCAATGCATTTATTTATGTATTTTAATTGTTATTTACATTGTTATAGTTTTAATTTGTTATAGTTTTAATTTATTATTAATATGATTTTTTTTTTTTTTGCATCCGACCTAGATATGGATCAAAAGGTCTCCTGTCGGCATGCTTTGCCTTTGTAATCCTTTGTAATCATATGAGAGGTACAAAGAAAAGAGAAGTAAAGCATAAGATAGAGGAGGCAAAAAAAGAAGAGCAGAGGCGAAATGTGGTAAGAGTATTGTGGTGTGTCTGACAAAAAGTTGCCCGTTGGTGTTGGTGAATGCCCGTTCTCTTTGGTAGTTGTTGCAGCACCGTCCGTTTTCTTTGTTGGTCACTTTCTCGGCGATAGCAGGGGGTGGGCCGGTGGGGGCAGACACTTAGAATTGTGATGTCCTGGAGAAAGGATAGGTCGTCTTTTAGTGTTGTTCTGTTGTAGGAGCTCCTTCCAGTGTAAGTCCTCTCATTTAAAGTGGAATGTCATCTGTTAGTGAACTAGAAGGCGGGCGTCATCAAGAGGTGAGTCCAATTGAATGACAAGCTATCTAGGCTCTTTTCGTTGACGAATAGTTCAACCATGGCCTCCAATTTACAACAAACATGATCAAGCCATTTACGGATTAAGGTGACATCCTTTCGTGGTTGAAGAAATTAACCTTGGTCGCAAAGTTACAGAGAATAAGTTATTTGGTCAGTTTTATTCCCTTGTATTTAGAGGGAGATGTGTTGGCTTATATTTGGAATTGAGTGGTGATAAACAGGCAAACGCAGAAAAAAAAATAATAACAATAAAATAAATAGATAAATAAATATATAAATAAATGAAAATAAAAACCTCCTTTTGCTGATGGTACATTTGTTGGCTTTGAGAAATTAACTCATAAGAAGTGTACAGGGGAACCTATAGATGTTTTTGCCAACGATATTAGAGGATTGATGTTTGTTAATGGGTTCTCAGACCATATTAGCGTTTCTTTGCAGCGAGTTCCAAATGTGTTGACAGTTGCTATGAGTGAATTGATTAGTCACGCCAGAATTATGGCGTCAAGACAGCAAGGTGGTTTATCGACTGTGACTTTTGAAGCGCCTATAAATGAGAGAATAAAGAAACCTGACACTAGCCTGTTCAAAGGGAAGTGTTTTTGTTGTAGTGGCCCTCGTTTGATTTGGGATTGCAGGGAACAAGAGGCGAGGTGCTTCAAGTACAATTAAATAGGGCATGTTGACAATCACTGTCAAAAACGGAACTCGAGTAACGAGTAATGTGTGACTACTGCGCCTTTAGTCACCCTTGCAATGCGAAAGCGTATTATAATGTACTGCCTATTGTTGCTTTAATCAATGTACGATTCTCATGCAAAGGCGCTTGTAGATATGGGATGTTCGTCAACGGTAGTTCACTCCAAGTACGAAGCTAACTGTGAAGGTGGTATCTTCATTAATGCTTTGATGGAAGCCAGATTGAGTGCAGGGGCACAGATTCATTGAAATTCGATGTCGTTGGTGTTTAATGGGGACAGCTGTAGTGTCTGATTATCTAATTGATGGTGTTGATGTTGTGCTTGGCGTTGGTGTCATTGACCGCTTGGGAGGTGTTACTGTCTTCCGAGGGAAGGTGTGCTTTGGTTCTATTGGTGTGGTGTCAGTTAATCAAGAAATTGAACAGGCCACTGTGGGTGATGGGACTATGTGAAAGCTGTCATTGAAAAGTCAAATTTCAATGCTTGGTTTGATGGACAGAAGTGGACTGTCAAGTGGTTGTGGAAGATTGATCAACCTGTGAAAATGAATGATAAGTTGTTACAATAAGAAACTTGAAGAAAAAAAAAGAGAAGAATTTGAGAAGGAAGTTGACAGATGGATAGCAGAAGGGATTCTTGTGCCTGTTCGCAAGCAAAGTTTCCGGGGGAGTTGTGAAACAGGTTGTACGATTCGTGGGTTTATATATCGGCAGGTTATGCGTACAGAGGAGAGGCACATGTGCTCAAGAAGTCTAGAGAGTAACTAACTGCGCGGGCGAAGGTGCTAGATGCTGTAAGCACACACAAGAGAGCCCTTGTTGGATGTATGAAAGGGGTTATGTCGGGGGGCATCGCTGTTGGTCAGAACACGCCATTATACTATTGCATACTGTGTTAGTCTCCTACTATGCCAATTACACTATCCCCCCCGCGCTCGCTCGCAGAAGAGATGCGAGGGGCCCTGGTATTCGTGAGCCGAGGATGAAGTTCGCTATTTCTTGATGGAGGAACCATTCTGTGCTGATTATCTGATTCTTCCTGCTGAGGTGGTCCGCCCAGACATTCCTCTTCCCTGGGATGTAGCGGGCTTTGAGTGACACTTGGAGATTCTCGGCTGGGTTAAGGATGCCCATCGTCAGAAGGCATAGTTCCTGGGAGACTGTGCCCCCTTGCTTGTTCAGGTAGGCTACTACCGAGGAATTGTCCGACATTATGCCCACTACTTTCCCCGAGACTTGATCCTTGAAGTGACGGAGAGCCAGGAGTACTGCTTTCAACTCTAGCCAGTTGATATGGGCTGTCCGCTCGACTGTGGACCAGGAACCGCTGATGTGATCGTCGTTGAGGTGGGATCCCCAGCCCTCCTTGGAGGCATTGGAGAACAGGAGGACTTCGGGGGGGAGATGGGCCGAGGGGCATCCCCACGAGCAGGTTGCACGGGTCCTTCCACCAGAGAAGAGAATCCTTGACTTCTTCGGTGAGGGAGATGTGTTGTAGGGGTTCTCCCTCTTGCGGGGCCCACTGAGACTTGAGGAGCCACTGTAGCGGTCGCATTCTTTGTCTGCTCCTGGGGATTAATCTCTCTACGGAGGCCATATGGCCCAGGAGGATTTGGCATTGTTTCGCCGTCAGGAACCCGGTCGATAGTGTCCTGTGCAACTAGGGAAGTGAGATTCTGGATCCTCTTTTCTACTGGGAAGGACTTCATTAGGGAGGAGTCCAGGACCATACCCAGGTACGTGACTCTCTGTCTTGGTAAGAAATCTGACTTCTCCGGGTTGACTACGGTGCCCAATTTCCGGACGAAGGTTAGGACCATTCTCAGGTGTTCTTGGCATAGCTGGGCGGAATGTGCAAGGATCAGCCAGTCGTCCAGGTAACGGAGTAGGCGAATTCCCCTGGAGTGGGACCACGCTGAAACGAGTTTGAACACTCTGGTAAAGACTTGGGGTGCTGTGGAAAGTCCGAAGCATAGGCAGGTGAACTGGAAGGTGTTGCCCCTGTGGACGATTCTGAGGAATTTCCTGGAGGAGGGATGCACTGGTATTTGGAAATAGACATCTTGGAGGTCCAGCGACACCATGAAGTCCCCTTCCCTGATTGACGCCCTTACGGACTCTGGAGTGTCCATTCGGAACTTCGTCAGGGAAAGGAACTTGTTGAGTGGAGACAAATCGATGACTGGTCTCCACCCCCCTGTTGTCTTTTCTACTATGAATAGCCTTGAGTAGAACCCCGGGTCCGGAGTCGAGACTTCCTCTAAAGCTCCTTTTTGGAGCAGAGTGGAGATTTCCTCCGCTAGGGCACGCCCGCGAGCCGAGTCTGGGTGGTAGTTGCTGACTTGGATGGGATAGGGAGAAAGGTTTGGGACAGTGTGAAAGGGAAGACGATAGCCTGCCTTGATGACTTGTAGGGTCCAGTCTTCCACCCCGGCCTCTTCCCATGCTCTTCAGTAGAGGGAGAGGCAACCCCCTATCTTGTGCAGACGGGCTGGCGAATTCCTAGAATTTCCTGTGGAGGGGTCCGGAGCCTCTATGTTTGCGTCTAGGTTCTCTAGTCGGAAAGGGGCGGGGCTTTTCTGTCTGCATTTTCGACTTGGAGTGGAGGGGTGGCCTTTCTTCTTTCTTCGAGTGAGGAAACGGCTGTCTTTGCGTCTGAGGGGTCCTCGGGGCTGATGGGGGGGGGGGGGTTGGCCTTGGCCTCGAGGTAGGGACGGCTACTCTCTCGATGGCTCTGTTATGCATCAGTTGGTTTTTGCTTGTGATTGCTGAATCCACCATGTCCGGGGGAATCAGCATGCGGGTTAGAAGGGGGGCCCTCTTCAATGGAGCATAAATTTCTCTGAGGAGGGGATCACTGGGGTCTCCTAGGATGGTGTCTCTCCTGCGTGACTCGATGTTGGCCCAAGACGTTGAGAGGCAGGCCACTTGATGCTTCAGGGCTCTGCTCGAGCTTTCCAATAGAGCCTGGAGGTTGCATTCCTCCTGGGGTTGCAGCTCGGGTAAAAACTCCCTTACTGAAGCCAAGACGCGTTCCAGCCAGGAGTTCACCGCGAGAGAGAGAGCCAGGCCCTGAACGAGGTCCCTGGATTCTCTGCCGGAAAGGATGACGTTTCTTCTGAGCAGGGAATCCACGTCCGCTTTGACAAGCTCTGGTAACCGAGCCTGGATCAAGGCTTCTTTAAGGTTTGTCCCTGATGGGATGTAGAAGCGTTTTTGCTGTTCCACTGGAACAGAGCGCCAGCGCGGTTTCTCGGTTGTCCGGTTTGTGAGTGCGTCGGAGGCCTGGTTCATGGCTCTTACCGTCTGTGTACTCCATGGGAGTTGGATTGGAGGTGGTTTTGTTGTTTGAGAATTGCCCGTCCTGAAGATTTCCGACTCGAACGTGGCTTCCTCTTCTTGTGGAGGGCTCAGTTGATTAGCTCTCCTAACTTTAGAGAGGATCTCTGAGAAGGAGGGTTTAACAACCATCGGGGATTCCGACTGGGAATCCTGCGAAGTTTGGTAACTTGCCCTCTCATCCCCGGTGCTGTGGACGTCGTCGTCGTCGTAGCTGGCGTCTGTCCGGTCAGCGAGAAACACCGCGTCTTCATCCTCGTCCCTGATCGGTTCGGGTGGGTTCCGATCAGCTGGAACATGTTCTAGGGGGGCTCTTGTGGGCGTTCAATCCTTGCGAACTTCGGAGTTGCCCGGATGAATTCGCGTTGTTCACCCATCATCTGTTCTTTCATTGTGTGAAAGAGGGAATAGATAGTGGGGAGAAGTTCCTGTAAATGCCCGCTTGGAGAGTCGCGATTAGGTTCAGATGGTCCGGGGGACCCTAAGGAGAGGCTCTTTCTTCTGGTAGAGGTGGGTTGACCCGCAAGTAACGCGCGCGTAGGCCCACCTCTGTCCTCGTGATCAAAGGGCATGGAAAGGTCTCCGTTGATCACCCGGCTCTTCCTAGGACGGGTTTTATGCGTACTGCGAGATTCCTGAGTAGAAGAGGCTGAGGGGCTCTTTGTCTTCGAACCCGGGTTCTTTGTCCGTGTCGGCGTCGAGTTTCCGGGATGGGTCGAGGGCAAGCCGCAAGCGACCTCATCCGGGTAAAAAACTCGTACAGGAGCGGTAGCTAGAGGTGGCCGGAGGCGCATGTCCGTCTACGCTAACCGTCCTGGTTGAAGGAATAGAGGACAACTTGGCCTGAGAATGACTCGAGGTGGACGTTGTACAACTTTCCTGTCTGCTACGCTTTGGAGGAGGGAGAGAATTGCTCGTCTCCTCTGAAGCCGTAGTCTGCCTTCTCTTGTTTTTGGGGGCGTGAAGGTGGAAGCCATTTCCTATGCTTGCACACCTTTTTCCCTGCATGCGCTTTCCCGTGAACATGAAAGTACACGGACCACTGACTATCATCCCACTGAATGCACGTCTCACACGGGGATGAAGGTGAACACTTGAGAGCTCTACACTTGATACACCAAATGTGAGGATCCGCTTGGGCTGGCGGTAAGGGGGTGAGACAAGGGTATCTCCCTTCGGCGAAGGCACACAACCTATCTTGAACAACAACAATACTGGAACCAGATTCCATACCTACAGTGAAGGGTAGGATACCCGATGGCGGTTAGGGGAATAATACAGGAAAAGGAGAAGGCACTCAAGAAATTCCAGGACACAGTATGGCGCAGGTAAACCCCAATGAAATTGAAGGACGACTAACTCCTTAGCGTCCTGGGAGTGAGCTGGCGACAATCGAAGCGGGTTGCTTGATTTTCGGCACACAACTTAAATATTGAACCGTTGGTTAATTAACGGTGCGCTGCCGTGCTAAGAAGGGATTTTGACGGAAACTCGGCGCAATAAGGGGGGAAACCGATAAAAACTAAATAGGTATTGTTGAGAGATGTTGACTCGTTGACTACCGCGAAGAGAACGGAGTATAGTGTGCGAGACTTGTGGTGGAGGGCAAGGGTCCCCCTTGCCCCAATTAGGGCCCCTTACTGAGGATAAGCGTTGCCCAGACCTACAGAGTGAGGATTTTAATTTAGTGGTAGAAATATTTGCGCTACGCGAAGTATCCTATTGTAAGGAGTACCTTAGGTTTGTATCAGGGAAAAATTCATTTTCCTGCGAAAATTACATTTTTCTCCCATTCAAGAAATCTTCCATCCAATTCAATAACTTTCCTTGTACACCACCTATTGTTTCAATAGCTTTTTGTGTGGTACTTTATCAATAGCTTTTTGTAGATCTAGGAAAGTACAATCCGCCCATCTGTCCCTTGCTCGAGTAAAGCAAATCAAGTTATTGGCACATGATCTTTCTTGTCTAAATCCAAATTGTTTTTGGATTCAGTATATTATTTTTTTCCAGATGTTTAATCCATCTACATTTGATAACTTTTTCATATAATTTTGCTGTTGTGCTTGTAAGGGAGACCAGTCTATAGTTAGTTGGATTTTCCTTGTCCCCTCCTTTATATATTAATACAATACTGTATTTACATTTTTCCAATCTTGCTGTACCTTTCCTTCTTTGAGAGACTAATCAATTATCTTGTATATTTTATGTTAGTTCATTTATCCATTCTTTTAATATCCAACTTGCAATTCCATCCAGACCGTGCAATTTTCTGACATAAAGGTTTGTTATTTAGTCCCTTATTTCCTTCTGTGTCACAGTCATTTCTTTCATGGGGGGGGGGGGGATCTTTCTGTCCTTCCAATTTTGTGTACTTTCAATTGTGAATGCAGATTTAAAATGTTTGCTCATAATTTCAGCCATATCTAATCTATATATTCATTATTCCCTTGACACATTTTTACTGTTTCTTGTTTATCATCTAGTTTATATTCACATACCTGTAGAATAGTTTGGGTTGGTCTTTTGCATTTTTCTATTGTCTTTTTCATAGTTTCTTTTTTCCTGCGTATTTTTACATATTCATTTCGTAGTTTGATATATATTTGCCACTTACTTTTTTTTCCATCTTTTCCAAGCTTTGTCTCTTCTATCTTTGGCCTCACATTTTTTGTTGTACCAGCACTTAATGTACACCCTTTCTTGCTTCTGTTATGGTACGCATTTGTCTATTCCCTCGTTATAAATTCCTTTTGACATGTTCCATTTTTCTTCCATCTTTGTTTAAGAAATTTTCCTTATTCACATTTTTAAGTTTGCTGGCTGAGTGGGTTAGGGCGTTGTTACTTGCAGCGAAGGTTGAGGGGATGGCGGTTCGAATCCTGCTACCGGCAATGTTGAACCAAGGGCATGGTTCAGCAAATTCCATGCTACAAAGCCCTCTGTGAGGGGCACCGTCCTAGCCTTCCGATAGGGGGAAGTTTGTGATGTTAAACCATATCATATCACATTTTGAAAAAAAAAAAAAAATCAGATTCTCAAAATTCATTTTGTTGTACATTAGTCTTTCTTTTCTATGTTTCTCATTTCTTCTCAAATCAATTAGTTCTTTTAGTTCAAAACTCTATTAGTATGTGGTCACTTTTCCCAACTGGTGTCTTGTATTCCATTTTATCCACAATTTCAGGCTCTGACGTAGACAGCAGTGTATTGGGCAGAAACATGGAATATAAGAAAGGAAGAGTTTAAATGTGAAATGAAATGCCCAAGAAGTATATTTAGGGGTTTAGGTTGGATGACAGGGTAGACAGAAAGGCACTGTGGGAGGTATTACAGGTATGTGGGATACGAGGAAAGCTGTTAAGAGCAAATGTTTTTATGAGAGTAGTAGAGCCTGTGTTAGAATCAGAAATGAGGAAAGAGTGGTTTGAGGTAAATGCGGGACTTCGTCAGGGATGTGTTGTTGCCTTGGCTGTTCAATTTATACATGGATGGGGTGATGCGAGAGGTAAATGCAAAGGTAATGGGTTGGGGATTGGAGATGGTTAAAGAAAATGAGGAAAGTGAGAGATAAGCCAGTTTTTGCTGACAACACTGTGCTTGTGGCAGGATCAGAGGAACTAATAAAGTTAGTGACAGAATTTGAGAAAGCGTGCCAAAGAAGGAAATTGAAGATAAATGTGGGCAAAAGTAAGGTGCTGAGATGTACAAGGGGAGAATGTGGTAGCAAATTGGAGGGGAGTATTAAGGGACAGAGACTGGAAGTGGATAGTTTTAGATTCTTGGGTGTGAATGTGGCTGGAAAGGAAGGAGTGGAGGTAGAATGTAGATTGAGAGAAGCAAGTAAATGCCTAGGTGGATTAAAAAGTGTAATGAGAAATAGACATTTGGGAATGGATGCTAAGAGGAGATTGTACTAAGGAGTGATTGTGCCAACAGCACTGTGTGGGGCAGAAACAGAACATAAGAGAGGAAGAGGAGTTTGAATGTGAGACAAGGTGCCTGTGAAGTATAATAAGGGTTACTAGGCTGGATAGAGTGAGAAACAAGGTTAGGAGGAGAGCAGGAGTGGAAAAGGAGTTGAGAGATAAGGTTGATGAAAGAGTATTGGGATGGTTTGGACACATGAAAAGAATGAGTTTAGAAAGATTAGTGAGAGGTGTGCAAGGCTGAGGTGGAAGAATTGAACATGAGGGGGCGACCAAGGATGAGATGGATGGATGGGGTATAACGGGCATTGGGAAAGAGGGGAATGTTTGTTTAGGAAGGGAGAAGACAGAAGAGAGGGGTGAATGGAGAATATGGTTGTGTATGGATAATACCGTGATGCATGGGAATTGGGGGGGGGGGTGTATGTGTAAATGATATTTTGACGCAGCCCGAAAAGATTTCTCATCTTCTCATTTTCTACATTAGGGGATGGAGTCACCGATTAAATGAAGCAGCCTTGCTGCAGATGTGTTGTGTCTTGCTACACTGCTTCTGACCCAGGGCAGTGGGCAAGATGTAGGGATGACCAGTCATCCAGGAATCAAGATAAGAGGGAGGTGGGGTGAATGGGAGTGGAGTACGTGGGGATAGGATGGGTGGGAATGGATTTTTGCCCCCCCCCTTTTTTTTGGGGGGGGGGTGCTACCTCCCTTGTAAGGGGGGAAATAGCCACTGGTATATGTATGTATATATTAGGCTGTATAGAGTGAGAAATGAAGTGGGGAGAGCAGGGGTGGAAAGGGAATTGGGAGATAGGGTTCATGAAAGAGTATTGGGATGGTTTGGACACATGGAACAAATGAGTGAAGAAAGAGGCGTGGAAGGCAGAGGTGGATAAAGTGAACATGAGGAGGCAACCAAAGATGAGATGGATGGATGGAGTAAAAGGGGCATTGGAAAAGAGGGGAATGTCTGTTGAGGAAGGGAGAATACAGTAGGGGTGAGTGGAGAATGGTTGTGTATGGATGATGCTGTGATGCATGGAAGGGATGGGAGGGAGGTGAGGGAATGAGTATTACTGATATTTTGATGCAGCCTGAAGGGATTTCTCCCTATCTTTTCTTTTCCTGAATAAGGAGACGGAGAGGGAGATTTGCCAATTAAACAAAGTGGCCTTGCTGTGGATGTGTTGTGTCTGGCTACATTGCTTCTGACCCAGGGCAGTGGGCAAGATGTAGGGATGACCCCTCATCCAGGGGGAGCCAATAAAAGAGGGAGGGGTGGTGAATGGGAGCAAAGTATGTGATGAAATAGGTGGGAGTGGATTTATGCCTTTGAATTTGGCTACCTCCCTTATAAGGGGGAAAAAGCCCTTAGCATATGTATTTATCTAGTTGTATTTTGTGGGAAGGGGAGCTACGCTCATGGTGTCCTGCTTTTGTATCTCCCAGTGTCTAGTTTGCTTTTAAACTCATGAATGGTTTTTGCGCACACTATTTCCTTGTCCAGTTTGTTCCAAGTGTGTACCACTATGTGGAAAATTGTTTTTCTTCAGATCTCTTCTATAGCTATGTTTTTGATTTTCTTTCCATGTCCTCTTGTGCTTCTCCTGTCCCAGTTTAACAAGTCCTCTCTATCAAATATTTCTGTGCCTTTCATGATTCGGTAGATGGTCAGTAGGTCACCTCTTCTTTGTTCCAGAGTTGGTAAATCTAGTTTAGCCAATCTCCCCTCATATGACAAGTTTGCAAGTGCAGGTGCCATTTTTGTTGCTGCTCTCTGGATTCTTTCTATTTTCTTGATATTCTTAACACTTTGCTGGGCCTATTGTGAAGCCCCCCGTGTCTTAAGTATCACCTAGTTTTCATCAATTTATTATGTTCAGTGAGCAACAAATCTGGTACATCAAGATAGCTTTGTACCTAGAAATTGAGATTCATAGGGCATTGTTTGACTGAAGTGGAAAATCATAGACAAATGCAAATCGGTAGAGGCAGGGGTAGCATCGCCTAGTATAGAATCTAAAGAGCACCACATGGTTGAAAGGTTTACAATGGACTATAAAACTTGTAAATGATAAAACAGTCTAAAATTAGAACATTTTATTCCATGGGGTAAAGAGCATTATCAAATACATGGTATTTATCCATTGCTGTGCAGCAAATTGTTCATGTCCAGCCACCAAAGGTAAAACCACATATCATGAAGATACATGGTAAAACAATACCTTTGGTTTAATTTAAATTTAGGAATAAGAACTTGATGCGAAATAAAGAAATTTTTACATAGATGTACAATTAGGAAAATTATTTCATTCTACACAAATTTTTCTGAACTGAAATCTAATCTATATACCAATAGGCTTCTTCCCATTTACCATTTAAAAGGGAGGTAGCCAGCCAAGGTATGCCCCTATTGGATAATAATTCCTATTTAGAATTTGTTTAAATCACCAGTAATTACATTTAGAGTTCAAGTATATTAACTCTTAAAATTACTTGTGATTAAGATTTCAGAATAGGAATTGTGAAGCTCCATTCTTGAATTAACACTACACATAAAGTAGGGACCTGCTATGTGTCTTGCTGGATTGTTTCTGACCTGGGCAGTGGGCAGAAGACAGGAATGACCTTCTACAAGGAGCTATGGGTGACATGGTAGGATGAATGCATGCCTTGGCTGGCTACCTCCCTTATAAGGGGAAAAAAGCCTTTGATGTATAGATAGCATTTATAAGAGTTGTTTGCAGAAGGATGCCCATCTCCTGCAGCAGACTAACTTTTGATAAAAATCTGTAGTACTGTTCTTCATAGTATTACATGTACAACTAATTTAGAAACTTCTTGCCACTTTTGGAAACATGATCAGATATTAATCCGAGGGGTTATAAATTTTGTACCACACACAACTGCTGATACAGCTTGATAAGGTTGTGAAATGTGTTGTTAGTCATTCATTGGGGAGTTGAGGGTTACATTTTATATTCCTTATGCATATATGATAGTCAATTTCTACCTGAATATAGCAAAAACATCTATATTCAGATACCAAGTCTAACAGTACGAAATGTTACATGACCCATGACAACTGGATCAAATGTTATGATTTAAACAAATTTTTCTTACAAATACAGTCACTATCCGAGTTACGACGTACGCGAGTTATGACCACCCGTACTTACAACCACATCTAGCAGATGCCTATTATGAGTTTACTGTACATGATTGGCAGCACAGCGCGTAAGATAGTTGTGGCAACCGGCATCGCGTACGGCAGTTATGGCAGAGTTGGAAAAGTTGCTATACACGTGGTTGGAAGATAATAGGCAAAGAAATGTGAGAGTGACGTTGCAAGCAGTGCAAAGTAAGGCTACAAGTTAATTTCACATGTTGAAAGAACATGCAGGTGAAGAATATGCTTCACATGAGTTCATAGCGAGTGCTGGGTGGTTTAATTGCTTTAGAGATGGTTACCAGGTTCACCACATGTTGTCAAAAGATGAGGCTGCTAGCAGTGATGCGCCTGCAGCTAAGGCATTTGTGGAAGAGTTTGATAAATTAAGGATGAAGGATATTTACGTACTTACGACCACGTCTAGCTGATGCCTATTATGAGTTTACTAATACGAATACACTATAATAAGTATTTTCTTTAACATACCATATCATATTAACAACTAAGCAACTGAAAACAATACTGTATACAACTGTAGGAGAGAAGCCAAACGCAGAGTATGGGATCCAATGTATTTAACGTTTCGCCCACCAGGGCTTCTTCAGAAATAATATAATGGACAAACATCTGACTCCTTATATAACCCAAGCTTGCGGGGAGAAACCAACATGAAACTGTATATATATATAAAAAGTAGAGACTGAACAACTTCACACCAGGCTTAATGACCCCCTTATGGGTCGAGAGCCTTAAAAAAGTCCACTATGTTATTTTGGGAGAAGCCCTGCCGGGTGCAATGTTAAATACATTGGATCCCATACTCTGCGTTTGGCTTCTCTCCTACAGTGCTGTTGCAGTCATTGCTGTACCTATATCTCACACTTAGAATGGATTGAAATGGATGAGAAAAATAGATCTTAAAATTCACATATTTTTAGAGTACATAAAACAATTGAAGAATCAAGAAAAAATTATTAAAAGGAAACTACAATTTAAAAAACTTAAAAATGGTAAGCAAGGTTATATTTAATGTGTGTGTGTATACACAGGTATAGTATATACATACAGTACCTGCATACGTATATATACTGAAATACAGTACAGTATTAAAAAAAAAAAAAAAAAAAATTATAAAAATGAAACTAAAAAGCATTGATAAATAAACAGTAAACAGCTTGTATTTAATAGTATTCAATAGAAAAAGTTACTTAAAAACGCAACAGATTGATATCATGTATCCTAGAGTAGAACCCTTGTGTCGGCCATTTTGAATAGGATCCTACTTACGACCGATCCGACTTACGACTGGTTGGTCGGAACCTATCTAGGTTGTAACTCTGATAGTGGCTGTATTTCCAATTAAAATAGAGACATCTCTTTCAAGCCCTTCTTTTGCATACTGAAAAATACAGTATTAGCTATCTCAACTGACCTTTTCCATTCTAACTGGCAAGTTATCTGGTTAATACCAGGCAATGTTATTCACCTGTGCAGTATCCCTTTGATAGTAAAAGGATTAACATTATATTCAAAGTAATTCCATGTAGACTAGTGAAGAATGCCGGGAAGAATGTTGACAACAGCACCCCAAACATGAATACAATCTGAAAAATGGCACTTGTCAAATTTTAGAATTCCTTCCTAATTAACAAACACTCAATTACACACACACACAAACAATATACGAGTTCAAGTCTAAATATGATAATTGGAAATCAAAGATATAGATCAAGTTAGAATCATACATGAATTTGAGTCAAGGTACGTTAAAAAACTAGAGAATACGAGATGGGACCCAATGAGCATTGCTCCTTTCTTGTATACTACAATTAGGTAAATACACACATGCACAATGCAATAATAATAAAGAGTGATGGAGAAAAAAAAATACATAACTGCTTGCAACAACAGTAACTGATGCTAGGAATCTGCAGGTAGTGGTCCTGAATCATCATCTTAACCCCTTCCATACAGTGCCGCACACGTAGGCGTCATGGGGAGCGAGTGTATTCGCGAGGCTGCCATATCGGCGTCTTGATTATATTTATTGTAGTCGCCCCTCCATAATGACATTCTTTCTAATTCTTTTGTAATCGCATTTTCTATGGTTATCAAAATTCACGGGTGAAGAGAGAACGATCGATATAAGCGGTGACTATATTTTATGATGTGAGTATTATTACGACACGTCGTACGGCTGGCATTGGCTGCTGCCACCGAGATCTAAGTCCATGACGCCTACGTGTGCGGCACCGTATGGAAGGGGTTAATATTTAAACCAGGGGTGGGCAAACTACAGCCTGCAGGCCACATGCAGCCTGCCAAGATCAAGCCAGTATACTCACATTATTATAAAATATAAATTGATAATTTTTTCTTTTCTTTAATTTTTTACTTTGGTTTTTTTTTTTTTTTTACTTAATATACTATAAAGCCTTTTAAAATGGTGCATCTCTAAATGTGGCCCTTGCACTGAAAATTTTGCCCATCCCTGTTCTAAGCCCATCTATACCCTCATCTCCATCTGGAGGTTTAGTCCCGAGGGGCTGACCCTTGTCTCCAGACTGGGCCCAAGATCTCTATCAACTTTACCCGTTTTCTTTACTTTTCATGTAAGGAGAGCCAAAAACAAATGAGTACTTCCCTCCTCCTACTATAAGGTGGTGACCGAAACCATCCCCCACTAATACAATACAGATAACAGACCGATTTTCTTCTTAGAGCCACCCACAGTGAAACTTGAGGCAATAAAATTATCATTGTAACATTCATCTCTATACCAAGAGCTTTTTCCCCCTTATAAGAGAGGTAGCCAAGTCAGAGGCCTTCCCTATTCCCACCCATTTCACTCCCCTCCACCACCCTTTTCACCCCTTCCATCTCCTCTCATCTCATGGATGACAGGTCATCACTGCATCTGCCAACTGCCCTGAGTCAAATGTAATGCAGCAAGACACAGTACATCCAAAGCAAGGCCACTTCACTTAATCAGTGACCCACCTCTTTGTCCCCCTCATGCAGAAAAAGAGAAGATGAGAAATCCCTTTGGGCTGTGTCAAAATATATTTCACAAATAAGCACAATCTACCCCCCTCCATCCCTCCCTTCCTTGCATAATGGTATTATCCATACACAGTCATTCTCCACTCATCCCTATATCCTGCCTCCTCACTTCCTTGCTCAACAGACATTACCCTCTTGCCCAATGCCCCCTTCATCCCATCCATCCATCTCATCCTCGGTCATTCCATCAAGTTCACTCCCTCCACCTCTGCTTCTACACCTCTTACTAATCGTTCATCAGTCAATCTTTTCATGTGTCCAAACCATATTTCATCAGCCTTATCTGCCATCTCCTTTTCCACTCCTCACCTCGTTGTTTCTCCCTCTAACCATACTTGACATTTCATCTCAAACATGTTTAACTTTTTTCTCTCTGCCTCTTAAATTCATCTCTGCCCCATAGAATGCAGTCATCACAATCACCTTTTCATACAATCTCCTCTTTGCATCCATTCCCAGTTGATTATTTCTCATTACACTTATTAATCTCCAAAGGCATTTACTTGCTTCTCTAGATCTACAATTTACCTCCATCCATTCCTCCCTTTCCTGCCATACAACCCCAAATACCTAAAGCTATCCACTTCCTCCATCATCTCTCCTTTTAGACTTGCTTCCGACTCACTGCCATCCTCTACCCTTGTACATCTCATCACCTTACTATTACCCATATTTACCTTCAACTCTCTCTTACTGAATTGTAACATCAATATGAAAGTTGTAGCTTTGAGAGAGGAAAAAAAAAAAAAAAAAAAAATCATATTTACCTGTTAATTTTATATATTCTTAGATTTCACTGTGTTTCTTTCATGGCCTTGTTGAGAGCTTGATCTAGATCATTAAGGAGATCCTCTTCACCCTCCAATCCAACAGACAATCTGATTAAACCATCAGTGATGCCTAATCTCTCACGCTCCTCCTTGGCAACTGAAGCATGAGTCATAATAGATCTGCAATGCAAGAAGTCAATGAAGTTGCTGCTTACAGAAAAAGAAAAGAAAAATGTATTTTCATTTACATGTTTGCTTTGTTACCCTCAATGTCAGGGCTTCTTGAACTTTACAGGAGAGGAGAAATTCCAATACCCATACCGATAAAATGGTACACATATAAACATTTTCAAGTGATTATTTTATTTTTTCTAACCAACAGATCATTATCCACAGAGTGAGGTGACAAGGAATAACAGGAGACCATTCCCACTCCACTCATTCACATTATGCTTATCCTTTACTCCTTGCTTAAACAGTCGAGTACTGTTCATCAGGCATGAGGGGTTTGTCCGTCTATGGCACCTTTAGCAGGCAAACCATCAAACTGCCTGTTCCCAGCACTAACATATGTCAGTGATGTCACTCCCAAAAGCACAAGGTAAGGTGTAGGCAGACCCACACAGTAACGAGCAGAATATCACAAGGTTCTGTCCTTGCACCAATTATGTTTGTCTATGTTAATGACATGATGAAAAGAACAAGCTATGCCAATGTGTTTGCTGATGATGCAAAAATCATGATAAGAGTGAAAAATTATGAGGATGGTAGAATATAGCAAAAAGATCTATATACTATTTTTTTATGGAGCCAAGAATAGGAAATGAAGTTTAATACCAAAAAAATACAAAGTACTGGAAATGGGCAATAGTGCCACAAGGTAAAGCAAAAGAGGAGAAAGACTTAGGAGTGTTGATAAAAGACAATCTGTCACCTGACAGACATATCAGCAGGATGGAAAGAAATTATGGACTACTGCAGAAGATCAAAGTGGCATTCCATTATACAGATGAAGAGAGGACGAAAAACTCATCAAAACTGATACATCCAAGACTGGAATATGTCAGTAGTATGGTCCCTCCATAGAGTGAAGGATATATGAAAGATTGAGAGAATACAAAGGGTAGCAACCAAAATGGTCCCCAGCCTGGCAGATAAACCATATGAGGAAAGACAAAGTACTGGGTCTGCCAACTTTTAAAGATAGAAGACAAAGAGAAGACATGATTACAGTGTTCAGGTCACTAAAGGGTATAGGTTGCATTGATAGAAGAGATTTTCTGATTAAAGATGGAAGGGCTTTAAAAGGTCATGGAAGTAAATTACATGATACATGTTGAAAGGATGTGAAGAGATACAGTTTTCCATATAGATTTGTGGAATAGCTTAGGTGATTAGCCCAAACTCAAACAGTACACAAGTTCAAATCTAAACATGTTAAATGGAAATCAAGATATAGATTAATTTTCAACTGTACATGATTTTGAGTCTAGGTATATTACAAAATTATAGAAAAGGAGACAGGACCCAAGCCTTGTTCCTTTCCTGTAAACTATAATTAGGTAAATACCATTAGGCAAGTTTGGACACCTGGAAAGAATGAGTGAAGAAAGACTAGTAAAGGAGGTATGGAAGGCAGATGTGGAGGGAGTGAACATGAGGGGACGTCCTAGGATGAGATGGATGGATGGGGTGAAGGGGGCTTTGGGGAAGAGGGGAATGTCGGTTGAGGAAGGACGGGAGAGGACAGAAGACAGGGGTGAATGGAGAATGGTTGTATATGGAAAATGTTGTGATGCATGAGGTGGATTGGACGGGGGAATGGGGGTGAGGTAGTGTGTGTGAGCAAAAATTTTTGACGCAGCCCGAAGGGATCTCTCCCAGTCCTCTCCTTTGTATGGGGAGACGGAGAGGGGGGGTCGCCGATTTAACGAAGCGGCCTTGCTGTGGATGTGCTGTGTCCTGCGACACTGCTTCTGATCTAGGGCAGTGGACAGGGTGCAGGGATGACCCGTCATCTAGGAGGTGCTAAGATGGGTGGAGGGGTGTGGAGTGTTTTCGGGGATGAAATGGGTGGGAATGTTTTTGTGCCTTGTCCTTTTTGGCTACCCCCCCTGGTAAGGGGGAAAAAAGCCTTGGTATATGTATGTATGTATGTACCATTAGGTAAGTACTGAGTTAGTAGGACATGATGTCTGCACCAAGTACATACTGGTCTTGAGAAGACACAGTAACAATGATTTATATAAAGCACCAATGTTTATGGAATGTAAAGTGTGACATCATGGTGATTGTATTGCACTAGGCCACTCACTCAAAACCCTTGCTTATGGTGGACTAATCATCAACTACCATGATCAGCAATGTGGGCACTTTCTCAGGCATAGTCAGGAGACTTTTCCTGGTGAGGGCACAGCCTGCTGGGCACAGCTCAAACATGTGGATGTGGCATTACCCAATAATAGTGGCAGTTCATTCCCTACTAAACCCCTCTTATGGAATGGGTTGCCATACAAGTCTATGCATTCTTACCTGCACTTCTCTTCAAGTCCCAGAAATGACTGTTACCTGCCCCAATAGCTCAAGTGCAAATGGCAAACATGACTGTTTCGGCTGCAGCTATGTTACTCATAGCATAGACCCTCCACCTTTATTCTTCTCCATCTCACTGTCATCCATGCATATTTTCACTCACTGGCATCCTAATCAAGCTCTTAGGACTTTTGATCTTGTTTGTTAATTTTTTCTTTAGTCTACCCCTTTGCACTCAATCCTGGTACCACAAATTCATGAGTATTAACATATATTTCCGTGTATAAGACGAGGTACAAAATTAGAGCAAATTTGTATGAATATATCTCATATCGGTAGTATAAGACGTCTGCTAAATTACAAAAGCATCAGTGTATCAAACCTACCGTACAAAAAGAATAGTTTTGTTTACGTGTATCAGCTGTTTTTTCCGCTTTTTCTCTTTTCTTTCTCATTACTTAACTGTATCCTTGTACCAGATAAATTACTTACTGTATCCTTATAAATTCAAAATGAATTAAATAACAAAGCAAATCATGTATGATGATTTTCTGAGAACACACGTCAACTAACTAACAAAAATGATTTGTTTACGTTCCTGGTTCGGCGTAGCTCACTCAACCGCACACAACGGTTGGCACACAACAATCTTGCGTTTATCAGCTGCTTGCCCATATCAATCATGGAGCCACCAACTAAAAGAAGAAAATACGAGGCAAGTTTCAAATTAAAAGTTAAGAAGTGGCCAAGGATTCGAACAATTGTGCTGCGGCAAGAAAATTCGATGTAACTGAGAAGATGGTGCGAGAATGGAGAAAGGAGGATGACCTAAGAAAAAACCCCAAAAAGAAATGTGCAATGCGAAGTGGAAGTGTACGTTGGCCTAAATTGGAAAACGATGTTGCAGAATGGGTAATCCAGCGGAGACAAGATGGGTACATTGTAACCAGAAATAAAATAAGATCACATGCTCTGAAATGGGCAAAATCGAACAAGGAAGAAGGTAAAGATTTTAAAGGAACAGTGGGGTGGTGTAATAGATTTATGAACAGGAAAAATTTAGTAATAAGAGAGAAAAAAATTGCCCAGAAACTCCCAAAAGATCTCGATCACAAAATAACCAGTTTTCACCGGTTTATCATTCAGCTACGGAAAAAGCATCAATATCCATTGTCACATATTGGAAATATGGACGAAACTCCATTAAATTTTGACATGCTTGGTAACAAAACAGTGGATTTGAAAGGAGTAAAATCTGTACACGTTAAAAAGTACAGGACACAAAAAAACAAGATTTACAGTAGTATTATCTTGTATGGCTGATGGTACGAAATTGAAGCCAATGGTTATTTTCAAACGTAAAACAAAACCTAAAATAACTTTTCCGCCTGGTGTTTTGGTTTAATTTCACCCGAAAGTATGGATGGATGATAGTGGTGTGAAATTATGGATCGACAATATTTGGAATAAACGGCCAGGTGGCATGAGAAATGAATGCAGTTTGTTGGTCTGGGATACGTTTAGGAGTCATATAACAGTGAATTCTAAAACACGGTTGGCACGAAGCAATACTGATATTGCTGTTATTCCAGGTTAAAAGTACCGTAATTTCATTAATATAGAATTATTCCTCGAATTTATTAACAATTGCCATTTACTATAAAGATATGCTGACGGTCAACTTGAATATTCCAATGAAGGAGTGTGTAATATCTTAAACAATTATTTTAGCTCGGTATTCGTAAACGAAACACCTCAAGGTGAATTCCAAACTGAAACCTGTGAAAAGTCTAGGGTAAACTTACTCGGTACGGTAAATATAACAAAAGAAAAAATTAAAAGGTGTATAGAGAAACTCAAAGTTAATAAAACACCAGGGCCTGACGGTTGGCATCCAAGAATCTTAAAGGAAATGAAAAATGAGATTGTTGATCCATTAGAAATTATTTTCAAGAAATCCATCATATCCGGAGATGTCCCAAGAGAATGGAAGCTAGCTAACGTTACTCCCATATTCAAAAAAGGTGACAAAAAGAAACCAAATAACTATAGGCCTATAAGTTTGACTTCAATCGTAGGAAAAATAATGGAAACTAGAGATGCTATGGAACATCATTTAGAAAGTAACCGTTTGATAAATGATAGCCAGCATGGTTTCAGACGGAAACGTTCTTGCGTGACTAACAGACTCGAATTCTACAACACAGTTATCTCGAATTATGACAAAAGAAACTATAGATTTAGTATATCTAGACTTTGCAAAAGCTTTTGATACCGTCCCACACGAAAGACTACTTACTAAATTAGCTTTGCATGGAATAAGTGGTAGCCTATTAGGTTGGACTAGTAATTGGTTGAAGGGTCGAAAACAGAGAGTTGTTTTAAATGGAAAAACTTCTGGATGGAAAAGTGTTGCAAGTGGAGTTCCTCAGGGTTCCGTTCTTGGGCCACTTCTATTCATAGTATATATAAATGATATAGACCATGGACTAAAATCTACTGTTTCCAAATTTGCTGATGATACAAAACTGTGCGGAGTGGCAAATGATCACTCAAACCAATTAGATATTCAAGAAGATTTAGATAAATTACAGCAATGGTCTGAGAAGTGGCTAATGAAATTTAACACAAGTAAATGCAAGGTAATGCACATAGGTAAAAATAACAGTAAGTACGATTACAAGTTATTTGGAAATTCGTTAACAAAAGTGGATAGTGAAAAAGATCTCGGCGTAATTATCAGTAACGACCTCAAATCATCCAAGCAGTGTATTTCAGCCTCTGAGAAAGCAAATAAGATTCTAGGACTGATTGTGCGATCTTTTGATTTCAAAAGTCCATCACTCATTAATAAGCTATATAAATCGTTAGTTCGTCCACATTTGGAATATGCTGTTTCCGTATGGTCACCGAATCTCATTAAAGACATTGACAGATTGGAAAGAGTACAACGGCGAGCCACAAAACTGATTCCAAATATCAAAAATAAATCATACGAAAATCGACTAAAACATATGAATCTGTTTTCTCTAAAAAAGCGTAGACTCAGAGGTGACTTGATACAGGTCTTTAACCCCTTCCATACGGTGCCGCACACGTAGGCGTCATGGGGAGCGAGTGTATTCGCGAGGCTGCCATATCGGCGTCTTGATTATATTTATTGTAGTCGCCCCTCCATAATGACATTCTTTCTAATTCTTTTGTAATCGCATTTTCTATGGTTATCAAAATTCACGGGTGAAGAGAGAACGATCGATATAAGCGGTGACTATATTTTATGATGCGAGTATTATTACGACACGTCGTACGGCTGGCATTGGCTGCTGCCACCGAGATCCAAGTCCATGACGCCTACGTGTGCGGCACCGTATGGAAGGGGTTAAGATTCTAAAGGGCATTGACAACATCAAAAGTGACCAAATTTTTACATTGAATGAGAATCAGACAAGAAACAATGGTCTCAAACTGTCCGGAAATAGATTCAATTTGGAAATAGGTAGAAACAACTTTGCCAACCGTGTAGTTAATGAATGGAATAAACTTCCTGCACAGGTAGTGCAATGTAGTTCAGTTCGAAGCTTTAAGAATCATTTAGATAAACACCTAAGTAAGATGCTGTAATGATTATAATTTATCTTATATTATTTGTTTTTGTTTTGTTATCATTTGTCTGTCTGATTTTTATTTATTATTAGTTATATGTCAATTTATTATTATTTACTATTTACCTCTTTGTTTATTATTTAACTATACCTATGCATTTATTTATGTATTTTATTTGTTATTTACATTATCATAGTTTTTATTTATTATTTTATCATTAATATGATTTTTTTTCGCATCCGACCTAGATATGGATCAAAAGGTCTCCTGTCGGCATGCTCCGCCTTTGTAATCCTTTGTACAAGGTAAATATAGTTTAATTACCTTTATTACCAGTTCTTATCATAATATGAATCATTTCCTGTGTATCGGTGGTTATCAGCAGGCTAGCCTACCAAGTCATCTCACGTAGAATTCAAGGTCTGATTTTTATAATGGTAGTATAAGACGACCCTCAATTTTAAGGGGTGAATTTTTGGATTTTAGGGTCGTCTTATACGTGGAAATATACGGTAATTACATACTATGTTCCTCAAATGCCAGCTCATGTTACGTTCTCACAAATCTTCTAGTTGCCTGGGTAGTGTCTCTCAGCTCAATAAATTTGACAAGCAACTGCCTGAACTAATTTGTTACTAATACAAAACAACCAAAGATTTATCCCTTTGGCTATAGGAGGGTTTTCCTAAACAAGTGAAAATAATAATTACTTTAAACAAAAACTGCTTTGAGTTAACTTACTGTCTAAATTATCACTATGGGAAGAGATTTCATTGTGGCTTTCACCAAGCAAATTTATTAGGAAACCTCCTACAGTCGATGGGTTAATAGAAAATGAAAAAGATTTAATTTCTATTAACACGTAATATTGCATGTTAATAACACAAACAAATCAGTCTTACGGTAGTTCTGCGAGACTTTCATATCCTCCCAAGCTCTCTGCCAAAGTGAAAATTTTTATGTGCTCAAAGAACTTCTGTGAAACTTTGAGGTTGTTTCCCTTGATGAAGAATGTCACCATACCAGAATGACCATAGCACTGTCGCTTTGCCAACTGCAATAACACAAAAAATATAGAAGACGAAGAATATATATATATATATATATATAAATCCTTATATTCAAGCACACTTGACCCTCTGTTTAATATAACTTCATTCAATGTATTTCAGATACAACTGAAGAATTTTGGTGAGCTGAATGGTTGTTCATATTCTTAAAATTACACTACAATACTTAACACATCCAGAATATTTAGAAGATCTCTATGGCTATTAAAAGTTTAATGCAGTTACTACTTCAGGTACTTCAATGATGCCCCTATGGACCAGAATCATACAGAGTTCTTTTATGACTGAAGATTATTCTAATTTCTAACTTCCATTTTCTCTCCCTTTTTATATCCCCACTAATTCTCTCCTTTACCACCTATATGACTCCAGCTCTTGTGTATAATATTGTTTGCAAGGATGGGAGCACAGAACGTGCATGGAGGTATGAAGCATACATCCACTCTTCACCAATCCAACATCCACTTGTCCCTTTTATCTTAACTACTTCTGGATGAAGGTTCATTCTTGTCCCCCACCCTCCCAGCTTTACCATGTTTTCAAAATTATAACCTCAACTGGATGAAAAGAGTAGTGTAGTTCCTGCACTTCAATGAAAGTTATTCTTCCTAAGCTGCACAGCTGCTCTACTGTGCTTACTGCTACAGTGACAATTGCATGCACAACATATTCAGCTTACCTCATGCTG
>NC_134780.1:80189506-80214506 GCF_046742065.1 Oratosquilla oratoria
GTCTTAATTTTTCACTACCTTCTCGCCGAATGCGGTCAGCGATGCACTTCCACTACAGTGCGTCGTCGCCAGGGTAATGAGGACTAGATCTACTTGAGTCGTATGTTGTCTCGAGTCAGAGAAACTGACCTTGGTTGAACAAGTCTTGTTGTATTACGTAATCTTAAGATACAAGAGCTTGGCTCGTGCGCACGGGGTCTGATTTACATTAAAATACAGGCTACTATTTATTACTCAGCCGAATCGTATCGATCTGGTAATCGCGAATATCGATTTTTGTGTTCGTTTAGTCATCTCTGTCCCTGGAGCTAAGCCATATAAGCTACTGAATTTACCCTTGATAATTTAAAGTGATTTTCCACATTCACTTACACGATCGATTATTCGGGGTAAAAGTGTTACAGACGTTAAAAAAAAGCAGTTTTGTCAAATCTGGAGCGGCAAGTTATCCCGTAAACAGAAGCCAAACCTCTGACGTATATGGAGCAATAATGCGGAGGTACAGAACTTGTCGATACGGACAAGGAAAAAATGACGCACCGACAGATCACCAGCATTCTATGTCCATATGGATATACTTCCACAGTTGAGTACTACAGATTACGACTGTGTACACCGTTAGTTTGGGGATAATATAAGTGGGCTTTATATGGGTCGCTTGCCGTACAACGTAGAAGCGAGAACATTGTTGTGCATTCGTTACTCCAGAGCCGGCTGAATAATCTGATATTACGGCTTCTGCTGTTTAATTTTAGTACTTCCACTTCATTTGCATTATCGATCTTGTGAGAAAAAAACACTTCCACAGGGGTGGTGGTGTTTTCGTTTTGTTTGTACATTCTCCCTGTCGATTTTATTCAGCTACATGAGAACTCTTCTCTATATCGAAAGGGATATATTTACCATAATCACATCTACCAGCCAGGAGATCCAGCCCCGTTCGACCCAGGAAGGAGGGGAGGAGGAGGAGGAGTAGGTTATCCCTAAAACATGCTAATCGGTGAGACATTCACTACATCTCGATAATGGCCACTTTCACTGTACGGTATCATTTCATAATCATTTTCATTTTCATAATCAATACTTGATTATTTTTTATCACGATAAAATGCTAGGTGATGTTCCTTTAGATTGGGATTATGTTAAAGTAGCCTAGGACAGGACACTTTCACTGGGATTCCCAGTCTTGCATGGTTTTCCTACCGTCATCGACGTTGTTCCAAGCTACGGCCTGTTCGCAGAAATCTATGGCGTACGCAACACCGTACGGTGAAAATACCTTATACGTCTACAATCACGGTTGGGTGAACACAGCCACTTTCACAACAAACTCGCGATAAATATACACTAAATACTCACGATGGGTATTTTGATAATTTTGTATTATTCTAGCACCGGACAAGCACAGTTTTCATTTTCGTTTTTTGTATTTCAATTGTTTATCTTTTCCCCTGTGGAATGGTTATATCAGGTTAGGTTAAGATATATTAGGAGCTCCTGGACAATGTAAATTTAATGTTAAATACCCGTGTTTGCAAGATTTTGCAATTTTACTGATAATATTCAGCCGAGAGGGCGCACAACTATATTTTCACTTAAATCAAGTCCAATACGCTAAGGTTGGATCTTTAACGAGGTGAAAGTCTGCACGATCAACATCTACAACAAATGCTACAGGCTGTGCTCTACAGTATATGCGTCAAATTCCAACCCCGATATATCGAACTTCAATACAGTTTCACTCAAAAGAATCTCTCGGTAATTATTACTAATTTCGATTAATCTCCATGATTTATATGAACAAAATATGACACTCTTGAACTTCCACATACACATTTATATAAATGACGACTTAATGATCCACTCCCGGGTTATGGTAAACAGATGATGCAACATTGTCATTTTTTCAATAGCAATTCATCATCATCTACAACGACTTCTTAAAAAAAATTAACAACTCGACACTTCCTGTAATGACACGTCGTACATGGTATATTATTCTAAACTGCTGAAGTGACACGGACGTACCTCTCTCCTCGGTCTCAGGCAGCAAAGGAAAGGTATTTGTGAGCAGTACCGAAGAACTGTGGCCAACAATCTTCCACGGAAGAAAATGTAAAAAGAAATTATCATCCTTGTTCACCGGTGCCTAGGTTTTGATTTAATCATTCTAAATTATGATATATAACAGCATATTCTCATGATATTCACATTAAAGTGAAAATTTGTTTTGCCCCAAACCCACGAGATCGAACATAAGCAAACGGTAAAGAAGAAAACGATTAATGGGAGACTTCAAATTTATAAATTTCTTGTTTCTGGTAAACATGAACCATTTTATGACAGCATCACTACATTACTGTTTTAAATTTTGCATTTGTTTGTTAAAAATACCTATAGTGCGAAAAAACAGTATTTTACAAGATTATTGAGTGGAATGGGAGCTGTCATTCTTATGAGGCGGGCTTCGTCATCGTGACGGGCCTATTTTTTCGTCTTACTTTTCCGTGGAAAATTTCGATAACTTAAAATCAAACTAGCTAATATTTGCGTGTTTAAACAACAGACAGTTAAAAAGGACTATGCAGGGTGTCTGGTCCAACAATTTTATTTATCTATTTATTTATTTTTAATTTTTTTTTTTTTTTTTGGGGGGGGCAGAAAAAATCATCACCCACAGCATTAGGTTTCTTTGCTGGACGGTTACAAATAAAAGTACGGAGGTAATTATCAAACACTATCTGGCGTTAGCTATACCCATCCTTGACTATGCGGTACATTTCTGGTCTCCGTCCTATAGAATGGATATCGATTCACTAGAATCAGTACAGAGAAGAGTGACCAAAATGATACATGGGCTCAGAAATTACCTTGAGAGGACAAGCTTAGACACCTTACTTTTACTCTCAGGAAAGAGGCGGAGTGATCTGGTAGAGGTGGTCAAGTGAATCAAAGGTTTTAACAAAGGTGATACAGACAAAGTCATAAAATTAAGACAACAGGGCAGGACTCGCAATAATGGATCTATCTTGGACAAATTTAGATTCAAGAAGGAAATAGGCAAGAACTGGTTTAATGGCATAGACTTAGTAACCATGTTTATATTGCTGTGCGTTTTAAGAAAACGTTAGACAATTTTATGGATGGGGATGACAGGTGGTAATGGGACTGGAACTGCCTAATGTAGGCTTTATGGTTTCTTGCAGTCTCCTTTATTCTTATGTTCTTGTGCATGATAAATCTACAGCATGGTGTTTTTAAAATAGTGTAGTGTGTGTAGTTTTAATCTTGGACCTTACCCTGTCACAGATATTTTTATTTTATTGTGGGTTGTACTGTATGTGTGTTGTAACTGTAACTTTGAATGATCTGAATCCACAGTTTCAATTTGTATGTATCATTACAAATTGACTAAATAAAGTATTTATTATTATCATTATTATTAACTTGGAAGGTCGTTTGCATGGTCTGCAATTCGGGATCAGGTGATTTCGGCCAAAGGTGATTTAGGCGAAAATAACATTTTAAGCTTGAAGGCTTGGTGCCCTGGCTTGGTGCACTGTATAATTTCAATTTAGATCATTTGTTTCATAAATTTCATTTCGTTTTCACACAGTATGTGCAAAAAATATTGTCACTTGAAATGATATGTAGGTAATTTTATAAAATTATTTTAATAATATATTTTCTTTCAATAATAAGTAAATAATAGTAGCAACATTTGGAGGACTGGCCGAAACGTCCTTCCCTGCAGTGTTCTGGTCGAAACATCCTACATTCGATGCGCTCCCCTCCTGCATGCTCACTAATGATGTTGAACTTCTGGGCTGGGTTGTTCAAAACAAACTTTTGCACTAATTTGGAGTTAAATCTATCTTGACATTAAACATCATGGTAACACAGAGCGTTACCATGACCTTAAACATCTAGATAAACTAACGCCAGAATTAGTTTTTTGAACCCAACCCTAGACTCCTTGTTATGATGTGTTATCAATGTTAGGCAACTTTTTGTGCAACAATAACACCATTTACCTTAGTCCACACATGAAAGTTGTATAATTTCAATTTATATAATTTGTTTCATATTTTTAATTTCATTTTCACACATACATACATATACCTAGGCTTTGGTCCATATCTAGGTCGGATGCGAAAAAAAGTCCTAATAATAACAAATAAATAAAAAAAACTAAAATAATGTATCAAATAAAATACATAAATAAACGCATAGGCACAGTCAAACAAGAAACAGGTAAATAGTAAATAATAATAAATTGACATATAACTAATAATAAATGAAAGAGATAAATGAATATACAGGTCATGAATTGTAGTGAAAAGGATAACAGATCAAATTTGGAATATGCTGTTTCCGTGTGGTCACCGAATGTCTTTAAAGACATTGACAGATTGGAAAAAGTCCAAACCTGTTAAGTTTTTACTCAAGATGTGCTGCATGAGAGAAGAGTGGGTGGACTGTTTACAACTACTGGACTTAGAAAAAGTCTTTGACAAAGTGCCACATAAGAGATTGATATGAAATCTGGAAAACATAGAAAACCTTGGTGGAAGCATACTAGAATGGATAGAATAAATATTAAAAAATATTAAAGGACATATTTGTTAGAACAGTAGTGACAGATGAAACGTCATAGCGGAGAAAAGTAACTAGCGGTGTACCACAGGGTTCAGTTTTTATCTCCTATAGTGTTCCTCGTACGTGTCAATGACATGACGAAAGATATTAATAGTTATAGAAACTTTTTTGCTAACGATGCAAAGATCTTGAGAACGGCAAGAGGAGATGAGGATTGTATAGTGCTGCACACGGACTTTGGTAAAGTATATCAATGGAATTGGGAATGGAAAATGAATTTGAACACATTGCAAAATAATGCAAGTGGGCCAAAGCAAGAAAAGACCGCAAATAAGTTACAAAATGGGAAATTAAAAAATAGCAATAGCAAACGAGGAAAAGAATCTAAGTATCATAATCAAAGACAACCTACCACCTGAAGCACACACAAGTAAAATAACAGGAGATGCTTACAATCTGATGAAAAATGGAGAGTGATTTCACTACATGAACGAGGACATGATGAAGAATATCAATGAAGGTTTGATAAGGCCCACACAATAAGCAGTGATGTCGCAATACTTTAAGAAAAATACAAGATAGAATGAATTCAAAGACGGTAAACAAGATGACCCCTGGTCTAAACGATATAATATATGAACGAACTGGGGTCTTTCCACTTTGGAGGAGCGAAAAGAGACATGATAATGATATTTAAACTGGAAAAAGGTTCAGAGAAAGTGGACAAATAAATCACTGGCACGAGTAGACAAAAGATCATAGTAAATAACTATTAAAATATAAATAAATTAATAAAAATATGCCAGGAAGTATCGGTTCCTACGTAGAAGTGTAGACTTGTGGAATAACTTGGATGAAAATACAACCCAAACCAACACGATAAAAGAATTCAAGGCAAAGCTTGAAAATAGAAGAAAAGAGACAGGATTCTTCTACATTGGTCCAACTCCGTACACTACAATTGGGTACAACTAGGTAAGTACACAGTTGGTAGAATTCCCGACCACCACTACGGCGGTCCAGGTTCGAATCCCACCCATGGCTGAAATAAATTCAGTATCGCTGCCCTTACCTTACCTTACCGTCGTGCCATATCCTCTTGGACTTCGGCAACCATGGAGCTCCACCGTTCACGGTCCCTAGTTACTTGTAACATCTGTGCTGGTTTGAGTTGTTTTCCCGTCGCCCTCATCAGCCCGTCCATATACTTCTCCCTCTGCTTTCCTCTTGCTCTCCTTCCCTCCACCATTCCCGTCATCACCACCTCTTCCAACCCTTCCTTCCTCATTATATGTCCTAAGAATCGCAACTGTCTTTTCCTTATTGTTGTCATCAATTCCCTATCTGTCTCCATTTCTCTCAATACTTCTTCATTTGTTTTCTTCGCTGTCCATGGTACTCTTAATACTCGTCTCCATATCCACATTTCTGCTGCTTCTAAGTTTTCCTGCAATTTTTTGCTGATTGTCCACGCTTCTGAACCATATAAGAGTGTTGACCATATCACTGCCCTAAGAGTCTTTATTCCAATTCTCGTGGGCGGGGAGGTGTGTGTGTGTATTCACTTGGTCTTTGGATCACGTGTTGGACTCGTGATCGACAGCTATTTCCCTCCTGGAAGAGAGCTCAGAGCTCGTACGTCCGATCTATGGGTAATGCTATGACCTTACACACACACACACCCAACTCCCCGCCCATGAGAGTCAGAGTAACGACCCGAAGCAGTACCGATATAATCTCGGCCCTGGGCAGGATTCGAACCAAGAACCACGGGCAGCTATGGTGACAGTTCAGCGCTCTACCAACTGAACCACCCAGTCATGTGAACTCAAGTTGGAAAAGAACCTACGTATGATAATCAAAGACAACCTACCACCTGAAGCACACACAAGTAAAATAACAGGAGATACTTACAATCTGATGAAAAATGGAGAGTGATTTCACAACATGAACGAGGACATGATGAAGAATATCAATGAAGGTTTGATAAGGCCCACACAATAAGCAGTGATGTCGCAATACTTTAAGAAAAATACAAGATAGAATGAATTCAAAGACGGTAAACAAGATGACCCCTGGTCTAAACTATATAATGTATGAACAAACTGGGGACTTTCCACTTTGGAGGAGCGAAAAGAGACATGATAATGATATTTAAACTGGAAAAAGGTTCAGAGAAAGTGGACAAATAAATCACTGGCACGAGTAGACAAAAGATCATAGTAAATAACTATTAAAATATAAATAAATGAATAAAAATATGCCAGGAAGTATAGGTTCCTACGTAGAAGTGTAGACTTTTGGAATAACTTGGATGAAAATACAACCCAAACCAACACGATAAAAGAATTCAAGGCAAAGCTTGACAAATGGAAGAAAAGAGACAGGATTCTTCTGCATTGGTCCAACTCCGTACACTACAATTGGGTACAACTAGGTAAGTACACAGTTGGTATTATTCCCGACCACCACTACGGCGGTCCAGGTTCGAATCCCACCCAGGGCTGAAATAAATTCAGTATCACTGCCCTTACCTTACCTTACCGTCGTGCCATATCCTCTTGGACTTCGGCAACCATGGAGAGCCACTGTTCACGGTCCCTAGTTACTTGTAACATCTGTGCTGGTTTGAGTTGTTTTCCCGTCGCCCTCATCAGCCCGTCCATATACTTCTCCCTCTGCTTTCCTCTTGCTCTCCTTCCCTCCACCATTCCCGTCATCACCACCTCTTCCAACC
Organism: Oratosquilla oratoria; assembly: GCF_046742065.1. Classification (NCBI taxonomy): domain Eukaryota; kingdom Metazoa; phylum Arthropoda; class Malacostraca; order Stomatopoda; family Squillidae; genus Oratosquilla; species Oratosquilla oratoria. The sequence continues at coordinate 80,196,843 of NC_134780.1, forward strand.
CTTCCTTCCTCATTATATGTCCTAAGAATCGCAACTGTCTTTTCCTTATTGTTGTCATCAATTCCCTATCTGTCTCCATTTCTCTCAATACTTCTTCATTTGTTTTCTTCGCTGTCCATGGTACTCTTAATACTCATCTCCATATCCACATTTCTGCTGCTTCTAAGTTTTCCTGCAATTTTTTGCTGATTATCCACGCTTCTGAACCATATAATACTGTTGACCATATCACTGCCCTAAGAGTCTTTATTCCAATTCTCGTGGGCGGGGAGGTGTGTATGTGTATTCACTTGGTCTTTGGATCACGTGTTGGACTCGTGATCGACAGCTATTTCCCTCCTGGAAGAGAGCTCAGAGCTCGTACGTCCGATCTATGGGTAATGCTATGACCTTACACACACACACACACACACACAACTCCCAGCCCATGAGAGTCAGAGTAACGACTCGAAGCGCAGCGGTACCGAAATAATTTCAGCCATTGGCAGGATTCGAACCATAAACCATTGGCCAATATATTGACAGTGCAACACTCTACCAACTGCGCCACCGAGTCATGTGGACATTAAATGGAAAATAACCTAGCTTTGATAATCAAAGACAACCTACCACCTGAAGCACACACAAGTAAAATAACAGGAGATACTTACAATCTGATGAAAAATGGAGAGTGATTTCACAACATGAACGAGGACATGATGAAGAATATCAATGAAGGTTTGATAAGGCCCACACAATAAGCAGTGATGTCGCAATACTTTAAGAAAAATACAAGATAGAATGAATTCAAAGACGGTAAACAAGATGACCCCTGGTCTAAACTATATAATGTATGAACAAACTGGGGACTTTCCACTTTGGAGGAGCGAAAAGAGACATGATAATGATATTTAAACTGGAAAAAGGTTCAGAGAAAGTGGACAAATAAATCACTGGCACGAGTAGACAAAAGATCATAGTAAATAACTATTAAAATATAAATAAATAAAAATATGCCAGGATATATAGGTTCCTACGTAGAAGTGTAGACTTGTGGAATAACTTGGATGAAAATACAACCCAAACCAACACGATAAAAGAATTCAAGGCAAAGCTTGACAAATGGAAGAAAGGAGACAGGATTCTTCTGCATTGGTCCAACTCCGTTCACTACAAGTGGGTACAACTAGGTAAGTACACAGTTGGTATTATTCCCGACCACCACTACGGCGGCCCAGGTTCGAATCCCACCCAGGGCTGAAATAAATTCAGTATCACTGCTCTACGAGTCCTTATTCCAACTCTCGTAGGCGGGGAGGTGTGTGTGTGTGTGTGTGTGTGTGTGCGCGTGCGTGTAAGGTCACAGCATTACCCATAGATAGGTCATATAAGCTCTGAGCTCTCTTCCGGGAGGGAAATATCTGTCGATCACGAGTCCAACACGTGATCAAAGACCGTAGTGAATCACACACACACACACAAGAGCTACCTTTGTCAGTAAACATGAATGTACAGCGAGGCTTTCTGGACTTGCGTTTGAATGCAAGGCTGTGTGCTTACGAAGGCCTACTTTATGCCACTTAGTAGTTTGGTGGAGGACAAAGCAAGAAGATTACGCAGGACACATTAGGCCCAACTCTGCTTATTCGTTTGACCAGAGTACAGCGGATTTTATTTCTCTATTTAATAAACTCTTCCAGTTGGCCTGAAACACTCCCTATTTAAAAAAAAAGGCTAAATTGTTCTGTTTAGGATACATTAGGATGGAGGTGATTATGATGATATCATAATGTAAATAATACATTCATACATACACCAAAGGCTTCCATTCACCCCCTCCATCCCTCTTGTCTTGGCTCCTTCTGGATGACGGGGTATCCCTGTACCACGCCCACTGCTCTGGGCCAGAAACAGTATAGCAAGACACAGTACATCCACAGAAAAGCTGCTTCATTTAATCACCGACCCCCCTCTCTCTATTCCCTCAGGCAGAAAAAGAGAAGACGGGGAGAAATCCCTTCGGGCCAAGTCAAAGTATTAGTCACACATACTCCCTCACTTCCCCACCCCCCACCCTCCATTTCATGCATCACAACATCACCCATACACAACCATTCTCCATTCACCCCTATCTTCTGTTTTCTTCCTTCTTCAACATTCCCCTCTTTCCCAATGCCCCTTTTACCTCATCCATCCACCTCATCCTTGGTCGCCCCCTTATATTCACTCCCTCCACCCACACCTCTTTTTACTAATCTTTCTTCATTATGTCGGCACAATCACTCCTTCATACAATCTCATCTTGTCACCCATTCCCAAATGTCTATTTCTCATTACTCATCTTAATCCCCAAGACATTTATTTGCTTCTCTCAATCTACATTCTACCTCCACTCCTCCCTTTCCCACCACATTCGCACCCAATTATCTAAAACCATTTCCTCCAGTCTCTCCCTTAATATTCACTTCCAGTTTGCTTCCACATTCTCCCTGTTACATCTCATCACCATATTTTTCCCCACATTTACCTTCAACTTCCTTCTTTCACATACCTTCCCAAACTCTGTCACTAACTTTCTCAATCCCTCCTCTGATCCTGCCACAAGCGCAGTGTCGTCAGCAAACAACAACTGGCTTATCTCCCACTTTTCTCCATTTTCTTTAACCATCTCCAATCCCCAAGCCATTACCCTTGCGTTTACCTCTCGCACCACCCCATCCATGTATAAATTGAATAGCCAAGGCGACATAACACATCCCTGACGAAGTCCAACTTTTATCTCAAATCACTCTCTCTCCATTTCTGATTCTAACACAAGCTCTACTACTCTCGTAAAAACTCGTGACTGCTCTTATCAGCTTTCCTCCAATCCCATATATCTGCAATACCTCTCGCAGTGCCTTCCTGTCTAACCTGTCATAAGCCTTTTTCAAATCCATAAAAGCCCCCCCCTAAAAATAAAAAATCCTTACCTTTTCCTAAAGCTCTCTCTTATATCTGAATTAACGCAAATTCTGATCCACGCAACCCCTACCTGTCCTATTATATATTATATAATAATATAAATATGAATAATACATTATCATAAAGTAATGATATAATTATATAAATAATAATAGTAGTGGTAGTAATGATGATAATACATACTCGAGATTATGAATATATAACGTGAAACAAGAACAGATAGACACAGGCCCGCCATGAGGACGGTAAACAAATTCCAGCATGAAATAAACTTCATCGTACGCGCAGAAGACTTGTATCTGTCCACAATAAACTCATTCGCAATTGTCGTCCTATATATTTATTCTGACTAGTGCAGGACGATATTATTCGGTTATGGGAGGGACCCTGGTAAGGGCACGAACGTGCAAGCACATCAGTGTAACGGTTGGGTGTTTACAAGTTTGTTGACGCGTTGTGGTGCATTCGATTGTGGATATAAATGGAGGTTTCAATCACCTACGGCAGTGGTTTCCGAAGTTTTTCAGTTACGATACCCCAAAGTTGAACTCCAGTTCAACCTGATACACCGTCTCCAATAACAACCTGCTACTCGTAAAGTTTAGCTTTTAAACATTGAGATGGATGAAGCTCGCTGGCTGAGCGGGTAAGGGCGTCGTTACTAGCAGCGAAGGCCGAGGGGATTGAGGTTTGAATCCTGCCACCGGCGAAGATTAGCTAAGGGAATGGTTAAATTCCACACTATAAAGTCTCTGTGAGGAGCACCGCCCTAGCTATCCATTAGGGGGAATTTGTGACGTTAAACCATATCAACATAACACACACACACACAAAAGACGGCTATAAACAGAGCTGAATTGTTTGGAGTAGTTTTATTTTATATTGAATAAATAAATTAATGGAGTACAACTCTTAATATACAAAGAAAAAAATATTTTCGGGATACCTTTTTCGATACCCACAAGAATAGGTTTTGATACCCTCTGGGGTTACTGCGGCACTACTTTAGGAACATCTGACCGAGGGCACTGGTGAACAATCTTGTTAATTGTGGGTGGCAAATTCAGCCAAAAATCTTTATGCAACATTTTCTCGTGTGCCAACGGAGTAATATTATAGGCCTACATACAGAGCGCTACCATGTCTAAATGCCGCCCCTCCCACCCTCCCCCATTACCACTTTCCATTTCCACCATCCCTCACAGCCTGTTTTGGCTAATGGCTTGCGAAAAAAAAAAAAAATAGTATTTAATGTCCCTATTGCAGAAATGACAAGGGAAAAAAATGTTTTATATTCTGTTGATTCTAACGTAAATTTTGTATATTACGGTAAAATATTCAGGTCTCCTTTGACCCTTTTTTATTATAATCATTTTGTCAGCCTTGTGGGTGGCATATCCAGACTAGAATTGCGGTCCCCCTAGGGCATATCCCCCCACCGCTTGTCCCCCCCCATGTGAGGACCCTGCCTACATATGAGTATACTGTAGAACCCTTTCGCCTCTTAGTGCTGTACTTTTGAACAATTTCGCCAGTCTTGACGTACGCTATTAGGGATTAGAATGTTACTAACTTTATTAGATATAACCATGAAAATTACCAGTAAATTTGGTGGATAAGCCAGTTACCAATATGAATGTACTTAGAAAACCAGTTAATCGAATTTGTAACGATGCTTTCAACTACTGGCGACAGTCTTTTAAAGTACGGCCGTTATTGCTACAATCTGCCGCCCAGGGCTGCATGTGGTTACCAATGATCATACTCTTTTTTTTAGTTAATTTTCAAAGGTTAGGTCTGGGTTTTGCGTGCAGGGGAAAAGTCGTTAGTGTGCTACGTTTTGACGTTTTGCACACGTGTCAACGGTTGCTCAATCCTGACTTAGGGAGTTGTCAGCGCAATGGAGCTGAATATCCTCTTATCCTGCAGCGTACTTTGCAATTTTTGCTTTGGTTAATGTCATGTTTTTAAATGGAACCATGACCTTCGCTTGAATAAAAACAACTAGTATGTACTAGACAATAAACAAATAAATAAAATAGATAAATAAATTAATAAAATAGATAAATATTATGTCATGGGATTCAAATGATAAACATGCACATTTGTTCGTGAAGTGTTGCATAGGTTTTATTGCTGCTCATTTAGATCTATTTTCCTGTACATTATTCATTTCACAGTAAAACGGGTCTTCTTACATAGAAATATGTGTCGAATGCACATCATGAAACGCTACATTTGTAAACAAATTATTGCAGTTTTGACGACGACATGTGACCAATATCGTTCACTTTTGCTTGTGGCGGCGGATATCCAGTGAAACTTTGTGAACAGGAAAATTCTTTATATATTAAGTATGTCAAGCTCATTCAGTCAGGGACCAACGAACTAAGAATAAGCGTTCTTGCGAAATATCTAGGGTGTTCCAATATTATATGTCACATTACGGCATTTTATATCTTAATAATTACTGAGGATATCAAAATTCGATTTATATATCCTGAAAGCTTATAATTTCAATTCTTTTTTATACAAGAAATATAAATACAAATGTGCAAGATCAGGTGTTCCTGATCTTACTCCATGCGACTTCTTCGCCCTGGTGGTGTTTGTAAGGCTTGGTGTATGTACTTCCCTTTCCCAGAGACGTGGATGACCAGACGACTCGAACAACAGAAACTTTGGCAACCATCGACAATGTTATGCTACGTGGCACTTGGCAAGAAATGGATTATTGTTTGAATGTGCACGTTCGTATTCATATTTCCTGTACAGAAACTTGAAATTATAATCATTCGGGATACATAAATCGGTTTTTTGTATCCTCAATAGTTCTTAAGATATGAAATGTCGTAATGTAACATTTTTGGAACGCCCTGTAAATCTTCTTGATGGCGCAACTGATTGGAGCCAAGCCAGCTGAGTCACATTTTGCAAACAAACACAGAATGCGGATACACACAGAAGATCCCCCCCTCCTCGCCCCACTCCCCATTTAGTTGACTTAACATCACGTGTGGACTTGGTGGCGGCATTCTTATCCCCAACCACGGGGACAAGATATAGAAGAGATGGTGTCCTAGGATGAATGGTACATGAGTGCTAAGGAACAGTAGAGTGGAATAGAGATTAAAAAGCAGCTCACCATTCGTCTATGACAGGTGACTTTTTTCGAACATGAAAGAATGCTTGCGTGAGTGATCCATTTTAATCATTCATGGATTTATTGATTATAATAATTGAATAGATAACAGATAAAGAATCATATCCAATTCTAATCTATTTCAGAAACGGTTGGTTTTAATGAGAATATGCTTAGTCATATTCCTTGTAGCTATTGAAAAAATAGATGCTACCCAGAATTTAGTTCGTAGTTATATGGATGTAATGATATGGATGTTAATTCCTGGCAGGGGAGGGGGAGAGGGGGAGGGGGATGATTTTTTTTTATTTTTTTTTATTTGGGAGTGAAGTATCACTCCCACGGGCTTTGTTTGAACCCGTGCAGTAGTGTTTATGTAAGACACACCTTGTGGAGAGGAGGTGGAATAGTGTATGAGTTGCGTGGCGTGTTCCGCTCCACACTGCATGTGTGCTGGATGGTTTCTCATGTAGTGAGGCACTGTCATGGTGAAGTACTAGTGCCCTCTGTGATGGTCATCTCTATCGTTTATATACAGGAACGAAACTAACGGTGGTATTCTTAAAAAAATATTTCCTTATATAAATACTTCCTTATAGAACTCGTAAGCCTTGTAAGATATATATATATATATATATATATATATATATATATATAGATATATATATATATATATATATTTCTAAATAGAAATGTAGTAGCACATTTGTAAATAACACACAGGAACCCACAGTCGGAGAAAGAATAAACTTCGAATAAAGAATAATCCTCTTCAGGTACTTTCCTGAAGAGGGCTACAGTTGATAGCCGAAATATAGGATTATTCTTTATTCGAAGTTTATTCTTTCTCCGACTGTGGGTTCCTGTGTGATATATATATATATTAAGAATACCACCGTAAGAATCTTTCGGTGGTATTTTTAAAAAATCTTTCCTTATATAAATCTTTTATAAATCCTTGGAAGGGAAATATTTTTTTAAGAATACCACCGTAAGTCTTTTAAATACCTTAACCAGGTCAGACATACAGCACGAAGGTGATTGTCCAAGTAAACGCCAAGAGCTTGTGTACCAGCGTGTCAGTCACGCATGGGCTGCACCTTTCACATCTCTATTCCTACATCTGATGCCAGGCACCTCTAGTTCGGTAATTTATTCTACGCAAAATATTTTCATCAACTCGCTCTTTAGGAGTCAGCCATTTACATTTTACAAACGAGGTACCGCCACACAAGCTCATCGTCACTCCGGTCACGGTACAGTCGCCCTCAACGTTGCTATCGTTTCCATAAGTTTTCACTCACGAAACCCAACAACTGCTGCACTTGTCCGAAACACTAATGAAACGCAGGAGCGGATGCAACGGGATCATCTCTGTGTCAATGGAGATCGGTCAGACTAACATGGTGCGTGCGTCGGCTGGCCGAGGAGGGCTTCGATTGCCGGAGGAAGAGTAGCCTGGTGCCAGAAGCGCCTTGTCACGTTAGACTTCAAATTAGGTTCAGAACGATTGAAACCCAGGCTCAGTTGATACCGGTGATTACCACTCCGAACACAGAGGACGAAATGTTTCAAGGACATTGAAAAATACACTAATGCAAAAATATAAGAGTTGTCTCAAATTTCATCACTGGCAACGGAGCCTCTGGCTAGGGAAGCAGTCACCGTTCGTCCGCTCTTCTTGTGTGGAGGAAATTACAGTCGAACCTGACAGAAATCCTAGACTCCGTCCGGAGACCGAATGCCACCCACTTGGGGCTGCACCTCTGTAAATAGGTATGGGCGTTGACTGGTTCGGAAGACGAGTGGCAAGGAGATGATTCTTTCCGACGTACGTGTTGCAGAACTACTGACTCGTCGTTGTTCGCAATACAATTCTTCCTGGTGCATGTTTATTTGTATGCCTTTATTTAGTATTATCATTTACTGTTATTTTTAACATTATTATTAGTTATTTTACTTTACTAAGGTTTGGGTCTTTCAATGTCTGTGGATGTGGTACAGATGAAAGTAATAGGAGAGATACGCAGTATGTTTGCGAGAAGAAAGATGGATGTGTTGGCATTGAGTGAAATTAAGTAGAAAGGGAGGGGCAAGTGTGAGTTTGGGGGTGTAGTTGGGAGGTTCTCAGGCGTGAGGAGAACTAGTAAGTAAAGAGATAGGTAAGTGTGTAGTGGAGTGGAAGGAGGTTTCTTCAAGGTTAATGTGGATCAAGGTGAAGATGGATGTAATGTGGGTTTTTGTAAGTGTATATGGGCCTGGTAGTGAGAAGATTGTGAAGGAAAGGGAGGCTTTTTGGATAGATTTAAATGAGTGCATAGAGCGATTAAGGAGAAATGTCAATGTAGTGGTATTGGGAGACCTTAATGCTAGGGTAGGAAATGAACCAATAGATGGAGTGGTTGGGAAGTGTGGAGTTCCAGGAAAGAATCGTAGTGGAGAGTTGATGGTGGAGATGTGTCTCGAGAGTTGATGATAGCAAATGCAGTGTTTATGAAGAAAGTCAAGCATATGAACACATGTGAGAGGGTGGTGGATGGAAGGGTGGCAGATAGAGCGTTATTGGACTATATAGTGGTAATCAGGTGTATAGTAGGAAGAGTTAAGGATGTACATGTCCTAAGGGGAGAGAGTGGTGGAATATCAGATCATTTTTTTGGTGGAAGGTAAGTTGAGAGTGGAGGATAGGTGGAGAAAGAGGAAAAGGGCAGAAAGTAGGGAAGTACTAAGTGTGAACTGCTTAAATGAGAAAGAAAAGGAGTTTAAGACGTTGAGAGAGGAGTGGGAGGGAGTGAAAATAGAGTAGAACTAGGAGTAGAGGAGGAATGGGGATGGTTCAAGGAGGGAGTCATAAGGTGTGCAAAGATGGTGTGGAACAAGAAGGGCAGGAGGAAATAGAAGGGTAGCGAGTGGTGGGATAAGGAAGCAAAGGGTGTACAAGAGAAGAAGCATGCTTTCATAGATTGGTTATAAATTAGGACGAGGGAATCATATGAGATGTACAAAGTAAAGATAAGAGAAATAAAGTATAAGATAAAGGAGGCAAAGAGGAGATATGTGAAATGGGGTAAGAGTATGACAAAGTTTTGAAAGTAATAAAAACTGTTTTGGAAAGAAATTAAGAGAGGAAGAGGAGGCGAATCAAGTAGAGAAGAAAAGGAAAAAGGTGCAGATGGAGAGATGATAATGGAAGAGAAGGCAGTGAGAGGAAAGTGGGCAGATTATTTTAGGGAGTTGCTAAATGTGGAGGATAGGGAGGGAAAGGTACTTGTAGTTGCAGTGGGAAGCGCTAAGAAAATGACCGTGATGAGTGAGGAGAATGGAGGAGAAATAAGGAAAGATGAAGTGAAAGGAGCTGTTAAGATGATGAGAGCAGATAAGGCACCTGGGTTGGATGGTTGCCATGCAGGATGCCTTAAGAAAAAAAAAAAAAAGTACAGTGATACCGGACTGGCTGGTGATGTTATTTAATTATTAAGAGCGGGTAGAGTGCCGGAGGACTGGAGGAGTGCCTGTATAGTTCCACTTTACAAGGAAAAAGGGGACAAGTCTGAGTGTAGTAGTTTCAGAGGTATCAGATTGTTAAGTGTAGTTGGGAGGCTTATGGGAGGGTCCTGAGTGAGAGGATTTCGAGAGGAACAGAAGGTGTAATTGGTAACAGTGTGGGTTTAGGACAGGTAGGGGTTGTGTAGATCAGATTTTTGTGGTAAGACATATGTGAGAAAGCTATAGGAAAAGGAAACGATGTTTTTTGGTTTTTATGGATTTGGAAAAGGCTTATGACAGGGTAGACAGGAAGGCGCTGTGGGAGGTAGTGCAGATATATGGGATAGGAGGAAAGCTGATAAGAGCAGTCACGAGTTTTTACGAGAATAGAAGAGCTTGTGTTAGGATTAGAAATAGAGTGAGTGGTTTGAGGTAAAGGTGGGACTTCGTCAGGGATGTGTTATGTCGCCTTGGCTGTTCAATTTATACATGGATGGGGTGGTGCGAGAGTTGAATGCAAGGGTAGTGGGTCATGGATTGGAGATGGTTAAAGAAAATGGAGAAAAGTGGGAGATGAGCCAGTTGTTGTTTGCTGACGGCAGTGCGCTTGTAACTGGATCAGTGGAAGGATTGAGGAAGTTAGTGACAGAGTTTGGGAAGGTGTGCGAAAGAAGTTGAATATAAATGTGGGTAAAAATAAGTGATGACATTACAAGGGGAGAAAGTGGCAGTAGACTGGAAGCGAGTATTAAGGGAGACTGGAGGAAGTGGATAGTTTTAGATACTTGGGTGCGAACGTGGTGGGAAAGGAAGGAGAGGAGGTAGAATGTAGATTGAGAGAAGCGAGTAAATACTTTGGGAGATTAAAAAGTGTAATAAAAAATAGACATTTGGTAATGGATGCTAAGAGATTGTATAAAGAAATGATTGTGCCGACAGTACTGTATGGAGTAGAAACATGGAGCATAAGATAGGAAGAGATTAGTTTGAATGTATTTGAGATGTGGTGCCTGAGAAGTATGATAGGGGTTACTAGACTGGACCGAGTATGAAACGAGGTGAGGAGGAGGACGGGGTGGAAAAGGAGTTGGGAGATAGGGCTGATGAAAGAGTATTGGGATAGTTTGGACACATGGAAAGAATGAGTGAAGAAAGATTAGTAAAAGAGGTGTGGAAGGCAGAGAGAGAGAGAGAGAGAGAGAGAGAGAGAGAGAGAGAAAGGCAAAGGTGGAAGGAGTAAACATGATAGGGCGACCAAGGATGAGATGGATGGAGGGGTAAAAGGGGCAATGGGAAATAGGGGAATGTCTGTTGAGGAAGGGAGAGGACAGAAGATAGGGATGAATGGAGAATGGTTGTGTATGGATGATGCTGTGATGCATGAAAGGGAGTGGGTGGGGGATAGGGGGTGAGGGAGTATATGTGGAAAATAATTTGATGCAGCCCTAAGGTATTTCTCCCCGTCTTCTCTTTTTCTGCATGTGGGGACGGAGGGGGGGGGGTCGCCGATTGAGTGAAGCGGCCTTTCTGTGGATGTGCTGTGTCTTGCGACACTGCTTCTGATTCAGGGCAGTGGGCGAGATGCAGGGATGGCCCATCATCCAGGAAAAGCCAAGATAAGAGGGAGGGTGAGGGTGAATGGGAGTGGAGTATGTGGGGATGGAATGGTTGGGAGTGGATTTTATGCCTTTGTATTTTGGCTATCTCCCTTGTAAGGGGGAAAAGGCCTTTGGTATATGTATGTTGGACTTCTGCGAATGGAGAAGGAGGGAGCACACATTTCCCATTTTCAGATCAGTAACCATGACTATAGCCACAGAAAATACTAGAGACAGATATGTAGTTCAGATGGCCTGGAAGAGAATGAACATTACCACTGAAAAAATAAACCTTATTTGGGGAAATTGAACTTCTGCTGCAGTCTGAATTTATGTAAAAAAAATCCTGTTGACAATCGAACAAGTTTTCATATCTCATTGTTGCCTTCGGGGAAAAAATTATTCTTCCCCTTTTTTGAGATGGTGTTCCCAAAACTACAATATTTTTTCATTTATTTGAAAACCAGAAACTAACCTCCAGATGTGATTACTTTTTTATTTCTTTGTCGATTACTTTTTCAAAAGGCATGATATATCTACAGCGTTTGTAACAAGCTAATATAACTTATTTCTCAACGCGGGGTTTGTACTTCAACAACAGTTTCTTGGGATATTGTCACTTGCACACGTCTCAAAGGTTGGCACATATTACAAAGCATGAGAAACGGTAGAACATACACCAACTATTAAAATAATTAGGAACACACTTACTTATTGACGAAAAGATCGACGAGTAAGGACACCTGACTGCGTGGCCTCTCTTGTGATAATGCAGTACCTGTATGCCTCCCTGCCGCGTGTGGCTCAGTGATTTGTTAAAAAAAAAAAAAAACGAGAATAGCCAGGCTTACCAACTAAACGTCACGGGGAGAATCGTTTGGCCTACCGGCCAGCGTTGCCAAACCACTGTTTACTATCTCAAATATATTTGCCATTTTTTCATCGTCAAAAAAATATTATTTATGTTATTTTCAATTAACAAATAATGTTACTTAAAATAAACTTTTACGTTTTGAGGATCACCATGACGTATGCAATTTGAACTTTTTTTTTTTTTAATCCTGCATGGTGTTGTATACATTTCTTGGGAAATGATATCATAGTGTTATATATCTGTTTGGGTTTGTTAAAATGCAAGGATTATAAAAGTTGTGGGTATGACTGATAAAACAGATTAATCAGAAAGGGACGAAAGAATTACGAGGACATAACAATAAACTTTACCAGAATGTTTGAGATTTAAATATTTTCCGCAAAAAATGAATCAATTTGTGACGTATAGAGGAATAAACAGTTTAAACATGAAATAATAGTAGAGCTTAATAACTGGAGACAGACGGAATCCTTCGAGCGTTGGTCCAATCTTGTAAATTACAATTAGGTGAATACACACGCGCATAAATATATATACATACATACATAAACACATACATATGGTGGTGGCCGAATCAAAGCATACACCCAACACCAATCCCAAATTCCATAAGTCGCACCTCTAATATCAGTCCTTTGCGGTGCAAGGTCGTTCTTTTTCCTTCAACACCGCTTGAGTGGCAACGCAAAACTCGACACAGCATTTTTGTGGAAGAGGAAGTGTGTAGGAAAATAAAATTATATAAGTGTGTAATACGGGCCTATTGCTATAGGGCGCATTATCAAGGAGTATTTATTGAGTCTGAGATTGCGGCACAGGAACTGTGATAAGAGACTTGAGGATATTAATCTCATTACCCTGCCGTTGTTCCGAACTAAAACTACTACACTCGCGTCCATGTCAATCATCGAGATCGGGGAAAGTGGTCGGAGACATAGTAGACGAAAAAGGCAGAAAGGCGGTGGGAAATAGTGAGAGGTAAACTATATTTTCATCCACTTGGAGAAATAAAATAGTGCAGACTTGAACATCCATTCAGGCCGCGTCATTTCTTCATCCACGTACAACCACACTCCATTCATTCCTCTTTTGCACTCCTTCCTGCTCCTTTGCTCCAATGCCTCCTTTACCCCGTCCATCCACTTCATTCTTGGTGTTCCTTTGAAGTGTGGAGTAGATGGACAGACACTCGCCAACCCCCTCCCCTTACACACACACACACACACACACACACACACACACACACACACACACACACACACACACACACACACACACACACACACACACACACACACACACACACACACACACACACACACACACACACACACACACACACACACACACACACACTCATTGTAAAATTGCTCCATGTATATATTCCAAGTTTTATATCTTTAATCAACTTTTCCAATGTATTATTGTCAGTGTACCACTGTAATAGAAATAAACCTTTTATTATTATTATTATTATTATCATTATTATTATTATTACACACACACACACACACACACACACACACACACACACACACACACACACACACACACAGACACACACACACACACACACACACACACACACACACACACACACACACACACACACACACACACACACACACACACACACACACACAAATTCAGCGACAATATTTGATCTTTTAGTAAATTTTCCTCTCGGGGTCTGCTGTACATGCAAGCACTTTTGACGTGAACCTGTTATGGCAATACTCCCGCCGGCTTGTCTTAATATTGACTTTTGTCTCTTTTTTTTTCCTCCACACAGTTATTGCCGCACCATTTCTCTCTTCTCGCTTTCCTCTACTCTCTCCTGCGTCGTATTATCAGAATCGTAATAAAATTCCTTGCGTTGATTCTGTCAGGTGTTGTTTATATCCCTCCATGACATTGCATGCTGTGTCGTCACAATTAGCCAGCAGTTTGTACACATCCTTTTTTCTGTTCTTCTGATATAGCAATTATTTTTAAAATACATAAGAGCGTAATGCTAGTTGTACCTGAAATACGAATAACTATAGAACTCATCTTAACTCATCTTGAAAAAAGAAACGAAGTGGTTGAAATTCCTTGTACCCTCATTCTGTATGTAACATGAGCTTACTGTAGTCATGGCATATACAATTACAAGATTAGTATACCATAGAAGAGGGAACACACACACACATCTTGATATGTGTATTCAAACCATGAGTGATTTGAGTGAAAGCTGTAGTGAACTAAAGAAAAATAAAATTAACATTTTATATACAAAAAAAAAAAAAAAATCTCCCCGCCACACACAAGGTTCGTTATAACAGAAACACGCCTTAAACGTCGGTTTATCCCGAAAGAAATATTTGCTGATGTCAGGTAATATAATTATTACTGCTGCATGAGTCAGAATAAGACAAGATTGTGTAAGCGAATTAAAACTAAGAGAAGTACTAACGGAGGTAAATTCACTCACACGCGTTCGTGCTATTGTTACATTATTCCTATATTATTAAAGCGAATTTTTTATTTTTCTTCCCCCTTTTTATTTATTTTTGTCTATTTTTTATTTGATTTATTCATTTACCTTTTTATTTTATTATATATTTATTCTGATTCTATGTACTTATTTATTTATTTATTCTTTATTTGTTTTTATTTTATTTATCTATTTATTTTATTTTATTTATCTATTTATTTATTTATTTATTTATCTATTTTTTTTGTCGCTGTGTCGACGGTCAAGCAGGAAGAGGTCGGGGGCGCCTGTAGCCGCAGACATGGGACACCAGTCGAAGCTCTTCTCACATGACCAGACCGAGGAGCTTCCAAGAACGTTGGAAGGGGAAAGGGAAGGGAGAGAAGTGAGTTTTAGGCTTACAGAGAGAAGAAAAAGGACGGTAGACCACTAGTGGGTTATTTGAGAGGCATGGAGACGGGTACTTTAGTCTCTTACACTTTCCTTTCCTTAGGGAGAGATTTTCTCAACATTTCCTCTGCTCTATACCACCTCACAGACACATCATGTGGCTTAGTCAGGCACAGCTTATTAAAGGGTTAATACTAATTTCTCAGGGATGATATATGTACCCTCTACCATGTAATTTTTTTTTACCCCAAGGGGTAAATTTACCCCTGGTCGAGAATAAATGTACAGCGTTCTATTATTTGTTACATGAGAAAATTGCTCATTCATCTTTTCTATACACATAAAAGAACAACAAAGAAGCTTAGATTATATAACAAGTACAGGTCAAAGCGATGGGTGATGACATGCAGTACTATCATACAATGCATACACCCAAACTCGTAAGTCGTTCAGAAATCCTAGGAATCTTGTGGATATAGTATCAATTTGGCACTGAGAAATAACAATAATCTCTATGCATATAAAGGTCATCGTTCTTTCATAGCTGGATAACACTGGTCATTGACCCTTTTAATGTATGTTATGTATACTATGTATGTTATATATGTATGTAGTGGATCACCTCTTTCCTGCAGGCTCAAGCACCTGTTTATTGCCTCTCCAAAGCTCAGTTGTATGTGATGGGTCGGTCAATGTTACAGCCCAATTCTACCGGTATTTCTCAATTTGTTATCGTTATTATTTTTTATATTCTTGTAGATTTTCAGTTTTAGTCTGTGTTAATGAGCTACGATATTTGTATTAATGTAGATGCAGCCTTAGCATGGGCCCTTTCATACTTTGCTGGTTCTCGTTAAATTGGTGTGAGTTCGTTTGA
Organism: Oratosquilla oratoria; assembly: GCF_046742065.1. Lineage (NCBI taxonomy): Eukaryota > Metazoa > Arthropoda > Malacostraca > Stomatopoda > Squillidae > Oratosquilla > Oratosquilla oratoria. The sequence continues at coordinate 80,212,629 of NC_134780.1, forward strand.
GTTCAAATGACTTCAGTTACAATCTTTCATTTTCCGAATTTGCGTCAGATATTCCAAAGATGAATAACGTATTAAGAGTAATGAAACTATTCGAATATTAGATACACTGCTGAAATGTTCTTATGGAAGCCTTGAATACCATAAGTGAAGTCTTCTATTTACTCTAATTCATGACATTTGACATTTTGACTTCAGTCAGTCCAGTGTGAAGTTTACAAAAAACGTTTCATTCATTGATTTTAATTCACTTAACGCCTAGATGAGACTCCTCTGCGTGGTTTCACAATGCCTCGTCAAAGTTCCCGGCCTGGTGTGGACCGGGCTAATTACAGCTTTTAGCCTCCTTACGGCTAACCCGGCACAGAGGAATGGGATATGGGAATTGGGGTGATGACGTCTTTGAACCTGCACCAGGCGAGTTTATATTTATGACGATGTCCCGTCTTCGTACGATCGAGCCTGTCGGGTTGTTATAAGTTGTCGTTTATCAGCGTTTTTATATCGGCTACACTAGTAAAATTTCCTCCACATTAAGATACGTTATCTGTAGACATAATTAAGAAAATATTCAAGTACAATTGCCATTGTAAGCAGCAGACACTACACAATCAGGAGGTTTGTCTGTAAAGGCTGGTTTCAAAATGCATCGGTCAATATGAGTTGATCGTGCCTTGAAATCACGTGAAAATGTACATGTTCGTTCATTGATAAGTATATCATATTTCTTAGAGAATGAAACAACAACAGCAACGCATAACTATGAATTCTATTTCGGTAATATGAAATCTGTCAAATATCATTTTGGTCACTGTAAAGATGATGGCAAGCTACAGTACTTTCTTTTGCTACTTCGTTTGAGTAGAAATGACTTCGGTCACAATATTCCAGACTTTCGTTACAACATCTCAACAATATGTCTAATATTCATATAGATTTAACTTCTTTTAATTCGTCATTCAGCTTCTCGCCATATGACGCATGAGTAAATTGACTTTTGGAAATTTGAAAAACAAAAGATCGTGACGAAATCTTTTCTATCAAACCCTATCTGACAAATGACCTACATTTGACTATGTGGTATAGTTTTGGTCTCCGTCCTATAGAATGGATATCAGTGCAGTTGAATTGGTACAAAGGAGAATGACCAAAATTATAAGTGGGTTCAGAAATTTACCTTATAAGAAGCACCTTAAATTTGCTCAATGGTACATATAAGTTTGGTCTTTCTGCCTGAGATGTTATTCCTGAAAATAAATATATAATAATCTGCCGTTATTGAATTAACATTAATTTACAAAAATGCATATAGGATGTTGTTAGAATATTTAAACTGTCGTGAAATGAGACAACTATGTGCATTTTGTTGGCGGGGAGGGGGTATTTTATGACAAACCGACCACTTGATGAAAACAGTTGTAAAGTCGATGCGTATGCTATGGACAACTGAAGAGTGCATTTCCCATAATTCCCTGTTCCATTGTTTTTATGATTGCTGCTCTGTACCAGTGAGACTTGCATGCATACAAATTCTAGGCCACCAATTTCATTGTATGTAAACGTAAGTAATTTGGAATCACCTATATCATTACAGTTCAGTCATATATATCTCTTAAATTTGCATACATTTAGTTGAAAAAATGAAACCTGCCAGTAGAAATATTCCATGTTATATTCCCTTGTGCAATATCGACAAGTTCCATGATATTCAGTACAAGAGTATCTAAACTTTCTCCGTTGAACTTTATCGGTACATGTACGACTGGAACAAGATTTAGGCGGTTATGACATAATCAATGGATCTGCGCATTACGATATGCATCGCGTGATTACCCCCCTGAGGCGTAGATAAGATTTATAAGGTTTGAGGACATGACGCAA
>NC_134780.1:80219506-80272006 GCF_046742065.1 Oratosquilla oratoria
CTGCAGCACCAGCTTGACCTCTAGAGCGATACTCTGCAACAGCATGGGCATACATATACCAAAGGCTTTTCCCTCCTTACAAGGGAAGTCGCCAAAAACCAAAGGCATAAAAACCACTCTCACCTATTCCATTCCCACACACTCCATCTCCATCCACCCCCAAGTCCCTCCCTCTTTTCTTGGCTCCTGGATGACGGGTCATTCTTGCACCTCATCCGCTACCCTGGGTCAGAAGCAGTATAGCAAGACACAGCACATCCACAGCAAGGCCCCTTCATTAAATCGGGGACCATCCTCTCCATCCCCTCATGCAGAAATGGAGAAGACGGGGGGAAATCCCTTTGGACTTCGCCCTTAACACTCTCTTACAATTTGCTGCCACACTCTTCCCTTGTACATCTCATTACCTTACTTTTACCCACATTTATCTTCAACTTCCTTCTTTCGCACACCCTCCCAGACTCTGTCACTAACTTCCTTAATCCCTCCTCTGATCCTGTCACAAGCGCAGTGTCGTCAGCAAACAACAGCCGGCTTATCTCCCACTTTTCTCTATTTCTATTTCTTTGACCATCTCCAATCCCCAACCCACTACCCATGCATTTACCTCCCGCACCACTCCATCCATGTATAAATTGTACAGCCAAGGCGACATAACACATCCCTGACGAAGTCCCACCTTTACCTCAAACCACTCACTCTCTCCATTTCTGATTCTAACACAACCACTACTACTTTAGTGAAAATTCTTGACTGATCTTAACAGCTTTCCTCCTATCCCATTACAAAGGATTACAAAGGCGGAGCATGCCGACAGGAGACCTTTTGGTCCATATCTAGGTCGGATGCGAAATCCTAATAATAATAATAAATAAATAAATAAAAACTATAATAATGTAAGTATCAAATAAAATACATAAATAAACGCATAGGCACAGTCAAACAACAAACAAACAGGTAAATAGTAAATAATAATAAATTGACATATAACTAATAATAAATGAGAATCAAACAGACAAATGATAACAAAACAAAAACAAATAATATAAAATAAATAATAATCATTACAGCATCTTGCTTAGGTGTTTATCTAAATTATTTTTAAAGCTTCGAACTGAACTACATTGCACTGCCTCTGCAGGAAGTTTATTCCATTCATTAACTACACGGTTGGCGAAGTTGTTTCTACCCACTTCCAAATTGAATCTATTTCCGGACAGTTTGAGACCATTGTTTCTTGTCTGATTCTCATTCAGTGTGAAAATTTTGTCACTTTTGATGTTGTCAATTCCCTTTAGAATTTTAAAGACCTGTATCAAGTCACCTCTGAGTCTACATTTTTTTTTTTTTTTTAGGGAAAACAGATTCATGTATTAGTCGATTTTCGTATGGTTTATTTTTGATATTTGGAATCAGTTTTGTGGCTCGCCGTTGTACTTTTTCCAATCTGTCAATGTCTTTAATGACATTCGGTGACTATACGGAAACAGTATATTCCAAATGTGGACGAACTAACGATTTATATAGTTTGTTAATGAATAATGGACTTTTGAAGTCAAAAGATCGCGCAATCAGTCCTAGAATCTTATTTGCTTTCTCAGAGGCTGAAATACACTGCTTGGATGATTTGAGATCGTTACTGATAATTAATTACGCCGAAATATTTTTCACTTCCAAATAACTTGTAATCGTACTCACTGTTATTTTTACCTATGTGCATAACCTTGCATTTACTTGTGTTAAATTTCATTAGCCACTTTTCAGACCATTGCTGTAATTTATCTAAATCTTCTTGAATATCTAACTGATTTAAGTGATCATTTGCCAATCTGCACAGTTTTGTATCATCAGCAAATTTGGAAACAATAGATTTTAGTCCGTGGTCTATATCATTTGGATAGAAGTGGCCCAAGAACGGAACCCTGGGGAACTCTACTCGTAACATTTTTCCATCTAGAAGTTTTTCCATTTAAAACAACTCCCTGTTTTCGATCATTCAATCAATTTCTAGTCCAACTTAATAGGCTACCACTTATTCCGTGTGAAGCTGATTTAGTAAGTAGCCTTTCGTGGGGGACGGTATTAACAGCTTTTGTTAAGTCTACATATATTAAATCTATATTGTTTCTTTTGCCATTATTCGAGATGACTGTGTTGTAGAGTTCGAGTAAGTTAGTCACGCAAGAACGTTTCCGTCTGAATCCATGCTGACTATCATTTATCAAAGAGTTACTTTCTAAACGATGTTCGATAACATCTCTGATGACAGACTCACTCATTGTTAATAACAAAACAACTTTACGCAGTTATCATACAAACACTGCTCACTCGAGTCAATACTGCTGTGACCCGTGAAGCTAGAGGCCAGGTCAAGTGTAGATAGTGTTGTAACATTACGCCAACGTTACTTGGACTATGGTGACGAGAGAGTGAATGAAGCTCAAGTGGGTTGCTAGATTTTATTCTGGTTAGTGCGAGTGTCGACCTAGGCTGGGTCGGCGGTGGAGCTCCGAGGAGTGCCCGACCGCAAAGATGTCCGCGGGCCTTGGGTCACGCACGGCTGGTTACAAGTGCTGTAGAGAACTGCCTATGGAGACCAAAGCCTAGGCTCCTTATATACGCATCTTGCGTACGCTAAAGTAGCAAAGGACCCAGCCTCACTAAGACATGGCTCAGCAGGGCCTAGGTTGTGCTTTCATGAGGATACAAATGCCTGTAGTACAGGCGTAATATGAACTTAACCTACACAATAGTAATACAAGGCCTAAGGCCAGATGTTACACCACATATACATTCCTTGTCCATCTCATTTCTGCAGTGACGATACTATAAGCCAAAATGTCGCGTAGAGGCACATGTGGGGGACTGTTCTCCACAGTGCTGCTATATTTAGGAGAACAAAGTACCTAGATATTACTATTGCATTCAGATATGGTATTAATTTGCGAACCTAAGTAATGAAAGATACCATGACAAGGCTTTAAAATCCCAATGTATCTAACCTCTTTAAATAAAAATCCCAATATCCCAAGACATCACACAAAATCCCATGATCTTGGAAAAAAAATCCCAAAGAGTGGCGGCACTGTTCGGTATTATATTTACTTAACACTTTTTGTTGTTGTTGATTTCCGCCCCGAAAAACGTATATTACGTTGATGTATTATAATTTACAGAATTGATAAATAATTTTCTAATGCTATATCACGTAGATGTACACTTCTAGAAAAAAACCCAGTCCTAATCAATGGACAAAATCCCCATAAGTGTAAGCGCTGGTTATGTGCTTATAAACGTACGATCAATCCTTGCGGCGATATGCATAAAACTTGTAGGGTATTATATTTGTTATATGAAAATTTAATGTCTTTTTCATTGGGAAAATCATCCTTTATAACTGCCAGATTATTTGTTCGCTTGTCAGAAATGACTAATAATTATTAGTCATTTACATAGAAAAAAAAACTGGCGTTATTGGGTAAAATTAAATTACTAAATTTCATTAAAAATAATTACCATTTATTGCTAATTGCTTTGTTAACGAATAAACGAACTTCTAAATTGCGAAGCTGGTAGTGCTTTGGTAAACAAACTGAATAAAAATAGTAGCTTGCTAAGATAAGGGATTTAAGACCCAAATTTGGAAGGTAAACCGTTTATGTGCATCAGAAGAGTATAATAATAATTGTAAGGAACTGACCACTTAAGACAACTCTAATGGTGAGTTTGACGTTATTTCCAGAGGTTATAAGACCTTCATAGGTTATTTTAGGTTGGAGCACAGAAACAAGTGCGTGTTGTTTACATTGTAACTGATTGTTGCAGCTGAAATGTCGTGTAGTCTGTAAAGGACTGTACGTCCAAATTTATTAAGATTTTGTTCTTGCACAACACTTGCACCAACGCATTAATCAAGATATAGGTAGATCTTCAGATACCATTGAGTATAGACCCGTACGTACTCTGTTTTTACTGTATCCTTTGCACCAAACAAAACCTTAGCCTTAGGCTTATCATCCTTATGATTTAATCTTATGTATAATGTAGGTCACAATTTTATTCTAATTCGGTCATGTAACCATTTGTTTGATATCCTGATATTTTACCCTGTTAATAAGTTGGCTTTACCATTTGGTCTTGGATAATTGATTTGAATAAGAAAGACCACAATGAAAATAAGCTGAGGACCACAATGGAAATAAGGTTACATGCTTTTTTGTGTTATCCTTGGCATTTGTAATTGCTATTTCAAAATTTGTGTTCTTTTCATTATCTGCACTTCATGTATATTGATTCAATGCCAAATAAAATTATTATTATACCACTATTAAGATCTCAATTATATTCCCAATATATTTGCATATGATATTCTAAGAAAATATTTTCATTAACAAATCATAGAAAACCATAAATTGGTATGTCATGACTGAGAACATGCACCTTTGTCCTTTGTTGTAGTCCTGTATAGGATTATAAATAATTAACTTCTATTGGCCAAGCCATAAGTACTCTTAAATCTAACTGTACCTAACCTAATGCAGCAGAGCATGCCTGAAACTAACTTTAAACACTCCTTATTAAGAAAGATCATGTACTCTTCATTGCCTTTCTCAGTTTATTTTTAGAAGTGCACACCTAAGATATAAAATTAAATTAAAATTTTTTAAATCTGTTTTCCTTGGCGGAAATGAACTGTGATGATTGGTTCGAGATGCCATGTCATGTGTCCTGTCCCGTCAGTATCAACATCCTGACAATAACGACAACCCTGATGACCTCAAGCATAATTTACAGGTACTGCATTAATAAATGCAGGTTAGGTTAGATTAGACCATTTTATCATACTTTAATTTCTTCAACTTCCACATCTATCAAAACAGAGATGGCGTTCCAAGCACTCATAGCATCTCTGTTCAGTAGTGTATCACTTTTAGGAACTTTCTTTGTTATTGATTTCTGCCAAGAAAAATGTCTATAGTATTGATATAATATAATTTATAAAATTGATATTTAATTTTGTATTGGTATACATTTAGGTCTGCATTTCTAAAAATTTACCCCTTTCTGAGGGATAGGAGTGGATCAGTACAATAACCAGATTGGTTTGTGTGTGTTGGATGTATTGATTTTATCAAACAAAATCAGATAATATTCTAATTATTTTCTTCCCATGTGTTATTTGGGAGGAATTTCTCGTAAATGTCGAGGGGAGGTAGGTGAAGAATGGAGTTTGGGGTTGGCCTTGGAGTGTTTGTTTTATTATCAGAATGTGTGTGTGATTTTGTAGAGACATATTGTGAGGTACAAGTAGTAGGTTATTGAAGATGTTTGAGCAGCATTTTGCTGGGGCTATTTTTTATTGCACACAATTGGTTGTGCTTGCATAATGTGGTGGGAAGGATGGGTGGGTTTGAGGGCTGTCATGTAAAACTGTGTGTCTATCATTTTCATGTGAAAAGATATAAAGTTCTTTGTCAGTCTCGCAGAAACAGTTACTATTTAGATCATTGGTTAGCCCTTATCATTCTGAATGTTTTGAGGCCCATGAATAAGTACTGCAAATTAACCCCTTCGATAAGATGACGCCTATGTAGGGATCATGAGGAGCAAGTGGGTACGCGAGGATGCCGATGTCGGCTTCTTGATTATATATATTGTAGTTGTACCTGCGTGACCCCCATACTCTGTAAACTGGCTTGATCATATTTTCTATGGTTATCAAAATTCACGGGTGAAAGAGAACGAGCAATACAGCGGTAACTTTATTTTTTACAATGCGAGTATTATGATGCAACATCGCATGTCTGGCACCTAATGCTGCCCGCGAGATTTTGGCCCGGAGTGAAAGGGTTAATAGTAATGTCAGTAGTGATTTTAATAATTTAGTGTTTTTCTGGTGTGGCCTGAGGTGGAGAATAGCACAACCACACCCAACCCAACCCAACCCAACTTAACTTGATGGTTATAAAGATGTTTCCCAGAAGAAAGAAAGAAAGAAAGAAAGAATTTTTTTTTCCATAATTTCCTATTTGTCATTAGCTTCCTCGTCACTTGAAGTGTTGAGTGGAGGTACTGCATGTGGCTAATGATGCTGGTCATCCAGTGCGGGATAGAGCCGTGCTGCCCGGGTATTGTTAAATAAGTATATGGCCAAATACTGAAAGAGAAATTTTCCTTGTTTCCCCGGCCACTTCACCCACTCCTTAACATCTTTTTGATGTAGATGTGTGCTACTCTACATTGCAGCCACTCCCCCCTTAAAAAAAAACTACCAATATTATTATTAATTTGCAGTAATTAAATTTTACGCTACAAAGCCCTCTATAAGGGGCACTGTCCTAGCCTCCCGATAGGGGGGAGTGTGTGACGTTCATCATCATCATCATCATCATCATCATCATCATCATCATCATCATCATCATCATCATCATCATCATCATCATCATCACCATCACCATCACCATCACCACCACCACCACCACCACCACCACCACCACCACCACCATCACCACTTGTTCATGAGGTTCAAAATACTCAGAATGACAAGAGCTATCCAGTGATATAGATAAGAATTACATCTGTGAGACTGGCAAACAATTTCATAAATACCTTCATGTGTTGGTCTTTGGGAAGGATTTTAGTTTGTTTGTGCATATGTTTTGTTGAAAAGAACAGATATACTGCTTATTTATTCTACTACCAGGGACCCAGGAATTCCTCATGGTTTTCTTTTCTTGGGGCTTGTTCAATCGATAACAATAATTGTTACCTAAAGTTTCACTGACTGGAAACCTGCAGCCTCACAGAAACCAGAATGGTTCTTGGACTCCCCATTAGATATCTATAGGAAAAACAGTGGACTGTTGTTAGGGTTGTATTTGTGTGGGTCTCTTATGTTACCAGACAAGAACCATACTAGGTCGCCTGCACTCAGGACATCATCCAGCATTAAGACAGCAATGGTACCAACACAGAATAGGCCTGGCCACAGATGCATCCACCATACAGAAGACACAGAACACCTCGTACTACTTTGCTCCACACTAACAGTCCCTAGACAACAACACAATATCTCTGTGATTTATGGTCCCGCCCGGAGGCAGTTGGTCCTCTGCAAGAGAGACCAGGGGGAACAGATTGATTAATTTATCTTATGCTAACAACTGTTCAGAGGAAGAAACAGGGAATAGTTGCTTTATGTCAGTAATCCTTTTTATTAGTAAGTAAAGGAAAGATGATTAAAGCTGATAGAGGTCTTGGATTCATTCCCTTAGGCATACACCTTTGTCTGTCTTCCAGGACCACCTACAGTCTCCATTATTGGTTCCTTTGATTCTAGGCTCATGTAATCTTTACAATTTTATTATGCCTAATTTTTTTTTCTCTTTTTTTTCAGATTGATGAGGTACAAAAGAATATAGAATGTACTGAAGTGCCATAAATCATTGAGTGACGAGGATGAGGGCAACTGAAATGGAACTTTCCCAAATTTCTGACAGTAATAAGAGGACTTATTTTTATGCAGTGTGGTTTTTATGATTAGTAGATGGAGAAAATTGACTGAATGGGATGATTTTGTTTGGAAAATGTTGGTTTTAAAGTTGAAGTATGAATATCAGTGGCAATACATACTCTTTCAAAATAACTTAGATATATAAACTTTTAAGATATTAATTCTGAATACTCATATATATCTAATTAGTTTTGGAAAAACAAACCAAAAAATGGAATCAAAAAGCAAAAAGGGTTCCAGTGTAAGACAGGAACCAAGAAAAGGTACAACTACTACCACAATGCTGAGTGAGAGCAATGACAAAGTGATGTACCACACATGTCACTGCCCATCAAATAAGAATATGGAGTTTCTTGTGCTGGCAGATAATCTAATGTTTCCCATTGATGAAGCAAGAATTAGGCAAAGCTGCAAGGATGAGCGACATCACTTCAGGGTAACGTTTATTGTAGGTACCAGTTTACGGTGCAGTCAGATGAAATGTTTCATCACAGCCTTCCTTGAGGGGATGAAGAAAGGAATGCCTAATAAATTTTTTGTTATTCAAATAGCAGTTGGGTCAAATGACTTTGTTTGGCTCAGTTCAAAGAATGGCAATGTTAGAGTTGAAAGGAGAAACCCAACAGATATATTTCAAGAACTTCAGAGTCTGAAAAAAAGCATCCTAAACTTTTTTCCATCAGCTCTTGTTTTCTTTTACCCTGTGCCTGACTTATCCAAGGCATTAAGAACCGGGTCAGACAACCCTAATCTTGAAGCAGAAAATAATTTGGAGAAAGAGATTAGTAAATTAAACAAGAAACTACATGGTTGCAATGAAGATTTCTTTTTCCTCCCCGGTGATAAGCTTCGTAAAGATTCATGGGCATGTAAAAATGTGAGGAGGAAATGTTCAAAGATTTGGAGATTTGTGTCTGAAAGACGGGTATCAGTTGACCCTATAAGTGGAATGTACTTGAACAGCTTTCTTCATGATAGTGTGTTTGATTTTGCGTGTTGTATGTTCAGAAAAGTTGCCAGAAATTTGAATGTCAGACAGCGGAACAAAGAGAAAAAACAGGATGACAATCTCAAAAGTGAGATGGAAAATCCCATGGAAACTAAAAAGTCTTCCCTGACAAAGAAAACTCCAGGTAAGTCACTTTACCAATGATTTCTAATTTATAAGGACAAAAAGTGCCATACAGTTACATTGGAAATTAAGGTGAACATTATGAAGTGAAGTTAAAAGAGGTGAGAAATCAATAAATGAAGTTGTTGTTTATGGGATGAATCCTTCTGTTGGAATAATTCTAAAGGATAGAGAGTGAGAGCTGGCTGTGTTATACTATACATTTTCCAGTAATGTCATATTGGCTTAGCAGTAGAAAATTTTCATTCTCTTTTGGTAATTTTGTTTGATGAAAGTTCCTAAACAGGGGAACTGAGTGAAAAAGTTGAGAACCACTGGTTTACGTCAATGCATTTCTTAATAATTGGTAAATAAATAAAGTAGTATTTTCCAAAATAGTTGGAATGGTCGAGGGAGATGTGAAGGGAATTGGGATGGTAGGAGTAGTAAATGGACCTAAAAAGTAAATTGGTTTACTAAGTTAACTCTTATTTGTGAACTGTATACAGTTGTTTATGTTAGATTAGGTGTGTTTTTTCCAAAAGATCAATGTTGGGTACATATTTTTGGTCATCCTACAAGGTGGATTGTGGAGAAGCCCATTTTCAAAACTCATCACACCTTGTTCACCTTCATTAAGAAGTCCCTTAGGAGCTGAACTGGGCCCAATATCACTTTGTCGTCCTCTGTATTTCCTACATCTTTTCGCACAAGAAGAGCTGATATCCAGGGGCTCTTTCTACTTTCAGCTGGTGACATACAAATGGTCCCACGCCAATACAACACAAGCATTTCAAAGTTTCATCCCATGGGTACTTGGCAAAAATCTGTTTCTTTAATATGTGATCCTTAAATCTTGGTCAAAGAGACGTCAGTATTTATGATTTTCCTATATCACGTCATTTTGACAATACACACATACATACCTATACCAAAGGCTTTTTCCCCCTTATGAGGGAGGTAGCCAAAGAACAAAGGCATAAAAACCACCCCCACCCATTCCATCCCTAATATACTCCACTCCCCTCCACCCTCTTCCCTACCTCTTATCTTAACACCTGGATGATGGGTCATCCCTGTTTCTCACCCACTGCCCTGGGTCAGAAGCAGTGTCGCAAGACACAGCACATCCACATCAAGGCCACTTCAATAAATTAGTGACATCCCCCCCCCCCTCCCCCCTCTGTCCCCTCATGCAGAAAAGGAGAAGACAGGGAGAAATCCTTTTGGGCTGCATCATTTTATTTCTCACACATACCCCCTCACCCCCCATCCCCCATCCCCCACCCCCCACCCACTCCTCATGCATCACAGCATCATCCATACACAACCATTCTCCATTCACCACTCTTTCCCCATCCATCCATCTTGTCCTAGGTCGACCCCTCATGTTCACTCCTTCCACCTCTGCCTTCCACACCTCTTTTACTAATCTTTCTTCACTCATTCTTTCCATGTGTCCAAACCATCCTAATACTCTTTCATCAACCCTATCTCCCAACTCCCTTTCCACCCCTATTCTCCTCCTCACCTCCTCATTTCTCACTGTATCCAGCCTAGTAACCTGTATCATAATTCCCAGGCACCTCATCTCAAACACATTCAAACTCTTCCTCTCTTATGTTCCATGTTTCTGCCCTGTACAGTGCTGTCAGCACAATCACTCCTTCATACAATCTCCTCTTAGCATCCATTCCCAAATGTCTATTTCTCATTACACTTTTTAATCCCCAAGGCATTTACTTGCTTCTCTCAATCTACATTCTACCTCCACCTCCACGCCTCCCTTTCACACCACATTCACACCCAAGTATCTAAAACTATTCACTTCCTCCAGTCTCTCTTCCTCCTTAATACTCACTTCCAGTCTGCTGCCACTCTATCCCCTTGTACATCTCATCACCTTACTTTTACCCACATTTATCTTCATCTTCTTTTGCACACCTTCCCAAACTCTGTCACTGACTTCCTCAATCCCTCATCTGTTCCTGCTACAAGTGCAGTGCCACCATCAAACAACAGCTGGCTTATCTCCCACTTTTCTCCATTTTCTTTAAGCATCTCCAGTCCCTGACCCACTACCCTTGCATTTACTTCTTGCACCACCCCATCCATGTATAACTTCAATAGGCAGGGCGACATAACACATCCCTGATGAAGTCCCACCTTTACCTCAAACCACTCTCTCCATTTTTAATCCTAACATATGCTCTACTACTGTTGTAAAAACTCTTTACTGCTTTTAAGAGCTTTCCTCCTATCCCATATATCTGCAATATTTCCTACAGTGCCTTCCAGTCTACCCTGTCATAAGCCTTTTCCAGATCCATAAATGCCCAAAATACAACCTTACCTTCTCCTATAGCTTTCTCACATATCTGTCTTACCACAAAAATCTGATATACGCAACCCCTACCTGTCCTAAACCCACACTGTTCCTCACCAATTACTCCCTCTGAACCTCTCATAATCCTCTCAATCAAGACCCTCCCATAAGCCTTCTCAACTACACTTAACAAGTTGATCCCTTTGAAACTACTACACTCACATTTGTCCCCTTTTCCCTTGTAAAGTGGAACTATACAGGCAGTCCTCCAGCACTCTACCCTCTCTTAAACAAACATTAAATAACCTCACCAGCCAGTCCACCATCACTGTACCTCCTTTTTTCAGACATTCTGCATGACATCCATCCAACCCAGGTGCTTTACCTGCTCTCATCATCTTAACAATTACCTTCACTTCATCTTTCCTTATTTCTCCTCCATTTTCCTCACTCATCACTCTCATTTTCTCAGTGCTTTCCACTGGAACTACCTTTCTCTCCCTATCCACCTTCACATTTAGCAACTCCCTAAAATACTCTGCTCATCTTCTTCTTACTGCCTTCTCTTCCTCTCACTGCCTTCTCTTCCTCTCTTAATTTCTTTCCAAAACATTTTTTTATTACTTTCAAAATTTTCTGTCATACTCTTACCCCATTTCACATCTACTCTCCTCTTTGCCTCCTTTATTTTATGCTTTACTTCTCTTTTCTTTGTACCTCTCATAAGATTCCCTCATCCTATTTTGTAACCAATCTGTGAAAGCTTGCTTCTCTTCTACACCCTTCTTTGCTTCCTCATCCCACCACTCACTACCCTTCCTTCTATTTCCTCCCATCCTCCTTGTTCCACACACCATCTTTGCACACCTTATGATTCCCTCCTTGAACCATCCCCATTCCTCCTCCACTCCTAGTTCTACTCTATCCTTCACTCCCTCCCACTCCTCTCTCAGCTTCTTTTTGTACTCATTTAAGCAGTTCACTCTAAGTACCTCCCTACTTTCTGTCCTTTTCCTCTTTCTCCATCTATCCTTCACTCTCAACTTACCTTCCACCAAAAAATGATCTGATATTCCCCCACTCTCTCCCCTTACAACATGAACATCCTTAACTCTTCCCACTATATTCCTGGTTACCACTATATAGTCCATTAATGTGCTATCTACCACCCTTCCATCCACCACCCTCTCCCATGTGTACTTATGCTTGACTTTCTTCCTAAACACTATTTGCTATCATCAACTCTCTAGATACATCTCCACCATCAACTCTCCACTATAATTTTTCCTGGAACTCCACACTTCCCAACCACTCTGTCTATTGGTTCATATCCTACCCTAGCATTAAGGTCTCCCAATACCACTACATTGACATTTCTCCCTAATTCCTCAATACACTTATTTAAATCCATTCAAAATCCTCCCTTTCTTGTACACTCTTCTCAGAACCAGGCCCATATACAATGACAAAAACCCACATCTCCCTTCCCAGTTTCACCTTGACCCACATTAACCTTGAAGAAACCTCCTTCCACTCCACTACACACTTATCTATCACTTCACTTACTAGTATAGCCACCCCTTCTCTCCCTCGTCCTCTCTTCACTTCTGAGAACCTCCCAATCACACTCCCAAACTCACACTTGCCCCTTCCTCTCAACTTAGTTTCACTCAATGCCAACACATCCATCTTTCTCCTCATAAACATATTGCCTATCTCCTCCCTTTTACTCTCATCTGTACCACATCTATGCACATTAATAGACCCAAACCTTATGGTACTGGTTGGAAAACTCTTAGACCCTCTTATGCCTTTACTTTTTTTAGGAATGTCCCCTGTGGGGCTACAGGGAGAAGGATGCCTAGTCCTAATCCCCTTCCCATTTTTGTCACCACTGATGACTCAAGTGGGAAGACTTGGTGGCAGTATTCTTCCCCCCCCCCACCACAGGGGAAATATCACAGGGGAATATCATTTATATTTTCAATAAAAGTATATAGCAGTTTCCTGTACTGTATAACTGTTTCAATAAAAAATGCTAAACCAAAGAATCATAGACAGGTAATTTTATTTTTTCTACATTACTCATTACTTTGGCGGGTTGACTAATTTTCACACATATTTTATGTTTTTTGCAGGAGTATCTTCAGACCAGGGTACTTCAAAAACATCACCAAAATGTAATATTGACAACAATGAAGACTCTCCTACTAGTGAACTTGAACAAGGAGAGCTAATTGATAGTGAAGATGGAACAACGGAAACTTATGAATACAATGAAAGTTCACAGATCAGAGGTCACAATGATCATTGTAAGTCCTCAGGAGATGAATCCCAGAAGATGTCATCTTGGAACAAGAGGCCCTCAGTGGAAGCAGTTAGTAGAAATAAATACGAAGGGGAGAGTAATAAGTCGCACTCTACGGGAAGAAAACGTAGCCGTAATGCAAGTACCCACAATATCAGAGGAGGGTCATTAAGTAGCTGTGATTCACCTGAGAGGGGAAAGGTACCCAGAGACATCCGAAGTGACTCACTTGACAGGAAGTCATCACTTGATGATAAGGATCCATCTCATAGAAAAACGTTGTCACATAATGACAGACATTCATCATACAGGGACAAGAAGTCCTATAGTAAGAAGCCATCTGACAGGAAGAACTTGGATAAGTGGCCTAACACAACTACCCGCAAAATCAGAGGACAATCATCTAGTAGTAGTGATTCACCTGAAAGGGGAAAAGTATCCAAAGACAGTCGGAGTGACTTACTTAACAGGAAACTATCATTATTGTTTGACGATAAGGTCTCACCTTGTAGAAGAAGGTCGTCACATAGGGACACGAATTCATCATATGATAGGAGATCATCTGACAAGGAGAAATTGGAAAAGAGACATAATTCTTCTAAAAAAGATTCACATAAAGGTTCACATCGTCAGAGTTCTAAGGAAAGAGATTCATCCCATCGAAGAAGACCATCTAATGATCAGGATTCAATCGAAAGAATGAGAAAGCCCTGGGACAAAGAGTATGATTTGTATGACACACAGCCAACCAATAAAGAGGAATGGCATGGTAGTAAAATGTCATTCAGAGAAGATGAAATGACTAGTCATAGAAGAAAATCATCAGGTGAAAGGTATTCATCTGAGAAAAGATCATCTAAAAGAGACAGAAGCAGATCCTGTGACAAGGTGAGGGAAGCTTTGAGCAGTGACAAGAGTATGTCTCCACGATCTTCAAGCAGTATCATTCTTAAGCAGGAACCAAAGAGTGCAAAAAGTCCGGAGTCTGACAGTAGTAGAAGCACTCAGATCTTTGATTCAAATAAGTAAGTTATCATCTATCTTTCTTTGATATTGTTAGTGTATAGGTGTTCATGTCAGGTGTAAGCAGTTACCTTTTTCTTTCTCTTCTTTCTATAGTTGTGCATAGGAATTCTTCATTAACAAATCTGGAGTGGCTTTCTTGATTGTTTTGTATTTATTTATAGGATGCCTGCAAAAATCACAAAAAAAGGAAAGGATTTATACGAAGGTCTCACTATTTCTAAGTTTACTGCATTTTTAGAAAATTATTTGCTTCTACATGCCCCACCCCCTATCTGATAAGCTGTTACCCACAAAACAAGGTGGTTTGGCATGGGAGAGGAACTTCCTTAACCCTTTCACTCTCATATTCCTTTCACACATTCCCTAAACCATGCAAAGAATACACATCACCTGTACACTTTTTTTGGCAGTCAGTTAATCCAATGCTCTGGTTTTCTCTTGTAGAACTAGGGTCCCCAGGGAAAAGGCCAGTGTGTCATATAGTGAAGAGATTTTATGGAGCTTTCTGGAGTGAGTTTATGAATAGCATAATGTCCTCTGTATCTTTAGTGTAGTGCTAGCATCCTGGGCATAGTGTGTCCATTGCTAGGCCAGTTCTGTGTTCCTTTTTCATTGTGAGGTGTGCCATTGCAATTTTTGCTAATGTTTGCATTGCAATTTGTGTGTGTGTGTGTGTGTGTGTGTGTATGGAAATGTTTTGTGATACTGGGGGTAGGTTGTAGATGTTTGAGTAGAATGCTGGAATTATTTTCATGTGATGTGTAGGTGGATTTAACCCCTTCGATACGATGACGCCTACGTAGGTGTCATGAGGAGCAAGTGGGTACGCGAGGATGCCGATGTCGGCGTCTTGATTATATATATTGTAGTTGTACCTGCGTGACCCCCATTCTCTGTAAACTGGCTTGATCATATTTTCTATGGTTATCAAAATTCACAGGTGAAAGAGAACGAGCAATACAGCGGTAACTTTATTTTTTATAATGTGAGTATTATGACGCAACATCGCACATCTGGCAGCTAATGCTGCCCGCGAGATTTTGGCCTGGAGTGAAGGGGTTAAGGGCTCTTGCAAGATACTCTATGGGGAAAATTTTTGGTTTCTTAGTTTCGATGTTATATTGGTGTTTCCAATCAAGTAATCTGTTGCCCCTGGTCTCAGCTGCGAAAGATTTGTATGTTGTTATCTTTGGTATTCTTTATTACAGCCAGGTATTCTCTTATGTTTTTTTTCATTCAGATGTAGGTGGTCTTTTTAAGTGTGATTCTTTTTAGAGTGTCTGCATTCTAAGCCTCTTCTGCATAAGTTCATTTCCTTATTTGCCTTCACTATAAGTTTTTTTGTGAGATGTATGAAGATTATGCGAGACCAAGCATTGTAGAGATTTTGTCCAGTAGGAGTGGTCCTCCATTTAATTTGACCACTTGGGACTAAACGCATTTTGTTATATCAAATATTTCAGGGAAGAGAATGTACAATCATGGTTATTTATAAGATGTAGAACAGTGGTCAGAAGTGTAATTCACATAGAGTAATACAGGATATTAATACCAATGAAACCATTAACATGAAATTTATCTAACAATCCAAGTCATATGGCCACTGTGAATATTTTCTTTCTGGGCCTTCAAATCGTAGGTCGTTGTAGTTCCTATACCATATTCATGCACAATCTTGCAGCCTCCCCTGCTTCTAAATGACCAGTGCAGTATTTCCACTTTCTTGTTAATGGGTAAAATAGCTTTATTTTATGTATATATATATATTTTTATTATTATTACTTTTATTTAAAAAATTGTAGTGGAGAGTTGATGGTGGTGATGTGTCTAGAGAGTTGATGATAGCAAATATAACATTTAGGAAGAAAATAAAGCATTACACATGGGAGAGGGTGGTGGATGGGTGGTAGATAGAGCATTACCGTATTTTCTGGCTTAAAATACGCATCGGGTTATAATGCGCACCCATGCACTTCGTTATCTCAGTACACAGATAGCGCGCACCGACGTATAACGCGCATGCCCGATTGCATTTGTCTATAACGCAGTTTTACCTCGGTATTTATATCATGTGAACGAGGTTACATGGAGAAGTATTTTTCATTGGCTAGAGCCACCGCTGGGAAATCTGTTGATTTGTCACTAAATTAAGTGTCAGTTTAGGGATCAATCAGGACACAACTAAGAAAAAGTCGGAACTACATGTACCGGTATATGACTCATGTTGTGCGTTGGTCCCTTATTACTTTGTAGCTTAAATATTTTGTAGGAAATATGATATAAAAAAAGTTTATTGAAAGTAAAACATACAGAAAAATTTCGGGATTTTTACAGAAAATTTTCATTTTATATCTTGAGGAAATAATTCGTCTTTACCATTTTTTATTTAATACTGAAACTACAGACTGTTTTGTTTTAGCTTTGAACCTGCAATGACAGTGGTGAAATAGGACAGTCTCTCATCGAGGTGACATTTAGTTAATATACCTCCTGAAAGAGGGTGTTGTAGTCAGGTGTTTGACACGAGTTTATGAACGGCCGCAACGGAATTTGTACCATACCTAAAGTGAAGCAACAAAGCCAACATAATTCAAACTAAGATGCTGTGAACATGGGCAAATATCATGAATATTGATCATGTTTCGTGGTGTTTAGGCCTATCTAAACATGAAAAATAAGATTCGATAGATACCTACCTATACCAAATATTTATATACGGTAGCCCATGCTGGCGTATTCTTTCATGTCACCATGGCTGTTCTTCTTGTTCTCACGGAACGTCACGGAGAAGTGTGCCTCCCGACTTTGTGACGGCCAACATCGTCACGTTGTTGTGAAAAAAATTATACACAGCCGCAGAATTTTTATCGTAGGCCGTAGATAATGCGCACCACCGGATAACGCGCACCCCCCCATTTTTAGGCCCTTCCAACGGAAAAAAGTCGCGCACTATACGCCGGAAAATACGGTAATGGACTATATAGTGGTAACTATATATGACAGAAAATTTTGAAAGTAATAAAAAAGTGTTTTGGAAAGAAATTAAGGGAGGAAGAGGAGGCGAATCAAGTAGAGAAGAAAAGGTAAAAGGTACAGATGGAGAGATGATAATGGAAGAGAAGACAGTAAGAGGAAGATGGGCAGAGTATTTTAGGGAGTTGTGAAATGTGAAGTTTATTGTACATGATCTTCCTTGTCTGAATCCAAATTGATTTGGATTCAGTATAGTTTTTTCCTCCAAATGTTTAATCCATCTATTTTTGATGACCTTTTTGCAAATTTTTGCTACTGTGCTTGTCAGGAAGACCGGTCTGTAATTTGATGGGTCTTCCTTGTTTTCTCCCTTATAAATCAGTACAATGTTTGCATTCTTCCAGTCCTGTGTCACTTTTCCTTCTTTAAGTGAGAATTTAATTATATTGTATATTTTATCTGTTAATTCTTCCATACATTCTTTCAGTATCCAATTTGCAATTCTGTCCAGACCATGTGATTTTCTGACGTCAAGGGTTTTGATTTGGTCGCCGATTTCCTTCTGTGTTACAATTATTTCTTTCATTGAGGGGGATCTCTCTCTATTTCCTCACAGTTAGGTGAGTTTTCTATTGTAAATACTGATTTGAAGTGGTTCATAATTTCAGCCATTTTCAGTTCTTCTGTATATTCATATTTACCTTGGCGCAGCTTTTCTATTTCTTGTTTGTTCTTCAGTTTGCCATTTGCATACCTGTAAAACAGTTTGGGTTCTTCCTTGCATTTTTCTATTTTTTTTTTTATATTTTCTCTTTTCATCTCTGCATATTATTAAATAATCATTTCTTAGTTTGATGTACATTAGCCATTTGCTTGTTTTCTTGTCTCTTTTCCGTCTCTTCCAAGCTTTGTCTCTTTTATCCTTAGCCTCACTACACCTTTTGTTGTACCAGCTTTTTATGTACTTTCCATTTTTTGTTGTGGTATATATTTATTCACTCCCTCATTATAAATTTCTTTTAGTATATTCCATTTCTCTTCCATCCCTGTTTCTTCATTTAGGAATTTTTCCCAGTTCGCGTTGCGAAAGAATTTTTTGAGTTTCTCAAAATTTGTTTTGTTGTACATTGGTCTTCCTATTCTATGTTTATCATTTCTGCTTTGATTCATTTGTTCTTTCAACTCAAATTCTATTAGTACATGGTCACTCTTTCCTCTCGGAGTTTTGTAATGAATTTTATTGACAATTTCAGGCTCTGTCGTAAGTATTAAATCCAGCCTTGATGGTTCTTCACTATCTCAGTATCTGGTATTTTCCATTATCCACTGAGTCATTGTGTATTCAATGGTCATGTTGAGCAGGATGTTGCCCCAGAGTTCCTCTCTGCCCTTCACTGTCATAATTACTGTATTTCCTCTGTCCTTCAGTATATTAGTTAATTCATATTTTGAATCTTCTAATATTTTGGAATGATCACTTTCTGTCCAGGACTGTGTTTTAAGGGACACACACACCACTATAAATTGTCTACTCTTCATATGTTTGCTTTCAATTTGTATAGTAATTGATTCTACATTATTTTTTCCTTCAGCTATTTTTGTTACATTTAAGTCTTTATTAGTCAAAATTAATACTCCGCCACCCTGTTTATTCTATCTATTTTTTGTCCAGCAGTTGTATAAACCTTGTCCCACAGTGTTGGGTGGTGGAGTACACAGTGTTGGGTGGTAGTGGCAACTACTCCCTGCTTTCTGCTCCTACAAGCTGGTGACAGGTATCATAAACAGCAGTCTAAAGTCTCCTCCCAGGGGGATAAATATAAGGTCCTGAAGACCATTGCAGGCTACTGTGGGTTTCATCATTGAAACTTAAGGCAACAATTATTAGTATAATTATTTTTATACTTTTTATTAGCCTTGGTTCCCATGCATGTTGTAAAAAGTGACTAAATGTGGCAAAATGAGGAGACTGGGGATTCCCCTTTTTATATTTTCTTCCATGATTGGTGGTCCTGCATGATGGATGTCAGAAAGAATAATATCGCTTCAGACCATCTACAAAATTCAGCACCCTCACCTCTGTCTTGAAGGTGCCCACTCTTAGTTGATGAATGAGGCACAAGATCACTGTCCGTTTCAACTGTATTTCTTTCACCTTTTCTCATTAAGAGAGCTAACACCCAGTGACTACTTCCCACCTTCTCCTACTACCACTACTCAACTGGTGACAGAAATTCTCCCACACCAATACAACCCAGACAACAGTCCATAATTTATTCCCATAGAGATCCACGGAAGGGCCCAAGGACTGTAGACAGTCACTGTGAATCTATGGGTTTCCAGTCATTGAAACTTGTAGCAATTATTATTACCGAGGTGGAGAGAAGGGATGAAAAGAGAGTTGGCAGGTAGTGTTTATCAAAGACTACTGGGATCATTTGGACATAGGGAAAGTATGAAGATTAGCAAAAAGAGTGTGGAAGGCTGATGTGGATGAAGTAAACTGGAGGGGAAGATTGAGAACGGGATGGATGGATGGATGAGGAGAAGGGGTCTTGGGTACAAGGGGAATGTCTGTAGAGCAGGGAAAGGAGAGTGATAGGTGTCAGTGGAGAGTGGTTGTGAATGGATAATTAATTTGACATGGCCTGAAGGGATTTCTTCTTGTTTGCTATGTGTCTTTGGGTGGATGAGTGAGGAGGGTTGCCATGTAATGAAGCAGTGGGGGTAAATCAGTTTCAGCTGTCAGCACCTGCTTTGGAGGTGCTGTGCCTTGTTGCATTGCATCTGACCTGAGCAGTGGGTGGGAGATCGGGACGATCCTTCATTCACAAGGAGCTAAGATAAAAAGGACAACAAATGTATGTTGGATGGTTGTGGGGTAGGTGAAGGGGGGGTGCATGCCATGGTTGGCTGTCTCCCTTATAAGGGGGGACAGTGTCATTTGGTATATGTTTGTATTTGTTGCTATTATTATCATTGTTATTATTTCTGTTATTATCATCTCAAAAAGAGTCAAATTATGTTTTGACTTATCTATTAGGAAAAGGTGATTGCTATATACATAAATATTTGCATGTATGATTTTCACAGCCCCTCCCAACTTTTTTTTTTATTCATTTAGGAATTCAGAGAAACCCGATTATCAAACGAAACCAGATGTGTCATACACTGGGGACACAATGTCCATCAGTAGCTCAAGCAGGTATGAAGTTATGGGAAAACTACTGAGGTGCATGTAGCATGGCTTTTGTAGTGATTGTAGTGCTTTGTGTATTTCATTATAGTCCAAGGTAGAAGTTAACCCAATTTTTCACAATTTTAGGTAGTTTTTCTTAATTTGTTTGTATTAAATTCTCTGCTTCAAAAAATCCTTTGTAAGAAAGCACCATCCAGGTTACCCATGAAAGAGTTCAGGATGTGAAATCATATTTTATATATGTATATATAGATGTAGATGATTTTTTTTATTTATTTATTTATTTATTTATTTATTTATTTGTCTTTTTTTTAAATGAAGCATGTATTTACCTAATTATAGTATGCGGGGAAGGAGCAGTGCTCTTTGGGTTCCATCTATTCTCCAATTGTAATGGATAGTCTGTTCATACAAAGTCTAGTGGAAAAACCCAATCGAGTTTCATATTTCATATTATTCATATTATTATCACCTTTTCTATGGTTATTTACTGTATTAATCATTGTTGAAGAGGAACTCTCTTATTATTCTAAAACTCAGGTTATATCCCTAGTGGAGATCCTTATCAACTACCATTAAATGATTTTAATTTTTATCTTATTTTGCAACATGTGTTATCCTGTTATGTCTGGAGAATCAGATGGAATAAGATGGAGTAGGGTGTGATAATAATTTATAACGCACATCTAACATAATTGGCTGTTTAGATGATTTTGCTAAAAGGTTGGCAGACCATGTATTTCTTTCTATCACCTCCAGTGTGCCTTTATTGGTTCATATTCTCATCTGTTGAACTATATTTTTTTAGTTCTAAAGTCATGAAGAAAATTTGAATCTGCACGTTCATGTGGATTAAGACAGATTGATGCATATATGTACAGGAATACCCCACTCTACGACTGAGTGCTATAAAGTAGGTAAAACAAATGTTGGGTGTATGTGAAAGCCCCAGGCAAAAATTGAGGAAGGGGTTGACAGGGTCTATGAACACAACGCCCATGTTTACATGTAAAACCTACCTCAATATGCAAATTTTCGCATTGCGGCCAGTCAGCTGGGAACACAACTCAGTTGTATAGTGAGGTATTCCTGTGCACCCCTCTAACATCGATCTATTCATTGCCCTCTCCCCGTCAAGTAATCATCGACTCCCACCAGACCACTGATAGCGCCCCCCCCTCCTCCAAGAAAATGCAACAAACTATTAAAAGAGGTGTTCGCACAAACAAAACATAGGTTTCACTTGACACTAAAGACAATATTGAAGTGTAAACCAGGTGGGTACAAGTTATTTCATCCAGCCATTCCAGTAATACACGCGCACACACTAGACATAGTATACATATACTCTCGTGGGCGTGGAGTTGGGGGTGTGTGTGCGTGTAAGGTCATAACATTGCCCATAGATCGGACATATGAGCTCTGAGCTCTCCTCCGGGAGGGAAATAGCTGTCGATCACAAGTCCAACATGTGATCCAAAGACCAAGGTGAATCACATGACCCGATTAGAGATGGGAGGGATTTAAGAGGTCAAGGGAGTAAATTAAGAAAGACCATATGTCTGAAGGATGTGAAGAAATACAGTTTTCCATATGGATGCATAAATATGTAGGTTAGCCTAGAAGGTGATATAGCCCAACCTCAAACAATACATGAGTTCAAATCTAATTATAATTGGAAATCAAGGATATAGAATAAGTTAGAATTGTATATGAATTTGAGTCTAGGTATGTTAGCGAATTAGAGAATAGGAGACGAAACCTAACAAGTGTTGTTCCTTTCCTGTATACTACAATTAAATAAATACATGATAAAAGTGCACAATTATGAAAATAGAGATGAAATACATGTGATACAGGTTGCTTGTACCAAGGTAGCTCGTAAGAAAACACTGTTATTAATTTCAGAAGTAGTAGCTCTGTAATTGCTCTTAATTCTTTGTGCATTGGTAAGTTAATAGATGTAGTTTACTTCTTTCCAAGTTAGCTTATTCAGCAGGTGTACAGTAGAGCCTTGGTTCATGACCACAGACCATGCTAGAAAACTCTTCCAGAACCAATTTGGTCAAGGACCGAGACAAGTTTACTAATCTGCCTCATGGAGCTTTGTCAGAGTGATATTTTTCCACAAAACTTGGAATTTTTCCCCATTTTCCATTTTTTTCTGATTGGGTTAGTCAAGAACCGATGTTTTGTTTGACTACTGAAGCAAAAACTTTTCAATTTGATTTTTGGTCAAGAACTGATTAGTTCAACTTGAGGCATTTGAGAACCAAGATTTGACTGTACCATATTTTATTTTTATTTATTTATTATTGACATTATTATTATTTTTTTTTAAGGTATGAAAGGGAGGCCAGAAGTTTATACATAATTAGTAGAGCTTGGACCCATGAATAGAATGAGTGAAGAAAGATTAGTAAAAGGAGTGTGGAAGGCAGAGATGGACAGAGGGAACATAAGGGGGTGACCAAGGATGAGATGGATGGATGGGGGTAAAAATGATGTTTGGAAAGGGGATGTCTGTTGAGGAAGGAAAGGAGAAGACAGAGGATTGGGGTGAGTGGGGAATGGTTGTGTATGGATGATGTTGTGATGCATGGAAGGGAGTGGGTAGGGGATTGGGAAGTTAGGGAATATATGTGAATAATATTCTGATGCAGCCCAAAGGGATTTCTCCCCTTCTCTTTTTCTGCATGAGGGGATGGAGAGGGGGGATTGCCAATTAAATGAAGTGGCCTTGCTGTGGATGTGCTGTGTCTTGCTGCATTGCCTCTGACCTGGGGCAGTGGGAGAAATGCAGGGATGACCCGTCATCTAGGAGGAGCCAAGAAAAGAGGGAGGGAGGGGTGGTGAATGGGAGTGGAGTATGTGGGGATGAAATGGGTTGGAGTGGATTTATGCCTTTGACTTTGGCTACTTATTTTGTAAAGGGGAAAAAAGCCCATAGTATAAATAAGTAGAGCTTGTATGAAGGTAGAAAATGGAAAAAAGTGTCAATTTTAAGGTGGAGGTAGGGCTCTGCCAGGGTTGTGTAATGTCATTATGGTTGTTCAACATGTATATAGATGGGGTAGTGATGGAGGTAAACATGAGGGTGCTTGGCATAGGGCTAGAGTTAAAGAGTGAGTAGATGGAAGTGGGAGGTGAACCAGTTATTGTTTGTAGATAACACTGGGTTTATGGCTGAGTTGGAGGATAGACAAAAGCAATTGGTGGTGGGGTTTGGGAGTGTGTGTTAGAGGTGAAAACTGGAAATGAATGCAAGCCAAAGTGAGGTGATGAGATGTTCAAGGAGCGCTGAAAATGATTGGCTGGGGATGAGCTTAAAGGTTGAGAGGCTGGAAGTTGAGAGCTTTATTTTGGGTCAGGTGTTGCTATGAATGGAAGGATAGGGATGAATTATAGCAAAGGAAGCAAGAAAATATCAAGGGCAATGAAAAGTGTTCTGAGAAATAGGTATCTGGGGATGAACCCAATGAGTTGTCCATGGCACTATATGAAATGGAGACTTGGTATTTGAAGGAGGCAGAAAAGGAGAGTTTTGAGATGAAGTGTTAAAGAATATTAAGATGGATAGAATGAGAATGAGTGCTGAGGTGGTTTGGGCATATGGAAAGAATGATTGAGAAAGGATTAACAAAAAGAATGTAGAAAGCAGAAATAGGTGAAGCAAGTTTCAGGGGAAGACCAAGAAGGAGATGGATGGACATCATGAAAGGGGCAAAAGATAGGAGTGATTGGAGAGTGGTTGTTAATGAATAAAGAAATGATGTAGCCTGAAGGGATGTTATTGTCTCTTCTGTAAATTTCTTGAGTGAATGAGTGGAGAGGTCACCCAATAATGAAACAGTATGGGGTAAACTAGCGCCAGATGTGGAAGTGCTGTGTCTTACGTATGACATTCATGAAGTGGTAAGATGGGAGAGATAGTGAAAAGGTTTTGAATATGTGTAGCTTTTATCTCGCCACCCTCATAAGGGAAAACACCCTTTTGTATAGTAAATATGCACTTAATTTTACCTGCACTAAAGCATGCAATACTTACCAATATTTTTTACATCAAGTAATGTAGATTCAGTAGCCTGTAGATAATTATGCAGTAATGATTGCATATTCAGCCATGATAATACACCTATGAGTATATAAAATGGAAGTCTGAATTTTGAAGAAATTTAGTTTTTTTATAAAAAAACAAAAAACAAAAAAATAATTGTCTATATTTGTAGGGTAAGTTATGTCAGAACATGTATTTCCCCAACATAAAAAATTAACTATATTTTTATTCTTTCTTTCTTTTCAGTACCGTAGCATATGACACAAATCCCTACCGAAGGGATTCTGGCTTGAGTGATCTCTATGTTTGTCATGATAAAGAGTGTAAAATGTACATTGCAAAGCCATATGCTCATCCAGATTATGCAAAAGAGAAGAAGCTGTTCACCTCGTCATGGGTAGCAGATAATCACCCAGATGGGTGTTATGATCCTGTAATACTAGATTGGGAATGGAGCATGTTTTGGAAGACTCGCATGAAAGAACTCTTTGATGAAAGTTGGGCGATGAAAAAGGGTATATATCGGGCTCAGAAGGATAAGGGTCTTGCAAAGAGAAGGAAAATCCAAGGCAAAAATGATGTTGACTTTGAACAATATTTAAATAGTGTTCAAGAGTATAGTATGGAGGAGAAAGTACAGAAGTGGGAGAACAGCAAAAAGAAAGAAGATTTAGGTTTAGCACGCAGGAGCTGTGTTTTAGTACCTGATGAAGCGAGTCAAGAACAAAGAACAAAATCACATGATCATAATGTAAGTAAAGGTCAAGAGAAAGAATTGGAAAGCTGTAGTTCAAAACACAAACCTGAAGAAAATACTCCTGAAACTGACAGTCAGCAGATAGATATAGAAATAATGAAAAAAGTTATCGGACCTGTAGTTTTTCCTGAAACACACAGAGACCCAATCATCAATAAACTTTTAATAGTGCTTAAAGTTCACCCTCAACTTGCTCTGCTGACTACATCTTTGAAATATATGCTAGATTTTGCTCTAAAGGCTTGTACCAAGATGGAAGACACAGTTACTCTTTTAGAAGATGAGGATAATGTGATTGTTCTAGAAATGGTACGGGAGAAAGTTAAGTCACTATTAAAAGACAAGGGTAAAAGTGACATAATTGAAGACTTGAAAAAGGCTTTGAAAGCAACTGAAGATCTTATTGCCATGAGTAAAAGTATAAAGAAACCTCACTTTGGACTTAACTTGTACAGGTTGGCTGTAGCGACTCGAGGGATAAAGGAGGATGTGATTATGTGTCTTGTGGAGAGCTTAGCTCTCAGCTCGGGTAGAGGAGAAGTTAATCCAGAAAATGTGCAAAAAACTTGTAAAGTTGTGCAGTCTTTATTGAAATGAGATTTTAGGTATGGAAGAATTTTGTCAGTACAATTATAACTTCATAAAAATATTAAGATATGAAGTCTCCATTTTTTATTTATTTTTTTTTTTATTTATTGAAATGTGGTATGAATTACTTTTGTAACTGTGATTCACTCTTTTGTAAAAATATTGTACAACCACCCATAGGATTATAAAATTATAATAAGCATTTGGTACATGACCAAGGTGACAATATGGTTGAACATATACTTTTTATACCTCATTTTCTCCTCTTTTTATGTATTTTCTGGAGGAAATAGCATTGTTAATGTATGCATGGATTGTTTGGAAATATTTTTCTATATTTGATAATGAAGGAGTAGGATTTATTTGGAACAAATTAGTTATACAGTGAGACCTCTCATTGGTGCTGTTCTTTAGTGTGTGCAATCACTATGCCACCCAAAACCGCTCCAAAACACCGAAAACACAGCGAAAACACAGCAAACGCAGCTAATTAACGTCCGTTAATGAGAGGTCTCACTGTACTCTAATTTGTTCCAAATATATAATTGTACATTGTGTCAATAATATAGTGAACAGGTCCTCTGGGAAATATATTGAATGAACTCAAATTTATTTTATATCCATCCTTAACAAACTTGTTGTGTATCGTGGATTAATGGAAGTTTGATGGAAACTGTTGACTAATTGAAGACTACCAGCTCCAGCAAAAGAAAAATCATAAAATATATTTTGTGTATTGATCAGGAGTGATGAACTGTAAAAGTACAAGAATTATATTTCTTTAATTGTTATCTACTTATCTATATACTTTATTATTATCATTATTATCAGAAGCAATGCAGCAAGATGCAGCACATCCACAGCAAGGCTGCTTCATTTAATTGACCTCCCCCTCTTTGCAGAATGAGAGAAGACTGCAAGAAATCCCTTTGGGCAGTGTCAAAATATCATTCATGCATACTCACTAACCCCCCCGTTCCCCCCAACTCCTTTCCATGCATCACAGCATCATCCATACACAACCATTCGCCACTCACCCTTATCTTCTGTCTACTCCCTCAGCAGGCATTCCCCTCTTTTCCAGTGTCCATTTTACCCCATCCATCCATCTCATCCTTGGTCATCCCCTTATGTTCTCTCCCTCCATCTCTGCCTTCCACACTTCTTTTACTAATTTTTCTTCACTCATTCTTTTCATGTGTCCAAACCATCCCAATACTCTTTCATCAACCCTATCTTCCAACTCCCTTTCCACCCCTGTTCTCCTCCTCACCTCATTTCTCACTCTAGCCTAGTAACCCCTATCATACTTCTCAGGCATTTCATCACACTACGAGAAGATAGATATCAAGCATACAACATTGCGTATGTTACAGCAGCAACACCAAGTGGCCATTGAGTGTCAGGTCTAATCAGAACCCAACTAGAGGCAACTTAACTGTAATTAGGCTGACCTGACCTTGGCCCTTAGGACACCTGGTCCACATGACTATATGACAGTTAAGAAACGTACATCCACAGAAGGAATTATCTTTATATTTTATTTTTCACCATCTATGATTAAAATATGCCATGACCTTTCTATGTATCATAATTGTAAGTATTTTTATTTAATATTGAGTATTTTATTTAACCATGTAAGTACCTACTTCAGTCACATTGTAAATATTACTGTGTGACTAAAAATTGATGTTGTGGCAACCATCATAAGAACATAAGAACATAAGAATGAAGGAGACTGCAAGAGACCATAAGGCCTACACTAGGCAGCTCTGTATCCATGTCATCCTGTCATGACCTGTCATCCCCATTCATGAAGTTGTCTAATCATTTCTTAAAACAACTGATAGTTTCAGTGCTTGCTACGTGGTTACTAAGTCTATTTCATTTGTCAACCACCCAATTAGTAAACCAATTCTTGCCTATTTCCTTCTTAAATATAAATTTGTCCGGTATCCATTACCGTGAGTCCTACCCTGTTATTTTAATATGATGACCTTGTTTGCTTCACCCTTGTTAAAGTCTGATCCATTTGAACACCTCTATTAGATCACCCTGGACTCTGCGTCTTTCCAGAGAGTGTAAGTTAAGGTGTCCAAGCCTCTCTTCGTAAGGCAAATTTCTGAGTCCATGTATCATTTTGGTCATTCTTCTCTGTACTGATTCTAGTGAATTGATGTCCATTCTGTAGGACGGAGACCAAAACTGTACTGCATAGTCAAGGATGGGTTTAATTATATCTAGAGTTTGATAATTACCTCTGCACTTCTATTCATTACCATCCTAGCAATGAAACCTAATGCTCTGTTAGCTTTATTCCTGGCGCTAATGCACTGTTTCCTGGTTTTAAGGTCCAGACTCACTAGAACTCCCAAGACTTGCACTCCGTTTTCTCTAAAAGCGTGTTATCTAAGCTATATCTATTTTCGGGGTTGTGTAGCCCTACGTTTAACATGCTACACTAAGAGATATTGAAGTTCATTTGCCACTTCACCAACCATGTGAACAATTTGTTAAGATCATCCTGCAGAATCTCTGCATCATCTCCTGACCTAATTAGGCATCCTATTTTAGTGTCATCCGCAAACTAACATCACTATTTATCCCATCGTCTAAGTCGTTTATGTACATAATGAACAACAAGGGACCTAAAACCGAGCCCTGGGGAACCCCAGTAGTAACATTGCCCCACCTAGATTTTACTCCATTCATGGTGACCCGCTGTTTTCTGTTACCAATCCAAGCTCTAATCCATTCTAACACTTTTCCTCCATCACAGCCTTCATGGTCAGTTGCCTTGTTTCCTAGTACAGATCTTGACTGGCTCTGAACAAGACAACTGGGTACGATTTACTAGAGTAAATCCATAGAACGAAGAAGCCTTTTACTTGCTCCACTACTCTCATCGCCTCCAAAGTGTGGATCAAACCTTCCACATTTTCTGGTAGGCAGCCGCTGGGATATGAAGATCGCCACAACCCAACATTACTATAGAGCAATCTACTCAAGTGTAGCCAGAAACATTACTACAAGGCAATCGACTTTTAACATAGCCAACAACATTACTACTAGTCACAGACCTTTGCTGATTCACCCACTGTCCTGGACAAAAGCCCTACCACAAGCACACTACCATGTGTGGACAAGTTGACTGCCCATCCGACATTGCCCAGCAACACGGACAAGGCTACACCCCACTGTCATGGACCAAAGCCCCATCCCAGGACCACTACCACACACGGACCAATTGACCGACCACCCGCCATCTCCACACATGAGCCTACATCCAGACTTTTTTCGAACCCCTCTATGGGCCCTCTGCTTCTCAAAGGAATATCTTTCCATACTACAAGGCCCAATATATATATATTTTAACTGTATTACATTGTAAATTTTCACATTTCCTCTTACATACACATATTCATTCTAGTTTTGTTTTACAGCACCATACCATCTGTGTTCATCTTGTCTCATCATGAGCCAAAATACCTCATCACCCAGGAGCCAGACCATCACCATATCATCTTTGGTAAGTAGATACAATTTCCGTGATAGGTTTCACCTAGTGGCTACTCTCTGTTATCTTTGTGTTTATATTTTATGATGTGGTCCCAAACATCTCACCACACACACAATTATTGTACTCATTCCCATTCTGCCAAAATTTCATCCACTCCAAACATGTCTACCCCTTTTGATAACAACTCTCCACATAACAGCTCTCCACATCCTCCACCAAAGACACAAAATCTCATAACAATAATCAAAGAAGAGAATAGTTTACCAAAATTTAATGGATGGAACGTTCCTGTACACAACCTTCTTTCCAAAGTTGAATTTGAAATCACATTTAGAAGTGTCACAGATGATAAAGCAAAAATTTCCATTCTCAAATCAAGGATAGATCTCAACGACACACTCACAGATGATATTATCCAGTCCTACATTTTTGAAGAAACTGATACATATCCAGAGTTTGTTCAACATTTCAAAAACTCCTTTGTAGCATTTGATCAACTTGGCTCACTTTCACCCAGAAAGTGGCAAATATATATTAATCAAAGGAATGAATATGTAAATATATGCAGGGAGGAAAAAAGAAACTGAAAAAGACAATAGAAAAATGTAAGGATCAGCCAAAACTATTCTATAGATATGTGAATGGTAAACTAAAAAACAAACAGGAAATAGTGAAACTACAAAAAGGAACATGGAATACACAGAAGATACAGAAATAGCTGAAATCATGAGCAAACACTTCAACTCAGTTTTCACTAGAGAAAATGTACAACATTGGAATGAAGGGCGAGAAGTGAACCCCCCATGAGGGAAATAATAGTAACATGAAAAGAAATAATGGACCAACTACCGAATCTTGATGTCAGAAAATCGCACCACCTGATGGAATTGCAAACTGGATACTAAAAGAATGTAAAGAAGAATAGACAGAATATATAATAAGTTGCTCACTCAAAGAAGGAAAAATACCAGAAGACTGGAAAAATGCTGATATTGTACCAGTACATAAAGGAGGAAACAAGGAAGATCCGATAAGTTACAGATTGGTTTTCCTTACAAGCATGGTAGCCAAAATTTGTAAAAAAGTTATAAGAAATAGATGGATAAAACACCTGGAGGAAAACCATATACTGAATTTGAGACAATTTGGATTTAGACAGGGAAGATCATGTGTCACAATGATCTATTTCTACTCAAGACAGCTAGATATAATACAAGAATGGGATAGATGTGCTGGTTGTGCTTTCCTAGGCCTACAAACAGCCTTTGACAATGTACCACACAAAAAACTATTAAGAAAACTGGAAACCATAGGAGGGATACAAGGTAAACTACTGAAATGGATGGAGGATTTCTGTATAGAAGAAAAATGAGGATAGTGTTCAGAGATAAGAGTTCTACTTGAGAAGAAGTGATTAGTGGAGTTCCACAGGGATCAGTATTGGTTTAATAATGTTTGCTATTTATGTGAATGACATGGGTGAGGGTGTGGAATGTTACATGAACTTCTTTGCAGATGATGCAAAACTGTTGAAGAAAGTGAATACTAAAATGGATTATG
Source organism: Oratosquilla oratoria (assembly GCF_046742065.1). NCBI lineage: Eukaryota > Metazoa > Arthropoda > Malacostraca > Stomatopoda > Squillidae > Oratosquilla > Oratosquilla oratoria. The sequence continues at coordinate 80,250,445 of NC_134780.1, forward strand.
AGTTGCTGCAGAGAGATCTGAATAGGGTTTGGGAATGGAGTCAGAAGTGGGAAGTGGACTTCAACATTAAGAAATGTAGCATAATGGAATTTGGAAAAAGTAAAAAAAGGATATCAGGACAATATAAAATTGGTGCAAAGGAAGTAAAGAAAGTGGAATCTGAAAAAGACCTGGGAGTAATCATCACAAAGGACATGTCCCCTGATAAACAGATAAACAAAATTGTTGGAGAAACCTACAACTTGCTAAGATCAATAAAAGTGGCCTTTACTTGGATGAAGAAATGGTAAAGAAAATACTAGTCACACTGATAAGGCCAAAATTGGAGTATGCAGTGACACTATGGTCACCCAGTACCAAAAAGAATATAAGGAAAATTGAGAGAATCCAGAGAGCAACTATGAAGATGGCCCCAACACATTCAAAACTTTCATATGAAGATTGTCAAAACTAGAATCACTGACCCTGGAACAAAGAAGAGAAAGAGGTGACTTGTTGACTAGCTACAGAATCATGAGAGGTATGGAAATCCTTGATAGAGAAGACTTACTAAATTGGGATAAGAGAAATACAGGGGGATGTGGAAGGAAACTCAAAAAAGACAGTTATAGAAGAGATCTGAAAAAGAACAGCTTTCCCCAGAGTGGTGGATATATGGAACAAACTGAATGAAAAAATAGGGGGTGCAAAAACCATACATGAATTTAAGAGCAATTTAGACACTGTGAGATACAGAGAGGACATCATGAATGTAGCTCTCCTTCCTGTAAGATACAAGTAGGTAAATAACATGAGGTCAAGACAGATGTCTTGCACTCGCCTCTGCTCATGTCAGCACTCTCCATCACAAACACCATTCTTTTGCACCTACCGCCAAAAACCAGGACATCACAAACAGATGCTACTACAGACAGCTGTCCCAGCTAAATTGCTACTACAATCACCATGGAACATGTTACCACACGAGTGACTACTGTTGTGTGCTCTTAGCCCAAAGACAACAAGGACCTGCTTCACCACAATGCTCCCACCATCAGAGACACACATAACACACCTTCCACATGAAAGCAAAACATAATCACAGCACACATTCCGCATGACTACAAAACACAATCACAACACGCAAGTCCACACAAAGCACTCCATACCTGGAACTTCCCTCACCAACCCTACCTGTGCTTACCTTGAACACCCAGGACACTTCCTCACCTTCCATGTTATTCAAGGTAACCTCAAACAACACCAAACTCACCATATTTTTAGATGCTGGAACTCCTGCTAACATTATGTCTATGTTCAGTTTTAACAAACTCCGTTCGGAGAGCAAGAAAGTCACTATCCTAGAGCCCCCCTGATATCCAACTTACCAACGTTGATGGTGTACCATTACCTATCCTTGGAAAAATTTCCTTGGATATTAACTTACTATGTAGCTGACGTGTATTTTCCCGCTGACATCCTCATAGGCTTGAACTTGATGAAGCAACATAATATAGTTTTATATCCTGCTCAGACTGGTATAATTTATGCAGACCATTTCTTCCCTGCATTGCATTCAGAAACCCCCAGACAGTTAGCAAATTACACGTGACTGAACTCCAACAGCCAAACACAAACCGCTCCAACACCTGCTCAACCACTCCAAACCCCCCTCAGGATTCCACTTCTCCTTGTTCACAACTGTCAACATGCATTCCAAACAAAACAGATGTAAAAACTCCTCCCACATGTCCAAATCAGCCAAACATCAAACAAAACTCAATACATATACATACATATACCAAGGCTTTTTCCCCCTTACAAAACTCAATACTGTTGATAATTCATTGACTGAGAAAGATGTTTTTTTTCCCTCATTGAAGATTTCAACCTTCAGTCTGCCCCAGTCCCAGAAGTGTTATCTACTTTCAAACACACTCTTGCAGTAATCATCAGCTCAAAAATGCTGTTCCCTCATAAGTATACAAAATTACACATATGAGTCTTCCAAGCCCCAAACATGAATGTAATCTGTATGCCAGAGACAAGCTCCATGAATGGTATCTCCCTACATTTTGCCATTTGCTCAACACCTAAGAAAGGTCACAAGTGCATATTGATTGCAAATGATACTAATGCCCTAATCCATCTCACAGTTGGCACTAATATTTGTGATTTCTTGGTATATCCCTCATGTATACAACTCATGGAGGACAAATTCCCCATTTCACAAGTATGTACCACAACTTCTGACATGATAAAAGTACAGAAACCCATTCATGCACTGCATTTCAACCCCGTAGATTTCCCTGATACACAAGCAGACTTAGTTACTCTTTGCAACAAATTTAGATATACCATCGCATTGTCAAGTGAACCCCCTGGAGTAGCAAACCTTATTGAGCACCATGTCCTTTGGGAAAAGGCAAAACCATGTTACATTCCCACATACAGATAACCACACAGTAAATGCACAATTGTAACCTCATAACAGATATGATTGAGCAAGACATAATTGAATCTTCAATCTCTAAATGGAATTTCCCTCTGTTGTTCCCAAACATGATGGTTCCTTCTGCCCAGTTGTGAATTTCAGAGAATTAAACTATCCCAGAAAGACATTCCATTCTAGTATTACATGACATCTTACACTCCGTTGGTGAAAACAGCAGTTTTCACAACCTTGGACCTCATGTCAGGATATTTCCAATTCCCCTTGACACAGTACCTAGACCTCTCACAGCATTCAGCATGAACAATGGACACTTCCAATTCAAACGCCTTGCTATGGGTCTCGTTTCAGCCTCTGTTTTTATACATCTCATGCACGCAGTACTTGCAGGCCTCTTAGGACTCTCAGTTTTCATGTATCTTGATAATATTATCATCACTTCCAAATCTGTTAGCAAACACCTACACATGCTAAACATTGTCTTCTCATGACTAGAAAAGGCAGGAGTCAAATTGAAGCTTAAGAAGTGTTGTTTCCTTCAGAAAGAAATACGCTTCCTAGGGCATGTCTTTAATTCAAAAGGAATTTCAACCTTGCAGGACAAGGTCAAGGCAGTCATTGATTTTTCCACACCTTACTTCTGTTGATCACATACGTTCATTCCTTGGTCTGTCAGATTTTTATAGTGTATCAAAGGTTATGCTGGTATAGCAGCACCCTTAACTGCCTTAAGAAAGACACTCCCTTTAACTGGACACCTGACCAAGAGAAAGTCTTTAATGACTTAAAACAAGCCTTAATGACTACCATGTCCTTGCTTTTCCAAACCACAAGCTTCCTTTCACAATATACATAGATGCTTGCTACACAGGCATTGGTGCAGTCCTCATGCAACAACACGACACAAAACTCAGATCAATTGCCTGTGCTAGCTGCACACTCAACAAACCTGAACAAAATTACTCAGTAATGGAAATAGAAGTACTAGCTGTTATATATGCCCTTAAGCACTTCAAAGAGATCATCCTTTGTTATGAGACATATATCCACACAGACCAATCTTACACCTCTTCAAAAGGAAAGATCTTGCAGGCAAATTAGCACGTTGGTTTCTCACCATACAAGAATTCATGCCAACTTTCCATTTTGTTTATGGAAAAGCAAATGTAATGGCAGATGCCCTCAGTTGTCATGTCACTTAATTTACAAGCACACATTGCCACAGTGCAAAGTGAGATCCTCTTTGGAAATGTGTTATACTTCCTCACCTCTGGTGATACAACAGACACAGGTGATTTTTCTCCAAATATCGACAACTACACCATAATAGATGAAGTACTGTATCACACCACAACACTGAAGAACAAACATGAACCCAACTGTTCAGTGCTTCAGCTTGTTCCTATGGAACTCATTCCTGAAGTTCTGAAACTTGTACATGATTCACCCATTGCTGCCCACCCAGGAAAGGACAAATGCTTGACACAAGGCAGATTGTAGTACTTCTGGTTATCCATGAGGAAAGATATACATGCCTATATTGATGGTTGCCATTCATGCGCTGTATACAAAGGTCATATTAATGGTCATGTTCCCATCTTAACTTATCTTGCCCTTTGCATACATTTTGACACAGTAGCTATTGACCTTAAGTTACCACTCACCCTCAGCAGAAACCAATACCTCTTTGTGTAGACCATTTTTCCTGATTCTGCATTCTTACCAGACAAGACAGCACAACATGCTGCATAAATGATTGCTGACAAACTCGTATACTCATACACTACACCTAAAACACGCATTTCAGATAACGGAACAGAGTTCAACAATGAACTTCTCACAAACACTTGTAAACACTTTAACATCATGAAAGACAGAACTGCAAAATCCTAAATATTCTCAGACATCTTGCACCTGACATGTATTCTTCTTGGGATGAACATGACACTGCAAGATACAAAGGTGGGACACCACGAGTGTAGCTCCCCTTCCCATAAAATACAACTAGGTAAATACAACTAGGTAAATGTACCAGTGAGCCAAGTTTGTATTAACATTGCCATTAACAGGGCAATATTGGAGTCACCACATTTTGTCTTCTTTGGCTCTGGCAAAAAGCTCCCATTTGATCTCCTTACATCAGACTTAACCCCCATTTACAATTTCAATGATTATGTCAATGTAAAAGTACAAAATTTCAACACACTCATATAGAGAATTCACAAAACCCTTACTCTCTCCAAAGATGATATGGTACAGCTTCATAATACAGGAGTGAGAGATTGCATAGTTGAAATTGGAGACATTGTGTACACCCTCAACCACACACCCACATTGAAACTTTCTCCTAAGTTCATGGAACCCTTTCACGTTATTGGCCTAGTACCAAACAAAGTCAAAGCACTTACTTTGCAGAATTTAACAGAGACAAAGATAATATCAAAGTACCTCAAGGCATAGACCCCCAGCATATCCCATCTTCATCTCCAACAACCACTCCATCACAAGATTCTTCCATCTCCTCTCCACCTACTCCTCTTCCTAGATATAGCTTATACAAAAAATGCCACTAGGTGAGCGGAATTGTATCTACTTTCCATGTGTCATTAGATTTAAGTAAATATTATTAAATTATCTTCTATTGGCAAATCGCTGAGAACAGTGACTAATAGCCAGACTGAGCACTGTTGGAGGAAGATTATTACACACCACAGGACGTAACAATTACATGTTACAGGACGTCACACTACAAGAAGATAGACATCAAGCATACAATGTGCATGTCGCAGCAGCAGCATCAAGTGGCTGTTGAGTGTCAGGTCTAACCAGAACCTGACCAGAGGCCACTTAACTGTAGTTAAGCCGATCTGACCTTGACTGTTTGAACACCTGGTCTGCATGATGATATGACCATTGAGAAGCATACGTCCACTGAAGGAATTATGTTTATATTTTATTTTTCACCGTGTATGATTAAAGCTCGCTGGCTGAGCAAGTTAGGGCGTCATTACTTGCGGCGAAGGTTGAGGGGATGGCGGTTCGAATCCTGCCACCAGCGAAGTTGAACCAAGGGCATGGTTCATTAAATTCCACGCTACAAAGCCCTCTGTGAGGGGCACTGTCCTAGCCTTTCGATAAGGGGGAGTTTGTGACGTTAAACCATATCATCATCATGATTAAAATATGCCATGTCCTTTCCATGTATCATAATTGTAAATATTTTTATTTAATAGTGAGTAAATACCATGTAAATACCTACTTCTGTCACATTGTAAATATTACTGTACGACTAAAAATTGATGTAGTGGCAACCATCACAGCCTTCGTGGTCAGTTACTTTGCTTCTTAGCGCAGATCTCGACTGGCTCGGAACAAGACAACTGGCTGTGATTTACTAGAGTAAATCCATAGAATGAAGCCGCCTTTTACTTGCTCTGCTACACACATCGCCTCCAAAGTTTGGATCAAACCTTCCACACAAGGGAGGTACCCAAAGTCAAAAGGCATAATTACACTCCCACCCATTTGATCTCAACCCACTCCATTCCCATTTACCGCCCCTCTTTTTTTTGGCTCCTGGGTGATGGGTCATCCCTGCATCTTGCCCATTCCCCTGGGTCAGAAGCAATGCAGCAAGACACAGCACATCGACAGCAAGGCCACTTCATTTAATGGGTGACCCCCCTCCCCTCATGTAGAAAAAGAAAAGGGGAGAAATCCCTTCCTGCTGCATCAAAATATCATTCACACATACTCCTGTAGTGTCTGATTACTACATAGTGGTGAAGGTACAATTCAGTGAGAGAATGAAATTATTCAAACTCCAATTCTCTGAGAACTATTTATTAAAAATATAATGTGAGGTGTACACAAATAAGCCCGCTGTCTTGGGAGTGGAACAATAAGGACATATACAACATTTTATAGCACCACGAATAAATGGGTTACATAATAGAATTTAAACTTTATAGAATAATCATGCATACATATACCAAGGCTTTTTTCCCCCTTACAAGGGAGGTAGCCAAAAAGAAAAAGGCATAAAACCATTCCCACCCATTCCATCCCTAAATACATTCCACCCCCCTCCACCTTCCCTCTTATCTTAGCACCTCCTGGATGACGGGTCATACCTGCACCTTGTCCACTGCCCTGGGGTCAGAAGCAGTGTCGCAAGACAAAACACATCCACAGCAAGGCCGCTTCATTAAATCAGCGACCCCCCTCTGTTCCCCCATGCATTATTAATACTGTTATGTCTCACATATATATGTAAATATCTATAAATATTAGTACTATTATTCTATATATAGAATAATAGTACTAGTATTTATAGATATTTACATATATGTGAGACATAACAGTATTAATAATGTTATATTTCTATAATCTAAGTTCTAGCAAGGTGACTATATTAATAAAGAAAACTACAATGGTATGTGTATTCTAGAGAGAACGAAGCTTCAAGGCGTGACCTTGCTATATTCCCATCCCCCATCCACTCCCATGCATCACAGCATCATCCATACACAACTATTCTTCACTCACCCTTATCTTCTGTCTTCTTCCTCAATGGACATTCCCCTCTTTCCTAATGTCCCTTTTACCCCATCCATCCATCTCACCCTTGGTTGTCCCCTTATGTTCACTCCAACCTTTGGAGGTGGTGAATGGGAATGGAGTATGTGGGGATGGAATGGGTGGGAGTGGATTTTATGTCTTTATTTTTGGCTACCTCCCATGTTAGGGGTAAAAAGGCCTTTATATATATATATATATATATATATACATATATATATATATATATATATATATATATATACATATATATATATATATATATATAATACTGGTGACCCACTTTCGGAGAAGAATAAGCGAAGATATAGAGATCTGTATATTTCGATCACTTACTGTGATCCTCTTCAGCTGATATGAATTACAGAGTAGAGAACAATGTGTATACTAAAACAGTGAAGTAAACAAGAAGGGACGGGCTCAGGTCACGTGTCCGGCGCTCATTGCGTGGACCTTGGTGGCTCAGGTCACATGTCCGGCGTTGCGTGGAGCTTGGTGGCTCTTGTCCACCGCTAATGTAGATGGTAACATTTTATTAGCAAAAGAAGAAATACAATCTGGTGACCATTGACCATAGGAAATGTTATAATTTGGAAATTTGTTTATTAAGGAAGATTCTACTATTTTTCTTCTGAAACTACATTTGGATTTGTAAATTATTTCAGCATCGTCCCAATTTATTCGGTGGTTTTTGTTGGCGACGTGCCCAAGGGAGACACGTCCCCTCTGGCCTGGTTGTGTGATTTGTCCCGGTGTGTTTCTGCAAGGTTGTCAAACACCATGGCCAGTACCACACAAGATAAACACAGCCAATACCATTTTTGGAGTTGGATAACTAAGGGGAATATTCACTAAGTGGTGTGAGGAAGAATAAGAATTTAAAACAAGAGTTAGTTAACATTAACAGAAGTGAATTACCTGAGAAGTACATGTCCTCTTTGTCTCCTTTTGGCAAGAAGAAAGCTAATGAGGCATCAGAAATCAAGAAGAGTATTTTGTTGTTCTTTAGAAAAACTAAGTGCCTAGCGGAGGACTTTAAGAACAATCCAGCTCAAGAGCTGAATCTTGAGTATATTACAGATTACAATGCATGGGACGGAGAGGGGGGGTCGCCAATTTAATGAAGCGGCCTTGCTGTGGATGTGCTGTGACTTGCAACTCTGCCTCTGACCCGGGGCAGTGGACAAGGTGCAGGGATGACCCATCATCCAGGAGGTGCTAAGATAAGAGGGATGGAATGGGTGGGAATAATTTTATGCCTTTTTCTTTTTGGCTACCTCCCTTGAAAGGGGGAAAAGCCTTGGTATATGTATGTATGTACAATGGAGATATAGACCCTGAAGAAGAGAAGCAATTTGTGTCTCACTGTTGGGCTGGATACAGATAGTTTATATCCAAAAGTGGGTGGTTTAGTGCTAACGAGGATTTCAGATCCTATTATTTTGACATGAAATGCAAGCAGCCTGTAGGGTTGGGTACTGAAGGTGCCTGCGAGCGAAGCAAGCTTGCTCAAAGGGCCAAGCCCCCACATAGTGGGGTTTGGCGCAGCCCGTTGCTTGTTTATATATATATATATATATGTATATATTATATGTATATATATATATGTATATATATGTATATGTATATATATGTATATATATGTATATATATATACATATGTTTATATGTATATATATGTATGTATATATATATATATATGTGTATATATATGTATATACAGACGCTCCTCTACTTACATTCATTCGTTTTACGTTTTTTCGATTTTACGTTTGAACTGACAAAAAAAAAATTGTAAAAAAAAAAAAAAAAAAAAAATTAGTGAATTTTTTAGTTTAGCGCGCTCTCTGTAGTTCAAACGATACTTGCGCATGACGCTGCGTCCATTGTTTACATTGCACAAACGACAAACTGAACATGCCTTGCCTCCTCCTCCCCCTCCTCCTCCACCATCTCAATTTATGTTGCTTGAATTTAATTTATTTGAAATTAATGTTATTATTTTACAATGTTATGTGTATAATTAATGATTTAGGGGTGTTTTATAAGATACGGTAATAGAATTTACGGATGTATAGTACAGTAACAACTTACGTTCATTTTCAACTTACGTTCGGCCGTTCGGAATGTAACTAAAACGTAAGTTGAGGAGCGTCTGTATATATATATATATATATATATATATATATATATATATATATATATATATATACACATATAAATTTATGTATATAAAATGTATATATATATATATGTATATATATATGTATATATATATATGTATATATATATATATGTATATATATATATGTTCAATATGTGCGAAGATCTGGAGTCTGGGATCCATGTTGTAAGGGGAGAAGCATAAACACCAGACTCACTTCCAACTTTGAGTCTGGTGTTTACGCTTCTCGCCTTACATATATATGTGTGTATATATATATACTTATATGTATATATATGTAAATATATATGTATATATATAATGATATATATATATATATAGTATATATATACATCTATATATATATATGTATATATATATATCAGTATATATACATATATGTATATATATATATATATATATGTATTTGTGTATATGTGTATTCATATATATATATACATATATATATTGTGTATATATATATGTATAGATATATGTATATATAATATATATATGTATATATAATTATATATATATGTATATATATACATGTATATATATATGTATATATAAATATTTATATATATATATATATATATATATATATATATATAGTGTTTGCGGACGACACTGCGCTTGTGGCAGGATCGGAGGAGGGATTGAGGAAGTTGGTGGCAGAGTTTGGGAGAGTATGTGATAGAAGAAAGCTAAAGATAAATGTGGGTAAAAGTAAGGTGATGAGATGTATAAGGGGTGAAAGTGGAAGTAATCTGGAAGTAAGCATTAAGGGAAAGCGACTGGAGGAAGTGGATAGTTTTAGATACCTGGGTGCAAGTGTGGCAGGAAAAGGTGGAGTGAAGGTGGAGGTAGAATGTAGATTGAGAGAAGCGAGTAAATGCCTTGGTGGATTAAAGAGTGTAATGGGAAATAGGCATTTGGGAATGGATGCTAAGAGGAGATTGTATGAAGGAGTGATAGTGTCAACAGCACTGTATGGGGCAGAAACGTGGAACATAAGAGAAGAAGAGAGAAGGAGTTTGAATGTGTTTGAGATGAGGTGTCTGAGAAGTATGGTGGGGGTTACTAGGCTGGATAGAGTGAGAAATGAGGAGGTGAGGAGGAGAAAAGGGGTGAAAAAGGAGCTGGGAGATAGGGTTGATGAAAGAATATTAGGATGGTTTGGACACATGGAAAGAATGAGTGAAGAAAGACTAGTAAAAGAGGTATGGAAGGCAGATGTGGAGGAAGTGAACATGAGGGGACGTCCTAGGATGAGGTGGATGGATGGGGTGAAGGGGGCTTTGGGAAAGAGGGGAATGTCTGTTGAGGAAGGAAGGGAGAGGACGGAAGACAGAGGTGAGTGGAGAATGGTTGTATATGGATGATGTTGTGATTGCATGAGGAGGAATGGGCGGGGAGTATGTGTGAGTAAATTTTGACGCAGCCCGAAGGGATTTCTCCCCGTCCTCTCCTTATATGCAAGGGGGGACGGAGAGGGGGGGGCGCCGATTAAATGAAGCGGCCTTGCTGTGGATGTGCTGTGTCTTGCGACACTGCTTCTGACCCAGGGCGGTGGGCAAGGTGCAGGGATGACCCGTCATCCAGGAGGTGCTCAGATGAGAGGGAGGGTGGGAGGGGTGTGGAGTGTATTTAGGGATGAAATGGGTGGGAGTGTTTTTATGCCTTTCCCTTTTTGGCTACCTCCCTTGAAAGGGGGAAAAAGCCTTGTGGTTTCTGCAATGTATATATATATATATATATATGTATGTATATATATATATATATATATATATATAATATATATATATGTATATATATATATATATATGATATAGTATTGGGTAATAAATCTCGCCCATCAAGTCTGGTGTTTATGTGTTTTCTTATGGATCCCATATTCAAGGTTTACAAGTATATTGGACAAGGAGGTGGGAAAGCATTGAACTCAAGAAATTTATTGTTCATGAACAGTTGCATTTCTACTGTATGTGCTGCAACAGGACCACCTTATCAACATTTGCCGGAATCACACCACCAATTAACACCTAGAAAACCAAGGAAGAAAGGGATATGTGGGAGCAGACTTCTTAAATGTGCCATTGATCACCATCATGGTATAATCCATTGCTTCAATAAAGACATTGCCGACAAAATGGTCAGGCTAGACACCATGGGAGGATGGAACCTTTATTAAATGTACAATATTTCGCTTCTTGAAGCTATATGTAGAGGGTGAAGCAAGTCACATCAGCGGAACATCTCATGATCTAAAGAATCCACATAAGTGAACATTAATGATGTGCGAAAGAACAATACCACCAATGCTGTGTCACACAACGAGACGACCCCAACCACCTAAAATGGACTGGGACCATGAAGCTGACAAGATAAGGAGAAAATGTCTAGAAACAGTGATAATTTAGAGTTCAAATACTATATATATATATAGAGAGAGAGAGAGAGAAAAGGTATGTTTAATATTGCACCTCTTTTAATTAATTTAATACCTATAGTTGAAAATCTTTACATGGCAGCCCGTGGGATGACCTGTCTTAATATCTCTTCCTCACTCATTCAGAGATACATAAATAGCATCTAGGTTGTTTTGCGTCTTTGTACTTAGAAAGGCTTCAACAACTGAAACGTTGTGCATAAAGTTTCCATCCTCATATGGTGTCTACCCTGACCAACAACTTTGTTCTTCCTTTTGCAGTGTGTGTGAGAAGGGAACGATTGTATTTAGCCCAGAGTTTTTTGGGTTGAAATTGTTAGCATATATGGGTATATTGTAAACGCTTAGAAAAGCACTTAACTGTTTATTGTTCTTCAAAGGCACAATATACTTGACACACATAAGTTTATGTTCAGACAATAATATACACATCAACCTCTCCACCATGACTAACTTGCAATGGCGTAGCGTTTCCCTTAGAGCGGGAAATTTCTCAGGCCTAGCAACTGAACTTTGTTATACATGCAAATTAAGTACAGATTATACAATAAATCAAATGACAAAATTCTTACTATACATTGCATTGTACATTCAATAAAAAACAACACAAGATGCACAATAACAAATATTTATATTTCAACAGAAATATGTTTCTACCCACGTACAAATTTGCCAGAAAATAGTAAAACTAGTAATTAATGCCAGTTAACTGTGTACAGTGCGGGGTATGGGACGGAGACTAACTATTTTCCGTGACTTGTTTACTACATGTTTGGCAGACAGTTCATGACATTGTTTTTGCCTGAATTTGAATGTTGAAAAAGAGAACAAGAAAAAATAACATCCCAGTGCCAATTTTCGGTCAGGTGTCATTTGTCATGATACAATTCCTTGTGGTGTCACTTGTTCCTCGTTGGGGCTTAATACTCGTGGCAACCAAACCAATATTTCGTCTTCGGGATTTGGGTCGTCAGCCAACCTCCACTCCGGGGAAGAGGCGAAGAAGAGGAGCGGGGGTCCTCGTCCCCTGACAAGAGCCCTTCCGTGGACACTTACCAAGTACCACATCACAGCGGCTCCAAAAACGGAGATGACAGTGTGTACAACGAGCAGAATGCCTTCGTCTCCGTTGAACCCGCCCACACTGAGAACTCGTCTACCCTCCAGGGGCATCTCAGAAACGGTGAAAAGGAGTATGTCTCCAATCAGGGAGGTGGTGCAGAGGGCAGCGGAGGCGGCGACCATGCCCAGATAGGCCGGGTACCTGCGGGAGTCGATGCAGCGGTCGAGGGCGTAGCAGTGGTGCCAGTGTCTGAGGACCAGTCGACTCTTGACAGGGCACTCGAAGCGCCACCTCCCTTCTTCCGGGCGAAGGACTTCCCGAAGAGCCTCCTCGCTCAGGTTCATGGTCGGCTTGAGAGCGATATACGTTCCGAAGGTGAGGAAGAGGAGAAACGATGCGACTTGAATACCCACCAAGGCGCAGGTGCACGCCAAGGGTACAGCCTCATCCTCCAGCAAGCGAGGATATATGTCTACGACGCCGAAGTTGTAGACGAGGATATGTACAACCAAGGCCAGTAAACCTCGCAGTGGCATGGGCTCAGGAGACGCGACGTTTGTCCTCACCATTGCCCTCGTGGCTGATGACATCCTCCCAATCCGGTCCTTGTGTTCCTCGCATACCTCGAAGGATCTGGCACAGGGAAGGTGACCAGAATGCAGTTTTTCCTCCTCTATAACAACATAATATTTATACATACATATACGAATTTTTCCCCTTAAAAGGAAGGTAGCCAAAGTCAAAAGACATAATTCCACTCTCACCCATTTCATCCCCACCCACTCCACTCCCATTTACCACCCTTCCCTCCTCCCTCTCATCTTGGCTCCTCCTGGATGACGGGTCATCCCTACATCTCGCCCATTGCCCTAAGGAAAAAAATGAGTAAATGAAAAAAGAAATGAAGTAGTTTTTATCATACATCTCTTTAAATACTTACAATATCGCAGATCTACGACTGCATGTGATCTACATGCCGAATGTGAAATACAAAAAAATAAATAAATAAATAAAGAAAATAAAAATAAAATAGAATAAAATAAAAACAAATGAAAAGAGAAATGAAGGGGTAGTCTTCATTATATATCCCTTTGAAAACTAACCATATCTGTTTATCTACATTCATAATGTGATCTACAACAGCATAATGACAAATTTAGAATGAATAAATGAAGAAAAAATTAGAGTAGTCTTTATCTTTACTACAGATTCCTTTGAAATCTATGTCTTTATACAGTTTGAAAATCTGAGAAATGCAACAAATGAAATTTGGGCATTAGATCTCATAATTTTCTAATGAACAAAATCTACATGTGATTGAAGTGTTTGGACAGGTACATCCAATCAACAGCTTGATATCATAGTGACGTCACAATTATCTGATAGTGTGAATTGTTTTATGTCACACTGATACGTTTGCGACATCACAATGACCTAAAATCTGTAACCATTTTGTTTTGATGACCTTTCCCTCCCCAGTCGGAAATTGGAGTTCTCTTTTTCATGGCAAATAACATTTCTCACAAAATAGATTACCCACGTTAAAAATAAAATAGTCTCAAATATTTTTTACAAATAGTTTCATTATAAAAAAGTAACCAGGTTATACACATTTGGGTTTTTCTAAAAATTAAGTTGAAATGTTATTGATTGTTCAATAAATTTTATCTCTAGTATAAAGCAATTCTGACATAGCAAGTCTAAAAATGGACTAAGTTTATTGTTTAATTGTGTGTATGTGTATATATATGAGAGTTTCCCAATATAGAAAACTAACTACTGTCCACAGTTTCATTCACTACTATTAGCCGGTATGTTTGATTTTCCCCCCTTCACATGCAGCCTGTTCAGCTTGCATGGTGCGGGCGTTTGCAAGATAGATCTTCACTTCCTTTCTAACTTCGAGTCTGATAGTGAGAGTATGATCAACGCCCCCGGACGTGAAGAGCTGGAGAAATTAAAGGAAATTAGTAGGTGCACGTTTCTTGAGGACCACAATGGAAATTGAGGACCACAATGGAAATAAGCGTACATGCTTTTTGTGTTATCCTCGGCAATTTGCATTTATTATTCCGAACTATGTGTTCTTGTCATTATTTGCACTTCATATACATTGATTCATTGCCAAATAAAGTCTATCTATCTATCTATCTATCTATCTATCTATCTATCTATCTATCTATCTATCTATCTATATATCTATCTATCTTTGGTACTCACAATGGCTGGCGCTTGGCTTTCAAGCCAAAAATTCCATAAATCAATCACTCACAATGGCTGGCGAGGTTGGTTGAGGCGTTGAAGTGTACTAATGTAAAGCCGCGTCCACACTTGTTGCATTTCCACGTATCGTATCATCTTTGCGTACCACCTAGTGATACGATACGGTGCAACAGGATATTGTACCCACTTGTTGCGTATCCGCCTGCTGTATACGGATACGCAACAAGTGGGTACAATACCCTGTTGCACCGTATCGTATCACTAGGTGGTACGCAAAGATTATACGATACGTGGAAATGCAACAAGTGTGTACGCGGCTTAAGAACATAAGAACTTAAGAATGAAGGAGACTGCAAGAGACCATAAGGCCTGCACTAGGCAGCTCCGTATCCATCACCACCTGTCATCCCCATCCATAAAGTTGTCGAATCGTTTCTTAAAACAACTGATAGCTTCAGCGCCCACTACATGGTTACTAAGTCTATTCCATTCGTCGACCACCCTATTAGTAAACCAATTCTTGTCTATTTCCTTCTTAAATCTAAATTTGTCCAGTTTAAATCCATTACTGCGAGTCCTGCCCTGTTGTTTTAATATGATGACCTTGTTTGTATCACCCTTGTTAAAGTCTTTGATCCACTTGAACACCTCTATTAGATCACCCCGCACTCTGCGTCTTTCCAGAGAGTGTAAGTTAAGGTGTCTAAGCCTCTCTTCGTAAGGCAAATTTCTGAGTCCATGTATCATTTTGGTCATTCTTCTCTGTACTGATTCTAGTGAATTGATGTCCATTCTGTAGGACGGAGACCAAAACTGTACCGCATAGTCAAGGCATAGTTTGATAATTACCTCTGCACTTCTATTCGTTACCGTCCTAATAATGAAACCTAATGCTCTGTTAGCTTTATTCCTGGCGCTAATGCACTGTCTCCTGGTTTTAAGGTCCGGACTCACTAGAACTCCCAAGACTCTCTCGCCCTCATTTTTCTCTAAAAGCGTGTTATCTAAGCTATATCTATTTTCGGGGTTGTGTAGCCCTACGTTTAACACGCTACACTTAGAGATATTGAAGTTCATTTGCCATTTCACCGACCATGTGAACAATTTGTTAAGATCATCCTGCAGGATCTCTGCGTCATCTCCTGACCTAATTAGGCATCCTATTTTAGTGTCCTCCACAAACTTACTAACATCACTATTTATCCCCTCGTCTAAGTCGTTTATGCACATAATGAACAACAAGGGACCCAAAACCAAGCCCTGGGGAACCCCACTAGTAACATTGCCCCACCTAGATTTTACTCCATTTGTGGTGAACCTCTGTTTTCTGTTACTAATTCAAGCTCTAATCCATTCTAACACTTTTCCTCCTATGCCATGGGGTTTGGTTTTATTTAGTAGTCTCTGGTGTGGCACCTTGTCGAACGCTTTGCTAAAGTCAAGGTAAATAACATCGTACTTATCATTGTTATCTGACTCCTTATATACTTTAGTGTAAAAGAATAGAAAATTAGTCTTACATGACTTACCCTTGGAAAAACCATGTTGTGTATCACGAATTAAATTATGTCTTTTGATGTGTTCTCTGAGTCTATTTACTATTACTGATTCAAGCATTTTTCCTATAACCGATGTCAAACTGATTGGCCTGTAGTCGTATATAGACGATCTATCTCCCTTCTTAAAAACAGGAACAACGTTTGCCTGCCTCCAAGAAATAGGTACAAAACCAGCGTCTACCGATTTATTAAATATTTCAGTTAACTGGTCGTAGATCTCAAATTTACACTCCTTAAGCATTCTCGGAAAATTTGTGTCTGGACCCGGAGATTTTGTAGCTTTGAGTCTTTCAATCTGCTTGACTACTTCTTCTTTACTAATGCTGAAAATCGGATCGCAGTCAGGTACTTTATTTAACCCCTCATTAGTAAACACCGAGAGAAAATATTTGTTAAACTTCTCACTCATTTTTTTCCTCCGATTCTATCATGACATTTTCATCGTTTTTAGTTGGTCCTATTCTTTCTTTATTTTTTGTTCTATAGAGATGAAAGAAACCCTTTGGGTTGGATATTGCTTGACTGGCAACCTTAATTTCATAATTACGTTTCGCTGTACGTGTATTCATTTTAACCAGTTTTGCCATTTCGTTATATCTTGATCTAAGGTGTGTTTCCCCGTTTTTTATTTTTACGCAAAGTCCTCTTTTCATTCCTGGCCCCCCTCGACCTGTGGGTGAGATGGTGGATAAATTGGAGCAGGTGACAATATTAACTCCAAATCGAAAAAAAAAGTGTCCCTTTCAGATTTTTTTTCGGTCATTTTGGTCACCTGCTCCGATTTACCCACCATCTCACCCACAGGTCGAGGGGGCCCAGGGTTCCTGTGGGGTCCAATTGAGCACCGCTCAGGCCAAGAGTACGGGCGGCAGAGACCCAAAAGTGAAACATGTGAGAAAAGACCCAAATTCGGAGGGGTGCCATCGCCACGCCCTTGGGGCCTAGGGTCCTCGCGTCTACCACGCCGTCCATTGTGCCCGACTCTCTCGCTAACCTAAGCTATCATAACCTAACCCAACCAAACCTAAGCTTCTCGTCCTACTCTTAACCTAACCAAACCTCACATAATCTAGCCTTACCTATTCAATCTTCCTCCTAATTTAACCTAAGCAACTCTGACTAAACCTACGAGTAGCTTAACCCAACCTTACCTAACCAAACTTCCCCCTAACCTAAAATAACCAACTGTGACTCAGCTTAACCCAATCTAACTTAACCCAACTTAATTTAATCTAACCTAACCTAAACCTAATGTAATCTAACCTAAACCCTAACTTAACCAAACATAACCTTGTATAGCCTAACCTAACCCAACTTAACCTAACCCAACGCAACCTAACCCAACCTAAACAAACCGTCTAAACTTAACTCAACATATTTACTTAATTAGTTTTATAATTAGTTATTTATTTTTCATTCCTTATTTGTTGTATCGCCAGGTTTTCATGGATCTTTTAATTATGTCTTTGTGATAAATACATACTTTGTGCCAGTTATTATTTTCTCCCATAAAATTTTACTAAAAAGGTTTAGGTTGTCTAGATTAACCTGTGAACTATCTTTGACATGGATTTAACCCCGCTAATAATATTTTCATCGCTGAAGGAGATTATTACATTTACATTTTCTGTTGTAAGTCACAGCTTCGCAGACGTTGACACACATAGAGTGTAATTTCTCAATCTCTATTTCCGCCTGTTGACAGACGATCTTACTCAGATCAGTGGACATCTCCACAACGTAGGTAAGTAGACAGCTAGATATTTCACAAGCATTTCTATCCCTGATATCTCAAAGATATAAAAGGAAACAAGCAATACACAGTTGATAGTTTATTAGATATACACAATACACCATTTCGCATCATCAATAGCACCACATAAGGGAGCCGCAAAATTGTGGAGACAAAAGATGAGAAATGTCAACATAAATAAAGAGAATTCGATTATTCATGAAAATAGTCTGAAATTTTTTTCTGGAATTCTTTTAAAAATAGGATGTTGGTTTGATACAGACACAAGAGAAAAAATTGTATAATCATTATGCATACAACTATGTATATAAACATCTATATATACACACTGTATATAATGGTACACACATAGATATATATGTATATATGTAAATATATATATGTAAATACACACACACACATATATATGGATTTTATATATATATATATATATATATATATATATATATATATATATATATATATATATATACATATGAGACTTAACACACTGTCGGAGAATAAGATGTGAGAAACTGAAGATCCGTATATTTCGACCACTATCTGTGGTCCTCTTCAGCAGGTACATAAATAGAGTTGAGTACACGAATAAATATAGACAAAAGGAGTACAGTTAGGGGACAGGGAAAGGGGGGACTCAGGTTATATGTCCTTGATGAGGTGGGCCGAAGGTTGACTGATGGTGAGGTCAAGTCTGGGCGCATTTAGAATAAATCTATTTGCAGCTATCCAAGCTTTACAATCAGGGGACCACTGAATGGTGTTTTATCAAGGAGGATTCAATAATATTTCTTCGAAAACTAGAGTGGGATTTGTAGATAATGGCGGCATTATCCCAGTCCATATATATATATATATATATATATATATATATATATATATATATATATATACATATATATATATATATATATATATACATTACATATATATATATATACATATATATATGTACTTATATGTATATATACATATGTATATATATATATGTACTTATATGTATATATACATATATATGTACTTATATGTATATATACATATACATATATATATATATATATATATATATATATATATATGTATATATATATATGTATATATATATGTATATATGAATATATAATTATTTATATATATGTATATATATAGATATATTTATACTTATATGCATATATACATATATACAAGTATATATATATATATATATATATATATATATATATATATATATACATATAAATATATATTTATATATATGCATATATACATATATATATATATATATGTATATATATATATATGTATATATATATATGTATATATATATATATATGTATATATGTATGTATAAGTTCATTTATGTATATATATATATATATATATGTATATATATATATATATATATATATATATATATATATATACATATATACTTATATACGTACATTTATATTTTATATATATATATATATATATATATATATATATATATAATGTACACATGTGCGTGTGTGTGATATACATTTCATGAATACATTAATGTGTAAGAGTATGTATTTATACATTAATACATATTCCTGTGTGTATACGCATATCTACCAGTAATATACATAATCGACCTACAAAGATAACCCACTTTGCAAAAAAGAATTCTTTCCTTAACACGACAAAGAGAAATGGAGTCACATAAGATACAAATTAGTCTTTTATAAAAAAGGTACAAAAATCGTGACGATTGATGATGTCTAAGAAATACTTTTGAAAATGAAAAAAAAAATTATCCATCTGTACATCAGCACGCTATGAATATAAACATGAAGTCATAGCTCTAGTTGTAATTAGAAAAAGAGGTACTTATGTTGAAGCTGTCAACTAATAATGACTACATGATCGTCACAATGGAAAACATGAATCATAATGACTATGATACCAGCAGTGTTGAACCTTGATAGTAGTTGTAGTTGTAGGATTGGAAGTGGTAGTTGTAGTAATAGCATTAACAGTGTTGGTAGTAGTAGTTGTAGTTGGTATAGTAGAAGTGGCAGTAGTAGAAGTAAGAGTGGTCGTAGTGGCAGTAGCAAGTAGTAGTAGTAGTGTTGGTAGTCGTACAAGTATCAGCATCAGTAAAGATTCTTTGTAATAAAAAACTCTGTTCATATTATTATCTTCGTCTTTGGAAATAATTGACGATTCAGACACGATTGTAGTTATACAAAGATGATGATGATGATGATGGTGAGGATGATGACGATGATGATGACAATAATGACTGAAGAGTTTGGTTCGACGTGTGGATTTGCTGTTTATTGGCCAGAATACAAAAAATCGTGACGAGTTACTCCGCGTTCGAGTGGGATTATTGGTCGTAATGTTTCAAACACGGCATGATATTTGGTTCATCTTGGTAAATAATGCATTTGTCTGTCCACGTCGGTAACGAAAGGGTTACCAAAAGGTAATGAGAGTATTTGTGATTATTATGGCTTTTATGTTGTTGTTGTTGATGATGATGATAATGATCATGAAACAAGAATAAAAATAAACGACTTACAACAAAACAAAATTATGTAGAATACCAACCTAAGTATAATCTTAAATAATAATACGGTAAGATGTATTTATTATGGTAGAAAAGAATAAAGAAATTTGATAAGACCATATTTCATATCAACAAAAAATAATATAAAAAGGACAAAATCATGACTGACTAGTACTGAAATTACAAAACCTTTTTGTTCAAAACTGGAATGGTAAGAGAACTTAGATTTATATTTAAAGACACAATCTACGAAAGGAAGAGATAAAAAAGAAGAAGAAAAAAAGAAAAAAGATAGACCAGTCACACTACAACATCTACGCAAAAGATAATTGTCAACGACCGAAGTACTTATGAATAAACAATGCTTGATGGCAGACTTATATTTCTTTATATCTTACTCGGCTATCGGCAACACGTCACTGGAATGCTGCTACGCGATGATGCTTCTTCTTCTTCCAGAATTTCTCCTCCACTGCTTCAAGAGGCTCATCTGTCACCTCGGAATGGTGTATTTCTCGGCATGCTCGAGTGGATCAACCACATCATATAACAATTTCCTTTTTAGGGAAAGTGGTTCAGTTCTGTACAAAAGTTATATGAAAAATAGGCCAATTTATGTACATGTATGCATAAGTTGTGTCTATAAAGTATATACTGTATATATATATATAAAATATATATATATATATATATATATATATATATATATTGAATGTTCTAACACATTGGTAGGATACACTGAATATCCCACTATCGGAGAAAAGAAAGTTGTTTTAAGATATGTCTATTGTGATCGCTAA
>NC_134780.1:80279506-80294506 GCF_046742065.1 Oratosquilla oratoria
CCTGACTTCCGGATATGACGTCATGTCGCAAGCAACATTCCAGACTGGAGGCAAAATCGCGCGTGATTCGGGGAGAAAATCGATGCTATTTCGAGTCTTTTACTCGAAATTTTAGTTAAAAAAAGCATTGTTACCTAATCAAGCTATGAACTGGCATAACTTCGTAAAAAATTGTAAGAAAAAGTGAACGAAGCCTTCAGGCGACCTACCTGCCTACCCAGGGGTCGACTTTTCTGTCACTTTTGTGTTTGTCTCAAATCCCTATCATTATTGTAGTGATATGAAAGATTTACTTTTTTCATATAAAACCAACTAGAAATTTTCTTAAACACAACATTGGCATCAAATGCCCTTCATCCTTAAGTCATAGTAACGTGTTTTAGAACTTTTTATCTTCCTCGGTCTATAAAATCGGGAACATCTTCCTTCTTCACCATTTTCCTCAACAATGACGCTCTGACTGCGCCAGGCGCAGGTAGCCAGATGCATGAGGAGGATGGAGTTGTCTTCGTGTACTTAGAAGGCAAAACAAATCCTCTCCCCTTGCTAGCATTGGGCATCCTACCACAGTCTGACTAAAGCACTTTGGGCAGAGAAGTCTTCCGTGCAAAAGGGCTTATGTTTTGAAAAGTGCGTTCGAGTTCAGTAAGTCCAATATTAGAATTGTACAGATATACGTAGGTACTGTGGGGGTTAACTAAATGAGGGGGTTAGGTTACTTATACTTAGTGGAGGTTAGTTAAAGGACGATCAAAGTTTAAGTTAAAGTACCATGCTTAATCGGATTAGCTGAGTGGTGGTATATGTGGGAGGTACAGGGTACTATATTTATAGAACGAACTCTACAAGACATCAACTCAATTGCACGCATCTTACTCTTTAACACGTGAGACGGGAAGCCTTGGAAAATGATCGACCACCATCTGGAAACACTGCATCCTGGCACGGTTGGAAAGATTTTTTTTCGTGTAAGGGGAGGGAGGGAGGAAGGGAGGGAGGGGAAGAAATTGACTTCTGCCTCCTATTGTAGCTTGAAAATTTCGTTGCTACTAGACTGGTTTCTTATCCCTTCCAGTGTCAGGATCGCGTGCACAGAAAACGGTAATCGTCCACATCTCATAGCAATACATCTCACTCGATCACGCAAGGCCCGACGCTAATATCATCTCGACATTTTAGTGAGAGGAGAAGGACCAACAGTTTCCGTTCTGTTTCCAAGTACATTGGTCACTGAGGAGGCAGCCTTGGGAACAAATATCCGTGTGGCCTACAGTTATAATACTCACTTTTTCCTCAATGAATTAAGCTTAAACTTACGTATATACATATATTGTCGTTTGAAATTGTTACGAAAGAAGAAATTGGCATTCCAAAAAGCCAATTCACACTGTCTTTTGTAACCTGAGGGGGAAATTAATCTTGGAGTTGGTGGGGGGGAATTGTGTGGAGGTAGGGGGAAGGGGGGGAGGGAGTGGTGGCATGTTTGTGTGGAGGTAGGGGAAGGGGGGGAGGGAGGGAGGGATGTAATGACGTCGAATTGGTATCCATGGTAACAAAGAACGTGATGCGCTGGAGAAGCACATGCCGCGACTTATCATAAAACGACCATACAATCAAATGGTTTATCAAGGAATGGCGTTCGCCTCTTGTGAGGAAAAACGCAAAAATGCTGGTATGTTACATCGTATGCCAGGCTTTATTGTTCTTGATGTCTAAAAAATGACTCCGATGTCATCCCTGGCCATCAAAACTCAGTGCAAGAAAGGTTTTCTTTTGATTCTATATGTTTGTATTGAAAAGCATCGGTTAATTTCGGGGGTTACACAAAACTAAATGATTTTGAAAATTGGAATGTGGCAAATCCAACAGTAAAAAAACAGAAAGACAAGAATATCAAGGACAAATCCAGACACAACCTGTAAAAAAAAAAAGTATTACAAGAAAATAAAATTCACTGCCCCCGTGTGCACTGAATCACACACACATATATATATTTCTTCTTTTGTTTTATTTTTCTTGGTAACTGAGCAAGTTAGGAGAGGAATGAACGCGTCCTTCGACGCAAGTGATCCATCTTTCGTGCACTGAGTGATCTTATTATATGCAAACACATAGAAAACAGAGAAACAGCCAGGTGGCTGACTTGGTGTACATTACAGACTTTATCTATTTATTTTAATGCTAAAGGGTCGTTGCACACCTTTCCTTTCTGGTCTTCAACACACATGTTTTTATTTTTCCCTTAAAAACGTTATTTCATATATATATATATATATATATATATATATATATATATATATATATATATATATATATATATATATATATATATATATATATATATGTATATATATACATTCCCAATTCACTTTCTCACACTTTTGTAAGACCAATCGATGAAGAATTTCCAAGGTGAGTGAGTTCATTTTTCCTGGTGCACATTTATTCTTTCGTCATCTTGTGTATAATCTGACATTCTCTACCATTCGAAACACGCTTGGCGTTCAGTGCTAGTTTCTAGAATTCTCTTTACTCTAATTTTTCGTGAGGCTTTTTGTTTACTGTTTCCACTGATGTCATCAAGAATATCAAATGCTTTTGACGTGGGATTCGGATGAAAATTAGATTATATATATTATTATCTTCCACTCAGTTTATAAAGTTACCTAAGTCACACTAGAGTCTTATCCAGTTTATTTTTCTAGATATCACTGTGCCTCATTTAGAGATCACATTTCTAGTTCACAAACATCTTTCAGACAGCATCTCATAAAGTTTGTCGTTTCGTCTCCTGAGCTGTTTGAATTTCGTACAAGAGAAGTACATTGCTGATTGTTCTAATATTCATTCTACACTTCTTAAAAATAACTTAAGCTTCTTATAAAACCGAAGTACTTTTTCTAATCTAAAAAAATTATATATTTCAGGTCCCTATAGATCATTCGTGGGTGGGTCCATGTGTATTTTTTGTCGAAAAATTACCCGTCATTTAAATCATCAAGTGACGGTTATGGCACGTTGAATACGCAAAGTTCGAATCTTATGGTACAAATACAACAACACTTTCGTTCAGAAAATGTGAAGTCCTTTTTTACATATATGGCAGCGGCAAATGACTAGAAATATTCATATATGTATATCATGTAGCTTATAGTACGTACACAGATCGAAGAGAGACGTCTTGAAGTAGAGTATGTACATGAACGAACAAAGCCATTTGAGGGGATCTGAATACGGACAAATACTGAGAAGAATGGTACGATCTTGGAGCAGATGACTTTTTGTTTTGTTTTTCCAATATTCCTGGATTAAGAAAGAAATGAGAAATAAATGGGGTTAATAACGGGTTAATATGTTATTTAGTGTATTCAAAGTTAATTTAGGAGTTTTAACTAGGAATTAAAATCTAGTGAAATGGCATTTTAAAATGACAATTTAGCAGAAGTTACCAGGCTGCAGTAAGGACATGAACAATTCCTATGTAACAATTTGAGGTTATGTAAATTATCATTTTAGTTATTGTATGAAGACTAGTAATAGAAAATCGAAAATTAAGTGTTATGGTTTAAAAGATTAAAAATAATTGAATTTTACAAAATTCTTTTGAAGTGATATTTATCAAAAAGACAAAAAACAATGATAGGTAATGTATATAATTTATGATTAAGATATTAGTGCATCATGAAGATACTTTGGAGGCACAAAGATGGAAAAACTAGTCCACTGAATTTATGCTTTGATCATAGTTAAGCGAGCTAATTGTAAAACTTTAAGCAAACCAGATGATTTAAATACTCACTTCTATATCCACATTACGTCATATTTCTTTTGTGCCTTGTCCCAGAAGCAAATACAAGAGGAGCAACAGCAGCAGCAGCAGCAGTAACAACAACAACAACAACAACAACGGCAACAATTACGCGGCAGTTGTTAGCGGTATTTCTAGCGAGAGCATTTTAATAACAAGCCTTGGGAATACTATTTTCCTTTTTGTCGTCAGCCTACAGGCGTTGGCGATTGGCCAATCAAAATCGTCGGCGATAGTCTCGTCGCTATGACGTCATGCCGCCTCATGAATATGCTATGATGAAGACTAGATTATATATGTGAGGAAATGGGCTTCAGAACACTAGGGCGATGGGTTAATGTTATATAAATAGCAAAATAACCCTTGGGGTCACTCGTGGCTATGCCAGTGGGTAACTAGGGTAGTTCCAAATGGAGATGATTGAAAAGTGATTAAACTAAACTCAACCGTAAAATGACGAGACATCTATGAGCTCATAGTGATGACACGATTTCCCTGGCTGCGATACGACCGTTATCACGGCAAAACACTTCAAATACACTGTCAGTTTCCCTTCTCGTTATTTTATACTTGGAAGTGGTTCGTTGACTAGTTGGATTACATGCCGCCTAGTTTTATAATCGTCTTAATGTCGTATGTTGAAAGTTGGAATGTTGTTAGTTGTTTTACTTGCTCTCCTACCCTTTTGATCACTACTCTTGTACCGCTTCCGCTTGCCATCATAGTCTTATCGATCCGTCTGTAATGAACGCATTTCATATTAGTTAGTGTTCTTTTCATGTATGTGTATACAAATGTGTGTATATGCCTGTTTGTATATCTAACTATGTGTAGAGGTACGTGTCTATACACTTACATACATGCATATAACCCATGTTTATGTAGCTACATGTGTATGAAAGTGGGTACATGTCCTTCTCTCTCTCTCTCTCTCTCTCTCTCTCTCTCTCTCTCTCTTTGTGTGTGTATGTGTGTGTGTGTGTGTGTGTGTGTGTGTGTGTGTGTGTGTGTGTGTGTGTGTGTGTGTGTGTGTGTCTATGTGTGCGTATGTGTGCATATGTATGTACGTATGTGTGTGTATATGTATGCTGTGTGTGTATGGTGTGTGTGTGTATGTGTGTGAGGGTGTGTGTGTGTATTCACCTCGGGTCTGCTGCAGTCTCTGTCGAGACAGCCAGACACAACCCTACGGCAGTGAGCTCAGAGCTCCTTATTAGCCGATCTCTGGGTAGGTCTGTGAGGGTGTGTGTGCGTGCGTGTGTGTGTGTAATGTTCAGTGATTTATACGTCCTACGTGTCAATACAATTCAGTTGTTCAATTGTCCTGACATGGGAGTAATCCTGATTGTGATGAAAATCCTCTGCACACAGAACCATAATCATCTTTATATTTTTGAGGTGCTGACCCCCCCCCCAACAAAAAAGGCAAATAGGTATATATATATATATATATATATATATATATATATATATACATATATATATATATATATATATACATATATATATATATATATATATACTAGGGTGTATTGTCGCAACCAATACCAATTTTGAGACACATTTCAGGTTTTGTCGAGCAGAACTTCCAAAATTTGGAAAAAAAAATCTGAAAAAATCGTAACACCCCCGTTTTTGAGGGCAACTTTTTACTTAAAAAATGGCTTCTCCTTAGGTTTAGGATGGTTACATTTGAGCCACCACTTATAATGCATCTACTGTATAAGCGGTGTATGCGAATGGTGACGGAAGCTTCTGGAGTTTATGGAAAAGAAGCAAGAGATGGTTATATTTTGGTGGTATTAAAAGCCCGTCACTTCATGTCATCGTTTAAGACAAAGCATGATTTTAATGTATCAGTTGACAAATCGTATGTATCCGTTAGATAATAAAAGTTGAATGCCTCATTTGTTTGTCATTATCCTTCAGTTTAAACTCAACTCTTAATGTATTTCGAAACACTTATAACAACGAACCAACAACTGATGATGTATATCTTCCCGGCTCAAAAAAAAAAAAAAGAAAAAAAAGGGGGGGGTATTTCAAACCTTTCTCTGCAAAAAATCCACATCTGAAACACGTGTACTCAATTGTACAAAACCTGAAATGTGCATTTTCTTTTGCTGAAAATTGTTTACTGATGCTACACCCTAATATATGTATATATATATATATATATATATATATATGTATATATATATATATATATATATATATGTATAAAAATTTGTATATATTTACATATATCTTAAATATGCATAAAGATATATTTTTGGTCATGTGTCCAGAGGAATAACACTCCATTATGACCAGGCCCTTCTTAAACACAAATCATTATTTCGATATCTATAGTTATATATAAGATAGATAAAAAATTTCAACCCATCTCCATTAACATCGATTTCTATATAAAATGTCCCCATGAAAATATGAACAAATTAGAGAGAATAACCACAGCCCCAGGTTACATAGGCATGAACAGAACGGAAAACTGAAATCACATTTTGTAAAAAAACAACAAGAGAGATGTACACATTAGTATCTATGTACACATTAGCATTTATGTGCACATTAGCATCTATGTGCACATTAGGATCTGCTCGGGGTCAATAGCTTATTTTGGTCAACGTTTTTATAAACGAAAAAATAGTTCTAATCAAATACAGAATTTGTTGAATGCAAAAAGTAAAATACATTTATATTTATTGAAAAGGAAAACCCATGTCACTCGTCATTTTCTTCTTTCTTTTCTTTTTTTAACTTGAACGTTTAAAAAATGTAGGAGATCAAGACGATCTCTAGATATAGATAAACATAGTTGGGTGTACTGTGGTTAAGATAATCTTCCTTGGTTAAGGAGCCATTCTGGTGAAATCTAATGTCCAAGATCTAAGTTTTATCTAATTTATGAAGAATTTTTTATCTGTTCGTGTGTGTGTGTGTGTGTGTGTGTGTGTGTGTGTGTGTGTGTGTGTGTGTGTGTGTGTGTGTATTCACTTGGTCTTTGGATCACGTGTTGGACTCGTGATCGACAGCTATTTCCCTCCTGGAAGAGAGCTCAGAGCTCGTAGGTCCGATCTATGGGTAATGCTATGACCTTACACACACACACACACCCAACTCCCCGCCCACGAGAGTCAGAGTAACGACCCGAAGCGCAGCGGTACCGAAATAATTTCGGCCCTGGGCAGGATTCGAACCAAGAACTACGGGCCACTATGGTGACAGTTCAGTGCTCTACCAACTGCGCCACCGAGTTGTGTGTGTGTGTGTGTGTGTGTGTGTGTGTGTGTGTGTGCTTTTATGTATACATGAGCATGCTTCGATATGTTCCATCATTTCTAGTTTGGTTTAATACAAGAATGAGCAAAGTCGTCTGACTGGGCCCTTGTGATCTTTTCTAATCTCCGTTTCGTAATGTCTTTTTTCGACTTTATCTACAGCTAGATTTAGACCTGTCGAGTGATCATGGGCGTTTCCTTTCAAGATAAAACTAGGGAACATAATATATAGGTGGTCAAGGAAACAATAAAAGGACTGGGGATTATTGAGAGGATATTCTAGAGGAACTTTGGAAGCGGAAGTCAGAGTCAAGGTTTGTTTACATCTGGCGATGAAGCCATCAAAGTCGATATGACGTCACGACTTAAGCCCCGCCTCCTATGACGTGGACTCTATATACATAGACTTTGAGTGATGGGAAAAAAGGATAAGGTGTATTCATGAGAGGTAGATCTTGGCTAAGGAGTTGTTGGTTGATAAAATGAAAGATATATGGTCACTTGCTTAAGTTTTGTCTCCTCTATTGACGCTCAGGGATGGGAGGGGGTCTCTATATTTGTATAACGTTAGCCAGAATAGAAGATATAAAAAAGATACGAGACCTTCATGGTTTAAAGCAAAAATTTCTCAAAAGCTTTTAGATGCACCAGAATAACATCTTTAAAGGTCATTGAATTAATTGAACAGAAGCAGCATTAGATTCTTCTGTATTGTTGCAATATATATAAAAAACAGACATGGCAAATTATATAATGAATCAATCCTATACGGAGTACTCAACAAAGATGACACTGTATAGAGTGTAAGTTTCGAAGCGACAAGATTTTATGTAGTGACTGTACAAAGTGACTGTACTAGAGGGTCAAGCTTAAAGGTTTCGAATCTCGTGAACTAGTTCAAAGGGACTAATGGTTTTTGGATATTGCTCTGCCGTCATGATACCACGAGGGAAATTTTCTTTGCTGAATAAAATGACCTGGAGACAGACAGAACACACTGTCGATCGACAGGAGAGGAGGGATAGGCGTTTCAGCATTGCACGTTTCTTTCGACTGAATGAAATCTTCTGACAACAGCTAGAGCAAATGCCCATCTCGTCACTGCAGTCAAGAGGTTAAAGGGTGATTGAGGTCTCTTCTGTATCTGTTATTCAGGACACGAATGGAAATAGATAATTAATTGGACTGGACATGACCCAAAATTAAAAAGAAAAAAAGATACTCAAAACTTGGCAAACTTGACCGGGGGTTAAAACGTTTTCAAAAAGGTAAGAAGAGGTCAGAAAAAATCGGAAGTCATTAGTTAAAAAAATATATATATCTTGGCGGGTCACAAATGGGGAGGAAGGGGGGAGGTCGGACTCTGGCCGAGCGAGGGGCCGGGAGGATAAGTGGCCAGGAATATGTGGTAGGAGGAGGAAGTGGAGGAAGAGGAGGAGGAGGAGGAGGAGGACACGAGGAATCGGGACAGGTGCGATAAGGTCGTTCTTTTTTTCAGGGTCTGTGCACGTGGAGCCGAGACTTACGGGGTCAGTGCAGGGAGGGGGGACAGGGGAGGGGGGCGCCAGGGTGCGGGGGGGCCGGGTGGACTCGGGTACCTGGCGGCTTGACGGAGGGCACGGAGAAGTAGCGGGGGTCGGTGTGGCCGGGCAGGTGGAAGCCCTTTGGGGGAACGACGACCCCGATCGTGGCGTGCTTGGCGTCCGCCACGGAGGACCTCTTGGGGCGTTGCGAGGCTACAGCCATGGTCAGCGACTTGGAGGACCCGTGCTGCCCGACGACAGGGACCATACCGGGGACACTGTGCATCACGCCGACGCCGACGCCGCCGCCGCGGGAGATGGGCGGGTCGGTGAAGGTGCTGAAGGAGGAGCCGGTTCGCTCGTAGGGCGGCGTGTCCGGCTCGACGGCCGTGACGGAGCTGCGTCTCTTGATGGCGATGGGCGTAGAGGCGTCGCTGTAGACGGGCTCCGAAGCGACGAACTTGGCCGGCGGGAGGAACCCGTACCCTCCGCCGACTACCTCGATGCTCAGCCGACCCAGCTTCCCCGGCGGCTGGCTACTGCTGCTGCTATTGTTGTTGTTGTTGTTGTTGCTGCTGTTGGCGTTTTCCGGCTGTCCCGCCGTCGGGGGCATTGTGCCCCGCTGGAGGGACAAGCTCTTGACCCCCGTCGTGGGCGCGACGACCTGCGTCTGAACCTTGCAAAGGTCGTCTACGCTCGAGCACTTGGGCGGATTGGAGAACTGTGTGGGCTGGTAGCTGAGCGACATCCCGGTGGAGAGCGCCGGCGGCGGCGGCGGCGGAAGCTGCTGCTGGACCGAAGGAGGAGGTGGCGGGAGCTGTTGCTGCTGCTGCTGCAGTGTCGGAGGGAGGGGCTGGGGCTGTGGAGGAGGCGGAGGCGTGGCTGGCTGGTGCTGCTGCTGGAATTGTTGTTGTTGTGGTTGCTGCTGCTGCTGCTGCTGGACGACCTGCACGTAGGTCTCAGAACCTGAAGATCCGGACTTGGAGTGTGTGGCCGAAGAGTACGAGGACGTCCCCTGGGAGTGGATCCCGGAGTCGCAGCGCTTGCCGGGGGGGCTGACGGAGGAGGCGGTCGAGGAGTCGTCCGAACGGGGGACCTCCACGCCGTAGGCCGGAGCCGCCGCCGCCACTGCAGGAGTGTTCGCCTCCTGATGGGGATGACATCGACGTTAGAATGATAGAATTTATAATGATAAAGATGACAATAATAATGATAATGATAATGATAATGATAATAATGTATGCGTTGCAACTGTTTCTGCTTGAACAGGGACGAAGGTGGAATGCGCTTAGCAATTTTTTTTTCTTTTTGTCAATTTTGAAAACTCGTCAAGACCCTTTCGACAATGTTTTGTATCTGGTGTTAAAATTCCTTTGAATATGAAGAAACTCTTTTAATGTGTCCGAGTACTACGATTACATAAAAGAATGGTGAACTCAATGCATAATTTCATGGCATTCAGAAGTGTTAATTAATGTCTAGAGGCAAATCTATATTCTCAAGCCTAGTATACGCCTGATACAAGCTTCAAACCTATTTTTTGTCTATAGGTTTAAAAAATGTCCTCTTTTTTGGGTCCTGCTCTAATTCTGTCTTAATCTACTTAACCTGGCACATTTCACATCAGAGTAAAATTTTGTTAACCCTTTTGCTGTTCAGGTGGCTTCTGGCGACTTCAACGACGGAATTCCAGCGGAAACTTTTGCTGAATAAGATCACCTGACGTCATGCAATAAAACGAAATGTTGATTTGTAAACATCAATTAAAGAGTTAAATAAAAGAAGTGATGGACTACGACTATTTTTAAATGATTTATATAACCATAAAATAATGATATGCTCCCCCAACCACTCCCAAATTTGAATGTTTTTGCAATACACAAATTATGATTTTTAGTTGTTGACTACGACACTTAAACTCATAGAAAACGGGGAAGAGGTATTCTGTAACCTGGTAATTCTTAGTAATAAATAGTCGATACCATAACAAGGCATAGGACTCTAGACAAGACAGAAAAATATCTTTACAAATTCACGTTGAGTGATATGACTCCGCGGATGAGGGAACTTAATTAATAAGATAAATTTTTCATTCATATAATTCTAATGGAAATCTTTTGCCTCTGTGTTTTGTAGAGATATTTTTTTGCTAGTTTGTTAGTATTCTAAGTAGCATGCTATGGGACAAGTAGACCTTGTACTATTATCATTATTATGTCATTAATCTATTTTTGTACTACTTGGATCACATACACATACATACATGCGCACACACACACACGCACACACACACGCACACACACACGCACACACACACACACACACACACACACACACACACACACACACACACACACACACACACACACACACACACACACACACACACACACACACACACACGTACATACGTACACGCATACACACACATATATACATGCATACATACATACATACATACATACATACATACATACATATATGCGTACATACATATATACATGCATGCATATACATACATACATGCGTACGTACGTACATACATGCATACACATATTCATATATACATGCATACATTCACATACATATATACATGCGTACATCCATCCATCCATCCATCCATACATACATACATACATAAATACATGTATACATTCACATACATATATACATGCGTACATACATACATACATACATACATACATACATACATACATACATACATACATACATACATACATACATACATGTATACATGCGTACATACATACATACATACATATATACATGTATACATTCATACATATATACATGCGTACATACATACATACATACATACATATATACATACATACATACAAAAGCCTTTTCCTCCTTACAAGGAAGTAGTCAAATTCAAAGGCATAAAATCCACTCCCACCCATTTCATTCCCACATACTCCACTCCCATTCACCACCCCTCCCTCCCTCTTTTCTTGGCTCCTCCTGGATGACGGGTCATCCCTGCATCTCGCCCACTGCCCTGGGTCAGAAGCAATGTAGCAAGACACAGCACATCCACAGCAAGGCCGCTTCATTAAGTTGGCGACCTCCCCTCTCCGTCCCCTCATGCAGAAAAAGAGAAGACGGGGAGAAATCCCTTCAGGCTGCGTCAAAATATCATTCACACATACTCTCTTACACCGCATCCCCCCACGCCCATGCATCACAGCATCATCTATACACATCATTCTCCATTCACCCTTATCTTCTGTCCTCTCTCGTCCTTCCTCAACAGACATTCCCCTCTTTCCCAACGCCCTTTCTTTTTATCCCATCCATCAATCTCATCCTTGGTCGTCACTTCATGTTCACTCCTTCCACCTCTGCCTTCCACACTTCTTTTACTAATCTTTCTTCAATCATTCTTTCCATGTGTCCAAACCATCCCATTACTCTTGCATACATTCATACATACATACATACATACATACATACATACATACATACATACATACATACATACATACATACATACATACACTTTCAGACAGATCGTATTGATGACTTTCTCTTTAAGGAATCCAAGCCAGAGACGGCAACATGTCGAATCTACGAAGAGGCGACCTCAGTTGTTGCTATGGTACAAACTTGACCTGACAGTCCCTTTAAGGGCGAACTTGGTCAGCCAAGATATACACTCTACTTCATCAGCTCCAAGGAAGTCACCAACATACACAAACACGCACAAACACACACAAACACGCATAAACATACACACACACACGCGCGTGCACACACACACACACACACACACACACACACACACACACACACACACACACACACACACACACACACACACACACACACACACACACACACACACACACACACACACACACATATACAACTGCGATATATATGACTCTACTACTACCACTACTACTACTACTACTACTACTACTACTACTACTACTACTACTACTACTACTACTACTACCACTACTACTACTATCACTACTTATCTATTACTATTAAAACGACCTCCGTCCTCGTGGAACTGTGTGGTGAAAGCAGTCGGGGACTGTCTCCCACAAACACAGATCATTGACCCCTCTCTCGCCAATGACTGTGGTCGACTACCCTTTTGTAATTTGTGTTATTACACTTTAATGAAGCCTCATACAGAAGTTCATTTATCCTATTTTCTACTATAGTCTGCTCAAAATCGAGGTTTTGTACATGTGCTGATTTAGGCGGTGGGGACCTGGTACCTCTCAGGCATAGGAGGGCTGATAAGAGTGAGAATGACAGTCTACATCTCATCCACGATACAATGCTCCTTTTTGGTTGTTGCTTTTTTCTTCCATCACCTCTGCCAGACGAGCGTAGAATGCCTTTGCCCTTGGACCCATCCCACCTGAAGTCGTAAAGGTTATCGGAGTGAATGAGCCCTGGTCCACATTCTGTATACGCTCCTCGTACATCCTGATTTTCTCATTCTCGTTCCGGGAGTGGGACGCCTCAATAGTTAGGTTATTGTAACAGGGGGCCATCGGATCAAATATTCGCATGTCAAAGAAGGCCAGTTGTCCCCGTGTCCAGAAACCTCTTGCGCTGACATCCACTCGTGCTTCATCTGATGTGTTGGACGTGCGGTGCCTGAAGTTCTCCCCTCCTAGTGGGAGTAATGTTGGTTCGATGGTCACATCCTTGCATACCTCCCGAAGCATTTGGGCAGTGAGATCCCTTATCTCGTCATGTCTCATGCAGATGAATCCACCCTGCTTGCATATCATCGCATGGTTTGGATCAAACTGTGTACCACAGGAACATCTGTTAGGCAGCCTTTCCAATGGCCATCCATACCTCAAGGCAATGGCATCCGTGAATTCTCTTTTGTTTAGGTTGAATCCCTTTGCCCTGATTGGTAGTGCTGTCAGCCAATTGGACGCCCCATCTTCCTGTGCCATTGCTATCTTTCTTTTCATACTATTCGATAGTTGATCTAGTAGGATGCAAAGCTCTTCCTTCTGCCTCCCTTCCCTTCCCTTCCCTTTGATATGTTTCTTCTGATTTCTCTGATTTCCTCCACGTTAGTCTCCTTCTGTTGGTCTTGTGACACGATGTTGTTTGTCAGGGAGGACGTGAGTTTCAGGGAGTTTTGGTGTTCTGTTTTGGCAAGGTTTAGCGGATTTGAGATGCCTAACCCTTCCATTCTTGGTGGAATTTCAATAAATTTTCTTTCCTTTTCGTTTGGTATTCATCCTTTGGTGATGGCCGGAATTAGCTCACTTCTGATAGTTTCTTCAAGAGGAATTAATAATTCGGTGATGTTCGGTACCGTCCTTGGAACGTAATTTCAGTTGTGTTTAACACCATATATGAATGCGGCATATGCCGCCTGCGGTTCAGTCTTTGCAAAGTTGGCTAGTAGCCTAACTTCTGCCACCCATTCGTTAACTTTGTTTTTGATATACTCGTATTGCTTTTTGAATGATTACTACTACTACTACTACTACTATCACTACTACTACTACTATCACTACTACTACTACTACTACTACTACTACTATCACTACTACTACTACCGTTGTTTCTCTAAGTATTCCACCTACATTAACTGTTGTCTAGTGGGATTACTACATTCACTAGAGGTAATATACATTTCTGAAAAAGTATATACAAATATAGATGAACGTAAACAAGAAATAGACACTTAATACTTGAATAGGTCTTCATAAGGAGCAGTATTAGTTCGAGTATAATTAGAAGCAATGCAAAGACTAATGAGCATAACATTTCTACTATTGGCATGACTATGACTACGAGTAAGCATTGGCATGGAGGAAAGCACTACCGTGACTATTAGCATGCCTATGAGTACTACCGTGACTATTAGCATGCCTATGAGTACTACCGTGACTATAACTATAAGCACTGCTAGTATTGCGTGCATGAAAAGAGCAGTACCTTCGAATTCTGTCGTATAACGTTGATTTGTGGATGTGATCGGGGAGGGGAGGCGGGGGGAGGAGGGGAGGCAGGAGGAGGGGGGGATTCAGGCGGTGGGGGGGAGCTAGGGGGAGGGGGGGAGGGGAGCCTGGACTCCTCTGGTGGAACGGGGGGCTGTGTGGGAATGGAGATCACAGTATTCAATACAAAGAATAGGGGTGAACCTTTGCAATGAATCAATACCCAAAAAGGCATATGTGGTTTTTTGTTTATAAACAACACTGGCATTCAAACTAGTAATTACATTTTTTTTTTTTTTTTATAAAATATGAACTGACTACATGTGAGCCCAAAAAAATATTCATACAAATACTGCGTAGTGTATGCGGAAATACTTTGTGTCACTAGCAACCCTACTTGTACAGATAGGCAGGAAACTAGGCATTCTTCT
>NC_134780.1:80299506-80314506 GCF_046742065.1 Oratosquilla oratoria
CATGGTTAGTCTATTCCATTCGTTGACCACCCTATTAGTAAACCATTTCTTGCCCATTTCCTTCTTAAACCTAAATTTGTTAAATTCGAATCCTGCCCTGCTCTGTTGTCTTCCTCTTTGGAGTGAGGAGGCTATGCTTAACTGGGACCAAAGCCGTCACCTTTGCCCAAGGTGATAGGATAGCTGTGGCAAGTGATAGTCACTGGTGATGGTGGTGATGGCTGTCTCGAATCAAACTGAGAACGGAAGCCGATTCCGGTTATTCTTCCTCCTCCTACTTCTCTTCCTCGTCCTCCTCCTCGTCCTTCTCCTCCTCCTCCGTCTTCTCTTACTCCTCCTCCTCCTCCTCCCTTCTCCTACCTCTCCTACAGCACCACCATCTCCTATCTCCTCCTCCTCCTCCTCCTCCTCCATCACCTACCCTCGTCCTTCTCCTTCTCCCTCCTCCTCCTCTTACAACTTCTCTCCCCTCCTCCTTTCTCCTCGTCTTCCTCCTACTTCTCCTCCTCCTCCTCCTCCTCCTTCTCCTCCTCCTCCCTCGAGTGTTACCTTCTTGGCCTTCCGCGAAACGGTCGAATAGCCGACCTCGCGCAGCCGGGCGTAGTCGCCGTCGCTGTCCGAAGCCTCGGAGTCGGTCGTCGTGTGGTTCTTCGAGTCCCGTTTCCTGGCAAGGGCGGGGAGGGCGGCAAACCTTTGTTATATTGTTATATGGCGGTGCTCATTTTGTGCCTATTCCAGTTTTCTTAGTGTATATATGATGATAATGATGATGATGATGATGATGATGATGATGATGATGATGATGATGATGATGATGATGATGATGATGATGATGATGATGATGATGATGATGATGATGATGATGATGATGATGATGATGATGATGATGATTATGATGATTATGATGATGATTATGATGATGATGATGATTATGATGATGATGATGATGATGATGATGATGATGATGATGATGATGATGATGATGATGATGATGATGATGATGATGATGATGATGATGATGATGATAAATATAATAATAATAATAATAATAATAATAATAATAATAATAATAATAATAATAATAATAATAATAATAATAATAATAATAATAATAATAATAATAATAATAATAACAACAATAATAACAACAACAACATGTGGAACAAGGAGGATGGGAGGGAATAGAAGGAAGGGTAGTGAGTGGTGGGATGATGAAGTGAAGAAGGTAGTAGAAGAGAAGAAGCGAGCATACAGGGACTGGTTGCAAAACAAGATGAGAGAAAAATATGAAAAGGTATAAAGAATAAAAAAGAGAAGCAATCAAAATATAAATTAGGTGAAAAAGGAGAGATGTAAAATAGTGGAGGAGTAAGACAAAAAAAAAGAAAAAAAAAGAAATAAATGCAGTGAAAAGATCTTTTGGAAGAAAATCAAGGAAGGGTAGGTTAGCCAAATAGAGAAGAAAAGGTAAAAAGAGTGGATGGACAGATCCTGACGGAAGCGGAGGCGGCAAAGGGAAGATGGGCAGATTATTTTAGAGACCTGTTGAATTTAGAGGAGAACAGGAAAGGATTGGTGTTAACAGTGGGAGGCGCTAAGAAAAGGACGGTGATGGGAGAGGAAAATGGAGAAAAAATAAGAAAAGATGAGGTGCAAGTAACTCTGAAAATTATGAGGACAGGTAAGGCACCTTAGATGGGTGTCATGCGGAGTGTCTGAACAAGGGAGGTACAGTAATAGTGGACTGGCTAGTGAGGTTGTTTGATTGTGTCTAAGGAAGGGCAGAGTGCCGGAGGGTTGGAGAATTGCCTGTATAGTTAACTCTTACAAGGGAAAAGGGGATAAATGTGAGTGTGGTAGTTTAAGAGGGATCAGTTTGTTGCATGTAGTTGGGAAGGCTTATGGAACGGTTTTAATTGAGAGGATTAGACAGGGAACAGAGGGAGTAATTGGTGAGGAACAACGTAGGTTTAGAAAAGGGAGGGGTTGCGTGGATCAGGTTTTTGTGATAAGGCAGATATGTGAGAAAGCTTTAGGAGAAGGAAAGGATGTTTTTTGGGCCTTTATGGGTTTGGAAAAGGCTTATGACAGGGCAGACAGGAAGGCACTGTGGGAGGTTTTGCAGATATATAGGATTGGGGGAAATCTGTAATGGTAGTCAAGATTTTTTACAATAGTAGAGCCTGTGTTAGAATTGGAAATGGAGAGAGTGAGTGCTTTCAGGTAAAGGTAGGACTGCGTCAGAGATGTGTCATGTCGCTATGGTTGTTCAATATGTACATGGATGAGGTGGTTTGGGAGGTAAAGGCAAGGGTAATGGAATGGGGAGTGGATATAGTTTAAGAAAACGGAGGAAAGTGCGAGGTGAGCTAGTTGCTGTTTGCTGAAGACATTGAGCTTGTGGCAAGATCGGAGGAAGGATTAAGGGAATTAGTGATGGAGTTTGGGAAGGTATTCGAAAGGAGAAAGTTTAAGGTAAATATGGGTAAAAGGTGATGAGATGTACAAGGGTGGAGGATGGCAGTGAGTTGGAGGTAAATCCAAAAGGAGAGCCTGGAGGAAGTGGATAGCTTTAGGTATTTGGGGCCGCATGTGGCAGGAAAAGGAGGAATGGAGGTGGAAGTAAGTTGTAGATTGAGAGAAGCAAGTAAATGCCTTGGGGGATTATTTTTATGTATTTATCAATCTATTTATTTTTGTGAGAAATAGGCATCTAGGAATGGATGCAAAGAGGAGATTGTATGAAGGAGTGATTGTGCCGACAGCATTTTATGAGGTAAAGACTTGGAATTTAAGAGAGGTAGAGAGGAAAACTTTAGATGTGTTTGAAATGAAATGTCTGAGAAGTATGGTAGGGATTACTAGATTGGATACAGTGAAAAACGAGGAGATGGTAGATAGGGCTGATGAAAGATTATTGTGATGGTTTGGACACATGGAAAGAATGAGTGATGAAAGATTAGTAAAAGAGGTGTGGAAGACAGATGTGGAGGGAGTGAACTTGAGGGGACGACCGAAAGATGAGATGGATAGATGAGACGAAGGGGGCGTTGAGCAAGAGGGGAATGTCTGTTGCGCAAGGAGGGGAGAGGGCAGGAGCTAGGGATGAGTGGAGAATGACTGTGTATAGATGATACTGCTGAGCAAGGAAGGGGTGAGGGTAGGGGAAGGGGGGGTAGAAGGTACTTATGTGAAAATGATATTTTGAGGGAGCCCGAAGGGATTTCTCCACGTCTTCTCTTTTTTTTCTCTCTGCAGGAGGGGACGGAGAGGGGGGTAGTCTCTGATTAAGGGAAATGGCCTTGCTGCGGATGTACTGTGCCTTGCTGCATTGCGTTTGACAAAGGGCAGTTTGCGGATGCAGAGATGACCCGTCACCCATGAGAAACTAAAATGAGGGAAAAGGTGACGGATGGGAGTGGAATGGGTGGGAATAAATTCGTGTCTTTATTTGGCTACCCCCCTTATAAGGGGGAAAAACTCTTGGTATATAGATAGTAATGATAATAGTAATAATAATGGTAGTAATAACAATAATGACAATAATAACAATGATAATAATAACAATAATATTAACA
Organism: Oratosquilla oratoria; assembly: GCF_046742065.1. Taxonomy (NCBI): domain Eukaryota; kingdom Metazoa; phylum Arthropoda; class Malacostraca; order Stomatopoda; family Squillidae; genus Oratosquilla; species Oratosquilla oratoria. The sequence goes on from NC_134780.1 coordinate 80,303,085, forward strand.
ATTATGGTAATAATAAAAACAATAGTAGTAATAAGAAAAAGAAAAAGAAAAGTGAGAAGAAATATGACGACAAAAATAGAAGACGAAGAAAAAAAAGAAAAAGAAAAAGGAGGTGGAGGTGAAGAAAAAGAAGAAATAGAAAAAGAAGTCAAAATCGAAGTTGAATCAGTCAAAGCTGAAGTCGAAGGAGGAGAAGAAGAGGGAGAAGGAAAAGAAGAATAAAAAGAAGAAATCGAAACTAAAGTCGAAGAAGAAGAAGAGGAAGAAGAAGAAGAAAATAAGACGAAGAAAAAGGAGAAGAAAAAGAAGAAGAAAAAGAAGAAGAAAAAGAAGAAGAAAAAGAAGGAGGAAATAAGACGAAGAAGAAAAAAGGAGGAGGAGGAGGAAAGAAGAAGAAGAAGAAGAAGAAGAAAAAGAAGAGGAAGAGGAAGAGGAAGAAGAAGAAGAAGAAGAAGAAGAAGAAGAAGAAGAAAATAAGATGAAGAAAAAGAAAAAGAAGAAGAAAAAGGAGGTAATAAGACGAAGAAAAAGAAGAGGAAAAAGAAGCAGAAGAGGAACAAGAAAAAAAAATTAAAAGCTGAAGTCGAAGAGGAAGAAGAAGTCGAAGAAGAAGAAGAACTCGAAGTCGAAGAAGAAGAGGTCGAAGAAGAAGAAAAAGAATTCGAAGTCGAAGATAAAGAAGAACTTGAACTCGAAGTCGAAGACGAAGAAAACAAAATCAAAGTCGAAGTCAGAGAAGAAGAAGACGAAGAAAATTTCGAAAACCAAAATCGAACTCTAACTGAAAGAACTCGAAGTGGAAGAAGGCGGCGTAGAGTCTGCCTCTGACGCACCTGTCCTTGGTGGTCGAGTCGTCGAAGGTGACCTTGTGCTTGACGCTGGGCGAAGCCTTCTTCCTGTTGTTCCACGTTGTATCCCGCCCAGGCGATCCCTTCGAATGGAGCCAGTAAATGTCATCTTCACACTTGGACTGTCGAGCAGGAGGGTGCATGTAAGATTTTCGAGAATAAAGCTAAGACGATTATCTACGAGTTTAGTTCCTCGTGTATGTTATTGACATTGTGTCAGGTTTAACTGGGTTTAAACCTGTGTGGGAGTTTTAATTTTGTTTTGAAGGTTTATGTGAGATAAGATATATCACCATTATGGGGCTTGGTGTTTTTTTGTATTTGTGTATGGGATAGAATTATTTTTTTTTGTGGAAATAGATTCTAGATAGGATTTAATCCTGTGGAAAGATGTGTTTCTGGACCACAATTTATTTTCGAACGGAGAATGTAAGTTTGGGGTTGCTTTGGTCTAGTGTGTGATGTGGTTCCTGGAATCCAGTATGTGTCTGTCTGCGCTTAGAGAGGACGAAACCCGTATGTCACCCTTCACGGTGCGTGACATGTCACCAGGAGGTCATTACACTGCATGAGAGTACTGTCATGAGAGTACGTTAGTTCTTTAGCTCGTTATGCATGGCATTGGACATCAATGGTGTCTTGTGGCCTTTTGACACGACTGGCACTCTATGGCACAAAGAGGCTTAGTTGGGGTCACGTGACAGGTTCACCTGTGACCCTTAGGCTGCATGACGTCATACGACGGGTAAGAAAGCGAGCCATGCACTTAACAAAAAAGCGCCATGCAATGACACACCTAATCCAAAGCAGCAGAAATAAAGCTTAAGCTTTGTTCGAGTTGGTATCGTTAAGCAGAGTTGATTGAGAAAAGAGCCACATATAATGCACAACGTCAACTTTCACTTATTTATTTATTTACTTATCTATTTATTTATTTATTGTTTTTCTTAATACTTAGAAACATTAATTCTTCTACAATAAATTTTGGCAAGATTTTTTTAACCATTGAAAGAGCACATTAGCAGAAGTGCGAATAGCTGGAAACATGGATTCTTGTCCAAAAAATTTTGGTAAGAATTTTTTTTTTAAGCAATGAAAGAGCACACTAGCAGAGGAGCAATTAGCGCAGAGCGTTAAATTGTGAAGCACAAAAACCACATCGAATAATATTCACAAACAACTATGTTGAGTGAATGGTTCATGAAAAGATGTTTACATTTGTGATTTTTTTTCTTTGAGTGTATCTAGTCTTATGAAATTATACATGTTTATGTGAAAGGTTTGGATTAAATTGCATTTGTGTGTGGTTTGTGTTCAGTCTGTGTCTGTCAGTTTGTTTCTATGCGTCTGTCTGCCTGTCTGCCTCACTGTCTATCAGTTTGTCTGTCTATCTGTCTACCTATCTGCTTCTCTGCCTGTCTGTCTATCTGTCTGCCTGTGCATTTACATGTCCGTCTGTCTGTATATCTGTGTGCATGTGCCTACTTGTTATGTTGACGTATGTTTGTATTTACAATATCTTCCCTTTCCATGCAAAGACGGTCTTTTGTTTATAAAAAAAGAATTATGAATTAATGTAGCATGAGTTAGATCTACTACGTTCATTCATCTATTTTGTAAACAACATTCTTGACGTCAAATCACTAAAACTATGCAGAGTCTTCGCGAGTAAGTGAAGGTGACTGCACGCTATGTGTACATGATTGTGAAATTATGTATACGTACACATGTACGTGTTTTTGTGTTCACACTGTGTATGCTTGGAGTCTGATGTTCGTATTCACAAGATTAATAAAGCCACTAAGAGTAACTGATTAAGCTTGTAAAGCAAATAAAGAAATCCACCCGATTTATCAACTTAGCTTGTGTTGTATACAGTTGACTTCATCTATAATTACTACAGTCCCTGATACGTTTTGAAAAGCTGTAGAAACTGCATATCATTAAATCAGACATCTACGACAGGTGTAAGTCTACAACACCATGAAATAATGTGACATAAATTTACGATAAAAAATATAAACTTCTTCCAGATCCCCAGAGAAACCAGCCTGGTCCTGGTGTGGCAGCGTCTGCGACATCAGACCACTCGCCAGACCAACCCCAAGAGCTGAGGGACAAAGGTCCACAACACACCCCTGCCACCGGTCCCTGGGAACAACTTTGGTCACCCGGGTGAGTACCACAAATCCTTTGTTTTACAACAATGCACCATCACCTTTTTCTCAACACTGAGGGGTGATTCTCCGGCGATCATCACCTCTTCTACTATTAGCTATAGACAACTTGACACACTTAAGCACAATACCCCACACCTCAGAACATAATAGACCAAATACGAGCACTAAGCACCGAGATCAACAACAAGATACATGAACAAAAGACACAAAATTGGCAAACATTTGTCATCTCACTTAATCACGATACAAACACCAGAAAACTGTACAAGACACTCAACAGCATTACACTATCCAACAGAAACACAGCACACTCTCAAACAGTAATAACCACAACAACAGTCAACTTACCCTCAAACAGACAACAAGCAAACACTCATAAATAATTTTTGTACAGGTAAGACATTTCACCCCTCACCCTTACGATCGATGCATCATTCGCCTTAAGAAAGATTTCCCCACAGACCCAGACTACACATCCTTCATAGAGAGCTAGACGAAGGACATAATCCAAAACCTTTAGCACTCATTCGCATGTGGCTCTGACATCATAAGTAATATCCTTCTAAAACACATTGGATCATATGGCATAAATACACTCCCCAACACTGCAAACTACAGCTGTTCACACAACACTATACCTGGCATCTGGAAGCATGAGAAAATCTTCACCATTCCCAAACCTATCAAAGACCAAAAAGTTCCGGTATGACACCTCCCAATCACACTTCTCTGCAACCCCTCCCCCCAAAATCATAGAACGCCTCATACTACAACTCGTCACTCCACAAACACTCTTCTGATAAACCCCAAACAAAGAGTTTTTGATGGCATCTATCCAAATAAGCCTCCCACACACACACACAGAATACTTCTCGTAACACTAGACATTAGTAATGCTTTCGATACCATCCCCCGTCACAATCTCACAACAAAATATATAACTCAAACATGCACAATAATACCAAAAGATGGCTGGAGTACCACATGGCTCAGTTCTATCCCCCATACTCTTTAATCTATACATACACGATATACCCAACCTCAGAAATACAAATCTATCTCACGCAGGCGACATAATAATTACATACACACATCGTAATGCAGACAAAGCTCCAGAAATACCACAACCATACCTCGATACACTCAACACCTGGTTTACTACAAATAGACTCAAAAAAGCCCTAAGCAAATCTACAGCCACACTTCTCACCAATTGGACAGTGGAACACAAATACATACCACGCCTCTATATCGACAACATTCTCGTACCAAAAGCCTACCCACCCAAGATTCTTGGTGTAACATACGATACATCCTTGTTATTCAAACAATACATCACAAACACAGGGACTAAATGCACACCTATACTTAACTGCCTTAAATCAATTGCAGGAACAACATTTGAATAAAACAAAGAAACTAATATTACAGTATACAAAGCATATGCTCAGTAAGGAATTATGTGAGCACCGCATGGGCATCTAATCTCACACACCACAGCACCCTGCAGACCACACAAAGCAAAACCTTACAGAAGATTACAGGCTGCAGAAACACAACACCTACAGACCATTTACACCATGAAAGGAACGTCCTCAAAGTCAGGGATCACCTTGACATGAGAAGCACACAAACACATGCCGCATCCTCTACAAACACAACACACCCACTACACTACATAGAACATCAACGCACGCCAAGAAACATCAAAACATCACCCAAATACTTATATTACACACAAAAACTATCTTCTCTTCCTTCACATCCACCAGACACCAGCCTCCAGAAGCATATCCATTACCATGTCACGCACTGCTCCATCAACAAACTGCGAGACAATATTTTTCTGCGCGCCCTCCGAATCGTCTCTCCCTCGACAGGATGGAGTCCACTTGGCTAGACTGCGGTGCGGACACCACCCAACCCTTCTAAGCTACCAGAAGAGGCTGGATGATCGCATCGCAGATAACTGTCCAGGATGTAACTCTTCACCCCATACTATACAACACGTTATGGAAGACTGCACTGCACACAATCACGCACGCTAATAACACAATATACATTATATCAAGGATTTGTGGGAAAACCCCGTTCTAGCCGTGGCGTTCCTTAGGGAGACGGGGCTGCTCGGTCAGACAGTCTAGGGAACGACAACCTCTGTGGTACTTATAAACGAAGCCAACTGTACACTATTACTCTTCAAGAACTACTAACACAGATTCGTTACAACAGAATCTATTGTGGCTTCAGAACCTGTGTATATGAACTAAGATCCCTGACTGTATTATATCCTCATACCTCAATTTCTGGGTCTTAGAGGCTGAGAGCTTAAACCTTGAGGTTTACCTTGTCAGAGCGGTGGAGACCCTTGGACTTGCTAAGGATGGAAGCGTTCTTGGAGAGCGACTTGGAGATCTTGAGGCTGAGCTTGAAGTACCATCGAACCTGTGGGTAAGAAATGAATCATCAACGTTCAGTTTTAGTCAGTTTTTGTTCCTGATGAGTTCCTTGATATCGGTGATGTTTGTCATAGATTTTATATTTGTTAGCAATGGGACATTTTGTTTTTGTGAGGTGGGTTCCAGCGCAAAGGAAAAAAGAAAAAAAAAAAAAAAAAGGGGGGGGCATCCGAATGAAAACAACTGTATACAGTATCGTTTAGGCCACGTTGGCAGTTTCAACAACACAACTATTCTTTCCCTGCATTGTTTTCTTTCCTTCCTCCCATGGTCTTTAGGCACTCCTTCCCCTTCCTTTCCTTTCCTCTACCCCACCTTTCTCACGATGGTGTGGGGGTGTGGGGGCTGGGGCTGTAGGACCTTGAATTAGGCTATCTAGTGCCCTTTGGCATCCTTGATGTCCGTCATGTCAAAATCGGAACCTACATAATCATTACTATAGCCTTCAGCATTTATCGCAACTACATGAATCTAAAGTGAGTTTAACCTATAGTATTAAGAATCTCTTACCCCCCCACCCACCCCACACACATACATACACTGTCATTTATGGGTTGAACGTGTAACCATGACTGGTTTCCTAGGGGCATCTCCTCTCACACTTGGTGTTTCTTTAACCCACTGTGTCACCACGTTTATTGCCATATTGCACTGTGTGCCAATACTTCTCTTCCACTAGCTTCCAATTCTTCCCGGTTCACTTCTCTACAATTGTGTGTGTGATGCACATACGCAGTTCCCTCACTAGTGACCGTTGTTGAGCTGTGTATTTTCTTACTTTCCTCTGTCTTTCCTTCTATGCCTTTTCCTTTGTTCTTTCGTTACTTCCTTCTTTTCTTTCTTCTTTCTATCCTTCTTTTTGTCTTTTCTTCCTTTTATCCTTCTTTTTTCCTCCTTTCCTTCAATCCTCCTTCCTTCCTTCCTTCCTTCCTTTAATCTTTCGTTACTTCCTTCTTTTCTTTCTTCTTTCTATCCTTCTTTTTGTCTTTTCTTCCTTTTATCCTTCTTTTTTCCTCCTTTCCTTCAATCCTCCTTCCTTCCGTCCTTCCTTCCTTCCTTCCTTTAATCTTTCGTTACTTCCTTCTTTCCTTTCTTCTTTCTATCCTTCTTTTTGTCTTTTCTTCCTTTTATCCTTCTTTTTTCCTCCTCTCCTTCAATCCTCCTTCCTTCCGCCCTTCCGCCCTTCCTTCCTTTTTTTCCTTCCTTATTCCTTCCATCTTCTTTCCTTTCATCGTTCCATCCTCTTTCCTTCCTCCCTTCTCTCCCTTCTTTCTCCTCGTCATCCTTCTCCCCGCCTCGCTTTCGTCCCCAGCGTGAATCCCCCACTCCCCCCCACCCTCCAGCGAATAATAGATACTTAAAGGAGATCTGCTCTTCTGAAGTCTAACTATAGAAGCCTGAAACTCGTCGACCTTTCTGAAGGTCAGAAAGAGCAATGAGAAGACTGTCTACACTTCTGAAGTTTCAGTAATGAAGATCTGAAGTTCTGTAGTATTTTCATTACCATCAACCTTAAGATCATCTACCATTTTCTTTTTGAAGATGAAAAGGATTAAGATGAGGTTTATATTTCTGAAGTCCCCCCCATTTCCACCCTTGATTTCAGCTACATTTCTGAAAGACAGCATTGTAATGTGACGCTCAGCTCAGGCTCACAGCAGTAACTTAGACTTCAGCTAGTTTCCTGAAGCCAGCAAGAGCTACACACTCTTTACTTTTTGTCATCATCATCATCATCATCGTTATCGTTATCATTATTGCCATCATTATCACTATCATTAATATTACTACTGCTTTCATTATTATTATCATTATTATCATTACTATTATTATTACTATTATTACTATTATTATTACTATTATTACTATTACTATTATTACTATTACTGTCATCATCAATATAATTAATATTACTACTGTTATCACCATCATCACCATAATCATCATCATCATCATCATCATCATCATCATCATCATCATCATCATCATCATCATCATCATCATCATCAATCATTTTTTTCACATTTTGCAAGATGGGCAGATGATTAACAGAAGAGTGACTGGAAGCTTTCTTGAAAATCAAATTCGAAATTTCCAACCTGTTCTCAGAAATCTTCTTTGAGAACCTGTAGAAATACACCCACTTCCCAAGGTCTTTATTTATTCTTCGATCTAACACAGTGAGCTAAACCTATTTCAGCTAACCTTGTTAAACACTCCCTTCCCTCTCCTCTCCTCTCCCCTCTCCTCTCTCCTCTCCTTTCGTTCTCTCCCTACACCTCCTCTTTCCTCTCTAACACACGTAACCCAGTCTAGCCTAACCTACTTCACCCAGGTTCATTTCAATTCTCTCTCTCTCTCTCTCTCTCTCTCTCTCTCTCTCTCTCTCTCTCTCTCTCTCTCTCTCTCTCTCTCTCTCGGTGGCGCGGTTGGTAGAGTCCCAGACTGTCAGCACGGCGGTGCCGGCGGTATCTGGTTCGAATCCTGCCCAGGGCTGAAATTATTTCAGTATCGCTGCGTTTCGAGTTGTTACTCCAACTCTCGTGGGCGGGGAGTTGGGTGTGTGTATGTAAGGTCATAGCATTACCCATAGATCGGTCATACGAACTCTGAGCTCTCTTCCGGGAGGGAAATAGCTGTCGATCACGAGTCCAACACGTGATCCAAAGACCAAGGTGAATCACACACACACACACACACACACACACACACACACACACACACACACACACACACACACACACACACACACACACACACACACAGAGAATAAAACACAACGTGAAATGAAGAACATTACCTTGATGGTGAGGAAGACCCAGAGGAGAATCCAGAAGAAGAGGTGGGCCGCCGTGGCTACCGTCGCTGCCAGCACCGAAGTGTCGAAGGAATACCGATACACCGAAGTCCAGTCGAAGACGAGCGGGGAAGCGCAGGTCGTCATCGCTATGAGGATGATGAGGGCCCAGCAGTGGGGTAGATAGCCCCACAGAACCTGCAAAGGGGGCTAGGGGTGTGAGGGGTAGGGGGGCGGGTGGTCGGGTGCTGATATTAAAGCGTCTCAAAAAAAAGATTCAGGTTAGGGTCATATCTCAAAAAAAGGTTGTTTGGATAAAGGTTGTACTTCAATTTTTTTTTTTTTTTTTGAGAAGGGAGACTTTATTTTGGGAGAGAGGTAATATCTATTTTGTTTTTTTGGAGAAGGATGATATCTCATTTTTTTTTGGAAAAGGGTTATATCTCAAAGATTTTATTTGAAGATTGTATTTCAGAGGATGTTTGTGGAGGGAAATATTTCATTCTTTGGGAAAGGGTAATGTTTCAAAGATTTTTTTTTTTAGAATCATGTTAAAGAATGAAGAAGACCGTTTCCTTTAAAAGGTTTATATATAAAAAATTTTATGAAGACAGATATTTTTTTTTTCTAAGAAAGGGTGACTGTTAAAAAATGACTAGGGGTAATGTTATTATTATCATTATTGATATCATACTTTTTTGATAAGGGTAATATTTAAAAAACATTTTGGAGTGATTGAGAATCCAGGTCGGAGGGTGAAAATGTATATTTCGATGAATATTGCGAATTCAAGCTCTTAAAAAGAGGTGGAGGGTGTTACTTATGCTTAAAAAAATCTAATCCAATCAGTTTTTAGACTGTCTACTTATGAAGATATCATTATAGCGCACATAGAACTATTTTATCTCATATAGGAATGAAGATTTTGGATATATTTTCTTTTTAGTAGAAGTTGTGTACACATCATCTTTACTCGTTCGATAATATATAATATATATATATATATATATATATATATATATATATACATATATATATATTTATTCAAATAAGACAGTTACTCCGGGACTCGAACCGGGATCTTGCATGACGCTAGGCCAAATCTCTACCGACTGAGCTAAAGGAACTCTAAAAGTCTCTAACTTGGAAGTTGATCTAACTCCCGAAGAACTAAGTCGACTGCTAACTGCCGTCCTTACTTAATTTTACAGAGACCTAAGCTCAGCTCTTAGCCAGTGGTGAAGCTGGTGCGAATCATTGATGGGCTTTCGTCGTTGTAAATACCTGACGGCGAATGTCAAATGAAATAATTCCGACAGTTACCCGGGACTCGAACCGGGTCTTTGCATGACGCTAAGCCAGAGCTCTACCGACTGAGCTAAAGGAACTCTAAAAATTAAGGACGGAAGTTAGCAGTCGACTTAGTTCTTTAGGAGCTATATCAACTTCCAAGTTAGAGATTTTTAGAGCTCCTTTAGCTCAGTCGGTAGAAATCATTTTACTATTTTGGTTATCCACGCATTTCTTAAAATTACCTTGAAAGTAGAACATAACTTATAAACTTGATGGCAATTTTAATTTCTTTGAAGTGCTCTTCTTTTACACCTGTAATCACTTCTTTTAATAGAAAAAGGATTAACGGATTGGATGTTTTTAACAGAAAAGCCCAGGAGAAAAGGGGAGATGTTAGTAGAAGATAAACGGATAGATAAATAAGAAAAATAATGATAATTAAGAGGAACAGGTATCGAGGGCGGCAGAGACACCAGACAAGGGTGAGTTGGGGTCGGGGTGGGGTGAGGAGACCCACCTGAGGTCGCTGCTCCGGGAGAATGTGATGCTTCTTCCTCTCCGACGCGACGAAGGAGCTGAAGGTGACTTGACCGTACAGGTAGACGACGCTGCCAGAGGCGAGGACCAGGACCTGCGACAGGAGGAAGACGACCACCAGCGCAGGGAAGGGTAGCAGGAAGCCTTCGAAGAGGGGCAAGAGCTCCCGTTCCCCAATGAGGTGGATCTTGTACAGGACCTGCAGGGAGGGAGGGGACACTCTTTTAAGTTTGAGCAGATCAATGTGGGTGCTGGTAGATGAGAAGGTGTGTGTGTGTGTGTGTGTGTGTGTGTGTGTGTGTGTGTGTGTGTGTGTGTGTGTGTGTGTGTGTGTGTGTGTGTGTGTGTGTGTGTGTGTGTGTGTGTGTGTGTGTGTGTGTGTGTGTGTGTGTGTGTGTGTGTGTGTGTGTGTGTGTAGGTTGGTAGATGGAATAATATGTCCGTAAGCGTTCATACACAAATACGTACATAAAAGCGCGCACACACACAAACACACACACACACACACACACACACACACACACACACACACACACACACACACACACACACACACACACACACACACACACACACACACACACACACACGTGCATATGTGTATATCAATGTGTAGACATATGCAAAATTATTCTAATACATCTACGAAATCAATAAAAACACACTTCTATATGCCTACAATAAAACGCTCTTAATTCTCATGCAAATGAAATAAATATTTCTCGACAAAGTAACTTAGGAATCCAGAATCGTATTTGCTCAATTGTGGAGAGAGTGGTGGTGGAGGAGGAGGAGGTGGAAGAGGAGGGGTGGAGGAGGAGGTGGAGGAGGAGGGGTGGAGGTGGAGGAGGAGGTGGAGGAGGAGGAGGAGTTGGGAGGGGGAGGGTTGGAGATGAGAGTAACCTAACGGCACTCGGCGTGTGTGTGTGTGTGTGTGTGTGTGTGTGTGTGTGTGTGTGTGTGTGTGTGTGTGTGTGTGTGTGTGTGTGTGTGTGTGTGTGTGTGTGTGTGTGTGTTAGCCTTGCCAACAGGTCGATTATCATAGTAACTCTAAGCCCTCATCCGTGTGGCTTATAGTTATCGATCACGAGTCCAGCACGTGATCCTAGACTATGATGAATCACACACACACACACACACACACACACACACACACACACACACACACACACACACACACACACACACACACACACACACACACACACACACACACACAACTTAGGCGTCAATATGTATATTTTTCGTCATACATAGATACTTTATGACAATGATTGATGGAATAGCAACATCTCAATACTTAATAAT
>NC_134780.1:80317006-80334506 GCF_046742065.1 Oratosquilla oratoria
ACAAGAAAATATATCGTGAGAAAAATACAAAAAGAAAGCGTCAAAAAGGACGAAATTGCGAAAATTCTGACAAGTTTGAAAACATTCAGCAAACGTGTCAAGAAATGCGAGTATTCTTTCTCGTCTTGCGTTCCCACCCCCTCTACCTCCCCCTTCCCCTCCCCTCCCCCCCTCCCCTCCCCCTCCCCCTCCCCTTCCTCCTCCCACCCTCCAACCATCGCTCTCTTTTCTATTTGATATTTCACACATATATGTTTTCTTTCCCTTGACCTCTGAGGTTTGAAGGTACTTTCTCTGAATGTCGCCAGGCGATTTAATTCAGGTTTGTCATTCGATTCTTCCTACTGTTATCTACTTTGTAGGTGACGTCAGTTGATTCTATTCAGTTACAGGGTGTCATCTTTTCCCATAAATATTTTTCTTAGTTTCGTTGGTTTCTTCCCTTTCTTCCCTATTTCCTTCCTTTCTTCTTCTTCTTCTTCTTCTTCTTCTTCTTCTTCTTCTTCTTCTTCTTCTTCTTCTTCTTCTTCTTCTTCTTCTTCTTCTTCTTCTTCTTCTCCTTCTTCTTCTTCTTCTTCTTCTACTTTCTTAATTACTTTCTTCCTCTTCTCCCTGTCTCAATTTCTTTCTCTTCTCTTTTCTCTCTTTCTCCCTCTTTTCTCTCTCTTTCTTATCCTTTTCTTTTCCTCTTACCTTTCTAAAGTTCTCTCTCTTCTTTCAATTTCTCTTTTACTTCCCAGCTTTTTCTCTTTCCTTCTTCCTTCTCTCATCATCTCTTCTCTTCTCTTCTTTCTCTTTTCATTTTCACACTCTTCTTTCTATTCATTTCCCTTTTTTTTCTCCTCCAGCTCCTCTTCCTACTCTTCCTCCTCCAGCTCTTCCTCCTCCAGCTCCTCTTCCTACTCTTCCTCCTCCTCCTTTTCCTCCTCCTCCTCCTCAGTCTTCCTTTTCCTTTTCTCTTCTACTTCTCATCCACTCTCTTCCTCTTCCTACTTCTCTTCGTCCTCCTCTTTTGCCTCCACTTATTCCTCTTCATTGTCCTCGTTGTCCTCGTTCTCCTCCTCGTCCTCCTCGTTGTCCTCCTCGTTGTCCTCCTCGTTGTCCTCCTCGTTGTCCTCCTCGTTGTCCTCCTTGTTGTCCTCCTCGTTGTCCTCCTCGTTGTCCTCCTCGTCCTCCTCGTTGTCCTCCTCGTTGTCCTCCTCGTTGTCCTCCTCGTTCTCGTTGTCCTCCTCGTCCTCCTCGTTGTCCTCCTCGTCCTCCTCGTTGTCCTCCTCGTCCTCCTCGTTGCCCTCCTCGTTGTCCTCCTCTCCATTGTCCTCGTTGTCCTCCTCATTATCCTCGTTGTCCTCCTTGTTGTCCTCCTTGTTGTCCTCCTCGTTGTCCTCCTCGTTGTCCTCCTCGTTGTCCTCCTCGTTGTCCTCCTCGTTGTCCTCCTCGTTGTCCTCCTCGTCCTCCTCGTTGTCCTCCTTGTTGTCCTCCTCGTCTTCGTTGTCCTCCTCGTTGTCCTCCTTGTTGTCCTCGTACCTTTACTTCCTTCATCTTCTCCGCCATTTCTCTGTCTCCATTCCTTTTCTTCTTCTTCTTCTTCTCCTCTTTCCATTCCCTTTACCGCGACTCCTACTCCCCCTCCATCGACCCTCCCTATCCCTCCACTCCCTCCATACTCTTCCCTCCTCCTCCTCCTCCTCAATCTCTTTCGTCTCCTCAATTTCCTTCCTCCACTCCTTCCTACTCTCATCTCACTTATCTAAACGTTTCTTTAATCATTTATTTATTTTTGTGATTCCCAGATTTCACCATTTTCTTTTGCTTTCTTTCTTTCTTTCCTTCTCCAGTTCATTTCGTTCGTATTTTCTTCATTCCTATTCTATTTCTATTTTTCACTTCTATTTGAATTTCTAAAGCTTAAACCTTTTGTAATTACTTCTTTTGCTTTATTTTCGTTTCATCTTATTAATCTTCCGTCAATCTTCTCTGTCTTTGCTTTTTTCATACCTATCTTATATAGTCTCCCATTCCCCTCCTTCTTCTTCTCTTCGTCCTCCTTGCCCTCCTCCTTCTCCTCCTCCTCCTCTTCCTCCCTCCCTTATCTTTGCTCCCCTCTGCCTCATAATCTGACACAGGTATAACTTCCTTCTCTTCCTCCCCTCCCTCCCTTCCTCCCTCTCCCCCCCCCTCTCTCTCTCTCTCTCTCTTTCTCTATCTCTCTCTCTTTCTCTATCTCTCTCTCTTTCTCTCTCTCTCTCTCTCTCTCTCTCTCTCTCTCTCTCTCTCTCTCTCTCTCTCTCTCTCTCTCTCTCTCTCGCTCTCTCACTCATTGTTCTTTCTCACTGTTCTTTTGATAACATCTTCCCACCTTCCTCCTCCTCCTCCTCCTCCTTCGTATTTAATCATTGTTCGGCTCTTCCACTTCCTGCCACTTCTCCTCCTCCTCTTCTTGATCTCCCTCTGCCCTTTCTCCTTATTTGGCTTCGAGGAGGGGAGCACGAAAGAGAGAAAGAGAGCACCTGTAGTAGCCCAAAGCATTAACGCCTTCTACTCAAGTGAGGGGTCGGGGGGGGGGGAGAGGGGAGGAGGAATCAAAGAGGGGGAGGGGGAGAGACGAGGGGAAAAGGAAGAAGAGATGGAAAGGGAGGAAGGAAGGTAGGGTGGTGAGGGAAGAGGGGAAAGGGAAAAGAAAGGGAACTGGGTGGGAGAGAAGGAGTGAGAGAGGGGAGAGGAGGGAGAGGGGAGAGGGGGAGGGTAGAGGGAAGAGAAGGGGAGAGAAGGGAGAGGGGAGAGGGGAAGGGTAGAGGGAAGAGAAGGGGAGAGAAGGGAGAGGGGAGAGAGGGGGAGGGTAGAGGGAAGAGAAGGGGAGAGAAGGGAGAGGGGAGAGGGGGAGGGTAGAGGGAAGAGAAGGGGAGAGAAGGGAGATTGGAGAGGGGGAAGGGTAGAGGAGTGAAAGAGGGGAGAGGAGGAGGGTAGAGGGAAGAGAAGGGGAGAGAAAGGAGAGGGGGAGGGTAGAGGGAAGAGAAGGGGAGAGGAGTGAGAGAGGGGAGAGGGGGGAGAGGGAAGAGAAGGGGAGAGAAGGGAGAGGGGAGAGGGGGAGGGTAGAGGAGAGAGAAGGGAGAGGGGAGAGAGGTGGGAGGGTAGAGGGAAGAGAAGGGGAAAGAAGGGAGAGGGGAGAGAGGGGGGAGGGTAGATGAAGCAGAAAGGGAGAGAAGGGAAAGACGAAGAAAGGAAAGAATGGGGGGGGAGAGAAGGAAGGAAGGGCAAGGAGGAGAGGTGATGAGGAGGGGAAGATAAGGAAAAGGGATTGACCCTTTAACTACAACGAAATCCCTTTATCCAAATAGAATAGATGTTATCTAGCCAGAATAAATCATTACAAGATCACCACCCTAGCGCAAAGCACAAATGGAAAGTAAACTCACACAGAACAAGACGGAAACGAGGACGCCGCTTAAGGGGAACAAGGATTCATTGTCACAAAGGGGAGAAAAGAAGAAGAGGATCAAGAGGAGGAAGTGCAGCCAAAAGGATAAACAGGAGATAAAGAAGGGAAGGATAAACGGATTGAACGTAGGAAGAGACAGAAAGAAAGAAAAAGAGAGACAGAGAAAATAAAAACATAGATAACTAAGGGATAGAAGGGAGGGGGAGGGAGGGAGGGAGGGAGGGAGGAGGTGAAGAAGGTATATACATATGCATATATGTATGTATATACACACACATATTTGATAGACACAGATAGAGATATAGATAGAGAGTGGGGAGGGATATATATATATATATATATATATATATATAATATATATAATATATATATATATATATATATGTATTATATATATATATATATAAAGAGAAAATGTATTAGCACATTTGTAAATGACACACAGGAACCCACAGTCGGAGCTGTGGGTTCCTGTGTGTCATATATATATATATATATATATATATATATATATATATATATATATATATATATATATATATATATTATATAGAGAGAGAGAGAGAGAGAGAGAGAGAGAGAGAGAGGCAGAGAGAGAGGCAGAGAGAGAGAGAGAGAGAGAGAGAGAGAGAGAGAGAGAGAGAGAGAGAGAGAGAGAGAGAGAGAGAGAGAGAGAGAGAGGCAGAGACAGAAAAAGGGAGAGAAAGAGAAAGGGAAAAGAAAAGGAGGTATAAGAGATGAAATGAAATGGTCATATAAGGAAGATTGAAAAGAACTGGGTAGAAGAACAGGTGACAGGTGGAGAAAGGAAAAAACATGTATGTATAGAATTGAAAATAGAAGTAAACAAAAGGTACAGAAGGAATGAAATTGATCATTTGAAACCAACTTAGTACCAGAGATTGTTCATAGAACTACAAAAAAATGTGTAAGATGAAACAACAATGAAAATAAAGATGATCAGAACAATATAAAAAAAAACTGCAGAAAACATACGAGAAATAGGAAGAAATAGAATAGGGGAAGTCAAATAAAGGAGAGCCCAAGAAGATCAGGAAATAAAAGAGGACATGAGAGGAAAACGAGGGAAATCGTAAAAATAATAAGAGAAAAAAAAAAAAAAGGAAAAAAGCAGGACGACTACGAAGAAAACAATAATGAGGGTTGGCAAGTGGTAGAGGCATGTTAGAGTGCTGGAGAGGAGGGGAGGAGGAGAAAGAGGAGGGGAGGAAGAGAAGGGAGGGAGGGGGAGGGGAGGGGGAGAAGACATTTAGAAGGGACGCTGCTTGGAGGAGAGGACGTAGAGAAGGCTAGGTGCGTCTCATAGAATCTTCAAGAGCGCCTAGAGAACTTTTGGGATTTACAGGTTATAGAAAGTTATATCCTACTATTGTTTTACGTCGTCATGAAGAAATGGTGACATTAAAAGTGACGTCACACAAGTGACGTCACTGAAGGTTGGACGCCGTTGGTCGGAGGAGGAGGAGGAGGAGGAGGAAGAAGAAAAAGAAGAAAAAGAAAAAGAAAAAGAAAAAGAAAAAGAAAAGAAGAAGAAGAAGATGAAGACGAAGACGAAGACGAAGAAGAAGAAGAAGAAGAAGAAGAAGAAGAAGAAGAAGAAGAAGAAGAAGAAGAAGAAGAAGAAGAAGAAGAAGAAGAAGAAGAAGACGTTTCAGCTGCTGTGACCTATCGACGACTTCAACAACTTGGAAGACGACGACTAATAGGACGACTTGGACAATTTAGACCATTTTGACAACGTTTTGGGAAATTTGGACGACCAAATGGACGAACTGAACAAGATAGACGACTTAGACGACAACACGTCACTGATGAGCGCAAGCAAAGAGATACGGGAAGGTACTTACAAAGCTGAAAAAACAAAACAAAAATAAAACCCATTTAGCAACAGAGGAAGAGGAGGAGGAGAAGGAGGAGGAGGAGGAGGAGGAAAAGAAAAAAAGGAGTCTGGAGTAAATATCTCCACCATTAACAATAATGACTCTCACAATAGCGGAGGACATTAAAAGAGACAATAAGCGACGCTGAGAGAGAGAAAAAAAAAGAGAGAGAGAGAGGGAGAGAAAAATTGAGACAAAGCGAGAAAGCGTAAAATATAGACTCGCTCGCAAGTATATGCCGTTAAAGTGTGTGTGTAAGTATGTGTGTGTGTGTGTGTGTGTGTGTGTGTGTGTGTGTGTGTGTGTGTGTGTGTGTGTGTGTGTGTGTGTGTGTGTGTGTGTGTGTGAGTGAGAGAGAGAGAGAGAGAGAGAGAGAGAGGAAGGAGAGAATTAGGGAAGGAGATCCTGAATGAAACACACACAAGCACACACACACACACACACACACACACACACACACACACACACACACACACACACACACACACACACACACACACACACACACACACACACACACACACACACACACACACACACACACACACACACACACACACACACACACACACACACACACACACACATGTACAAATACAAATGAGAAAGCGGAACGAGAGTACTACATACAGATTAAAGGAGATAAAGTAAATGAAGGAAAGACGGAAGAGGTGGGGAGTAGGGTGGATGGCGAGAGGGAGTGGGGTGGGGGTGGTACGTATTTGGATTTTTAAGGAAATGGTCCTCCATGGTGATACAAACGAAGAAAAACCGAAAAGAAATATTTCGAAGTAAACAATGGCTGCGACACCCCCCACCCCCACCCCCCATCCCCCCACCGCGGAGGAGGGAAGGGAAGGGAAGGGTGGAAAGGGAATGCGGAAAAGAGGGGGGTGGGGTGAGGTAGCTTCTGAGGGATTGAAGTTTGAGCATATAAGACAGTAAACAAAAATGAAATAAAATAAAATAGATTGAAATGAAATACAGTAAAATATAATTAAAAAGAATTTGAGAATAAAATGGGTGATTTAAGAATATAAGAACACAAGAAAGAGGGAGACTACAAGAGACTATAAAGCCTACACTAGGCAGTTCCATGTCCATTATTACCTATCACCCCCATCCATAAAGATATCTAACTTTTTCTTAAACCAACCGATAGTTTCGTAGCTCACTACTCGTTGACCACTATTGGTGAACCAGTTCTTGCCTATTTTCTTCTTAAATCTAAATTTGTCCAATTTAAACCACTTACTGCGAGTCCTGTCCTGTTGTCTTAATATTATGACCTAGTCTGCATCATATGTTAAAGGCCTTGATCCACTTGGACACCTCTATTAAATCACTCCGCACCCTGCCCCCTCGTAAGGTAAATTTCTGAGCCCATGTATCATTTTGGTCATTCTCCTCTGCACGTAATGATTTTAGTGAATTAATATCCACTTTATAGTACGGAGGCCAAAACTCTCCGGCACTGTCAAGAATGGGTTTAACTGATGCCAGATACAGTTTGATAACTGTCTGCACTTTTATTTATAACGGTCTTAGCAATGAAAGCTAATGCTCTGTTAGCTATATTCCTGGCTTTAATGCACTGTTTCCTGGATTTAATATCTGGACTCATTAGCAGTCCCAAGTCTCTATCGCGGCCAGGTACCATATCTAACCTCTCCTTTGTAAATACCGTGAGAAAATATTAATTAACTCCTCGCTCATTTTATCCTCCGAATCTATCAAGACATCTTCGTCGTTTTTAATTGGGCCTATCCTTTCCTTATATTTTGTTCTGTAGAGATGAAAGAAGCCCTTTGGGTTGGATCTCGCTTGTCTGGCAACCTTAATTTCGTAGTTACGTTTCGCTGTGCGCGTGTTCTTTTTAACCAGTCTAGCCATATCGTTATATTTAGATCTAAGGTGTGTATCCCCGTTTTTTATTCTGACGTAAAGGCCTGTTTTTATTCCGATCTCATTTTTCAGCCTATCCATCATCTATTTGGGAGTATTAGCATTCTTTCGTATCGCCTTGAGGGGAATAAATTTAATTTGTGCAAACAAAATCATAGCGGTTAGGTTACTGTACATTTCGTCTAGACCGATGACCCTGCTATTGACCTCACCTCAGGCTTGTATGTGACCTGACCTTGGTCTAGACTACGCTAATGACGTTGTATACACACAATGACGCATCACTTTTACGTTGTAATTTTATGTATAATGTTAACAGAATGATATACAATAGAAAGATGATCCTATTGTTCTACTCCGGATTAACCCCATATGTGACCAATTGTCCTTCACATTTCCTCAGTTCTTCAAAAGTGGCTCTCCTGAAGTCAGGTACTAAAATGTTATTCGTACTATTCAAAATTTCCCATATGATATTAAATCTTATTTCTTATGATCGCTACAGCCTAGATTATCACCCACTTGTACGTTTTTCGTTAGATCTTTATTTTCGGTTAAGAGTAAGACGGTTATTGGGATGGGGAAACGAGCTACTAATAAATTGCGAACAAAACAATAGGATGAAGAAAACGGGAAAATAAGAAAATGGAGATGAATTGAAAAAACAGTAGAAAAGGTGTGAAACTGAAATAAATATGTTGACACGCACGCCTCTCCCAGAGTCGACACCTTGGCCTTGATGAGTTGGAAGGTAGTGAGGAGGTTACACCAGGAGGCGCTGAATGGCTGCGGCCGAACCAGTCACTTTTGCCCTACGCGCTTTAAAGGCTGTTGGGGCTGGTAACAGTCATTGCTGGGAATAGGAATGAAGTACGGGGTTCGAACCCACAACTAAGCGAATGCGAGAGCACCACCACGCTTCCGATTACGTCACCGATGCACCACCGGATACGAGTATCTTATTAACTACAAGAATCCCGTCGATCAGAAGATGAAATATTCAGACGACAGCGAGAGAGCTAAACTAATCAAGATTTTCAATAAAAGGCAGAGATCAGAGAAGAGGAAGAGAAAACGAGTCATATAGAGGGACCTATTCGGAAAGGTAAATCTAATAAACACATCAAGACGGACTACTTTGATGGAGGCAGTAGTGGACTTCTTTGAAAATCAGAACAGGGAACATTATTAGATGAAGAAGAGAGAGATAAAAAGAGAAGAATTTTCCCTAGTGATTTATTATTCAAATACCACTATTCAGGTAGTAAACTCAAGTGAAAGTCTTAGCAATATACTACAAGTTACATCTATGATCTACAAATATGAAATTGCTGAAAGGGGGTAGTAATGGATTCTTTCTCACCCTGAGCGAGCCTGTGTGTGTGTGTGTGTGTGTGTGTGTGTGTGTGTGTGTGTGTGTGTGTGTGTGTGTGTGTGTGTGTGTGTGTGTGTGTGTGTGTGTTTGTGTGTGTGTTTGTGTGTGTGTTCGTGTGTGTGTTCGTGTGTGTGTTTGTGTGTGTGTGTTTGTGTGTGTGTTTGTGTGTGTGTGTTTGTGTGTGTGTGTTTGTGTGTGTGTTTGTGTGTGCTTGTGTATGTTTGTGTGCGTGTGTGTGCGTGTATGAAAACTAAGATCCCTAATGACAAGAGGAAAGCACTAACAGACTCGAAAGGAAAAAAGGGGTGGGCGAGAATGAGAGGAAGAAAAGGGGAGAGGGAGGAGGAAAAAGAGGACGAAAAGGAGGAGGAGGAGGAGGAGGAGGAGGAGGAGGAGGAGGAGGAGGAGGAAGAGGAGGAGGAGGAGGAGGAGGAGGAGGAGGAGGAGGAGGAGGAGGAGGAGGAGAAGACGGGAGTTGAGAGATGAAGATGGACTCAAAAGTATTTCCATTCAGGGATTGTTCGACCTGGAGGAGCAGGAGGAGGAGGAGGAGGAAGAGGAGGAAGAGGAGGAGGAGGAGGAGGAGGAGGAGGAGGAGGAGGAGGAAGGATGAAAGCGTCTTCGACCATGAAGAGGAAGAATGACTGAGTCCACGATTTTTTTTTATTTCATGTGCATTCCTGCGTGTTTGTGTGTGTCTGTGTGTACATATTTGTGTGTGCGCTTGTGTTTGTGTGTGTATGTGCGTATCTTTGTGTGTGTGTGTGCGTATGTGTGTATACGCATGTGTGTGTGTGTGTGTGTGTGTGTGTATGTGTGCGTGCGTATGTGTCTGTGTGTGTTTGTGTGCAAGTGCGTGCGTGCGTGTGTGTGATATATATATATATATATATATATATAGAGAGAGAGAGAGAGAGAGAAATCGGATGAAGAAGAAGAAGAAGAAGAAGAAGAAGAAGAAGAAGAAGAAGAAGAAGAAGAAGAAGAAGAAGAAGAAGAAGAAGAAGAAGAAGAAGAAGAAGAAGAAGAAGAAGAAGAAGAAGAAGAAGAAGAAGAAGAAGAAGAAGAAGAAGAAGAAGAAGAAGAAGAAGAAGAAGAAGAAGAACAACAACAACAACAACAACAAATCAGGAAACGCATCACTCCACCGACTGAAATATCAAAATGTCCGCCTCGACTAAAACTGGTGCTATTTTATTTGTCTTTGGGGGTGGACAGGGGCGAGTGGCAATCAGCTGTGACCCCATCCTATCCAAGTCCTCCCTGCTGTCCATTGCTGAATAAGATCATGTGACGCAATATTTCATGAAAGAAAAAAAAAATCATTGAAGCAAAAGGTCTTCAAGAACCCAAAAGACCGACCGGAAGGAAGAAATGGAGAGCGCGAAGAGTCTGCAAGAACGCTCGAAGGACAACCATCTCCCAGAGACCTTCTGGAGCTTGTGACGTTCTTCGTGAAGGTTCTTCCTGAGGCCTGATAGGCAGTGCAGAAGGAGGAGGCACGGAAATGCGTGCCCAGCGGTGAGTGGCAATGGAGGAAAATAAGAATAAAAAAGGAGGAGGAGGAAGAAGAGAAAGAGGAGTAGAAGGAACAAGAAGAAGAAAGAGGAAGGAAGAAGAGTAGGAGGAGGAAGAAGAAGAGGAAGAAGAGGAGGAGGAGGAAGAGAAGGAGGAAGAGAAAGAGGAGAGGGAAGTAGAGGAAGAAGAGAAAGAGGATGAAAAAGAGGAGGAAGGGTAGGAATAGGAAGAGAAATTGAAAGAGGAGGAAGAGAAAGAGGAGGGGGAAGTAGAGGAAGAAGAGAAAGAGGATGAAAAGGAGGAGGAGGAAGGGTAGGAATAGGAAGAGAAATTGAAAGAGGAGGAAGAGGAGGAGGAGGAGTTTGCTGCGCTGAAGAAGGAAGGACCAACAGTAATGGAGGTCAGCTTTGGTCGAGGAGAACCTCTGGAGAAAATGGCGAGAACGAGAGGCCGAAGAGAACCTTGAGGAGGAGGAGGAGGAGGAGGAGGAGGAGGAGGAGGAGGAAGAGGAGGAGGAGGAAGAGTAGACGGAGAAGAAAGAAGAAAGGAGAATAAAGAAGGAAAAAGAAATGATGATGAAGAAAAAGAAGAGGAAGAAAGGAGAAGAAGCTTGGGGGAGGATGTAGATTAGGATGAGGAAGAGGAAGAGAAAATAAAATGAGGAAGAGGAGGAGGAGGAATAATGTGGGTGTCGGGGGGGGACAAGTAGAAGGAAGAGAAGAATTAGTAGAGGGAAGAGGCAGGGGAGGAAATGGAAGAAGTAGAAAGAGGAGGATTAGGTTTAGGATTAGGATTAGAACCAGAGGGATTGAGGGAATTGAGATTAGGAGGAAGAAGAGGGGTAGAGATAGAATAATGAGGCTTAGGATTACGATCAGGATTAAGAACATTAAGACTACAGATAGAACTAGGTGGAAAAGGAGGATGAGGAGGAGGAAGAGAGGAAAGATGAAGATTAGGAGGAGGAGGAGGAGGAGGAGGAGGAGGAGGAGGTGAAGCAGCAGCAGCAGCAGCACAAAATGGAAGAGGATGATTACGAGGAAGATGAGGAGCAGGAGGAGGAGAAAATAGGAAGAGGATGAGATGAAGAATGAAGAGTAATAGGAGGAGCAGGATAGGGCAGATGAGGAGGAGGAGGAGGAGGAGGAGGTGGAGGAGGAGGAAGAGGAGGCGGAGGCGTGAAGAAGGAGCAGTCAAGTGTGCTAGAACGAGGCTCGACGTACACCTTCGAAGCGGAGACCCCCACTCCCCACCACCACCACTCTCGGTTCCCTTGTTAAGCGAAGTAAAGGAGGAGGAGGAGGAGGAGGAGGAGGAGGAGTGGAGGAAGGGGAGGAGGAGGAGGAGGAGGAGGAGGAGGAGGAGGAGGAGGGGAGGAGGAGGAGGAAGAGGAGGAGGAGGAGGAGGAGGAGGGGAGGAGGAGGAAGAGGAGGAGGAGGAGGAGGAAGAGGAGGAGGAGGAGGAGGGAGAGTATGGGAGGAAGAGGTGAAGGAGAGGAAGGGAAAGGGGAAGAAGAGGATACAAAAAAGACGGGAGAAGGAGGAGAAAAGGGAAGAGGGAAAGGAGAAAAAGGAGGAGAAAAAGGAGGAGGAGGAAATGAGAGAAAAAAGAAGAGGAAATTAGAGGAAAAAAGAAGAGGAGGAGGAGGAAGAGGAATAGGAAAACGAAAAACAGGAGGAAGATGCAGAGAAAGAATAGAAGGAATAAGACGAATAGGACGAAGAGGAAAATGAAACTGAGGAAGAAGAAGAGGAGGAGCAAAAAGAGGCGGAGAAGGATAAAGAGGAAGAACAAGAATAGAAGGAGGAAGAAGAAGAAGAGGAAACGTGGAAGGCGCAGGAGGAGGAGGAGGAAAAGGAGGAGGAGGAGGAGGAGGAGGAAAAGGAGGAGGAGGAAGATGAGGAGGAAAAGGAGGACGACGAGGAGGAGGGGTAGGAGGTTGAGGAGGAAGATTAGGAGAAAGCGCAGCAGGAGAAGAAAGCGCAGGAAGAGGAACAGGAGCAGAGGATAGTGCACTAAGAGGAGGAGGAGGAGGAGGAGGAGGAGAAAATGGTGAGGCTGATCAGCGGTGGGAAGAAGAGCAGATGGCTGCTGGAGGAATGTATGACTCCATTGTCGGATGAGGACAAAATGAAAGAGAGAAGCAGGGATGAGGATGAGGATGAGGATGAGGATGAGGATGAGGAAGATGAGGATAAGGATGAGGAAGATGAGGATGAGGAAGATGAGGATGAGGAAGATGAGGATGAGGAAGATGAGGATGAGGAAGATGAGGATGAGGATGATGAGGATGAGGAAGATGAGGATGAGGATGAGGAAGATGAGGATGAGGAAGATGAGGATGAGGAAGATGAGGATGAGGAAGATGAGGATGAGGATGAGGATGATGATAATGATGAGGATGAGGAAAATGATGGTGATGAGGAGGAGGAAGATGAGGAAGAGGAAGATGAGGATAAGGAGGATGAGGATGGGGATGAGGATGAGGATGATGAGGATGAGGATGAGGAGGATGAGGAGGAGAAGTGCTGGAGAAGAATTTATGAGAGGAAAGGAATGATTTCAACAATAACCAATGCTTCTATCCGTGAGGACAACATGGCAGAGAGAGAGAAAATGTTGAAAAAAAATGATCAGTATTTTCACTTATTTATCTATTTATCTACTTGTTTATT
Organism: Oratosquilla oratoria; assembly: GCF_046742065.1. Taxonomy (NCBI): domain Eukaryota; kingdom Metazoa; phylum Arthropoda; class Malacostraca; order Stomatopoda; family Squillidae; genus Oratosquilla; species Oratosquilla oratoria. The sequence goes on from NC_134780.1 coordinate 80,329,817, forward strand.
CATTAATTTGTTCATTTATCTTTTGAGTGGGGTCTAGTTTCCGATCACAGAATAATGCCGAAGGACTCTGGAGAAGTTCCGAAATCGGTGGTGTAACGGGAGAGGAAGAAGAGGAAAATAATCAACAGAATTCGTGAATTCCCTGGAGGAGAGGTGAAAGAAAACGGGAAGAAAACGGGGAAAGGGAGAAGAACTGAGATCTTAAGCGATGAGAAATGATTCAGAATGAGTGAGTGAATGAGAGAGAGAGAGAGAGAGAGAGAGAGAGAGAGAGAGAGAGTCAGAAAGAGAGTCAGAGGGAGTCTGAAAGAGAGTGTCTGAAAGAGAGAGAGAGAGAGAGAGAGAGAGAGAGAGAGAGAGAGAGAGAGAGAGAGAGAGAGAGAGAGAGAGAGAGAGAGAGTCAAAGAGTCAGAGAATCAGAATGAAAGTCAGAGAAAAGAGAGAGAGTCAAAGAGAGAATGTCAGAAAAATAGATAGAAAAAAAGAAGATAGAAGTATTTTGAAAAACAAGGCATGTAATCAAAAAATGAACAAAAAGAAAATAACAAACAAAGAAAAAGCACAAAAACAAAACAAAGAACGCGGGGGAGGAAATATAAGATAGAAAAAAAGAAAAAAGAAAAGAAGATAAACAAAAGGAGAAGGCCAAAACCATTAAAGAGGAGGAGGAGGAGGAAGAGAAGGGCCAGAAATAGAGAGGAGGAGGAGAGGAAAAGACATTAAACTGGAGGAGAGAGAAGAAGAGAGAAAGAAGAGGAGGGGAGAGAAAGGGGGAGCAATGAGAGAAATGGGAGCGAGGGAGCGAGCGAGGGAGGGAGGGAGGGAGGGAGGGAGAGAAGCGGGAGAGAGAGCTAGAAGCCTTTACTTGAAATCCATTGAGAGCGCCAACACTTTCGACTCTCCTGAGAAGAGAGGGGAGGAGGAGGAGAAGCAGGAGGAGGAGGAGGATAAAAAGTAGTAAGGGATAGAAAAGAATAAAGAAGGGAGGAGAAGAGGAGGAGGTTAAAGAGTTGTAAGGGAAAGAAAAGAATAAAGAAGGGAGGAAAAGAGGAGGAGGAGAAGAAAGAGGAGGAGGAGGATAAATAATAGTAAGGGATAAAAAAGAATAAGGAAGGGAGAAGAGGAAGAGGAGGAGGAGGAGGAGGAGAGAGGAGGATGATAAAGAGTAGTAAGGGATAGAAAAGAATAAAGAAGGGAGGAGAAGAGGAGGAGGCTAAGGATGAAGAGGAAACTGAAGAGGAGGAGGAGGAGGAAGAGGAGAAAGGGATGGAAAAGGAGGTCAAAAGAGAAGTAGGAAGGGGAAAATATAAACAAAAGTAGGAGACAATGAAGAGGACAAAGAAAAACAAAGAAAGAATGAAAAAAAAGAGAAAAAACAAACAAACAAACGATTGAAGCAATTGGATGAGGTCGAAGGGAGAAAGAAGGAAAATAAAAAAAGAAAGAAAGAAGAAGATAAAGACATAAAAAGAATAAGAAAATGTTAAATGAATGAAGTAAGAAAGGAAGACAGAGGAACTGTTAAAAAGAAAACAGGAAGAAGAAAAGGGTGGAAAGAAATAATAGCAGACAGACATTGAAGAAAATTTTAGCAAACATGAGAAGAAAATAGAGAAAAAGAAAATAAGACAAAAAGAGGACGAGAGAAAAAAAAAGAAGAGAAATAAGGGAGAGAAAAAAAAGAAGAGAAATAAGGGAGAGAAAAAGGGAGGAGAGGTGTGGGAGGAGGGAGGAGACGGAGGGAGGGGGAAGGGGGGAGGGGGAAGGGGGAAGAGGGAGAAAAGGGAGAGGGAGAAGGTGGAGAGCGAGGAGGGGGAAGAGGGAGGAGGGGGAGAGGGAGGAGGGGGGAGAGGGAGGAGGGGGAAGGTGGAGAAGGGGGAGAGGGAGAAGGGGGAAGAGGGAGAAGGGGGAGAGGGAGAAGGGGGAAGAGGGAGAAGGGGAAGAGGGAGGAGGGGGAGAGGGCGGAGGGGGAGAGGGAGGAGGGGAGGATGGAGAAGGGGGAGAGGGAGGAGGGGGAGAGGGCGGAGGGGGAGAGGGAGGAGGGGAGGATGGAGAAGGGGGAGAGGGAGGAGGGGGAGAGGGAGGAGGGAGAGAGGGAGGAGGGGGAGGATGGAGAAGGGGGAGAGGGAGGAGGGGGAGAGGGAAGGGGAGCACCTGATGCACTTCATGGGGTCGAAGAGGGAGAAAAGGAGGAGGAGGAGGAGGAGGAGGAGGAAGAGGAGGAGGAGGAGGAGGAGGAGTGGAATAAAATCGTTACAATTACCTGGAATCCAAGGGTGAACAAGAACACTCGGGCCATGTCGAGGGCGAGGGAGAAGAGGAAGAGGAGGAGGAGGAGGACCAAGAGAAAGAGGAGGAGGAGGAGGAGGAGGAGGACCAAGAGAAAGAGGAGGAGGAGGAGGAGGATCAGAAAAATGTGTATGCGAATGATGACAAGGATAGGGATGTGGAGGAAGAAGAGAAGGAAGATGAGGGAAGTGAGAAATGAGCAAGAAAAAGAGAAGAAAGATGAAGAAGAGGAAGAGGAAGAGGAGGGGAAAGAAGGAAGACGAGGAAAAGGAAGAGGAGGAGGAAGAGGAGGAGGAGGAGGAGGAAGAGGAAGAGGAAAAGGAGGAGGAAGAGGAAGAGGAAGAGGAGGAGGAAGAGGAAGAGGAAGAGGAAGAGGAAAAGAAAGAGGAGAAATTAATGAGGAAGAAGGCAGAGATTTGCATGGGGAGGAGGAAGAAGAAAAATAAAAAGAAGAAACAAAAGAGAAAGATGAAGAAATAAAAGAGGAAGAAGAAGAAGACGAAATGAAAGGGGAAGAGGCTGAAATGATAAAGGAAGAAGAACTAAATGAGGAAGAAGAAGAAGAATAGGAATGAAACAAAGACAAAGAAAGACAAGAATATAAAATACAGCAATAAGTAAGATTAATCAATGAAGATAGAAAGTAATAAGATGAAAACAAAATAAAGAAGAACACAATAAGGGAGATAAAGAAAAGAGAGACAGAAAAGAGAAAAAGTGAAAAAAAGAGAGGAGAGAGGAGAGGTCATTAGAGAGCTGAAGAGTAAGAAAGAGGAGAGAAGAGAAAGGCTTGATAATGATGGTATGAACGAGAAATACGAAATAATAGGGAGGCGAATAGAACGAGGGATAGAAAACGGGAAGAAATAATGAAGAAGAAAGCGGGAAGACACTGAAAAAATAGAGTGAGAGATAGGCAAAACAAACAGGAATTCAAGTCGACATGAAGACGTAACCACGCACACAAACACACACACACTCACACTCACACTCACACACACACACACACACACACACACACACACACACACACACACACACACACACACACACACACACACACACACACACACACACACACACACACACACACACAAGCCCACACATTTACACACGTAACGACATATTGAAAAATAATCGAGAATAATACTTAAAGTTTGTGTATTTTCCATGAAATTATGATAAAAAAGGAAGAGAAAGAAGGGAGAAGAGAGGCGATCAAAGAGAGAATAGGAGGAGAAAGAAAGAAAATGGTAGGAGGGGAACAAGAAGGATGAAGAGGAAGAAGAGGAACAAGAGGGGCTGAGTGATTCATAAATAGACAGACAGACAGACAGAATATACATATACATGTATGTATATTTATATATGTATATATATATATATATATTTATATATATTATATATATATATAAAAAATATGTTTTGAATTAATTCACAAGCAACACGTTAAAATAATATCAAAAAAAAAAAAAAAAAAAAAAACCCACTGGGAAATAAGAAGCTTAGTCCGAACGTTTTCGTGTATTTAAGACATTATCAAGGAATAAACAGTTAAAGAGACATAGGAGGATATATATATACATAAAGTAGATGACAAGCTAGGAACATGGGAAGGACACACAAGATGCTTCATAATCAGGTAGAGACGTATGTTTACATATAAGGACGTTTGGTCACATGACGTTACGTCAACCCGGCCTAGTAACACTTGGCCAAGTGTTACTAGGCCGGGGGTGACGTAACGTCATGTGACCAAACGTCCTTATATGTAAACATACGTCTCTACCTGATTATGAAGCATCTTGTGTGTCCTTCCCATGTTCCTAGCTTGTCTTCTTCTTTATGTATATATGTATCCACCTGTCTCTGTAACTGTGTATTCCTTGATAATGTCTTAAATAGACGAAAACGTTCGGACTAAGCTTCTTATTTCCCAGTGTTTTTTTCTGCACATATATATATATATATATATATATATATATATATATAGAGAGAGAGAGAGAGAGAGAGAAAGAGGAAGAAAATGAGGGAGTTTGAAACAAAAAAAGAAAGGAGGAAAGATAAAAGAAAGAAGGAAAATGGTAGAAGGACGAGGGGAGGTAAAATGAAAATGAAAACGAGGAAAGGGAAGAGGAAGAAGGGAAGAGGAGGAAGGAAAAAGAAGAAAGAAGAGAAAGGAGTGGAAAGAGAAGGAGAACGAACAGCAAAGAAAGGAAAGGGTCAAGAACATAGAGGAGGAAGCGATAAAAGAAGAAGAAAAGGGAAATGGGGAAGAGGGAGGCAAGAGCAATGGAGATAAAATGGGCAAAAGAACGGTGGAGGAGAAAAAGAAGAAATGGGAAGAGCAATGGAGATAAAATGGGCAAAAGAACGGTGGAGGAGAAAAAAGAAGAAATAT
>NC_134780.1:80339506-80342006 GCF_046742065.1 Oratosquilla oratoria
TGCACATACATGAAGGCACATACACATACACGGACGAACGCATGCGGGCACGCACGCATGCACGCACGCACACATACACGCACGCATACACACATGCACACACGCGCGCACACACACACACACACACACACACACACACACACACACACACACACACACACACACACACACACACACACACACACACACACACACACACACACACACACACACACACACACACGCGCGCGCGCGTCCCCGTGGACCCAGTGTGTGCGTACGCGGAAGAGTACGCACTAGTACACTGACACCCACCGATTATTTTCTCATTAATTTGTTTCCTACTCTTCTTGCTCTCCTCCTCCTTTCCTCCGCCTCCTCTTTTCCTCCTCTTCCTCTCCTCCTCCTCCTGGCTGCTTCTCCTCGTTACTAAATTATTCATCAATTTCGGAGGAAGCTCGACATCCAAGTCCGTCCACTGACTCTGGTTCAATGGAGTCAGACGACGTCGTGTAACCAAGGTTACGCGGTTTATATATTTGGTACTGGTTAACGCCGGATGGTGATGTTATTAGACGGACATCCACGTGCGCATTCGCATACTTTCGATGCTACAATCATCTGTCGCTCAACCAGAATAAAGACTTTGAAGTTTGTCGTCAATTTGTCTTCTCCTTTGCACCCGCTCTCCACGCTTCCCCATCGCCCACGTCTTCAATGTCGCCAGGCGATTTTATTCGGTTCTGTGGATGCCGGGGGGGGGAGGGGAAGGCGGTCGTGTCCTTCAACATGGATGTTCCTTTACGACAGTGGTTGTTTCAATTAGGGGTCCATGAGTGATATTATTCAGCTTTCGAAACTGGTTTCCTGGATGCTAAACAATAGCAGTACATAAAGTATGGGAGACCTGTATCATAATGGACTGCGTCTTTGATCTACACTTTTTGATATAACCAGCGCCAGACGATTTTATTCACTCCATGACGAGATAAGGTCCTCGTGAACGCTGCCGCAGCATCTCACAGATGAATAAAATCTCCTGACAACGCGAGAACGAAACGAATGTAGAAATGTCGGGTTCGTTCTGTGACCAGACGATTGGAACTGGTTGAGAGGGGAGGGAGAGGGACAGGGAGGGAGGAAGGGGGAGGGAGGGAGGAAGAGAGGGAGGGAGGGAGGGAGGGAGGAAGGGAGGGAGGGAGGGAGGAAGGGAGGAAGGGAGGGAGAGGCAAGGGGGAGATGAGGTTAGCGTAACCCAGGTGTCTGACCAAATTAGGTTTAATTAAGCTCATTCAGCAGAGGTGACTCGGTTGGAGGCGGATCTGGTCTTATCAGATTAGGATGTAAGTTAGCTCATCTAAGCCTGATTAGGTTTCTGAGTAGGTGTGATTAGATGGGATTGGGGAAGATTAGATGGGGATTGGGTGGATGCTTGAGGCGACGACAGGGTAGTTAAGGCTTCTACACGGTTAGGCCCTTTCAAAGCTGATTCATGACGATGGTTCAAGTAGATACCAAAACGTGACAGTCTTGGTACTTATCTACGTCTCTTTATTTATTTGTTTTCTTTACTTAATCTATTTGTTTCATGATTTATTTGTTTGTTTATTTATTAATGTATTTACTTATTTGATTATCTATTCATTTAATCCTTCGTTTGTTTATTAAATGATTAATTTATTTGAATATATTCATTTACTTGTCTATTTATTTTTTTATTTACTGATTCATTTAGTTACTCATTTATTTATTTAATCATCTCTTGATAATCTTTATGGATATTTTCTGAAACAGAATAAGATCTTCACCGGGTAGAATAAAAACGTCAAGTGCGCCTAAATAATTAATAATGTGGTGGGGGATACGAATGCCGCTGCAGTATATCCTACATGTCAAAAAACAAGAAATCAAGGGAGAGGTGTATATATATATATATGTATACATATCATATATATATATATATATATATATATATATATGTATACATATATATATATATATATATATATATATATATATATATATGTATACATATATATATATATATATATATATATATATATATATATATATATATATATATGTATGCATACAGAAACAAAAAAACACACACACACACAAAGACACACACACACACACACACACACACACACACACACACACACACACACACACACACGCGCGCGCGCGCGCGCGCGCATGCACACACACACACACACACCCACACACACACACACACACACACACGCACATTCACAGACCTACCCAGAGATCGGCTAATAATGAGCTCTGAGCTCGCTGCCGTAGGATGGTGTCTGGCTGTCTCGAAAGAGGCTGCAGCAGATCCGTGGTGAATACACGCACACACACGCACACACACGCACACACACACACACACACACACACACACACACACACACACACACACACACGCACATGCACACACACACACACACACACGCACATTCACAGACTCACACACATACACACACGCACACACATATACACACACACGCGCACA
>NC_134780.1:80344506-80349506 GCF_046742065.1 Oratosquilla oratoria
GTGTGTGTGTGTGTGTGTGTGTGTGTGTGTGTGTGTGTGTGTGTGTGTGTGTGTTTATCCATGTAAATGTGTGTGATGAAGGATACCAACACTGTCTCCAACTTAGGTGCAATTGACAGCCTCATAAGACGAGTTGAAAGTTGACTTAAACTTAACCAAATCAGCTGAACCTCTGTCACGCTAACTAACTCCTCGCCATCCTCACTAACCTAATCTCAGAAAGTAATCCTTTCTCCTTCCTCTCACTGTGATGATTTAAATCCCATGATGCTAACCATGATGCATAAAAACTATTACTTACTACCATATAATTCGCTTGTTTGCGAAAACGTCGTCATAACTCAAAATATCGAATTTTTCGGGAGAGGCATTTTAAAGTTTCAAAACGCTCTCAATATTATAAAAAGCCCTCAAACACTATAGGTGGAACATTTTTTGGAGCATCAAATACGCCTCTAAAGTTTATAGAAGTTGAAACACTCATAATCTTTACTAAGTCTAAAATATTTGTTGGAACAAGTTGGAACATGTAAGGTTATGTCGTTGGGACATTTAGCACTCCCTAGCGGTCAATTTTTGAGCTACAGATATGACACCGTTACCAAAAAAATCCGTGTTTGAAGATGAATATGTCTGTATAGATAACTCAAAAATTCAGTTTTTTGAGTTATGACGACGTTTTCGCAAACAAGCGATATGGCTTGATCAACATACGTCGTTTTTATGTGAGAAGGAATTGGCATCGTCGTCGTGAAGTCATTTCCAGGATGGAGTACACAAACTTGGAGTTGTAACATTAATTGTCGTTTATCAGTTTCCAAATAAAAATTAATTAACTTATTTTCATTTCTTATATGTTGAAAAATATCATTTCACTATGCTCAAGACTTGTCAAAACCCTTTGTTTTATCTTAATTAATTTTACTTTATTTATCTATGTGTTTATTTATTTGTTTATATATTTTTATTTAGTAATCTATTTATGTGTTCATTCATTTTCTATTTCTCTTCATTTTGTTTTATTTGGGTTTATCTGAATGTGTTGTTTTATTTTGTTTTATTTAATTTTGTTTCATTTCATTCATTTTACTACTTTTATCCATCTATTCATTATATTTTAGTTTTTTCTTTTTATAATATTTTATTTTGTTTTCCACCCTTCACCTGCTTCTAAGAAGTCACGCGTTGCCTCAAAGCGGAACTGGAACCAGCAGCCAGGAGCAGGTCTCTTTCCTAAACCAACTATCACAACAAAATTTTTCATTAATTACAAAACTCTTTATCTCCATCATCATGTGCATGAAATGCATACAAAAGCCTTTTTTTCCTCCACACTTTTTTTTTTGCTTCCAGAGAAGTAGCAACTTAGTTCACACAAAGAATGAAACTCATTCATTTTAATGAGGCGTTTCTTAATTACTTCATGATGACGCAAATTGGTACAGCAATGGTACTGCGCGCCAATGCGACTCCCTCTTGCGTGCAGCTCGTCAACGACAATAACTACCACGTCATTGTTCCCAGTTTGGTAATTGCTTTGATCTTAATAAAAAGCGTTAATTGGAAATGATTAATTGGAGCTCCACATTTAGACATTGTGTACCTATGTCATCTAATTATAAAGGTAAATGGATTTTAACAACTCAGGCCAGAGGATGGTTTTCGGTATCTTCTGGTAAGAGCTACTCCTTCGGGCTGCCCAGCTACACTGGGCAAAGGTGATGGGTTTGGTAGCAGCCAAGCACCACGTGTTTTTAATTTCCATTTTTCTTTTTTTTTTAGTTTTTCACTTTTTCATCTTTTCACGTGTTTTCGTTGAAGAAATTATATGTAAGAAGTACTAGTTGGCAACTCTGTCAGTAATAAACCCCATGTTATGGCAACATAGTTGTTTTTATTGTGGTTACTGCCTGCCAAGCGATTTTATCTAAATTTTCTACTCAAAAAGTGATCCTTAGCAAGGGACATCACATCGCCTTGTGCGCGAAATGTGGAACTCTTTGGGGGCATAATACATCGTCTGTTTATATCTTCCCACGTCACTGTAATATCACTTCGTCTTGATATTTTCTTGCGAAGAAGGAGGAATTACATTTCGTCTAAGAAGGAGTGATATTTGATGTCCAGGTGAGGAGAAATACATTTCACTTATAGTGATAGGCGATATTTCCTTTTTTTACTCAAAAAGAGTAGGGGTGGGGCTGATGGGGATGATATATTTCGACCGAAAGGGGGTGAAACCTATCTCAACCTGGGGTGAAATATGTGGTCTTACGAACCAAATATCACACAACCCCTAAAGAGGACACCTAATGGTGACCCCCATCGCTACACCGCCTTGCTGAACATATAAGTTTCCTTCGGGGCACCTGAAAAGAAGTTTGTGGTGCAAGTGACAAGTTATTCTTTTAAAGTTAACATAGGGATATGGGGAGGTGGAAAGGGAGTTTTAAGATAGGGTTGAAGAAAGAGTACTGGGATGGTTTGGACACATGGAAAGAACGAGTGAAGAAAGATTAGTAAAAGAGGTGTGGAAGGCAGAGGTGGAGGGAGTGAACATGAGGGGGCGACCAAGGATGAGATGGATAGATGGAGTAAAAGGGGCATTGGGAAAAAGGGGAATGTCTGTTGAGGAAGGAAGTGAGAGACAGAAGACAGGGGTGAATAGAGTATGGTTGTGTATGGATGATGCTGTGATTCACAGAAGGGAGTGGGTGGGAGATGGGGGGGTGAAGGAGTATGTGTGAATGATATTTTGACGCAGCACGAAGGGATTTCTCCCTACTCTTTTTCTACATGAGGAGACGGAGAGGGGGGAGGGTCTCCAATTAAATGAAACGGCCTTACTGCAGGTGTACTCTGTCTTACTACACTTCTTCTGGCACAAGGCAGTGGGCGAGATGCAGGGATGATCCGTTGTAAAGGACCAATTAGGTCCTTTAGTTCTGAAACTAGGTGCGGAACACCACTGCCTGCTTCAGAACTCTCGGTTCGTGTATAGACTCGTAGGACAAGTGAGAAAACACAGGATTGCACTGGAAGTTTATAATTCTGGTCCTTCCACAATGCACTATCAAATCAATTTCAGGAAAAGGGAAAAACAACATCAACTGTTTCACCTTAGGTCAGTTCGGTCGTAGCTCACTCGAATTGACTCCACATTAAACACTTAGATTACTCGTAGAAAGCTTCGGTAGAAGATCAGGGTTTTGGAGCTGAGCGATGACGACTCTGGCAGAGCGTAAGGCGAAGTTGGAGACAAACGACGTCCAGTCGATGTATCACGCCAGTTTTAGATTGGAGAGAGGGAAGGGGGAATAGTGGACTAGGTGCAGTCACCAAGTTCTCTCTGATAAAACCATGTCTGCCCGGGACGCACGTAACCTCGGTCGTCATACGTGGCAGCTCGTTTCGAGTAAGACTTCGAAGTGCACTCGAATTGTGCGTAATTTAAGAGGGCTGGTTGTTTAGAAGATTAAGTGGCGATTTTCCCTTACACCCGTCATCCAGGAGGAGTCAAGATAAGAGGGAGTGAGGGGGGTGAGTGGGAGTGGAGTATGTGGGGATGGAATGGTTGGGAGTGGAATTTATGCCTTTGTTTTTTTGGCTACCTCCCTTGTAAGGGGGAAATAGACATTGGTATATGTATGTATATATGGGCAGATTTTCTTTTATACATACCTCAGTGAAAATGATGGCTAGTTGTGCGCTTAAATATTTTCTCAATATTATTTTCCATATACCTGACCATGAACTTGTTCCTCTTTGAAAGGGGGCTTTTGACTTCATTGTAGGTAGTCATTATAGCTGGATATGATAACCTTCCCTAGTGAAGAGCAAGTATGAACACAAACATATAAAAAGAAATATCATCACTCCATTCATTGGAACATTTTTCCCAAGCAGAGTATATCCCAAGCTAATGAAGAAGGATCTTGTACACGAAATCGCGATCTAGCTATAACGACTGCCTACAGTGGTCATAAGCCTCCGTTCATAGGAGAATGAGTCCATAGTAAGGCATATATATATATATATATATATATATATATATTATATATATATAATATGGAATTAAACTCTCCTACTGGGATTCGAACCCTTGCCTGAGTGGCTTGCTTATTATAAGACGAAGGCCGTGCCATCGTACCACGACGACCCCTCAAAATGGAACGATGGTACGGCCATCACCTTATAATAAGCGAGTCGCTCAGGCGAGGGTTTGAAGCCCAGAAGGAGAGTTTAATTCCACATGTCATAATGACTATATATATATATATATATATATATATATATATTTGTATATATATATGAATGTGTATATATATGTATATATATATGTATATGTATATATATATGCATATATGTATGTATATGCATATATGTATGTACATGTATATATGTATATATATATGTATATGTATATATGTACATATATATGTATATATATATATATATATATATATATATATATATATATACATGCATATCAGCAAAGAGTATAAGGACAAGAGGAGAAAGAATTGCGGTTGAGATGGCATATTGACCCATGCTGATGTTATGACCAGCTGGGACAAACCGAGGTCATAAATTATGCTTAGGTTGAGTGTGGTCGGTCTATGACCTCTCCCACCTTTTTCATTCTCTTCTTGCCTGCCCTGGTGTCGTACGATTATTTTAAGGGTTTTCATGTTACTCTACGATTCACTTTATTTTTAGATTTATCTCAGGCTGCACCTCATTTTAAATTGTCTTTTATTATTTTTTCACGTCGTTTTATCTTACTCTACAAACTATTATATGTCCGACTCCTTTTCCGGCTTTCGTTGGTTACTATAGATACCAGTCCTGGCTCTCATGCATCTTAACACATGCCTCTTGAGTAGCGACACAAAACTGAAGAAAGCCTCTTTAGAAATCGGTCACTGGAAACCGATCTGGTTGAGAAACAAATCTCCGACCCATGTTCCCTGAAGATGTCTAAATAAACCAAAACGTTC
>NC_134780.1:80354506-80357006 GCF_046742065.1 Oratosquilla oratoria
CGAGAGGCAATTATTTTGAAGGAGACAAAGTTTTGTAAGCTTATGAAAATAGTGTCTCTCCTGACATTTTCTCATTACTTATTGATCGTAGTGGTATAAACATATATATATATATATATATATATATATATACACATATATATGCGTAAATAACCATAGGAAAAAGTAAACTAACGAATATACGCTTTCGTGTAATTACATCTTATATAATTCCTTCTTTGTATGATGTAATAATAGTGTTTTTATTGCATATATATATATATATACATACAAATACATATAAAAGGAAGCCCACAAATATGCCTGAGTGTACCCACCTGGTAAGGGCGGCGGGTCCTTGGAACAGGCCCCGCTATGGACGCCCATCTTGAAGCCGTCGCTGGCCAGGTTGCCCGTCTTGAAGACGGCCGCCACGAAGAAGAAGGGCATGACGACCGTGGCTGCGCCCACCAGACCTGAGGGAAGGAGCAGTGCGTCACGCCTGTTAGTCGGGGGGATGTGACGGCGGCAAGGGTCATGGGGGGGGGGAACATGCGCCGCGGTGGGGGGTGCGGGGGGAGGGTGTCGGGATCTATATCTATATCTATCAATCTATCTATCTATATATATATATATATATATATATCTATCTATCTATCTATCTATCTATAGATATCTATCTATATATATATGTATATGTATATATATATATATAATATAAATATATATGTGTATATATATACATGTATACACACGCACACACACACACACACACACAGACACACACACACACACACACACACACACACATATACGTAAATCCGTGATTTTGTCTCCATGTACTGAGGTGGCTAAATCGAACTTCGTCTTGATGTTTCGCTGGAGAAATATGCGCCTGGGAATTCAGTGGCGTCATTCTTATCCATTTAAGCAGCTGTCGCGTCCGTAGTTGAATGAAATCGTCTAATTTTTACTCACAACAATTTCTTAAATGTCACCTTGTAAAATATGAAAAGCATAAAAAACATAATCACTGACTTTATTTAATAAATTTGACTCTTTTGCTTATTTATTTATTTGTTAACCTATTTGTTTATTTACTCATTCATTTGCTAGTTTATATTTTTAACCATTTGTCATTTATTTATTTGTTTATTTATTTGTTAATTTACTTGATTTATTTTTCATTTATTAATTCATTCACCTAATAATGTGCATTTATTTATTCATTTATCTATTTATGTACTATTGAGCGGAAGTAAAGATAGGTTATTTTTAGGTGCTTAGTGTGAAAAAATGGTTATTTTTACTTGAAAGTAAAGGAAAAAGCAGATTCGTATTATCATATGATGTTGCAAGCTTACAGAGGAGACATTCATTACAATCTTGAAATATTTGATCCTAATAAGACCAATTAAACTTTTGATATTCTATTCTGATCCTTTTGCTCTGATGTCATAGAGGATAAATTCAGATCCACGAACAAATCCACTTAAAAGATAAATTAGAATCCATCCTTTGTTTATTCACTACAAAAGAGGTACAGTCTTCTTTGTGATTTTATCATAACATGCCATTATGTATTTCACGAGGAAAATTGTGTAAGTAGCCACTATCCGGTCAGAAGTATTTTGTAAAAGGTTTAACTTAAATTCTATTCGTTACATAGACTTTCTCGGCAGGTCCCTTCCCCCTAGTTTGGAAGTACTCAAGTAACCTAACCTAACCTAACCTAACCTAATCTAATCTAATCTAACCTAACCTATTCTAATCTAACCTATTCTAACCTACCCTAATTTAATTTAAACTGACTTAATCTAACCTAACCTAACCTAACATAACCTAATCCAACCTAACCTTATCTACCCAACCTAACCTAACCTAACCTAACCTAACCTAACCTAACCTAACCTAACCTAATCTAACCTAACCTAATCTAACCTAGCCTAATCTAACCTAACCTAATGTAACCTAACCTTATCTAGCTTTACCTAAACTAACCTAATCTAACTTTACTTAACCTAACCCAACCTAATCTAACTTAGCATAATCTAACCTAACCTAATCTAACCTAACCTAATCAAACCTAACCAAATCTAACCTAACCATATCTAATTTTACCTAACCTAATCTAACTTTACCTAACCTAACCCATCCTAACCTAAACATACCTAACCTAACCTAACTTAACCGAACGTAATCTAACCTAACCTAACCTAATCCAATCTAACCTAACTTAACCGAACGTAATCTAACATAACCTAACCTAATCCATCCTAACCTAAACTAACCTAACCTAATCTAACTTTACCAAACCTAACCTTCTTTGATACTTTATAAAACGTCGCCATAGCAGGTGGGACATACGGATAAGCAAAACACACCAAAATATTGAATAAAAACATAAAATCACCTGACGTCACGGAAAGGGACCGCTGAGAAAGAATTCTATGTCTGTCCCCTCTTAGTGGATGACATTATATCGACTTGAAGTTCGAATATCGACACAAAGAATCCACAA
>NC_134780.1:80364506-80367006 GCF_046742065.1 Oratosquilla oratoria
AAAGGATAAACGTACACATACACACATACGCGTACACGCACACACACACAAACACTCACTCACACACACACACACACACACACACACACACACACACACACACACACACACACACACACACACACACACACACACACACACACACACACACACACACACACACACACACACACACACACACACACACACACACACACACACACACACACACACACACACACACACACACACACACACACACACACACACACACACACACACACACACACACACACACACACACACACACACACACACGTACACACACATGCACGAAATTTTACATTTTTCTTTCTATTTCCAACAGAAATCGACTTTCCGGAAGTGTGTGTGTGTGTGTGTGTGTGTGTGTGTGTGTGTGTGTGTGTGTGTGTTTGTGTTTGTTCATGTGCATGTGTTTGTGTGCGTGCCCGTGTGTGTGTGTTTCTCTGGATGTCTGTGTGTGTGTGCGCGCACGTGTGTGTTTGTGTGCACGTGTGTGTGTGTTTGTGTGCATGTGCCTGTGTGTGCGCGCGCGTGTATGTTTGTCTGCATGTGTCTGTGTGCGTGTGGTGTGTTTGTATGTGTGTGTGTGTGTGCATGTGTCCGTGTGAGTGTGTGTGTTTGTGTGTGTATGTGTGTGACCTTGTGTATGTATACAACATATAGTCAGACACGTTTATTCATGTACAGGTATACATCCATAAACTTGGGAAAGTATATTTTGGTATTATGACGATAACAACAACAACAACAACAACCTATCCTAAGCATTCAAAGCCTCACAAAAACATCAGAAAAAAAAGTTACTCAAAATTCGTGAGACTCGTGAGAAGTGTAAAGAAATATTTTAATGAGTTTCCGAGCGAGGTCGGCCTCGAAGAGCACGTTCGAGCGCCACGGTCGAAGTTTATCTCGAGGATGACCTGTCGGGCCTCGAGAGGGACCTTGGTGCCTTGATGGTCTCGTCTTTTTTTATTCAAAATTTTTATTTATTTATTTATTCATTTATTTGTATATTTATTTATTCTTTTTACCGGCCCTTAGTATGTAGATAGATTTATTTATTTATTTATTTATTTATTTATTTATTCATTCGTTTGTATATTTATTTATTCTTTTTACCGGCCCATAGTATGTAGATAGATTTATTTATTTATTTATCTATTTATTCATCTATTTATCTATCTATTCATCTCTTCATTTATATATTTATCTATTCATCTACTTGTCTATTTTGCTATTCATCTATCTATTCATCTATTGATCTATTTATATATATTTCTTATGCATTTAATCATTTGTCTATTCATTTGTCTATCTATTCTTTTATCTATCTATTGATCGATTGATTCAATAATTTATATTTTCATTTATTTAATTATTTATTTACTTATTTTTTTCTAACCAACTTCTTCCACGCATACTTTCGTCTCCTCCTCCTCCTCCTCCTCCTATCTCCTCTTCCTCCTTCTTCTCCTCCTCCTCCTCCTCCAACTCCTCCTCCTCCTCCTCCTCCTCCTCCAACTCCCGTTCCTCCTTGACCACCCCCAACTCCTGTTCCTCCTCCTCCTGTTCCTCCTCCTCCTCCTCCTTCTCCTCCTCCTCCTCCTCCTCCTCCTCCAACTCCTGTTCCTCCTCGACTACCCCCAACTCCGCCGCGTCCTCTAACTTCTCCTCCTCCTCCTCCTCCACCTCCTCCTCCTCTTCCACCTCAACCTCGAACTCCTTTTTTCAGTTCGATCCTTCATCTCCACCTCCACTTCTATTTCTGTCTCCTCCTTCCCCGCCTCCATCACTAGCTCCTCCTCCTCCTCCTCCTCTTCAACATCCATCTCTCTCTCCTCCTCCTTCTCCTCCACCTTCACCTCTATCTCCTCCTTTTCCACAACCTCCACCTCCACCTCCACTTCTATATCTACCTCCTCCACCACTTCCACATCTCCTCCACTTCTCTATCTACCCCCTCCACCACTTCCGACTCCAGTTTATCCAATTCACTTCCACCTCCTCCTGCTCCTCTTCCTCCTCCCCACCCCAGACTCGTCCTTCCAGTTCGACCCCTCCACCTCGACCTGTACTCCTTTCTTCACCTCCTCCAACTCCACCTGCGGTTCGAACCTATTCACCTCCGTCTCCTCCTCCATATTCACCTCCCCCTCGACTTCTACCTCCTTCACCTCCCCCATGCAAATCCCCCTTTCCCGTCCCCTCTCCACCTCCACCTCCCCCGTCCCCTCTCCACCTCCCCCTCCACCTCCCCCTCCTCCACCTCCCCCTTCCCTTCCCCTCTCCACCTCCTCCACTTCCCCCTTCCCCCTCTCCTATCCCCCTTCCCCTCCACTTCCTCCACCTCCCCCTCCACCTCCACATCACTTCCACTTCCACCTCCACTTCCACCTCCCCCTCCACCACTATCTTCCCCCGTCAACCCTTTTCACCTCCCCCTTCCCCCTCCCCTCTCCACCTCCCCCTCTTCCTC